>NW_026948497.1:5169999-5816249 GCF_035770615.1 Melospiza melodia melodia | reverse complement strand
TCCCCCAAATTCCCCTAAAATACCCCAAAACCTCCCCAAAAATACCCAAATACAAACAGAATTACTCCCAAAATACCCCATGAAAATACACCAAATATACCCCAAAAACCTTAAAAAAACATCCCAAAACCCCAAAAATCCCCCCTAAACCCACAGATTTGGGTCTCCTGGTCCTGCAGCTGCAGGGTGGGATTTGGGGTCTCCCATCCCTTAAATATCCCAAAATCCCCCTAAAATCCCGTGAGATCCCTAAAATCTTATAAAATCCCCTAAAACCCCATGAAACCCCCTAAAACTCCATAAAATCCCCTAAATCCCTCAAACTCGGAGCTGCTGCCCCACAGCTGCAGGGTGGGACTGGGGGTCTCTCATCCCATGAACACCCCTAAATGCCCAAAATCCACACAAAATCCCATAAAACCCTCTAAAACCCTATAGAAATCCCCTAAATCCCCCAGACTGGGAGCTGCTGCCCCCACAGCTGCAGGGTTGGATTTGGGGTGGGATTTGGGGTTTCCCATCCCTTAAATATCCCAAAATCCCCCTAAAACCCCATAAAACCCCATAAAATCCCCTAAATCCCCCAGAACTCGGAGGTGCTGCCCCCACAGCTGCAGGGTGGGATTTAGGGTGGGATTTGGGGTGGTTTGGCGTGGGATTTGGGGTCTCCCATCCCCTTTTCCCCCCCAATCCCATAAAACCCCACAAATCCCCCAAACCGCCCCAAATCCCCTCTCATCCCCAGACTCAGAGGTGCTGCCCCCACAGCTGCAGGGTGGGATTTGGGGTGGGATTTGGGGTCTCCCATCCCCTTTTCCCCCCCAATCCCCCAAATCCCCCCAAATCCCCTCTCACCCCAGACGCGGAGGTGCTGCCCCGCAGCTGCAGCCGCTGCTGGCGCGGCTCAGGCAGAGCGCGGAGCCCATGCCGGGCTGGCAGAGCCGGGTGAGTGACACAGCCCAAACCCCAAAAAAATCCTAAATCCCAAACACCCAAACCCCAAAATCCCCCAAACCCAAAACCTCCAAATCCCAAAACAGCCCAAAATCCCAAACCCCAAAATCCCAAACACCCCCCAAACACTCATAATCCCAAATCGCGAATAGCAAACACCCCAAATTCCAAAACCCCAAAATCCCAAATTCCAAAAACCCTCAACCCCAAAATCTCCAAAACCCCAAATCCCAAATCCAAGAAATTCCAAATCCCAAAACCCCAAATCCCAAATCCAAGAAATCCCAAATCCAAGAAATCCAAACCCAAAAATCCAAACCCCAAATTCCCAAATCCCAAAATTCCCAAAAACCCCTAAATCCCCAAATCCCAAACCCCAAAATCCTAAAATCCCAAAACAGCCCAAAATCCTAAATCCCAAACCCAAACACCAAAAATCCCAGACTCAAACACCCCAAATCCCAAACACCCCAAAATCCTAAATCCCCAAAACCTCAAAAACCCCAAAACCCCAAATGCCACAAATCCTAAATCAGCCCAAAATCCCAAACCCTAAAAACCCCAAATCTCAAAAATCCCAAAATCCTAAAATCCCAAAATCCAAAATTCCCAAAAATCCCAAACCCCACAAAAACCCTAAAACCCCCAAAACTTAAAAACCATAAATCCAAAAATCCCAAAACCCCAAAAACCCAAATCCCAAACCCCAAAAACCAGAAAAATCCTAAAACCCCAAAAACCGCAAACCCCAAAAACCCAAAAACACCAAAACCCCAAAAACCCTGAAACAGAGACTGGGGGGTTTTGGGGTTTTTACAGGATTATGGGGAGATTTTTGTAGGATTTTAAGGAATTTTTGGGATTTTTATGTGGTTTTTATATGACATTTTAATATGGTTTTTATGGGGGTTTTATAGGATTTTGGGGTATTTTCCCATATTTTTGCTATTTTTATCCAGATTTTTTTGGGATCCCCTGATCCTGGACACGGAGCTGGGTCGGGAGCAGCTCCAGGAATTCCAGGGATTTGGATTTTATAGGATTTTCATAGGATTTTGGCCATATTTTCACCCAGAGTTTTGGAAATTTTGGGGGAATTTTTGGTGAATTTTGGGGATTTTTGGGAATTTTTCCCCCCATGTCCATCCTGGACATGGAATTCCCGGGATTTGGGGTTTTTAGGGGGTTTTAATGGGATTTTTATAGGATTTTTATGGGATTTTTGGGCTGTTTTGCCATATTTTGGGCATTTTTATCCGGATTTTTTTGGGATTTTTTTTGGGGAATTCTTTGGAATTTTTGGGAGTTCTCTCCCCAGGCTGTCCTGGACGCTGAGCTGGGCCGGGGCTGGCGGGAGCAGCTCCAGGAGTTCCAGGAGGTTCCGGTGGCCGCCGCCTCCCTGGGCCAGGTGCACCGGGGGCGGCTGCGCTGCGGGACCCCCGTGGCCATCAAGGTGCAGGTGGGAAATGGGGAAAAAATGGAATTTTGGGGATTTTGGGGATTTTTTTGGAATTTGCTGGATTTGGGGGGATGTTTTGGAAATTTTGGGGGGTTTTGTGGGGAATTTTTGGGGAATGTTCTTTGCATTTTGAGGATTTTTTTTTTCTTTGATTTTTGGGGAATTTTGGGGGCTTTAAATTTTTGGGGGAAATTTTGGGATTTTTAGGGAATTTTTTTGGGTGGGAATCTGGGAGAATTGGGACGCGAATTTTGGGCATTTGGGCAGGAACTGAGGCTGGAATTTGGGAATTTGGGCAGGAATTGATGCTGGAATTTGGGCTGGAATTTGGGTTCTGGATAGGAATTTGGGCTGGAATTTTGGGATTTAGGTGGGAATGTGGGAGTCTGGGTCGGGAATTTGGGGAATTAGGGCTGGAATTTGGGAAAGAATTTTGGGAATTGGGGTGAGAGTTTTGGTGGGAGTCTGGGAATTTGGGCTGGAATTTTGGAATTTGAGTGGGAATTCGGGCAAGAATTTGGGAATTTGGCTGGATTTCAGGCCCAAATTGATGGATTTGGGCTGCAGTTTTGGGAATTGAAGCTGGAATATGGACTCGGGGGTTGGAATTTGGGAATTTGGGCGGGATTTGGGCAGGAGTTTCCGTGTTGGTGTCCTGCAGTACCCCGGGCGTCGCCCCAGCAGCATTTTCGGCAGCGACGTCGAAAATCTCCTGACCCTGCTGAGCCTCACGCCAGGGCTGCCAAAAGGTGCCAAAAACACCCCAAAAACACCCAAAATCACCCCAAAAGCACCCCAAAATCACCCAAACCCCCACAAAATTAGCCCAAAATCACCTAAAATCGCCCCAAATTACCTCAAACCACCCTAAAATTAGCCCCAAACCACCTAAAACATCCAAAATTGCATAAAATCGCCACAATATCCCCAAATCAACCCCAAGCCCACCCAAAATTACCTCAAAATCACCTGAAACCATCCCAAAATTACCTAAAACACTAAAAATCACCTAAAATCACCTAAATACCCCAAAATATCCCCACATCAGTCCAATTTCACCCTAAAATCACCCAAAATCACCAAAAATCACCCCAAACCCACCAATATTTACCTGAAATCACCTGAAATCACCCAAAATCAACCCCAATTCACCCTAAAATCACCTCAAAATTAGCCTAAAACCACCTAAAATCACCCAAAATACCCCCAAATCAATCCAATTTCACCTGAAAATCACCCCAAGTTACCTGAAAATCACCCCAAATTCACCCTAAAATCACTCCAAATCACTCAAAATTAACCCCAAATAACCTTAAACACTCAGAATCACCCCCAAATCACCTAAAATGAACCCAAGTCACCCCAAAATCAACCCAAAATTAGCTTGAATCCCCCCAAAATCAACCCAAAATCACCCTAAAATCACCCCAAATTCCCTCAAATCACCTGAAATCATCCCAAAATTACCCCAAAAATCCCCACTTTCTCCCCTAAATCCCATTATTTATGCCCAAACTCCCATTATTTTCTCAAATTCCCCTTTTCCCCCAAATTCCCATTATTTCCCCAAAATCCCATTATTTTTCCCCCCAAACCCCAATATTTATTCCCAAAATCCCATTATTTAGTTCCCCCAAAACCCCATTATTTTTCCCCAAAATTCCCTTATTTAATTCCCAATTTCCCATTATTTTCCCCCTCCAAATCCCCACCTTTCTCTCCAACATCCCCTTATTTAATTCCCAAACCCCCATTGTTTCCCCCCAAATCCTTCTATTTTCCCCAAATTCCCATTATTTCTCCCAAATTCTCCTTATTTTTCCGCAAATTCCATTATTTAATTTCCACAAATCCCATTCTATATTTTCCCAAATTCCTGTTATTTTTCCCCCAAAATCCATTATTTAATTCCCAAAATGCCATTATTTATTTCCCCCAAATCCCCATTTCCCCCTCAAATTCCCCTTTTTTTTCCCCAAATTCCACTATTTACCCAATCCCATTATTTAATTCCCCCAAATCCCTTTATTTCCCCCAAATTCCCATTATTTAATTCCCCAAACCCCAAATTCCCATTATTTATTCCAAAATCCCCACTATTTTCCCCCAAAAACCCCATTATTTATTTTCCCCAAAATCCCATTAATTATCCCTCAGAGTCCCATTATTTTCCCCAAATCCCATTATTTAATTCCCCAAAATTACACTGTTTTTCCCAAAATTCCCATTATTTGTCCCCCAAAATCCCATTATTTCATTCACAAAATTCCTTTTATTTTCCCCCAAATTCCCACTATATTTTCTAAAACCCCCATTATTTATTCCCAAATTCCCATTATTTCCCCAATATTCCCATTATTTACATCCCCCCAGAAATCCCATTATTTATTGGGCACTATTTCCCTCAAAATTCTTATTTTCCCCCTAAATTCCGACTATATTTTCCCAAAATCCCATTATTTATTTCCCCGAATTCCCCCTTTTCCCCAAAATCCCATTATTTTCCCAAAATCCCATTATTTCTTTCCCAAAATCCCATTAATTATCCCTCAGAATGCCATTATTTCCCCAAATCCCATTATTTTATTCCCCAAAATTTCCATTATTTATTTCCCCAAAATCCCATTAATCCCCTAAATTCCCACTATATTTTCCCCAATTCCCATTATTTTTCCCAAAAATCATATTGTTTGTTTCCTGAAATCCCATTATTTACATGCCCCAAAATCCCATTTTTTTTTTACCCAAAATCCCACTATTTACCCCCAATCCCATTATTTATTTTTCCCCAAAATCCCACTATTTCCCCCCAAAACCCCATTATTTATTTCCCCCCAATCCCATTATTTATTTCCTCAAAATCCATTATTTCCCCAAAGTCCCATTATTCCCCCCAAAATCCCATTATTTTTCCCAAAATCCCATTATTCCCCCAAAATCCCGTTATTTTCCCCAAATTCCCATTATTTCCCCAAATCCCCATTATTTATTTCCCAAAATCCCATTATTTATTTTCCCCAAAATCCCAATTATTTATTTTCCCAAATCCCATTATTTATTTTCCCCAAAATCCCAATTATTTATTTTCCCAAATCCCATTATTTATTTTCCCAAAATCCCATTATTCCCCGAAAATCCCGTTATTTTCCCCAAATTCCCATTATTTCCCCCAAAATCCCATTGTTTTCCCCAAAATCCCATTATTTCCATCCCCCAAAATCCCATTATTTATTTTCCCAAATTCCATTATTTATTCCCCCAAATTCCCGTTATTCCCCAAAATGCCATTATTTATTTCCCCAAAACCCCATTATTTTCCCAAAATCCCATTGTTCCCCCAAATCCCCATATTTATTTCCCCAAAATCCCATTATTCCCCCAAATTCCCATTATTTTCCCAAAATCCCATTATTTCCCCCAAAATCCCATTATTTTTATCCCCCAAAATCCCATTGTTTTCCCAAAATCCCATTATTTCTATCCCCAAATCCCATTATTTCCATCCCCCAAAATCCCATTATTTCCCCAAAATCCCATTATTTATTTTCCCCAAAATCCATTATTTATTTTCCTCAAAATCCCCATTATTTATTTCCCCAAATCCCATTATTTTCCCCCAAATTCCCATTATTTTCCCCAAAATCCCATTATTTGTATCCCCCAAAATCCCATTATTTGTATCCCCCAAAATCCCATTGTTTTCCCCAATATCCCATTATTTCCCCAAAATCCCATTATTTATTTTCCCAAAATCCCATTATTTGTATCCCCCAAAATCACATTATTTTCCCCAAAATCCCATTATTTATTTCCCCGAATTCCCATTATTTATTTTCTCAAATCCCGTTATTTCCCCAAAATCCCATTATTTTCCCCAAAATCCCATTATTTGTATCACCCAAAATCCCATTATTTGTATCACCCAAATCCCCATTATTTATTTCCCCCAAATCCCATTATTTATTTCCCAAATCCCCATTATTTATTCCCCAAATCCCCATTATCTATTTCCCCAAAATCCCATTATTTTTCCCAAAATCCCCGTTATTTCCCCCAATCCCGCTGTCCCCAGGCCTGTTTGCGGCGCCGGCGCTGCGGGCGCTGCAGCGGGAGCTGGAGCTCGAGTGCGACTACGAGAGGGAGGCCCAGAGCACCCAAAAGTTCCGGTGGGTTTGGGCAACTTCGGGGCTTTTTGGGGCTTTTTGGGGTTTTGGGGCGGTTTTAGAGGAGTTACGGGGATTTTGGGGCTTTTTGAGGGGATTTTAAGGGGATTTTTGAGGGGATTTTAAGGCAGCTTTAGGGAATTTTGGGGAATTTTAGGGGGGATTTTTGGGCAGCTTTACGGGATTTGGGGGGTTTGGGGGATTTTGAGGGGATTTTGGGGCAGCTTTAGGGGATTTGGGGGGATTTTAGGAGATTTTGGGGCAGTTTTAGGGCATTTCAGGGCAGTTTTAGAGCAGGTTTTGGGGGATTTTAGGGCAGTTTTAGGGGAGTTTTAGAGGGATTTTGGGGTTTTTAGAGGGGATCTTAGGGGCAGTTTTGGGGCAGTTTTTGGGGGGATTTAGGAAATTTAGGGGCAGGTTGAGGGGATTTTGGGGTGATTTTGGGGCAGTTTTAAAACAGTTTTAGGGCATTTTAGGGCACTTTTGGGGATTTTGGGGGGCTTTTAGGGGCAAACTTAGGAGCAATTTTTGGGGATTTGGGGAGTTTTGGGGAGATTTTGGGGGATTTTAGGGGCACCTTTAGGAGATTTTTAGGGGCATTTCAGGGCGGTTTAGGGGATTTTGGGGCACTTTCAGGGCAGATTTCGGGGGATTTCAGAGGGGATTTGGGGCGATTTTGGGGCATTTGGGGGATTTCAGACGCTGCAGCGGGGGCTGGAGCTCGAGCGCGGCTGCGCGAGGGAGGCCCAGAGCACACGGAAATTCCGCTCACTTGGGCAAATTTGGGGCTTTTGGGGGTTTTTTGGATTTTTGGGATTCTTTTGGGGTTTTTGGGAGAGTTTTGGGGGTTTTAGAGGGAATTATGGGGCAGTTTTGGGGGATTTTAGGGGAATTTATAGGAGATTTTTGAGGAATTTTAGGGGGAGTTCTGGGGGATTTTGGGGCAACTTTAGGGGATTTGGGGCAGTTTTAGGGGATTTTGGGGCAGTTTTGGGGGGTTTTAGGAGGATTTTAGGGATTTTCGGGGATTTGGGGTCAGGTTTAGGGGAGGGACTTTGGGGGCATTTTTGGGAATTTTGAGGGATTTTTAGGGGGGGATTTGGGGCAGTTTTAGGGGAATTTGGGGGAATTTTATGGGGCATTTTGGGGCAGGTTTAAGGGATTTAGGGGCAGGTTGAAGCATTTTTAGGGCAGTTTTGGGGGAATTTGTAGGGGATTGCATGGCAGTTTTATGGGAATTTGGGGGGATTTAGGAGCAGTTTTAGAGGATTTAGGAGCAGTTTTAGAGGATTTAGGGGCAGTTTTAGAGGATTTAGGAGCAGTTTTAGAGGATTTAGGGGCAGTTTTAGAGGATTTAGGAGCAGTTTTAGAGGATTTAGGGGCAGTTTTAGAGGATTTAGGAGCAGTTTTAGAGGATTTAGGGGCAGTTTTAGGACACTTTTGGGGCAGTTTAGGGGATTTCGGGGGTTTCAGGCGCTGCTGTGCGAGGGAGGCCCAGAGCACCCGGAAATTCCGGGGGGTGCGGGGAAATCTGGGGGGATTTGGGGATTTTAGGGGAATGTTGGGGTTTTGGGGACCCCAAAAAGGGAATTTCTGGGGTGAGTTTTGGGGTGTTTCTTGGGCAGTTTTAGGGTTTTGGGGGGAATTTTAGGGGTTTTCAGGCAAATTTTAGGGGGACTTGGGGGGATCTGGGGGATTTTGGAGGGGATTTTGGGATGATTTTAGGGGATTTTGGGGCATTTTAGGGGCAGATTTAGGAGATTTAGAGGAATTTTAGAGGGGATTTTGGAGCAGTTGTGGGCGTGTTTTGGTGGATTTTAGGGGATTTTGGGGTCAGATTTGGGGCCGTTTTAGGGATTTTAGAAGGGATTTCAGGGCAATTTTAGGGGAGTTTTAAGGGAGTTTTAGGGGATTTTGGGGCACTTTTAAGACAGTTTTAGGGCATTTGATGGGGATTTTGGGCAGGTTTAGGGAATTTTCTTGGGGTTTATTTGGGATTTGGGATTTTTGGGATGTTCTCAGGTCCCTTCTGAGTTCTGACCCCTTTTTCTGGGAGGGTTTTTGGGATGAATTCTGCAGTTTCTGGGTGGATTTTTTTTTGGTTTTTTGGTTTTTTGCCAGATTTATGGATTTTTTTCATTTTCCTTGGAATTTTTGGGATTTGGGATTTTGGGATGTTCCTGATCCCTGCTGGGCTCTGACCCCTTTTTCTCGGTGGGGTTTTTGGGGCGAGTTTTGCGATTCTTTGGACATTTCTGGTGGATTTTTTGGGGGTTTTCATGGAATTTAATGGAAGTTTTGGTGATTTTTGGTATTTGGGTTTGGGATTTTTTGGGATTTGGGTTTTTTGGGATGTTCCCAAGTCCTTCCTAAGTTCTGACCCCTCTTTTTGGGTGGGTTTTTGGAGCAATTTTTGCCATTTTGGGCCCTTTCTGGGTGGATTTTTTGGGATTTTCGCTTGGAATTTTCAAGATTTTTTGGGATTTGGGATTTTTGGGATTTTCCTGATCCCTCCTGATTCCAACCCCTTTTGCCAAGTTGGATTTTGGGACGATTTCTGCACTTTTGGGGTCATTTCTGGGTGGATCTTTGGGGGATTTTCTTGAATTTTTGGGGTTTTTTCACGGATTTTTTGGGATTTTCACTCGGAATTTTGGGATGATTTGGGATTTTGGGATTTTCCAGGTCTCTCCTGAGTTCCAGCCCCTTTTTCTCTGGGGGAGGGGGGGTTGGGGTGATTTTTTGCACTTTTGGGCCATTTCTGGGTGGATTTTTTGGGGGGATTTTCACCATTTTTTTTTTGGGGGGTGGGGGAGGATTTTTGCTTGGGATTTTTGGGATTTTTGGGATTTCAGGATGTCCCCAGGTCTCTCCTGAGTTCCGACCCCTTTTTCTGGGCGGGATTTTTGGGGATTTTTGCAATTTCGGCGCTTTTTGAGGTTTTGGGCCATTCCTGGGTGGATTTTTCCTGGATTTTTTGGGATTGTCACTTGGAATTTTTTGGGATTTTGGAATTTTTGGGATTTTGCAGATCCTTGCTGAATTCCAACCCCTTTTACAAGTTGAATTTTTGGAGCGATTTTTTCACTTTTGGATGTTTTGGGCCATTTCTGGGTGGAGTTTTTGGGGTTTTCATCTGCTTTTATGGAATTTTTGTGGGGATTTTTGGATTTGGGATTTTTTGGATTTTGTGCTCCCAGCTCCCTCCTGGGCTTTTCCAGGTGGGGTTTTTGGGGCGATTTTTGCACTTTTGGGCCATTTCTGGGTGGATTTTTTGGGTTTTCATGGATTTTTGGGGTTCTTTTTCCCAGATTTTTTTTGGATTTGCACTTGGGATTTTGGATTTTTGAATTTTTCCAGGTCACTCCTGAGTTCTGACCCCTTTTTCCAAGTTGGATTTTTTGGGCAATTTTTGCACTTTTTGAGGTCTTGGGCCATTTCTGGGTTGATTTTTTGGGAGTTTTTTTGGATTTTGGGGGTTTGGGAGTTTTTGGGATTTGTGTTTCAGATTTTTTTGGGGGTTGGGATTTTTGGGGTGCTCCCCGATCCCTGCTCTGTTCCAAGTCCTTTTTCTGGGAGGGCTTTTGGGGCAATTTTCGCAGTTTCTGGGTGGATTTTTTGGGGGGTTTTGGTGGAATTTTGTGGGATCTTTCAGGATCTTGGGGTTTGGGGATTGTTCCAGGTCCCTGCTCTTGGTTCCGACCCCTTTTTCTGGGAGGGATTTTTGCACTTTTGGGCCATTTCTGGGTGGATTTTTTGGTTGGGTTTTGGTTTTTTGTTTGGTTTGGGGTTTTTTTTTTTTTTTTTTTTTTTTTTTTTTTTGCCAGTTTCATGGGATTTTGGGGATTTTCACTTGAAATTTTCAGTATTTTTTGGATTTCGGGATGTTCCCAGGTCCCTCCTGAGTTCTGACCCCTTTTTCTGGGAGGGATTTTCTCAGGGTTTTGGCTGGATTTGTGGAATTTTTCGAGATTTTTGTATTTTTCACTTGGAATTTTCAGAGATTTTGGGGTTTTGGGGATTGTTCCAGGTCCCTGCTCGGTTCTGACCCCTTTTCCTGGGAGGGGTTTTTGCACTTTTGGGCCATTTCTGGGTGGATTTTTGGTGGTTTTTTTTTTGTTTGTTTGTTTTTTGGGGGGGTGTTTTTTGTTTGTTTGTTTGTTTGTTTGTTTTTACCAGTTTTATGGATTTTGGGGATTTTCACTTGGAATTTTCGGATTTTTTGGGATTTCGGGATGTTCCCAGGTCCCTCCTGAGTTCCAACCCCTTTTCCTGGGAGGGGTTTTTGCACTTTTGGGCCATGTCTGGGTGATTTTCTCGGGGTTTCGGCCGGATTCGATGTAATTTTTTCGAGAGTTTTGGGGTTTTCACTCGGAATGTTTCGGGATTTTGGGGATTTTGGGATTGTCGCAGGTCTCTCCTGAGTTTTTTCCTGGAGGGGTTTTTGCACTTTGGGGCCATTTCTGGGTGGTTTTCTGGATGGGTTTCGGCCAGATTCGATGGGATTTTTTCGAGATTTTTGGGGTTTTCACTCGGAATGTTTCGGGATTTTGGGATTGTCGCAGGTCTCTCCTGAGGATTTTCTGGGAGGGATTTTTGCACTTTGGGGCCATTTCTGGGTGGGTTTTCTCTGTGTTTCGGCCGAATTTTATGTAATTTTTTCAAGATTTTTGGGGTTTTCACTCGGAACGTTTCGGGATTTTGGGATTGTCGCAGGTCTCTCCTGCGCTCCGACCCCTTTTCCTGGGAGGGGTTTTTGCACTTTGGGGCCACTTCTGGGTGGGTTTTTAGTGGTTGGTTTGTTGGTTTTTGGGGGTTTTTTTGGTGTTGTTTGTTTGTTTGTTTGTTTGTTTTTTACCAGTTTTATGGGATTTGAGGGATTTCACTTGAAATTTTCGGGATTTTTTGGGATTTCGGGATGTTCCCAGTCCCTCCTGAGTTCCAACCCCTTTTCCTGGGAGGGGTTTTTGCACTTTGGGGCCATTTCTGGTGGATTTTCTCGGGTTTCGGCCGGATTCGATGTAATTTTTTCGAGAGTTTTGGGGTTTTCACTCGGAATGTTTCGGGATTTTGGGATTGTCGCAGGTCCCTCCTGAGTTTTTTTCTGGAGGGATTTTTGCACTTTGGGGCCATTTCTGGGTGGGTTTTCTCTGTGTTTCGGCCGAATTTTATGTAATTTTTTCAAGATTTTTGGGGTTTCACTCGGAACGTTTCGGGATTTTGGGATTGTCGCAGGTCTCTCCTGAGCTTTTCCTGGGAGGGGTTTTTGCACTTTGGGGCCATTTCTGGGTGGGTTTTCTGGATGGATTTCGGCCGGATTCGATGGGATTTTTTCGAGATTTTTGGAGTTTTCACTCGGAATGTTTCAGGATTTTGGATTGTCGCAGGTCTCTCCTGAGGTTTTTCTGGGAGGGATTTTTGCACTTTGGGGCCATTTCTGGGTGGGTTTTCTCGGGGTTTCGGCCGAATTTTATGTAATTTTTTCGAGATTTTTGGGGGTTTCACTCGGAACGTTTCGGGATTTTGGGGATTTTGGGATTGTTGCAGGTCCCTCCTGAGTTTTTTCTGGGAGGGATTTTTGCACTTTGGGGCCATTTCTGGGTGGATTTTCTCGGGGTTTCGGCCGGATTCGATGGGATTTTCCGGCATTTTCCGGCATTTTCCGGCATTTTGGGGTTTCCCAGGTCCCTGCTGGGCTCCGATCGTTCTTCCGCGTGCCCGCCGTGGTTCCCGCGCTCAGCGCGCGCCGCGTGCTCTGCACCGAGTGGGGGCGGGGCGCGGCCCTGGAGCGCTGCCGGGGCCTCCCTCAGGAGCGGCGCGACCAGGTGGGGGCGGCGCCGGCCGCGCGGCCCTCGGGGCATTCCGGGGGTTTCGGGGGGTTTTTGGGGTTTTGGGGCACTTTGGGGTTCTGTGGGGGGTTTTGGCGGGACATTGGGTGGGTTTTAGGGGGTTTTGGAGGAGTTTTTGTGATTTTTAGGGGGATTTGGGGGCGATTTTTGGTATTCGCGGAGGGGGGGATCCTGGATTTTTAGGGGGGTTTTGGGGGTTTTGGCGGGGTTGGGGGGATTTTGTGGATTTTGGGGCGATTTTTGGTATTCGCGGGGGATTTTGGATTTTTTAGGGGGATTTTTTGGGGGGCTTTGGGTGTTTGGGCGGGGTTGGGAGGATTTTGTGAATTTTGGGGCGATTTTTGGTATTTGCGGAGGGGATTGGGGATTTTTAGGGGGATTTTTAGGGGGGGTTTGGGGGTTTGGAGGGGTTGGGGGAATTTTGGGGCGATTTTTGGTATTCGCGGGGGGGGGATCTTGGATTTTTAGGGGGATTTTTGGGGGGTTTTGGGGTTTGGGCGGGGTTGGAGGGATTTTGGGGGGATTTTTGGTATTTGCGGAGGGATTTTGGATTTTTAGGGGATTTTTAGGGGCTTTGGGTGTTTGGGCGGGTTGGGGGGATTTTGTGGATTTTGGGGCGATTTTTGGTATTTGCGGGGGGGGATCTTGGATTTTTAGGGGGATTTTTAGGGGGGTTTGGGCGGGGTTGGGGGATTTTGTGAAAGTTTGGGGCGATTTTTGGTATTCGCGGGGGGGGATTTTGGATTTTTAGGGGGATTTTTAGGGGGGGTTTGGAGGGGGTTGGGGGAATTTTGGGGCGATTTTTGGTATTTGCGGGGGGGATCTTGGATTTTTAGGGGGGTTTTGGGTGTTTGGACGGGGTTGGGGGGATTTTGTGAAGTTTGGGGCGATTTTTGGTATTTGCAGGGGGGATTTTGGATTTTTAGGGGGATTTTTGGGGGTTTTGGGGGTTTGACGGGGTTGGGGGGATTCTGTGGATTTTGGGGGATTTTGTGGTTTTTTAAGGGAGTTTATTGGGAGTTTTTGGGGGGCTGAGGGGATTTGGGTTCTTTGGGGGACTTTTGGGGAGATTTGTGTGGGGTTTGGGGATTTGGGAGAATTTGGGGATTTTTAGGGGCGATTTTTAGGAGATTTTGATGTGGATTTAGGGGGAATTTGGAGGGGATTTTTGGGGGTGATTTTAGGGGGGGTTTGGGGAGATTTGGGGAATTTTGGGGTCTTTGGGTGGTGCCGGAGCTCCCCCAGGAGAGCAGAGAGCAGGTGGGGACGAGGGACACCAAAATTGGGGGATTTGGGATTTTTGGGGGGTTTGGGATTTTTGGTATTTTGGAGGGGATTTTGGGATATTTAGGGGGATTTTTGGAGACTTTTGGGGGATTTTTGTTGGGTTTTGAGGAATTTTTGGGGGGGTTTGGGGGATTTTTGGGGGATTTTGGAAGTATTTGGGGTTTTTTTGGGGAATATTTGGGGGATTTTGAGGGGATTTTGGGGATTTTTAGGGGGATTTTGGGGCGATTTTTGGTATTTCGGGGGTATTTGTTGGGGGGAGGGGTTGGGGGATTTTGGAGGAATTCTTTGGGATTTTTGGGGAATTTTTGGGATGATTTGGCGGGGTTGAGGATTTTGGGGGGAATTGGGTTTTTTTAGGGGGATTTTTGGGTGTTTTGGGGAGATTTTTGGGGAGGTAATTTGGGGGGGGTTAGGGGGAATTTGGGGGGGGATTGGGGGGGGCTTGGGTGATTTTGGGGGGATTTGAGGATTTTTGGGGTTTTTTTGGGGAATTTTGGGAGTGGATTTTGGGGGAATTTTTGGGGGTGTTGGGGGATTTGGGGGGGGTTTTAGGGGTATTGGGGTGTTTGGGGGGATTTTGGGGGATTTTAGGGGATTTGTGGGGATCTGGGATTTTCTGGGGGAATTATTGGGGGGATTGGGAAATTGTGGGGATTTTAGGGAGGATTTTGGGTTTGTTAGGGACATTTTGGGGAATTTGGGGATTTTGGGGGAATTGGGAGAATTTGGAGGGAATTGGAGGCATTTTGGGGGCATTTTTATGGGGAATTTGGGGGGATTTTGGGGGATTTTTAGGGTTTTTTGGGTGGGAATGTGGAGAATTTGGGATTTTTGGGGGGATTTGGGATTTGGGGAGATTGGGGAAGTTTTGGGAGGGATTTGAGGGTTTGTTTGGGGGGATTTTTGTGAAGGTTTTATAGGAACTTTTGAGAAATTTTGGGGGATTTTGTGGCATTTCTGCTGCATTTTTTTTTGTGGTTTTTAAACAGAATTTTCACAATTTGGGGATTTTTTTCAGTTTTTTTTTTTGGCTTTTAATGCCCGTGCTCCCCAGCTTTAACCCTTTCCCGTCCGAATTTAAAATTTAACCCTTTCCCACCCAGATCTGCACGGAGCTGCTCCGGCTCTGCCTCCAGGAGCTTTTCCAGTTCCGCTTCATGCAAACCGACCCCAACTGGGCCAATTTCCTCTACGACCCCGAGAGGCACAAAGTGAGCAAAAAAAATCGGAATTTTGGCCTATTTCGGGAATTGTGTGGAATTTTAGGGGGATTTGGGGAGGTTTTAGGGGATTTTAGGGGAATTAAATGGGATTTCAAGGGGATTTTTAGGGATTTTTGTCCAGGATTGTGGGGGGAATTTTTCAGGATTTTTGGGGATATTTTTCCCCAGGAGTTTTTGAGGACTTTTTTGAGGATTTTTGGAGTATTTTTTTATTTTTTCAGGATTTTCCTTCAGGGTTTTGGGGGATTTTTAAAAAGAATTTTGGGATTTTTTGAGGACTTTTTTGGGGATTTTGGAGGATTTTTGGGGATTTTTTCAGGATTTTTTTTATTTTTCCAGGAATTTTTTGGAATTTCTTGAGAATTTTGTGGAGATTTTTTTGGACAATTTTTCAGGATTTTTTGGGGACTTTTTTCAGGATTTTTTTTTTTGTTATTTTTTTCAGGACTTTTGGGGGATTGTTTGGGGATTTTTTTTTTTTGACAATTTTTCCAGGATTTTTGGGGATTTTCTTGAGGATTTTTTGTGACTTTGCGGGTTTTTTTAAAGAATTTTCTGGGATATTTTTGAGGATTTTTTTCAAGGATTTTTGGGGATATTTTTCAGTATTTTTGGAGGGGGTTTTTTGAGTATTTTTTTGTATTTTTTGAGGATTTTGGGAGGATTTTTTCAGGATTTTTTTTAAGGACTTTTTGAGAATGGTTTTTTGGATTTTTTTAAGGATTTTTTTCAGGATTTTTGGGGGATTTTTTTTTTATTTTTTCAGGATTTTTCAGTTTTGTTTTTTTTTTTTTTTGAGGATTTTTTGGGGACCTTTTTGGGATTTCAGGTGGATTTTTTGAGGATATTTGGGGATTTTTTTGAGGATTTCTTTGGGGGGGGAAATTTTTAGGCATTTTTGGAATTTTTTTCAGGATTTTTTTTTTTGTTTTTTAGGATTTTTTTAGGATTTGGGACAAATTTTTGGGGGATTTTTTTAGGAGAGCCCAACCACCTCCCCACCCCCCAAATTTGGGAATTTTGGGGGATATTTTTGGGGATTTATTTGGATTTTTGGAGTTTTTGTCCCCCAGGTGACGCTGTTGGATTTCGGGGCGTGCCGGAGCTTCGAGAAGGAATTCACCGATCTCTACATCGAGGTGGGGAAAAATTGGGAAAAAGAGGGAAAAATGGGAAAAATAAGAAAAAAAGAGAAAAAATGGGGGAAAATTTGGGGAAAATGGGGAAAAAAACCCCTCGGAAATGGAAAAAATTTAAAACTTGGGAAAATTGGGGAAAAAGGTGAAGAAAGGGGGAAAATGAGGAAAAATAAAAATTAAAAATTGGGGAAAATGGGAAAAAATAAAAATGAAAAAAATGGGGGAAAATTAAGGGAAAATGGGAACAATTGGAAAAGAACAGGAAAAAATGAGGAAAAATTGGGCAAAACCCAGGAAGAAATCGGAAAGAAAGCAAAAAATGGGGAAAATGGGAGAAAAATGGGAAAAAATTAGAAAAAGAGGGGGAAATGGGAAAAGAATGGGGAAAAACAGGAAAAATGGAAGAAAGGGGAAAATGGGGGAAAGTGGGGGAAAACAGGAAAATGGAATAAAATGGGGAGAAATGGGAAGAAATTGGCAAAATTTGAGAAAAATTGGGGAAAATGGGAATAAAATTGGAGAAAAATGGGGGGAAAAGGGGGAAAATGGGAAAAAATAATAGAAAAATCTGGGAAAAAAACAGGAGAAAAATCTGGAAAATGGGAAAAATATTGGAAAAAAGTGGAAAAATGGGATAAAACAGGAAAAACGGTAAAAATTTAAATAAATTGGGGAAAAAATGTGAATAATGGGGAAAGTATGGGTAAAATGGAAAAAATGGCGTGAAATGGAAAAAAGGGGAAATAATGGGAGAAAAATTGGGAAAAAGGGGAAAAAATGAGGGAAATGGGAAAAATGGGGAATTTGGGGAGATTTTGGGGGATTTTATGAGGATTTTGAGGGGATTTTGATGGAAAAAACCCAGAAATAAAATCTGGAAATTGTGTAAAACCCAGAAATTTGGGTGAAAAATCAGAATTTTGGGGTTCCAGGTGATTCGGGCTGCGGCTGACAGGGACGAGGAGAAAATCCTGAGCAAATCCCGGGAGCTGAAATTCCTGACAGGCTTCGAGTCCCCGGTGAGAACGGGCAAAAATCCCAAATTTTGGGGCAAAACCCCCTCAAATTTTGGGGTAAAAAAACCTCCAATTTTGGGCCTTCTTGTTTCCCAAATTTTGGGGCAAAGAATCTCAAATCTTAGGCCTTTTAACTTCCCCAATTCTGGGGCAAAAAAAAAAAAAAAATTGGGGCCAAACCCCCTCAATTTTGGGACCAAAACTTCAATTATCACCCTAATTTTGGGGCAAAACCCCTCAATTTTTGAGCCCCTTTCACCCCAATTTTGGGGCCAATACTTTCCAAATTTGGGGGGAAAAGCCCCAATTTTGGGACCTATTTCTCCCAATTTGGTCCTTTTTCCTTCCTCCATTTTGGGGCAAAAAAAACAGTTTTGGGGCAAAACCCTCTTAATTTGGGGGCAAACCCCCCAATTTTTAAGCCACTTTCACCCCAATTTTGGAGTCAAAACCCCCAAATTTGAGCCTTTTCCCTTCCCCATTTCTGGGGCAAAACCCCCCAATTTTGAGACCACTTTTACCCCGATTTTGGGGAAAAAAACTGATTTTGGGGCCCTTTTCACCCCAGTTTTGGGCTTCTTCTGTTCCCCAATTTTGGGGCAAACCCCCTGAATTTGGGGCAAAAAACACCACCAATTTTTTTGAGACCACTTCAAGAAAACCCCAATTTTGAGGCCGGTTTTGCCCAATTTTGCAGCCAAAACCCCAATTTTAGGCCACTTTCACCCCAATTTTGGGATCAAAAACCCCCAGTTTTGGCGCTTTTCCTTCCCTAATTTTGGGGTTCTCTCCTCACCCCCAGTTTTGGGGTCTTTCCATTTTTTGGTTCTTTCTGACCTCAGTTTGAGTCCCTTCCACCCCGAATTTTGGGGTTCCCCAATTTGGGGGTTCCTCATCCCAGTTTTGGTCTTGTCACCCCAATTTTGGGGTTTTCCACTCCAATTTGGGGTTTTTCACACCAATTTTGGGCTTTCTCACCTCAGTTTCAGGGTTCTGCCCCAGTTTTGGGATCTCCCAATTTCAGGTCCTTCCTCGCCCCAGTTTTGGGCATTCTCACCCCAATTTTAGGATTTCTCTTACCTAATTTTGGGGTTTGCCCCCATTTAGGGGTTCCCCGCCCCAATTTTGGTCTCTGACACCCCAAATTTTGGGGTTTTGCCCCCCAGTTTTGGGGTTCTTCACCCCCAAACATTCACAGTCCCAACACCCTAATTTTGGGGTTTCCCCTCTGATTTTGAGGGTCCTCCCCCTCCAATTTTTGGTTTCCTCACCCTCCTCATTTTGGGGTTTTGCCCTCCCGATTTTGGCCTCTCTTGCCCCAATTTTGGGATTTCTCTTGTCCCAGTTTTGGGGTTTTGCACCCCCCCAATTTTGGGGTTCCTTCCCCAAAGTTTCCTTTTCACCCCAAATCTTGGGCTCTCTCACTCCCCAATTTTGGGGTTTTGTTCCCCAGTTTTGGAGCTCCTCATCCCAAATGTTTGGGTTCCTCACCCTAATTTTGGGGTATCCCCCAATTTAGGGTTTCCTCACCCCAATTTTGGTCTCTCTCACCCCAAATTTTGGGGGTTTGCCCCCCAATTTTTTATCTCTTCCCCCCAAATTTTCCCGTCCCTCCTGACCCAAATTTTGTTTCTTCCCCAGGCCATGGAGTCCCTGCACCTCCAGGCCGTTCTGCTGCTGGGGGAGCCTTTTTGGGGTTCCCAGCCGTTCGATTTCGGGGCTCAGGGCACGGCGCGGGGGGTCCGGGGGCTGCTGCCCCAGATGCTGCGGGGCCGCCTGGGGCCGCCCCCCGAGCCCAGCTACGCCCTGCACCGCAAGCTGGGCGGCGTCTTCATGGCCTGCGCCCACCTCGGGGGGCGCGTGCGCTGCCGGGAGCTCTTCCTGCAGCTCCACAGCTCCTACTGGCGCCCCGACGGCGCGCCCCAGCACCCAGCGGGGAAACGCCAGGAGCAGTAAAGGGGGATTGCAACCCAAAAGTGGCGTCACGTCTTCCAGAATCCCAGAATGCAGGAAAGGACCTTAAAAAGCACCTGCTTCCAACCGACCGTCTCCTGAGCTCTGTCTCTCCAAGACCTCGTTCGCACTTCGATCTCCCGAGCTCCCATTTCTTGTTCAATAGAATCCATGAACAAAACAATCTGGTTTTGTTCTCCTATGGTCTCATTTGTGCCTTTACTGGGGCAGAGGCACCTCTCCCTCATGGCACCTTAAGCCTGGATGGACCCATGGGCAGGTTCCTTCCAGCCACAACATTCCAGCATTCTGTCAGGGACTCCCTGCCCTTCTTCCCTCCGCTCCCGGGTGCAGAATGTGCAGCAAAGCCGCCTTTGTTGTCTGCTCGGGAGCCCAGCCAGCTGCTGCAGCCTGACCCTGCCCTGCACAGCTCCCCTGGCAGGCACGGCAGGAGCAGCGCCCTGGCAGCCTCAGCAATCGCCCTCTGACATCTCTGGCACACACTGCCATGGGCTGCCAGCAAGGAAAAGATGCTCCTGCCCTTCAAGGCCAAATTCTGAAGGGGCCAAGACACAAGTGCAGCAAGATCTTACACAGACATTTCACTGCCAGCCTCCAGAACTTCATCCAGGGCTGTTTGAGCACCTGGATGGGGAAGGAAAAAATAAAATCAGGGGAGGGTCTTTGGCTGGGAGCTGCCACAGGTAAAGAGAGACCCTGGAAGGGAAAAGGAGCAGACAAAGGAAGGCAGGAGAGAAAGCAGGACACAAATGGCAGCCAGCTGAGAAGGTGGCACTCTGAAAACCAAACCTGGGCTTATGGAACAGGAATGGGACAGAAAGGAAGAATGCTGAAACTTGATTTACTCTGTTTCTCTAAACAACCTGTGCAGCCAGGACTTCACCACCCTCACAGGGAAGAAGCATTTTCTAGATCAAACCTGAATTTCATCCCTTTTACTCTGAGCCCAGTAAATCACAACGAACTCAATTGTGGTCGTTTTCATCAAGGGCCCAAGCTCTCTGTGCCAGCACATCCAGCAAGCACCAGGCAGGACAGCACGGCAACCAACTCACAGCTGAGGGACTCAGAACATCTAAACACCAGCAGGGCACACTGCTCATGTTTGATATAATAGACAGCACTGAGAAGGATAGGTAATGACAGCCTCTTCATCACCCCAATCCCTTCTCCCTTTTAAACTTTCTCTGAAATTACCAAAACTGCTCTTAAAATTCCTTTCTCTTTGTCAATCCCAGATCTTTTGGGAGCAGACTCAGGAAGAGAGCACAACACTAATCTGTTGTTATTCACACATGGCTTGTTGTTCATCTTTCCCTACTAAATGACAGCAGTAGATCTTGAGAATAACCAGATATCCTGAGGAATTTTTCCTGCAACAAGTTATTTTCCTATCATGGTCCATCTGTAATTGTATTACTTATTTAAAGACCACTATAAATACAGTACAGCACCTTGCAGTTACTCCCCCTTCTATCTGTAAACCTCAAAGTCTTCCAGGTCTGAACAACAGGAAAAACCCTGTGTCACCCTTTGGGGATATGAACATCTTTAGGGTTTGGACGCATGCCGGGATAGCCACTGTAAGAGCTGGATGGACTGGAAAACCAACTGATGTAACAGTATTTTCTGGTGAGAGGCAAATCCTGCTGCTGCTGCTGCCCCAGGAATTTCTTTTCATTTGAGAAGCATCAAGAAAGGCCAAGAGCGTTGAAACACACAGAGCCTGGGGGAGGCATCAGGGTATTTCTTGTAGCAGCTTCTCCCTGTCAAGAACCCGCTGCCAGGCTCAACTTGAGAGAAATTCTCCCACAGTATCCAACCATCAGCTTCTTTTGGGTGGGATGAGGAACAGCCAGCACTGGAAATATTTCAATGCACTGGAGCAGCAGTGCCTGCAGGGGAGAGACTCTTTGGCTCTGGGCTCTCTGGGCACTTTCTGCTGCAAGGCCGCTCCCCTCTGGATGTCCCAAGGTGGGGTTTGGAGGCCTTGGGCACATGAGCACTGTACAGGGACAAAGGAGCTCTGCTCAGTGGGGTGGAGACTGAGGACAGTGGAGCAGAGCCATGAGAGTGTTTAATGGGAGATTTCAGGGATGGTGAATCCTTTTGCCATAGTGGAAAACAGCCAGAGAGAGAAAGAATTAATGCCAAGGGCAGCTGGGGGGGCCCAGACTGGCACCAGCAGAAAGGAATTTCCCTGGCAGGGCAGGGCTGTGGTGCAGCATGTCCCCAGCAGGAGCCTGGAGCAGCCCAAGGCTCTGTGTGGGCAGGCAGAGGCAGGCAGGAGGCAGAGCTGTCAGCAAAGGAAGGGCCCAGCCAGGTGGGGCAGCCGGGGGATGCCGACAGCCTGCAGGGACAGAGGCGCAGGGCAGGGACACCGTGGGACAGCCTGGGCTGCACAGGGCACAGGGATGGGCAGCAGCTGCAAGACAGCCCTGCCAGAGCCAACTTGGGCAGCACTTTGGCCATGGCTGCTGGGCCTGGGCCTGAGGCAGGAGCAGGAGACAAGTGACCCTTGCAGGGCTGGGGCCTCATTGCCTCCTTGTCCCTGCTCAGCAGCCTGGCAGGGGCAGCCCCATGCTCCTGCCCTTGGCATTGCACATCCCCACATGCCAGTGCCCATGCCGGGAAGTGCACTGAGCAAGGAGGGAGGGACAGGATCTGCCTGGCCAGGGGCTGGGGCTCAGGCCTTGGCCCTTTGCATTCCTGAAACACATCCAGGTTTGCTCAGTATCAGAGACACCTTTGCCTTGCTTGTCCCCAGCTGTCAGCACTGCCTCCAGTGTTCTGCTCTGACAGGAACCTGGGGACAGTTTGTCAGTCATGTCCCTCAGTGAGACCCATTAAATCTTCTAGCAAATTCAGTGTTTCAATCTCACTTTGAGCTCTTGAGAAGTTCTTTTAGCCCACTCTGAGGGACTGAGTCTGATGCAAAAGCACCAAATCCCCCGAGAGTCATTGAAGTCCCTGTGCTGTGTCTGTGCTGCTGAGCTGGGCCGGGCTCCTGGCCCAGAGGCAGCTCCTGGCAAGGGCAGCCCTGCAGAGAGACAGCTCTGGCCAGGAGCAGCTCCTGTGCACAGCCCAGCAGGGCTGGGGCACTGCCAGGGCCCCTCAGGGACACCAGCAGGGCACAGACAGAGCTCACAGGGGCTCAGCACTGGCAGGGGCTGTGGGATGGCCCCGAGGGGGCTGTGTAACAGCAGCACCTCTGGGGCTGTGTCACAGAGGCACAGAGCAGCTGTGATGTCAGCAAGGGGCTGTGTGACAGCACAGAGTGGATTGTGTGAGGTCACAGATTGGGCCATGACATCACAGAGTTTGTTGTGTGAGGGCACTGAGCAGCTACAGCATCATAGAGGGGACTGTATGACATCATGGAGTGAGGTCAAAGTGTGTGCAGGGACATTACAGAGTGGCAGTATGACATCACAGAGAGTGTTGTGTGACATCACTGAGGGGATTGTGACATCACAGAGCTGGCTGTGACATGATAGGGTAGGATGTGACATCATAGACCAGACTCTGCCATCATGGAGGGTGGCGTTGTGGCATCAGAGAGTGGGTTGTGGTATCACTGGGTGTCTGAGTAACATCACAGAACAGTCTGTGACATCAGACAACGTGCAGTGACATCACTGGGTGAGTTTGTGACATCACAGTGTCTTCTGAGACATCCCAGGAGGCAGCTGTATGACACCACAGAGTGATATGCCAGCATTGGCTCTGTGACATCACAAGAGGGATTTGTGACATCCCAGCATGGGCTGTGACATCACAGATGGCAGCGTAATATCACAGATGGCTGTGTGACATCACAGGGGCTGTGTGAAATCACAGGATCAGTGTGACATCACAGAGATGGGTGTGTGACATCACAGGGCCTGTATGACATCACAGATGGCGGTGTGACATCACAGATGGCTGTGTGATGTCAAGGGGGCAGTGTGACATCACAGGGGGCAGTGTGACATCACAGGAGGCAGTGTGACATCACAGAGAAGGCTGTGTGATGTCAAGGGGCCATGTGACATCACAGGATGTCTGTGTGACATCTCAGGGGCTGTGTGACATCACAGGTGCTGTATGACATCACGGGTGCTGTGTGACCTCACAAGGATGCTGTGTGGCATCAGAGGGGCAGTATGACATCACAGGGGCTGTGTGAGGGCACTGGGGAGGTCACTCTGCCCCGGCCCCCCTCACAGCTCCCCCCAGAGCAGTTCAACCCTGTTCGTGCACAGCAGGGTCCCCTGTCCCCCCGGGTCCCCTCGCCCCCAGCCCCGTAGCCTCCCCCAGAGGATGTTCCACGAGATCGACCCCAGAGCCTGACACGGGGACAGGGGGCCGGGGCCCCCAGCAGAGTCCCCGTGTCCCCCAGGGCCAGAGCCTGGGCCAGGGCTCCTTCACCCTGTTACAAACGAGGCCTTGAGTGCGCTGAAAAAATCCCCAGCAAGGGAGCAGCAAAAACCAGATTTAATATTAAGGGACAGCAGCACAGAGTTCCTTGGCAAGAGTCACTCTGCTCCTGACTGGACACTTGAGGCACAGCAAGGAAACACAGCAAGAACAAAACCAAACAGAATCCAGGCAATCAAACCAGAAATTAACCCAGAACTGTCGAAATTTGTGCGCCTGTGTGTGTGCCTAAAGGACAGTGAGGGCAAGGATAGAAGGAATGCAGCCTAAAAGCTAAACAGAACTCAAATTTAACAGGCCTTGACTGATACCTTAGACTTCGGCATTTAGCAAAAGAACAGCACTTGACAGTATTTAACCTTACTTATATAACCTAGGACTTAATGATTTCACGGTGGAAAAACACTTAACAATATTCAGCTTAGCTAATAACTTATATTAAACTTCATTACCTAGCAAAAGAACAACTCTTAGCAGCAATTAACTTCACTTAGACCTTGTGATTTACCCTTCCCTACAGGCCTGACTGACTCAGCTATCCAAGGCACTCCAACCCTTCAGAGAGCAGCATTTCTGCCACATTTCCCCAGCACAGGCACTGCTGTGTGCACACAGACACCAAGAGTCAGGGCAAGGCACCTGTGAGCAATTCCCCTGAGGGCAGGAAATGCTTCGGTGTACCTGGACCCCAGCCAGCAGCTCACAGGAGAGGGGATCCAGGCGCCTTCTGGTTCCTCTCTGGACTGTTCTGGGTACGAGTCTCTTCGGCAGGAGCTCTCTGGATGGTCTTGAGAGTGCCTGCAGCTTCTCGGGCTGTTCTGGCTGCTTCCCAAGAGGCTTATCTGTGCCCTCCTGGAACGTGCCCAGCCAGCAGATGACACTTCTTGGGTAGCTGGGGGTTCATTGCTGCCCCAGATGTGCAGGGTGTCTCTGCTTCAGCCCGCGCAGCTGAAGAACGAGTCTGGGCTCTTCACTTTTTGGTCTTGAGGTTGTTTATTAATTCTTATCTATAAAATTTTCTTTCTGCCCAGCAGAGGTCTGCTCAGCAGGGCAGCCACGAGCACTCTGACCGCCCCCGAGATGGTGTTGTCTTTTTATACTACAAACTACGTTTATCATATTTACACTTAATTCCCAATACCCATCACCTACGTTAGACAGTGCAATTCTACTCTAAACCAATCCCAAAGTGCCAACATCACGGCAGAAAATGGAGAACAAGAAGAAGACGAAAGGCTGGACACACCCAAGTTCCTCCAACTTGTCCCCATAACCCCCATACCAAAAATCTTAAAATCTACATTTTCACCCTGTGATCATTTCATTATTATACTGTTCAAACTTCTGTGACTTTCACGTCCTCATACAAAGCTGGTAACTTGCTCCAGGGGTCACAATCAAATCCCCAGGTGTTCTGGGCTGTGTGCCAGGGTCTCTGAGCCTCCCAGCAGGGTCCTTGGCAACTCTGGACACCCGGAGGGATGCGCTGAGTTCCGACATAATCTGATACCCAGACCCTGGGGAAATGACTTTCCCATGGAAAATGGTCTCTGTTTGTTGCCACTTGCCATGGCTGACAGTGGCATGCCAAGCTCAAAATTTGTAAATTTTGCAGGATTTCTCCAAAACTAAAGCTGCCAGCAATGAGGACCCTGCAAGTACATAGAGCCACAAATGTCACCTTTAATCTGATACCCAGACCCTGGGGTAATTACTTCTTTTCCCTATGGACAATGGCCTTCGTTTGCGGCCACTCACCCTGGCAGACATTGGTGTTCCAAGCTAGAAATCTGCAGACTTTGCGGGATTCCTCCAAAGCTAAATATGCCAGCAGCTAGGACTCTGCAAGTCCTTAGAGCCCTTAAGGCCACCTTTAATCTGATACCCAGACCCTGGGGAAATTACTTCTTTTCCCCATGGGGGAATCTCCGTCCCTCTGTCACAGAGGCAAATCCCATCCCCTCCTTGTCCTTCCTTTTTCAAGCAATGTGCAGAGCACAGAGACCAGGGAGGACAAATCCCCACGGCAGAACCTTTTGTATGAGGCCATTTTGAGTACCTCCATGTCGCAGGAATCCAGTGAGGAGGGAAAGCCCAGAGATCCCACAGGAGGAGAGGCTGCAACTGCAGCCCAGGGTGCTCTGAGGAGGAAAGACCCACCCTGTGCCAGGAAGATGTGTCCATCTTCAGCCAGAGCTCGGAGCTGGTGGTGCATGAGCAGCTTCAGGATGGGGAGAGGCCATACAAGTGCTTGGAGTGTGGGAAGAGCTCCAGCCAGAGCTCCAGCTTTCTCACCCACCACTGGGTCCACACTGGGAAAAGGCCCTACAAGTGTGGGGAATGTCGGAAGAGGTTTCAGAGCAGCTCCCATCTCCTCCTGAATCAGCAGATTCACTCAGAGGAGAGGCCCTCCTGCTGCCCCGACTGTGGGAAGGGATTCCAGCACAACTCCCACCCTCACCACCCACCTGGTGCGTCCACACGGGGGAGAGGCCCAATGCGTGTCCCCAGTGCCAGTGGGAAGAGCTTCTCACAGCTCCAACTCAACCAAACACCTACAGAGACACCAGTAATAAAAGCTCTGCAAGTGCCCGAGTGCAGGAGGAGCTTTGTGCGCTGCTCCAACTCCATCCCCCGTGGGAGGATCCACGTTGGGCAGAGCCCTGGTGACCCACCTTCCCCATTATATATGTTGGGACGACACCTGGCTGGTGGTCTCCACATCCTTCTGGATCCCCATAGGCACCTAGATGACTGCAGGGGCAGGAACATCCATCAGGACTCAGATTGACATCAGAAAATCATTAGGAAGAGCTGATTTGTTAAACCCAAAAAATGTCACCTGCTTTGTCCAATTATTTCTTCTGGTAATATCAGCAAGTTAAAGAAAAATATCTAAAGCCACACCATTTTGCTTGGACTTGAGGGTGAATTTGGGGTTCAGGGGAACATTTGGGAGGATTTGGGTGTTGCAGGGCTGTCCAGAGCAGGCAGACAGGGCTATAATCTCATAGTTGTTCTGGCAGAACACGTCCCCCTGAGCCCATCTGTTGTCCAGGAGTTCTGGTCATCTGTCTCAGTCCTTGACCTGGCTCTCCCCATGTGGGGTGTTGTAGGATCTCAGCACATCATTCCTGATGTGCAGAGTCACTGAGACCACCCTTGGGGGGCTCGGAGGTCCTGGAACGTTGCCAGAAGTGTCTGGTGGCTGGACTTTGATCCTACACAGGAGAC
This sequence comes from Melospiza melodia melodia, assembly GCF_035770615.1. Classification (NCBI taxonomy): domain Eukaryota; kingdom Metazoa; phylum Chordata; class Aves; order Passeriformes; family Passerellidae; genus Melospiza; species Melospiza melodia. Next base: position 5,789,529 of record NW_026948497.1, on the reverse strand, counting down.
GACACCTGTATGAGGATGGGGGGATTTCACTGGGTGAATGGTGAAGGGATAAGTTAATTAGAGTGTAAAACACAGGGTTTAGGATTTCTGTACAGGGGGGTCTAGAGAAGTAAGATGGAGGAATTGGGGCGTGTCCTGTCCTTCTTCTTCTTCTTCTTCTTCTTGGCCTCCATCTTCTGTGGTGGTGGTGGCACTTTGGGATTGGTTCTTACTAAAAGTGCACTTGTCAATAAGGGTGAAAGGTATTGGGGAAAATAGGTAAATATCTTATACGTAGTTTTGAGTATAAAGATAAGTGACCACCCCGAGGGCACTCAGTGTGCTCATGGCTGGCTTGCTGTGCGGACCTCTGTCGGGCCAAGAGAAAATGTTGTAGATAAAAAACTAATAAACACTGAAGACATCATAGAGTGATATGACATCATAGAGTGATATGCCAGCATTGAAAAAAACCCGAAGACTCCTTTCGTCCTTTAGAGCGCAGGCTATCCAAGGCCATTCCGAGCCTTTCCAGGCCATAAAAAAAAGCGGAGAACGGGACAGGGTGTCCTCTCCAAAGTGCAGAAATCGTGCTGAAGTTCCTGAGCTGCCACCAGCTGTAGCTGTTCCTGTCCACCAGCCTCTCCTGGTCAGTGCCACGGGGGGCCTGGGAGGAGGTCTAGGGGGTCCTGGGGGGACTGGAGGGGCTTTAGTGGCTCTTGGGGCCATTTGTGGTTCTGGGAGAGGGTTTGGGGGCCTTCTGAGGGGGGGAGTTTTGGGGGTCCTGGCCAGGCTGTGTGGCTTGGAGAGAATTTGGGTGGGTCTTTGGAGGAGATGGGAAGAGGTTTTGGTGGCTCTTGGGGTCAGTTACATTGCAGGGAGTAGCTGGGGGGTCCTGGCTGGGAGCTGTGGGGTGGTTTGAGGGGCCAGGAGTGGCTGTGAGGCTGAGAGTTTTGGGGCAACTGCGACTCCCAGGTCCTCAAAGCTGCCACCAGACCCCACCGCCAAGGTGCTGCCAGGATTCAGGGGCTCCATGTTGGGGTTCACCCTCCGGGTGCTGCAGGAGAGGGTGAGGGGGATCCCAGGAGTCGTGTGTGTCCCCTCCAGAGCGTGTGAAACTCCCATGTTATCTCTGCACCTCCCAGGGAAAGAAAAGGAAAGAAAGCCCAACCCCCAACAGTGTGTGAGCCTCCCCATCCCACTGTCACCCCCTTGTCCCTCCCCTCAGGGCTCCTGCCCCAGCTCTGCTGCCCCAGAGGGAATTTGGGGAGGGGGCAGAGGGGGTGAGCAGCCCCTGCCAGGGGATGGCCCCGGCCCAGCCCCTTTGTTCAGCACCGAGCTGGGCTGGGGCCGCAGGAGGAAGAGGCCAACGGGAAGCAGATCCTGCAGCTGGGACAGTGCTTGGGGTCAGGGCAAGGTCCTGCCCTGCACACCTGGCTCAGGTGTGACCCTGCCCCAGGAAGGGAGCAGGACATTCCCATCCCCACGGATCAGGGCTGGGAGCAGCACTTGGAGCACAGATGTGGAAATATTGGGAGTGACTGGGAGCACACTGAGGGCTACTGGGAGCAACTGGGAATGACGGGTGTGTGCTGGGGGTAACTTGGATATACTGGGAATGGATGAGATCATGCTGGGGGCAGCTAGAACCATGCTGGGGCGACTGGGGTGACTGGGAATGAGCATGCTGAGGGCAGCTGGGAGCACCTAGGAGTGTCTGGAATTATACTGGAAACAGCTGGGATGGTGCTTTGGGCAGCTGAGAGCAACTGGAAGTGACTGTGTCTCCACCAGGGGCAACTGAGATTATACTGGGAGTGACTGGGACTGTACTAGGGGCAACTGGATCCAACTGGGATCATACTGAGAGGAGCTGGGAGCAACTGGAACCATGCTGGAGGCAACTGGGACCACACTGAGGGGGATTGGGATCATACTGGGAGTGACTAGGAGCATGCTGAGGGCAGATTGGATCATTTGTGGGGGCTCCTGGAATATACCGGGAGCAACTGGAACCACACTGAAGGTGACTGGGAGTGGCTGTGGGCAGCTGGAATCCTCCTGGAAGCAAGTGGGAGGAAGTGAGTGACTGGGAGCATGCTGGGATCAATTGGGATATACTGAGAGAGACTGGGGGACACTGAGATCATACTGGGAGTGACTGGAACCACGGCAATGGCCTGGGCTGGGTGATGTGGGGCCTCGGGGAGCGCAGAGAACACTGTGACACTGCAGGGCCTGATGGAACCGAGGGGACATGGTGACACTCGGGGCCTGCCCTGGCCGTGGGGTGTTTTAGGTGCCCAGGGCAGCAGGGCAGAGCCCCTGGCTCAGGGGCAGCAGCTCCACGGGACACCCTGGGCAAACAGGCAGCCCAGAGGGGAGGCCCAGGGAGAAAAGGGAGCCCCGGGCCCAGCCTGCAGCAGCAGAGCCATCCCAGCCCGGCCCAGGGGCCCTGCTGGGGACAAAGGCTGCAGTGGGGAATCTGCCGTCCGTCCCGAGCGGCTCCTGCAGCCCCACAGCCCCACAGCCTGGCCAGCCCCACAGCCCCAGCCAGCCCCACAGCCCGACCAGCCCCACAGCCCCACAGCCCCACCAGCCCCACAGCCCCACAGCCCCACAGCCCGGCCAGCCCCACAGCCCCAGCCAGCCCCACAGCCCGACCAGCCCCACAGCCCCACAGCACAGCCAGCCCCACAGCCCCAGCACAGCCCCACAGCCTGGCCAGCCCCACAGCCCCAGCCAGCCCCACAGCCCCACAGCCCAGCCAGCCCCACAGCCCAGCCAGCCCAGCCAGCCCCACAGCCCCAGCCAGCCCCACAGCCCCAGCACAGCCCCACAGCCTGGCCAGCCCCACAGCCCCAGCCAGCCCCACAGCCCCACAGCCCAGCCAGCCCCACAGCCCAGCCAGCCCAGCCAGCCCCACAGCCCCAGCCAGCCCCACAGCCCCAGCCAGCCCCACAGCCCGGCCAGCCCCACAGCCCCACAGCCCCACAGTCCGGCCAGCCCCACAGCCCAGCCAGCCCCAGCCAGCCCCACAGCCCCACATCCCGGCCAGCCCCACAGCCCCACAGCCCCACAGTCCGGCCAGCCCCACAGCCCCACAGCCCCACAGCCCCAGCCAGCCCCACAGCCCCACAGTCCAGCCAGCCCCACAGCCCAGCCAGCCCCACAGCCCCACAGCCCCACAGTCCAGCCAGCCCCACAGCCCAGCCAGCCCCAGCCAGCCCCAATGCCCCACAGCCCCACAGCCCGGCCAGCCCCACAGCCCCACAGCCCCACAGCCCGGCCAGCCCCACAGCCCAGCCAGCCCCACAGCCCCACAGCCCCACAGCCCAGCCAGCCCCACAGCCCCACAGCCCCACAGCCCCACAGCCCCACAGCCCGGCCAGCCCCACAGCCCCACAGCCCTGCCAGCCCCAATGCCCCACAGCCCCACAGCCCAGCCAGCCCCAGCCAGCCCCACAGCCCAGCCAGCCCCACAGCCCCAGCCAGCCCCGGCCAGCCCCACAGCCCCACAGCCCCACAGCCCCACAGCCCAGCCAGCCCCACAGCCCCACAGCCCCACAGCCCGGCCAGCCCCACAGCCCGGCCAGCCCCACAGCCCCACAGCCCCACAGCCCCAGCACAGCCCTGCCCGGGGCTCAGCACCAACAGGGCCCTGCCCAGCCCTCTGCCCACCCTACACCAGGGGCCAAGGCATCCCCTGTGGCCAGCAGAGCCCCAGACACAGAGCCTGCCCCACAGGCAATCCAGCTGCTGCTCACAGTGTCACGCAGGGCACACAGACACACCCCAGCACAAGAGGAGCCACGTTCAGCTGCTCCCGAGGCAGCACAGCACAGCGCTCCTGCAGCCCTGCTCAGCTCCCTCTTTCCTGCCACAAAATCCCTTTGGGCAGCTTTCCTAGGGCTGCCAGACAGGATTTGTTCTCCTGAAGAGGAGAACCTTCTCTCCTGGAAGTCAAGACTCTGTGAGATTCCTTGGAACAGTGTCAGGTAGATCACAGAAGATCCAATTTCCATGAAAAAAGAAAAATCACCTCAGGTACTTGCCTTGGAGAAGCCTGGGGCTTCTACCTGGGATATCAAGTGCCTAAACCTGAGAGGAAAAGAGACTGGCAGATGCCAAGAAGACCCTCCAGTGCATCCTGGTGAAATAAACAGGGCCAGGAGACTTCTTCTCCTGTGTAATGCCTTTATTAAAAAGTGATCAGCTCAGGATTGGGCGGCTCGACGGGTCTGCAGCGTCCGTCGTCTCCCAGGGCGACTCAGAGAAGGAGGATATGCGCAGCTCTGTCCACCAGGGGCAGAGTTGGGGGATCAGATCCTCTAGGGAGCCTTTTGGGTCTCCTGATCCCATAAGGTGGTGCTCCTCCCACTCAGTCGGCCTGGTCTCACCGCCGGGGTCACCTCCCTTGGTCAGGGCGAGAGGGTCCGAAGGTGTTCCGCATCTCTGCAGGCTCGGCACTCGGCTCCTCACATCCAGACATCACTCTAGTCTCTCAACTCTTAGGCGGCTCGTTGTTTTTGGGGTTTCTCCATGAGTTTGGAGATGGGGGTCCCACAAAGCATTCTGGTCTTGCGAGTCACTTTGCATAACCCCCCCACCTTCTCAGGTGTCTTCCCTATTCTGAGAAAGGTAAAACTTAGCTTCGGGCAAGGTCCCCACCCAGGAGAAGGGCCATTACCTCGCCCCAGCCAGGGCTTTTACTAATACAAAAACAACCATTAACGACAACGACCCGTGATTACAATAACAAAACACATAGAACTTGGGCAGGGCCAGTGGTCTGGCTGCCTTTTTGAAACTTTTTCTCATAAAAAAAATATTAACCGAGTTTTTGTTCATAACACTGGCATAGACAAATGCTTCCAAATGATCGAAAATATCTTGTGATTATTCCTTGGAGGAATCTGCAGCTGCTTCCTGGCCTCTCAGTTTCCTCCAGGAGGTGTAAAGACTCCGGGACATACCTGGGAGGAGTCTTGGGTAGATTCCAGAGCAAAAATTTACCTCCAAAGGAGAAACAACAAATTGGATATGTTCCCTGGAAGATTGTGGGCCTGTGGTTATGAGTTCAGGTCCCAAAATGAGAGATCAGAAGACTTCAGGAGAAACCTGGGAGGAATCTCAGCTCAGATCCAGGACAATACAGTTTCCACAAGAGGGGAAAAATTACGTGAGGCAACTCATGGCCAGGGACATCTTCAACCAGAGCTAGCTGCTCAAAGCCCCATCCAACGCGGCTCTGGATCTTTGCAAGGATGAGGCCCCAACACCTCCCTGGACAGCCTGTTCCTCGCTTTCACCGCTCTCCGTGTACAAAATCTCTGCCTCATGCTGGGATCTCTTGGATGGCAGTGTGAGGAGCAGCAGGCCAGCAGAGCTCATGGAAGAGACTCATTTAATGGCACTGCTGGCCTGGGCAGAATTACCACGGCTCAGAAAGGCCACAGGTGGGACAAGGGAAACCAAAGCGGGGCCAGTGGTGAAGGAGCCAACAGGGCTGAACAAGTGCTTGAAAGAGGATCAGGAAGGAGCACTCCCTGTCCTTGCCTGCCCAGAGGGCCCTTCCCCAAGAGCTTTGAGCCTGCCTTCGAGTGCCTGAGCTCTTGGTCCCCTTGGCCACGGCAGTCGTGTGCACCAGTGAGGTCTGTGAGGAGTCAGGTTGTGCTTGTGGCACTGGCGCCATGTCCCACTGTGCATGCAGGACTCTGCCCCACGGCAGCATCTCCACGTGCCGTTCACACCAGGCACAGGGCACGGAGATGGCAGGGCCTGGGCAGCACTGGGGGGCCCTGGCTGCTGCTGCTGCTGCTGCCGGGGGCACCTGGGGACCACTGCGGGTGGGCTGGAGTTCTGCCAGCACCCCCTCAGCAAATGACAGCAGCAGCATCCCGTGGGAGCAGGGCGAGGGCCCCAAGGCAGCCCCTGGCCGCTGCTTCAGGCGGGCTTCAGTCCCATCCCAGCGCAACAAGTGCCTCCAGACACATCTGGTTCCTCTTGAAAAATTCACGAATGGAAGCGGGAAACCCGCAGTTGAGGTGGCTCCAGAGAACATGGGCGTGCACAAGTCCCATCGGGAGGCACAGGGAGTTCCCCGGGTCCCCAGCACCTCAAACCCCACTCTCTGCTCGCACACGGTGCTGCCATTCACCAGCCTGAGCTGTTTCTGAAGCACAGGGAAAGGCGAGGCGGGGCATGGCAGCTCCTGCCCCCTCAGCAGCCTGGGGTGGCTGCAGGGACAGCATGGCGACAGTGCCATCGGCCCTTCTGTGCCCTGCCTGTGCCTGTCCGCGCCACACTGTGGGTGTGTAAGCCCTCCAGTGGGTGTACGATGCGTGTGTGTGCGATGTGTGGCACCGTGGGCACTCCAGCACGGTCGCCAACCCTCAGCCCCTCCAGTGGCCTCTGAGGGGGCCCAGCACAGCGGCGATGGTGAGTCCCTCCCGCTCTGCCACAGCGGCATGGCAGGGACTCGTGAGGGCGGGCCGGAGCAGGAGCCAGATTTGGGCTGGGAGGGGACACTGGGACACTCCAAAAATCCACCCAAATTGTCCCACCACCCTCCCCAAGCCAGCTCAACTTCACCTCCAGGATATTTTCAAAGTGCCGTAAAAGTTGTGCCTGATTTGGGGGACAAGGGTGATTTGCGGAAACAAACTCCACAACTTTTGTGAAAGCTGTAGAGCTGGTGTGTTTATTGCAGCGCTGGACACGTGGGGATTATTCCCCTAAAATGATATGCCTACCTCTGGGAACTCCAGATCTCCTTTTATTTCCCTCTCAAATACATATACATGCAATTTCACAATAGGTTCATACATACTCATTCTACTGATTTCGTGTGGCATTTGCCAATAATTCTTCTTTCTGACAAAGAACTCCTGGGTCAGGTTGCCCTGCTCTGTCTGCCCCACCCCTCCCCTGTTATCTCTTGTCCTTCAGCTGAAGGAGTCTCTCCAAACACAGGCCCTTCAAGAGAGCAGGCAGTCAGACTAAACAACAAGCTACAGATTTAACTCAAAGATGTACATTTCACCTAAATCAAAATGGATTTCTACTCTGGAAAATTTCCACTCTGCCTCAAGGGGGAGGAACATCAAGATCCCCTCACACCCATGTGTCAGTATTTCAAGCCCAGCCAGGAGCAGCAGCAGGGCCAAGGTTGACAAATTTCCCCCACACTGATGACACAGCCAGACACGTGGGAGGCTGCCTCAGGCTTTATTGTCCACCAGCATTCCAGGAGGGAACAGAAAATCCTCCTGCAGACGCTGATTCCGTAGGCTCGCAATGGTTCCTTGCTTCCATGGGGCTCTGTCACACCATAGCAGAACCTTGGTGCCATATTGTTCCACAGCCTCACAATGTTCTCCTGGGTTCCGTGAGGCCCCTCTGTGGCACACCGCAGCCTTGGTTCCATGAGGGTCTCTTGGGCTCCCTAAGGCCCCACCAAGTCTCATTAGAGTGCTGTTTCCATTGGGTTCAATAACCTCACGATGCTCTCCTGTGTTCCTTAAAGCCCTGCTGTGACACATTTGAACTGTGGCTCAGTGAGGCTCCACAAACTCACTGGGCTCTCTTGGGTTCCATGCTGCAAGCCTTTCTCACGAGTTCCATCGACTGACAGTGGCCATCTGCATTCCATGAGGTCCAGCTGGATCACATAAGAGCCTTGCTTTCATGAGGTTCTAATCCCTCACTGGGGTCTCCTGAACTTCACGAGGCCCCACTGTGTCACACTGCAGCCTTGGTCCCATGAGGTTCCAAAACCTCTCACGATGGTGTCTTTGCTTCAGTGAGGTTTCTCTGAGTCACAGTAGAGCCCTTGTTCCATTGGGCTCCAAAACTGTGGGGAATAAGAAAAGCCTTACAGAATAAGGACCTTTCCCACCTTTGTTCAATCCTGTTTACTTCTGTTCACCAAAAGGCATTCTGGGGAGGTTCAGCTGTGGGTCCATGGCCAGAGAGTTGGTGGTTGGTGGTTGCCTCATGTGTGAGGCAGGGATTGGCTGAGGAGATGCGTGGACACCACATGATCAGAGAGAGCTGACTGGATCAAGGGACACATCAATAACAACACTGCAATGGCAGGCAGACAATGCGTGCTTAGTTTGGTTAAGTTTGGAGCAAGTTTTGAGTATAAAAAAGCTCAGTTAGTTACAATAAATTCTCTTCTTCAGAGCAAGCAAGGAGCTCTGCGTGTCTTTGTTCCCCATGCCTATGGTACAGATTTGGGCTTCACTCCCTGAAAAACACCAATGCATCCAGAGCTCTAAAATGAGTACGGACCTGTATGAACCAGCACCAACCAGTATAGACTGGTATAGGCCAGTACAGACCAGTATGAACCAGTACACACTGGTAAGGGCTCTCCCAGTCCCTCCCAGTCTGCTTTTAACCCTTCCCAGTGCCCTTCCAGTATAAACCAGTAACCCCAAACTCCCTTTTAACCCTTTTTTACCCCCTTTAAACCCTTCCAGTTCAAACCAGTGCCCTCCCAGTATAAACCAGTACAAACCAATACGCACAGTTCCCTCCCAGTGCTCCCAGTCCCCACAGGTTCCAGCAGATGTCCACCAGGATGATGCTGGTCAAGGACAGCACCTGGCTGGGTGGCACCCCCTGTGGGGCAGGTGAATCCCAGTTCAAACCAGTAGAAACCAGTAGAGCCCCAGGAAATCCCAATTTCATCCCAGTAACATCTAGTACCATTAAGAGCAACACCTGGGCATGGGATGGCCCCTGCTGGACCATGCCAGGTCCAAACCAGTATAAACCAGTATAGACCAAGTAAATGCCAATGCCCTCCCAATCCCCTCCCAGTGCAGCCCAGTAACCCCCCAGGGATTTCCCAGTTCATCCCAGTAACTCCCACTGACCTCCCATTATGGCCCAGTTACCCTCCCAGTTCAAACCAGTAACTCCCAGTTCATCCCAGTCCCTCCCAGTAACCCCCCAGTTCAAACCAGTGACCTCCCCCAGTATAAACCAGTCACCTCCCAGTATGGAACAGTAACATCCCAGTGACCTCCCAGTCCCTTCCAGTCCAACACCAGTATAAACCAGCAAAAAAAAATCACCCTTCAACCCCTATTTATCCCTTTTAAAAATACTTTAATGCCCTGCCAGTCCTGCCCCCAGTACAAACCAGTACAAACCAGTACCCCCAGTAAGGTGTCCATGGCCTCCCAGTACTGCCTCAGTTTCCCCTCCTGCCGCTGGTGTCAGGCAGAGTCTGGGGGGTGGAGCTTGTCTGCCCATGCTGGGACAGGGAACTGGGATGTACTGGGAGCACTGGGAGGGACTGGAAGGCTCCCAGTGGGCACTGGGGGTCACTGGGAGGAGACTGGGACTAACTGGGAGAGACTGGGATGTGGCTGGGAGGGACTGATGGCAACTGGAATACACTGAGAAGGGGTTTGTGGGCACTGGGTGGGACTGGGAGGAACTGGGAAGTTACTGGTGGACACTGGGGGATCCTGGGAGCCACCAGGAGGAGACTGGAAGTCATTGGAAGGGAACTGGGAGGTCTGGGAGGGGAAACTGGGAGCACTGGGATAAACTGGGAGGGGAAACTGGGAGCACTGGGACAAACTGGGAGGGGATTGGTTCATACTTGGAAGGACTGGGAGGAGATTGGGGAGGACTGGGAGGCACTGGGATATACTGGAAGGGATTTAGAGAAACTAGAGCAGTGGAGAGTACTGGGAGGGAACTGAGACGGACTGGGAAGCACTGGGGAAGAACTGGGAGGGACTGGTGGGCACTGGACGGGACTGGGAGCACTGGAATGGACTGGGATAAACACGGTGTTCTGAGAAGGGAACAGCAATAAACTGGGAGGATACTGGGGGGCATTGGGAGGCACTGGTGGCAACTGGGATGGGCTGGGGTTTGTGGGCACTGGAGGGGACTGGGAGGAACTGGAATATACTGGGAGCTACTGGGAGGAGACTGGGATGGACTGAGAGAAACTGTAAGAGACTAGAGGGGATACTGGGAGCACTGGGATGTGACTGGCAGAGACTGGGAATTGGTTTGTGTGGACTGAATAGGACTGGGAGGGACTTGAACACACTGGGACATACTGGGAAGTTACTGGGTGGTAATTGGTGGGCACTGGGAGGAGACTGGGAGTAACTGGAAGGGCACTGGGAGGGGATTCATGGGGACTGGGATGTGAAAAATGCATGTATTTTATGATTGGCTTTTCGCAAATATTAAAATGAATATTATATATGTTGTGTTAGAAAGCAATGCTGTATTAATTTTCTTAAGTACTGTGTTAAATATAGTTTTAGGTTATAAAAATTGTTAAAATAGAAACTGTGCTGTGGAAGATGCTTTGTTTAAAGGAAAGGACTTGCAGCGAGATAGCAGCCACAGGACACCTAAATCTTTCAGAGAAAAAGAATTTATTTCCCTCTTATCAGAAGAAACGAACTTCTTCCCGCCTCGGAGGCGCTGTTAGGATTCAGGGGAAGAAGCTGACACTGACCAGACAGAATCCTGTGTTTGAATGGAATTTATGCATCGTGTATGAGGTGTATGAATATGCAACAGGCTATTGTTCTTAAGGGTTAATCCTTTGTTAACGTGGGTCCTTTTTCGGCTCCTGACGCCCAGAAATAGGTACTCGGATGTCTGTAACTCTTTGCTTTTATTGTCTCATATTGTCCTAATTCAATTTGTCCAAATTGTTATTACTCTAATCGTGTTACTATTCTTTTTAACCATTTTATTACTATTAAACTTTTAAAAATTTTAAAAACAAGTGATTGGGGTTTTTCACAGGGAGAAACTGGGTGGGGACTGGGAAGTTACTGGGAGGTTGCTGGCGGGCACCAGGGGGTACCGGGAGGGAACTGGGAGGGCTCTGGGATGGACTGGGGAAGGTGCCTGGGAAGGTTATTGGGAGGCACTGGGGAATGGGTGTGAAATACAAAGCTGTGTTTCGTGTCAGGCACAAACAGGCAACGCGTGCATTTGTGAATGCGAAATGTGTGGACTCCGACCATGGGAGAGCTGTGAATTCTAATAATAACTGAGGAAAATAAAGCATGGAAAAGGGGCTTTGAACCTATCTTTTGTTTGCAATTAACCCTGGTTGATTTAGGAGCATTGGAATTAGGGTGTTAAAGATGTTGCTTTTTGCTTGCATTTAATCCATAAGAAGCTCTGCAATAATAACCTTTTGAAGTATGATTTTAGAATATTACTTATATTCTTGAAACTGTAGCTTTGGAATATATATAAAGGAAATATGCTTATCTCACGCCTTATTGAAGCAGAGAAAAACAGCTTGAGAAAGGAAGATGAACATCAACTGAAGGATTTATGGTTTTGACCAAAGGGAAGCTGGACATCACTGTTATGAGATTTATAGTCTCTGCAATTAAAAGGTGGACACACATCTGGGGAGCGGATCCCACCAGATGGGATTTGTCTTTCTTCTTTCGGAAACTGGACCACCACCATCTGGGAATACTCCTTTGAGATACATCCTGAGAAATTAAAATCACAATAGTGTATAGAATTGTGATGTAATAATTTGGAATATAAATTGCTGATGAGTAAAAATCGGAAATAGAAACTGCTGAAAAAAAAAAATTATGGGGACCCCTATAAATACCTGTAACCATCAATTTTCGGTGTGCAGTTGGAGGGAAAACTTCCCCCACTGTACCCAGCGCTGTATTGCTCATACTTTACCATATTAAATATTAAATTGATCGCTGCTTGAATATTGGCCTACTCAAGCTTCTTATTCATAACATGGAGGAGGAGCGGCCTCCGGGCCCTGCCGCTTCCATTCCCGCGGGGCGGGGCGGTCCGTAACCATTTCCTCTGCTCGCCGCGGGGCTCCGGGGCCTGCAGGCAACGCCGCGGCTCAGGGAGGTCCCGGCGGAGCCCAGCGGGTGCCAGGGCCCTTCCGGTGACCCCGGTGCCGGTGAGTTTCCCCCGGCCCGCAAACGGGACCGGCCGGAGCGGCGGCTGAGGCGGCGCGGGGCTCTGTGGGACGCGGCGGCGGCGGCTCCACGCTCCGCTCTCCGCGCTCCGGCAGGCCTCAGCAGGCCTCAGTGCAGCGCCAGGGAGGTGATGAGGGGGAAACGCGGGCTGGGTGGGTCGGGGTGGGTGAGTGTGTGTGGAATTAATCCACCATGTCAGAGGTTTATGTCCAAAAAGGAGACAGAGGGGTCTTGTAACTTTATTCGAGTAAAGGGAGAGGCCATGGGGCATTTCCCGTGGGGTGTCTCAGATGGTTGGAGGATGCAGCCTCTCTTTTATCTTAAAATCCCTGCTGCATCACCCTCTTCCTTTTTCCCATGGCCAAGGTAATCAGAAGGTACAGAGTTACCGAATCGCCTGCTCTATGCACCCCCTCCCAATATGCACCCCCCTTTCATTACATAAAAGAAAGAAAAACCTACTCATTATTTGACTAAGTCTTTGTTCTCATGCTCTAGGTTCAGGAATTTAATAGGGCCTTGGCTGAGCAGCAGTCTGTGTTGATCAGTAACATTCTCTAGAGCTAATAGCTTCTTTTGTTACTTCCCTATCTCTGAGTGCATGGCCCTATCCCCAAGCAGATTCACACTGTTTGTAAAGACACATTCATCTTATTTGTTTCAATCCCTCCTCTTTTATTTTCTTAGTAATTGCCTTTACAAACTTTAAATCCCTTGATTTAATCTTTTCTTCCTGGGTCTTCTTTGACCCAATGACATAATTCTGTCCTTGAGTTGTTTAATTTTCCACAAACTCCTCCTTTCTATGCTAATAGATAATATAATACTATCTGATGTAGATAATATAATACTGTCTGATGTTGAAATGTTCCATTTCTCATCTGACTGGGTTTCATTCCATCTGCCTCAGTATTTGCAATCATAAGGAGGGCAGTTGGGGGTCCAACAGTCTAAACCCAAAGGTAAGGTTTATTCACAAATGCTTTTTCCTGCATTTGTGAATAAACGCCCATCCTTTTTAGGCAATAAATACCTCTTTCAGAGCAATGAAGCTGCCATGGACTTCCTTCCTCATCCCAAAATCCCGTTCCATTATGGACCTCACTCGAGGTGCTGACCCACCATTTAAGTGCGGCTTGGCTGGCCACCCATGGCCAGCTTTCAGGCGCTCGTGCCCCTCCTGACCCAACAATTGCTAAGGTTGAGAACTTTTGCTACTTCTTCTCCTAAGGCTGCAAATTGATTCTCCCACCTCTGGCCCAACCCTGACTGACAATATAAAGTATTAAGGGAAATATTCTAATAGTGTAATCTAATTATTTAGTCAAATTCTCACATTGTCTTCCCCACCACCTGTGGCAACCGAAGGCACAGAAACAATTTAAGAAAGAAAACAGCGACAATAAGGATTGTCCTGGCAGTGGCTGGAGCTGGCAGAGGAGGGTGGCCAGGATTGCAGAGGATTCCAGGCGAGGATCTGTGGGCAGGCGCAGGGGCTTGGCCCGCTGTGGAGCCCTGGCTGCTGCTGCGTTGCCTTCAGGGCAGGCTCAGGGGCGGCCTCCCATCCTCCTGCTGCAGGCGGGAAGTGCAAATCTCCGGGGCTTCAGAGCCCTTGAGGCCAGGCTGAGGGGTCCCCCCGTGTTGAGCTGTGCTGGCAGCTGTTTCTCACTTGGCACGGGCCCCTTGGCCACCAGTGGTGCTGCTTTGCACTCCTTAGGCAGGAGCCGATGTCCTGGCTGGGTGTTGGCAGCAGCAAAGTGCCAGGGCAGGCTCTGTGCCAGCCCAGCTTGCTGTGGGAGAGATTTCACAAGTGACAGGATTCTGGCCACAGACTGCCTTAAATGTACATCCCTCATCTCCACCCTGCACTAGGTGGAGAATTACCAGGGTAAGGAATTCCAGACATGAATTGCAAGGTAGATAATTGAATATCTGCCCTGAGTCTGTCTCTTATTCTTGCCAGAGCCAATGGCAAAAGCTGTACCCATGGCATCTTGGTTTCTGTTTCTAGCTTCAAAAGGCGTTTCTTTATTTCTTCACTCGTTTTTTTTTTCTACCTGACCTGAGCTCTGGGGGTGCCAGGAGGGATGGAGGTTCCATTGTATTCCTAAACCAGTCATAACCCCTTGGAGAGTTTTTCCTGTAAAATTAGTTCCTCTGAGTCTATTGCATCCATGATCCCATCTTCAAATTACTTGTTCCAAAAATACTTATATAACTGATCCTGTAGTTGCTGAAGCACTTGGAAATGCTTCTGGCCACCCTGTTAGCTGACATGCTGCTACCAGAAGATATTTAAGCCTTCCCACTTGGGACAGTCTGGTGAAATCCACCTGCCAACTTTGGAAGGGACATAGGACAAGGCCCAAGACCTCCCTCCTCTGGCAAGTTTCTTTTTAACTTGGTGTTGTAAGAAACAACTACTCACTTTGAAAATTTAAAAGGTTTATTAAACCTTGACAAAAATACAACAAAAGGACTGCATAAGGAAAAATTTGCAGCACTGGGAACTACCCTGGTGGATACCCCATGGCCAGTTCATCTTCAAGATGATTGCTCAGTCTTTTATACCCCTGGCCCTTCCCAAAGTCTGTCAGGCAGCTCTTCTGTGCCATTTATTGGTGGAGATGCTTTCTTGTAAGGGGATTGGAGGTCAGGTGTTGCCATGCCCACCCCCTGAGCACCAAGCTTCCATTCCAACTGTCCTGTGCAAGGCAGGTGTGCACCCCTTCTTTGTACCTGTCTTAGACAGCAATACAGAGGGGGGAGAGGGATCTATGGGGAGAACAGAGGACATCTAAACTAGAATAACATAACTATACATCACTATAGCTTTTCTTAATATTCACACAATAGTCATCCCTTAATTGCGAGAGCCAATCATCTCATTATCTACCTATAGCAGTGTCTAGGGGATGGTTTTTTGTCTCATATAGTTTTTGGGGTTCATTGTTTTGTTTTTTGTCTGGGATGGTTGCTGTTTCGGGAGTATTGCAATGAGTGGGAGCCAGGTTGGGGTTTGCAGAGAGAGTCTGGGGCAGGGTGTGGGGCAGCTCCTTTCCTTCCAGCCAGCTGTTGGAGTGGCCACACTGCTGGTGTTTCTGACCGGGGATCCTGCTGCTTCCGTGGGTTCTGTCTGTTTCTTTTTGTTTCTTTTCCTTTGGCACTGTGACTGTGCTTGCTGGCTTGCTTCTCTGCTGCTTGGGAGCCCAGAGCCGGTGCGTGCCGTGCCAGGAGTGGGAGCGCCCCGTTCCGCACCAGGGGCTGCCTCCTCTGCACGAATCCAGAGCCCAGGACCAGGCACTGCCGGTGAGGAATGGCAGGGAGCGATTCCCTGTCGGGCCCCACTGACAGACTGTAACCCAGCACCTGGACCCCCCTCAGCCTCGGGCAGGGCCCTGCGGTTTCTGCTGCCTCTCGCCTGCTGCCCGGGTGAGCCTGCCCTGCCATTACAGCTTGCTGCTCCTGAAGGTCTGCCTGTAGCTGCTATCCATGGGGAGCACTGGGACCAGCTGCCCTGGGGGGTTTGTAAAGGAAATCCCTTTTCCATCCAATAATTTCAAAATTATAATAATTATGAGGAAAGGTGGTCGTATTCTCCATTCCTAGGTTCCAGCCTTCCTTGGCCAACACGTCTTTCAAACCTTGGTGTTAGCACAAATCAAGCAACCTTTAGGAGCCTGTTTTGCCATACCAAAAATACCCAAGGCAGGACATCTTGAGAAAGGCTTCTGCCAATCCTCAGGAACTCCAAGGGCTCCCTGCATGGAGCTGTTTCAATATTTGTAAGGCCAGAGGCTTTGCTATCCGGCCCTGGCAGCCCGGTGGAGTGGTGGAGCCTGGAGATGAGCAGGGTCCAGGAGATGAAAGGGTCGCCAAGAGAGGGGTGAGCCTTGAGTGCCTACAGTGAGGGGAGCCTGGGACCCCTGGGAGCCAAAGCAGAATTAAGGGAGAAGGGACTTGTGGGACCTGCAAAACCCTCCAGGCATCCCAAAGCAGGACCCCAGAGTGGGAGAATCCACAGGACCCCCAGCAGCCCCAGGAAGGGGGGCCTCAGAACCTCAGAGTGAGGAGATTAGAAAGGGAAAGGCTTGTTTGGGATTCACTCTTGATTATTGGAGGTTTTACAGACACCAGACACCTGGTGACTTCTAGCGATGGACTTGGGCAGGAGGAACACCCAACCCAAGGCACTCACACCTTGTTTACCCCCAAAACCAGGATTTCTCATTCTCAAAGCTTGGTCAGATGGAGAAGGAGGCTGCGAGGAAGATGCTCTGGGACACCCAGGCAGGTGAGGAGGAACTCAGTGCCCCTTTTCCCCCTCTCTGCTGCTCCATCTCCCAGCCCAGCACGGCCCCGGCTGCAGGACAGCCCTGCTGCCAACCCCGTCCTGCCAGGGACACTTTGGGAGTATCTCTTGCCCGTTCCCTGTGGCACAGAGGCAAATCCCATCCTCTCCTTGTCCTTCCTCCCCCAGAATAGGAGCGGAGGATGGAGGCCAGGGAGGACAAATCCCCGCAGCAGGACCTTGTGGAAGAGGCTGTTTTGAGCGATTCCATAGTGCAGGAATCCAACGGGAAGGAAAAGCCCCAGAGATCCCGCACAAGGAGGGGCTGCAAACCCAGCCCTGGCATCTGTGAGGAGGAAAGACCTGCCCTGTGCCAGGAGGGTGGACAGAGCTTCAGCCAGAGCTCAGACATGGTGGTCACTGAGCACCATCGAAGCAGGGAGAAGTCATACAAGTGTGGGGAATGTGAGAGGAGCTTCAGCCACATCTCCAACCTGAAGAAACACCAGAGGATCCACACTGGGGAGAAGCCCTACAAGTGTAGGGAATGTGGGAAGAGCTTCAGCCGTAGCAACAACCTGGCCCGTCATGAGAATACTCATGATAATGAAAGGCCTTGCAAGCGCTCTGAACGTGGGAAGAGCTTTAGAGAGACATCCAAACTAAACCAGCACAAGATAAATTGCTCTGGGGAACAGCCCTATGTGTGTGAGGAATGTGGGAAGAACTTCAGCCGGAACTCCAACCTGGTCCGCCACAAGAGGATCCACACTGAGGAGAGGCCCCACAAATGTCCCAAATGTGGGAAGAGCTTCAGCCAGAGCACCCACTTGGATGTCCACCAGTGCATTGACACCAGGGAACAGCCCAACAACTGTGAGAAATGTGGGAAGAGCTTCAGGAAGATTCACAACCACCTGTGTTTGGAAATCAGGATATGTGACAGCTACAAGTGCTGGACATGTGGCAAGAGCTTCAACAAGAGGTCCCACCTAATAGTCCACATGCGCACCCACACTGGGCAACAGCCCTACAGGTGTGAGCAGTGTGGGAAGAGCTTCAGAGATCGCTCCAACCTGAACCACCACCGGCGGACCCACACTGGGGCACGGCCCTACCTGTGTGAGCAGTGTGGGAAGAGCTTCCCCAGGGGCTCTCACTTGTCCCAGCACCGACAGAGGCACTGGTAAGGGAAGCTCCGCAAATGCCCTGACTGCAGGGATTTTGGGATATCCCACATTTTGGAAGTGGTTTTGGGGCACTCCCCAGCTCTTGGGGGGTTCCTGAGAGCAGCTCCATGGAGCCCCATTGCCAGGGTGGTTGTCTTGGGCACGAGCTCAGAGCTGTAGCCAGAGTCTGTAGCCTCAGTGTTGGAGAGCAGAGAAATGATGAACAGTCCCAGACATCTCCAGTGTGAATTGGGAGGTCAGAGCAAGTTCTGTGTAGGTGGGGTGGCTGCTGCCCCATCCCCAGCCACTGCAGCCTCTGGCCCAGCCCCAAAGTGGCTGCCAGGCCCGTGGCACCCCGAAAACCCCACATGTGAGAGGGACCAGAGCAGGTAAAGGCCATGACACAGGTGTGACACTGACACATCCCATATCAGCTGAGATGACTCTAGATCTAAAGCCATGGCTGTGGATATTTCTTTCCTTTTTCTCTCTCTTGCTCTGTCTCTCCCTCTCACTCTTTTCCTGACTTCTCAAAATCTGGATAACTTTAAGTTGGACAGGTTAGAGTTTGCTGAGTCAGTGCTTTGTGAAGTGCCTTACCATAATTCCAGGTTTAATATAAGTTATAAGCTAAATTAAACACTTCCCCTCTGTAAATTGTTAAGTCTTAAGTTGGGTTAAATACTGTTTATTGCTGTTCCTTTGCTAAATTGTTATGTTTAAGATATAAGTTAAGGTTAAGTTAAATTTGAGTGTTTGCTGTTAAGCCTTTAGGCCATATTCCTTTTATCCTTCCCCCCACTGTCCTTTTGTCAGATGCACCTAAACACACACGGACAGTTCTTGGTCCATTTCTGGTTTGATTGCCTGGATTTTGTTTTGCTTTGTTGTTGCTTTGTTTCCTTGCTGTGCCTGAAGTCTCCAGTCACAGGCAGAGTGACTCTTGCCAAGGAACTTTGTCATGCCTCACCACCTGTGCTTCTGATTGGTGATTTTTGTCAAATATGCTAATTTGCTAAACTTATAAACTATTTACCCCATGGTGGGGTGAGCATTTTGTGGGCATCTTCCATATTTGCCCCTTGGAGGCCTCTAATAATGACCAGCCTTTATATTGCCTCCTGAACTGATATTATCTCCAAAGGGTGTTATTTCATTTCTAAGGCTTTTAAGGCATCAGTTTTTCTGGCATCTCAGATGGGACTGGACCCAGCAGCCTCCCTCTGGACCAGAAACATATTGCAAGGAACTCTTTCCTGCTGAAGACTTTTAAGAATTTCCGTGCAGTGACCTGAGGGGTTAGGAACCATGGTCCCAGGACCCCACAGGAGGTAACATAAAGGCAGCTCTTTTTGTTGTGTAGCGTGAAATTGTGCATTTGTGTGTTTTCAGGAAAATCAAGGCTCTTAGAAACCAAATTGTAACATTTTACAGGATCCCACCTGTTTCGTAAGGTTTGTTAGGCCACTTGTTCTGTCCCAGCGGGGTGAGGGGATTTGCTTATGGGGTTGTTTCTCAAGGGGTTTTTTTTCCCTTTCATCACTTTTTCTAACTCTTCTACAGCCACGGTGGGCGAAGGCAGAGGCAGAATCCAAAGGCTGATGTCACCTTTGTAGCTGAAAGCTGAGACCTTCTTTCAACCTTTAAAATATGAATTAGGAAAACACTGGGTGATGCATCACTCACCCTATTTGTCAAATGCTTCTAAGAAGGATCTGTTGGAATTTTGCAAAGTGTGGAGAATAACAGATAGTTGAGGATGGTTTACTGAATTAAATTTTAAAAATACCTTCTGCATCCCTGTGAATAAGAAAGGCCAAGGACTGAGCGAAGGAAAGAATGTAAAAATATGGACTAATTCTGAATATGCATTTAATGTTTTCGGTGAGGTCATCTGGAAAGAGAGAGGACTGGCAACTGTTCAAGGCCTGGAATTGAACACACTGAACAGACCCATCCACTGCTAGAGAGTATTAAGGAGTCTGGAGAAGCAGCCTTTATACATTGCAAGATTCATCAAAATGGGGAAGCAACTCTTGAGTTAGAGAATCTTTTTGTTGACAAAATAGTAAAAGAAGCAAGAAAAAGGATCTTAACAGTGGTGCTACAGAAGGAAATCAGTTTGACATGGTTTGCCCCAAAATGTGATCAACAGAGCCATCAGTTTTCTGGCACAAAGGTTGAAATCAAGGAAAGTGAACGGACTGTTACACCAGAGGGACAGACTGTAGTCCCACCTCAGCAAGAACATAAAAACACTTGCAGGGGAACAAGAAACCTTTTGAAACATTAAGAAAGCAGTAACAGAAAGGGAAAAAACTGATATTGTACAATCCGTAACAAATGTGAAATCTTCTCTAGAACCCACCCAAACATGAGCAAAAGAGTTGTGTTAGAAATAACAGAGGCTGGGGATTCTCCTGGACATTGTTGGCGAATAAATTCTACTGAGTTACACCCAAAAAGGATACAGGTATGTATTAGGGGTAGGTGATACCTTCAGTGGACGGTCTGAGGCTTACCCCTGTTGCACCAACACAACAAAAGGAAGTGGTGGATATTCTACTAAATCATATAATTCCAGTGTTTGGGGTTCCTTTGGAGTTTGTTCCCCTGTGATTGGAGATGTTAGTCAAATGTTGGGAATTGTTTGGGATCTATAAATTCCCTACACACCCCAGATAAATGGTAAGACTGCATGTGTGACTGGAACCCTCAAAGCACAGATATATATAAAATTTGTTGGAAACATCCGTGACATGAGTTCAGGTTTTACCCAGAGCCTTACTGAGAATCCACATACAACCGAAGTGTTGCAGTAAGGTAGAAAAATTATTTTTAAAGGCCTCATAAAATCAGGCCTGCTCTGTTAGATCAGTGACCTTGTCAAGCTAGCACTTTGCAAGTTCCCATGTGAAAGCAATCCTGGTGTGAAGAGTTCGTTAACATAACAATTTATTCCTGGGTGAAAAACAACTAGTGCCTGCATAAACATTAAATCTATCCCATGAGAACCAGAGAAGAAAATATGTAAACAATTTTATAGAGAGATTTGATGGACAAATAAAGTGTCTCTTACTAACCAATAAAGTAATTGGCAAGAAAGCTACTAACCCAATTGGAATCACACACACAAGGTATGTAAAACTGTATAAAAACGAGTTACTTGAATAAAGAATAAGCTTTTTCACCATGAAGAAAATAAAGTCTCATGTGATTTATTCCGATACCAAAGCAAAAAGACAACATAAGTCCTAATGAAACATCACATGGCAGGCCATATCAAATTGTATATATTATATATGTTATATATATAATTTACATAAATATAAAATTATGTATGTATATTCACAGGAGGAATTCATATATGAGCGGAAAAATTAACTTACAGAGGGATTTAATTGTTTGAAGTTCCACTTTGCAGAAGCTCCAGAGATTTGTCATATTATCTGGGGAAATCTCTGCTGAAACAGCTGGAAAACAGAGACTGACACAAATCAGGATGATGTGGTTTAAATTGTTCTTTTTGTGCTTGTTATCTGCACAGCTGGTAACCATAACTCAAGTTTGGCCCCAAAATTTGCATGTAAATGGAGCCCAAAGTGTATCCAAAAGCTCTTCATAAGAACAACTTGTCAGGGTGATACTGGATATGTGAGAATCTGGCCTGGTAGGTTTGCCCCTAGATAAAAGATCAGGCCTGTGCTCTTGGGGCTGTAATTCCACACATAATATCTGATCACATCAAGGATTATTGGACACGCTGAAAGGCAAAACTTCAAACGCAATTTCAGCCTTACAAGAAGAAGTCCATGATTTTTCTAGTATAGTTTTACCAAACAGGATACCTTTCAATTTCCTACTAGCCACAGAAATATTAATAATGTAGTTGTTATTATGTGGATCAGAGTGTAAGAATTCTTAAAGATTTGGTTGAAATTTGAAAGCAAATTCTACACCAGGTAGCTTTCAAAAGTCTTGTTGAACTTTGGATATATCTTCAGTACACTCCCTTCATGGTTACTCAAGTGGGCCTGAATAAAAAGTGTATAGTTGACATCTATTATATGATGCTGTGGTTAAATATGGACAACATAGTCTCTAAAAAAGAGGAATTATGCAGAAATTCTGCCTTTTTTCTTTTATATAGTCTCTGCATTCTTTACTCATTTACAATAACAAACTACAGAGCTGTATTTGTAGCTCTGTAGTCTGTTATTGTAGCTTAGCTTCATTATTTCCCTACACAGAAAGACAAAATACATTTCAAAGCCTCTATCCTGTCTTGGTTCTCCTTAGAAACCAAGGTCAAAACCAGCTCTTGAGGACCAATTCTCATAAACAAAGTACAGTCCCATTGGAGGGTGTTCTAGGGTGACGTTATGATGCTTGTATCCCCCATCATGTGTTCTGTCTGTGCTGGGTGTTCTATTCTGTGCCTTCAAGACTGGCTGAAAGCAAAGGCGGGGAGAAGAAGCACAGAGTTTGTTATCAGCCTCACTCACTCACTCACTCACTCACTCACTCACTCACTCACTCACTCACTCACTCACTCCTCCACATTTGCCTAGACCGTTGATGTCTAGGCACAGACAGGGCAGAACAACATGCTCCTTTTGCTTTTTACTTAGTTGGTTAGTTTAGCTAGCTGAGGCAGTCTGAGTTTTCCCTGGACTGCTTTTCTTTCCCTTTTTCTTAGAGCCATTTGAAGCTGCTCCAGAGCGGGACCTGGGGAATCACCCAGAGCTCAGATTCTGCAGCCTTTGCCAGCACCAGAGGGACCGAGAACGGAGCGACACACCAGAGACGCTTTCTGAATTTGTCATCTCTTCAGAGCAGCGAGTGTTGTCATCTGGTATTGTTCATCCTGTGAGCTGGGGAGTGCTTTACCTATTAAATAAACAGGGTTTTTTCCACTTCTCTCTGAAGAAATTCGTCCCGAACTGATTGAAGAAGAGAGGCTGTGTAGGTTGGCTTTCTGGAGGGGCCCCTTTTGGAGGCTTTCTCCCAGATTTGTCCTAAACCAAGACCAGAGACGGGGAAGGCTTAGAAGACCATGGGGGGAATTGCATCACCACTTTCACTCTTAATTGGTGATTTTTGTCAACAATGCTAATCTGCTAAACTTGCAAAACTGTATTCATCCTTTGTGGTGGGTGTGGGCATTTTGTGGACATTTTTCATATCTACTCCTGGAGGTCTCCAATAAAGACCAGCTTTTATATTACCTCCTATACAAATACTATCTCCAAAAGGTGTTGCTTTATTTCTCGGTTCTTTAAGGCCTCACAGAGTGACATAATGACATCTTGGGGAACCGAGTGTCACCTGCAAACACAACAGGGCTTCATGGAACCTAGGTGCCACTTGAATAGTGCCCGGGCACTTGGAATTCAGTGTCCATTGTGACATAGCACAGCCACATGGAACTCAGCAGAACATTGTGACAGCATGGAATCTCATGGAACTAAAGCTGTGCTTTGACAAAGTGGGGCCTCCTGGGACACAGGTGCCACTGGGGTGTTGCCAACGCTGGTACAACCCAGTGCCCATTGTGACACAGCGCAGCCTCATGGAGCTGTCTTGGGGATGGTTCATACCTCATAACCATTTGGGGGTTTCTTTGTTTTGTGTTCATAATGGTCACTGCCTCCCCTCCCCAGCTCTGAGAATATCGCAATGGGTGGAGGGGCAGCCTGGGATCCTGTGGGGGCTGGGCTGATCCAGAGGCTGCTCTTCCTTCAGGCTGGGGTGATCAGCTCAGCAGCCATGCAGCACAGTGCATCTCATTTGAGACACTGTTGCCCTGCAGTTTTGACCTTTTGCTTTTTTCCTCGTTTTCTTTTTTCTCCTTTGGCACTGTGACTAGGGTTGCCAGCTTGCTTCTCTGCTGCTCTGCCACTTGAGAGCCCAGGGCTGGTGTGCTGGGAGCTGGGAGCACCCCTTCAACTACCAGGCTGCTCCCTTTGCGTGGTGACCCAGCCTCAGGTCCGGACATCACCAGTGAGCCATGCAAAGGAGAAATCTCCCACCCAGCCGCTGCTGTTTTCTGCCACTGCTTAATTAAGGTTTTTTTGCTACACTATAGTGCAACACCTTGCATCCATCAGGACAGCCCGCTGCTTCTGCTTCTGCCACCGCTCCAGGGTTAGTGCTACACTTTCATTCACCGCCCCCGGGGATCTGCTCCCCTCTGTTCCAGCTGACACTCCGAGGTTCCTGCTGCCGTCCATTTGCCCCTGCAGTGGCGCTGAGGCCGGCTGCTCACCGTGGCTCTGGCGAAAGGAGCCCCTTTCTCCCCCTGCCGCCCCCACAGCCGCCATGGCCGGGTCAGAGGCCGCTGAGCTCGCACCACAGCGCCCCCTGCAGCCGCGGAACGGGCATCGCCCCGCCCTGCCTGCCTGCCTGCCGGGGAGCTGCCAGCGCCCCTGCTGGCTGTGCCCGGAACTGCACCCATGGCGAGGTCCTTGACAGCCCCTGCCCTGCCCTGCCTACTGGGGACCCACCAGCGCCCCTGCTGGCCGTGCCCAGAACTGCACCCATGGCGAGGTCCTTGACA
Source organism: Melospiza melodia melodia (assembly GCF_035770615.1). Taxonomy (NCBI): domain Eukaryota; kingdom Metazoa; phylum Chordata; class Aves; order Passeriformes; family Passerellidae; genus Melospiza; species Melospiza melodia. The sequence continues at coordinate 5,765,553 of NW_026948497.1, read as the reverse complement.
GCCCCTGCCCTGCCCTGCCTGCTGGGGAGCCACCAGCGCCGCTGCTGGCCATGCCCAGAACTGCACCCATGGGGAGGACCTTGACAGCCCCTGCCCTGCCTGCCAGGGAGCCACCAGCGCCACTGCTGGCCGTGCCCGGAACTGCACCCATGGGGAGGTCCTTCACAGCTGAGTGAGGGCTGCCTCTGGGATTCTGGTTTTAATATTGTTGCTGCTGGTTTTGTTTTTTTGTCTTGTTATGTATTTATCTATTAGTAAAAAATTGTTATTCCTTTTCCTATATCTTTGCCTGAAAGCCTAGTAATTTCAAAGTTATAATAATTTGGAAGAAAGTAAGGCATGAACCTATCACAGGAAGGTTCATGCCTTATTTGGCACATACTTGTCTTTTGAGCCAGGACAGGAACTCAGGACACTATTGTGACTCATGGAATTTCATGGAACCAAGGGTCAATTGTGACACAGTCAGGCCTCCTGGAAGCCAGGAGACCATTGTGATGCAACGGGAGCTCATGGAACCAAGTGTCAATTGTGAACATGGCAAGGTATCATGGAACCCAGGTGCCACTGAGACGATGCCATGGCTCATGAAAGTGTACGCCATTGTGACACAGCAGGACCTCATGGAATCTGGAAGAACATTGTGGGGAAATGGAATGTTATTGAACCAACTGTCAGTTGTCACCACAGTGGGGCCTTATGGAACACATGAGACCAGTGTGATACAATGGAATGTTGTCAGGGTTTGATGCTGGCGCAATGCCAGTGCCCCCATGAAAATACATGCTCCCTGGTGTCTGCTGTGAGATGGGACCAGGAATAGAGCAAAGCAGGCTCCAACTTAGGAATGAAGAAGAAAAAATCTTTATTAACCTACAACTATATATAGAAAGAAACACACACAGAACTCAGAATGAAAACCTTCCGAAACCATTCCTCCTCCCTCCACCAAATTTCCAATATATCCATCCCTCAGATCACCAACTCTCAGTCCACCACCACCCTTTAGATAATCAATTATCAGTTCAACAAGGAGAGAGGAGTCCCTCTTGTGCCATAGGCTTCCCCTGGAAATACAGTTGAGACCTCTTGTGTTTCCATGTCACATGCGGCACCGCCCGGAGATCATTTGCCATTGTGACAATTCCTTCCATGTTCAGTGCTCTCACCACTGCGCATGGACCAGAGCTGCTTCTAGAGTTCCCCTTTTAAGGATGCTTTGTCCAGTTCCAAAAAAAGCATAGTCTCTCACTTTAGGACACCTGTCCCCCTCCAAATTTCATCCCCTGGGGCTGAGGGGTCCCAAGAACAGAGATTTTCTTTTTCTTCCCTGAAGACTGAGGGCACCAACCACCCTCCTCACCTGTCATCTCTGTTCATACCACTCCTTCGCATCACATCCCTGCACTCTCTTGGCTCCAAGCCATTGCCTCCCCCTAAATGCAGCCTCTGTGTCACAGGATAAGTGGTTCTGTCCATGGCTATGCAAGAAAAGTCCAGCCAAAGGCCACTCCATCACCTTCTCCCGCCTAGGATTCTTCTCAACTTCTCTTGTGGCCATTTCCTCTTACCTTATCTCTATATCTCTTCTCATTCAACTCCAGGAGGATCAGCATTTGTAAGGTTTCCATCATCCAAGAAAAGGGTTAAAAATCTCAGGCTCTGCCTGTCCAGAACTCCCACGCTGGCCCTGCCGGGCACCTTCTCTCTGCACCCTTTCTCCTTCTCGGCTGTGCTGCCAGCGCAAGATGGCAAATTTCAAGGTGGCACAGGCACAGGCACCGGCTCTCCCTCTCTCTCTCTGTGGCCGTTGCCCGATGCCTCTCAGTGCTCCTCCACCCTTCCATCATGCAGGGGCCTTCACCTCCCTTCTCTGTCCAAGGCCCGGCTCCCCTCACCCAGCCGCATGGCTTCCCCTCCCGCACCCAGCCCGCAGCCGGGCAGGGCAGCTCTGAACCTTTCACCCACCTGAACCAAGAGAGCTTCCCCTGGAAGTTCTCTGCTTTTAACCCCCTGTGTGCTCAGAGGTGAATCCATGTCCTCAGGGGCCACACCAGGCACCAATATTCAAATCTGAGCACCTGTTGGTTTCACCACAGCATCCCAAAAAACTCCCTTCCTCTCAAACCAGGACAAATGTCATGGAACAAACTGTCAGTTTAACATAACAGGGCCTTATGGAACCCAAATGCCACTGGGAAATTGCCACTGCTCATGGAACCAAGTGTCCTTTATGACACAGCTGGGCCTAATGGAGCACAGGAGACCATTGTGATGCAATGGAATCTCAAGACACCAAGGCTTCATTGTGACACAGCGTGGGCTCTCAGCACCCAGGAGACCACTGTGAAGCAATGGAATGTCATGAAACCAAGCGTCAACTTTGGCCCTTCGCAGCCTCATGGAGCCAAGAGCCAGCGGGACATTGCCAGAGTTCTTCTAACCTACTGTCCATAGTAACAAAGCTTTGATTCATGGAACAAGGGAGACCATTGCAATGCAAAGGCCTCTAATGAGACAAAATGTCAGTTTAACACGGTGGGGCCTCAGGGAACCCATGTGCCACTGGGACGTTGCCACTGCTTGTGGAACTCAGTGCCCATTATGACACAGCCAGGCCTAATGGAGCACAGGAGACCATTGTGTCAGAATGGAATCTCATGGAACCAAGGGTGAATTGAACCCACAGACTGCTTCAACATTTCCAGGTCTAGTGGAAAGAACACTTTATTGTGGCACAGCAAGGCCTCATGGATCCCAGGAGACTATTGTGGGGCCATGGAATCCCATGGAATGAATAGACAATTGTGAAATGGCAGGGCTTTGTGGAACCCAGGTGCCACTGGGACATTGCCAGGCCTTGTCCTGTCAAGATGGCATTCTTACACAGCAAGGCCTCAGGGATCCTGTGAGACCATTGTAGGGCAATGGAATCTCATGGAACCAAGGCTCCTGTGTGACAAAACACAGCCTTGTGGAACTCAGGAGCCACTGGGACAGATGCATGGTTCATGGGAGCAAGTGTCCATTGTGAAAAATTTCAGTCTCATGAAACCCCAGAGGCTACTGTGATGCAATGGAATCTTGGTGAACCAAATGTCAAATGTAAACACAGTGGGGCCTGATGGAAGCCAGGTGCCACTTGGATATTGCCGGGTATATGGAACTCAGTGTCCATTGTGACAGAGCGCAGCTCCGTGGAACTTAGCAGAGCATTGGGACAACATGGAATCTTAAGGATACTTTGACAAGGTGAGGCCTCATAGGACACAGGTGCCACTAGGACATTGCCAGAACTTCTGGAACCCAGCGTCCATTATGATATGGGACAGCTCATGGAAACCTGAAAACCACTGTGATGCAATGGAGTCCCATGGAATGAAGTGTCAGTTGAGAACCCATCACAACCCATAAAATCCAGGAGATCATTGTGACCCAATACAGTCTCATGGAACCAAGTGTGAAGTTACACTGCCGAGCCTCATGGAACCCAGAGGCCACTGGTACATTGCCAAAGTTCATGCAAACAAAGAGCGGTTATGACAAAGTGGGGTCTCATGAATCCCAGGACACTATTGTAACACTGTGGAATCTCATGGAACCAAGTGTCCACTGTTTCACAGTGTGGCCTCATAGAGCACTGGAGACCATTAGAGGAAATGGAATCTCATGGAACCAAGTCTCAATTGCATCAAAGAGGATGCATGGAACCCAGGACACCATTGTAACAATGTGGAATCTCATGGAATTCAGTGTTCATTCTTTGATGGCGAGGCTCATAGAATGTTGGAGACCATTGTGATCCAATGAAAACATGTGGAAGCAACTGTCCACTTTTTCTGGAACTGCCACATGGAACACTGGAGACAGTTGTGACACAATGGAGTCCCATGGAACCAAGGCTCTATTGTGAGGCAGTGGGGCCTCATGGAACCAAGGAGACCATTTTGACACAATGGTATCTCAGGGAACTAAGTGTCAGTTGTGAAAAGAGCACAGCCTCATTGACCCCAGGAGACATTGTGATGAAATAGGATCTCATGGAACAAAGTTTAAATTTTGAAACCCTAGGACCTCATGGAACTCAGAAGAACATTGTGACACAATGGAATCTCATGGAACCAAGGCTCCATTCAGGACCTTCATGAACCCAGGGCCCACTGAAACATTGCCATGGCTTGTGGAACCAAGGCTCCACTGTTGCACAGCAATGCTCCATGGAACCCAGGTGACCATTGTGACAGAACAAAATCCCATGGAACAAAGTTTCAATTCTGACACACTGAGTCCTCCTTGGACCCACTAGACCCTTTAGTCACAACTGGAAGTCATGGAACCAAGTTTCAGTTGTAACACGGGGGGGCCTCATGAAATCCAGGGCACCATTGTGACATAATGGAATCTCATGGAACCAAGTTTCATTTTTGAACACAGTAGGGACTTGTGGGACCCACGTGCCAATGGGACATTGCCAGGGCTCTTGCTACCCTGTGTCCATTGTGATGCAGAGGGGCCTAATAGAACCCAGGAGACCATTCTGACACAGTGAAATCTCAAGGAATCAAGGCTCCATCGTGACACAGAAGGAACTCACAAAATCTAAAAGACCATTGTGACTCCATGCAATGACATGGAAATGGCTCCATTGTGACAAACAGGGACCTCATGGAACACAAGGGTCAATGCAACATTGCAGGTCTAGTGGAAACAAAGTTCCATTGTGGCATAGCAAGCACTGATGGGACCTGGGAGGCCCCTGTGTGACAATGGAATCTCATGGAAACAATGGTCAGCTGTGACACAGGAGGTCTCATGGAACCCAGGTGCCACCGGGACATTGCCAGCTCATTTGGAACCCAGTGCCCACAGTGAAACAGTGCAGCTCACGGAAACCTAGAGATCATTGTCATGCAATGATATCTTATGGAAACAAGTGTCAATTGAGGTACAGCAGGGCCTCTTGGAACCCAGGTGCCCTTGGGGCCTTGAAACAGCTTCTGGAAACAAGGGGTCGTTGTGACACAGCAGAACCTCATCCAACCCAGGACACCATTGGGATGCAATGGACTCAAGTGTCTACTGTGACAAAAGCAGGGCCTCATAGAACCTCAGAGACCATAAGATGCAATGTAATCTCATGGAATCAAAGCTCCCTTTTGAAGAGATGGGGCCTCATGGAACACAGGCACTGGGACATTACCAAGGTTTGTGGAACAGTTTCTATTGTGACACAGCGCTGCTCATGGAACTCGCCAGACACTTGTGAGAACATGGAATCTCATGAATCCAAGGCTTTACTTTGACCAAGTGGGGCCTTGTAGGACACAGGTGCCACTGGGACATTGCCAGCTCTTGTTGAATCCAGTGTCCATTGCGACACAGCCCAGTGTCATGGAACCAGGAGACTCTGGAGTGCTCCTGCCCCCGGAGGCAGGGATTCTACCCAGACAGCACTGGGTGAGGTGCATGAATTAAAGAAGATTCCACCCCTCCACCCTGTGGGGCACGTTCCCGCAAGCCTGGGAAAAGACACCCCACCCCATTTTGTCAGATAAGGAATGGCCCCAGAATGTTCTTCTTTTCCTGCACCCTCATTGGTTTAAATCCTACTGCAGTGTTCCCGCCTTAGTTCTTGCCATTAGTTGTCCTCCTTAGTCTACCCCTTTGCAGTCTCCTGCTCCTCTCGCTATTGAACCCCAACCCTAAACTCCATCCCTACCCTGGCATATAAAATCCATGACTCTACCCTCCATCTTGCCTCGGTCCCTGACTGACTAAAGGATCCTGGATGTTGCTGAACCAACACCCATTCTCTTGTCGTCTTTTCCTGTTTGGTCATTAGCGGCTACCTGAAGTCCAAGGCTCCAGGGCCCAGGGGAGTTGTTGCCCCCCTCGCTGTGGCAGAATGCAGCAGGAGACCATTGTGACACAAAGATATCTCATGGAACCAAGGCTTTTTAAAGTTATTAAAAATGCCTCTGCCTGAATTAAGGTGCAAACAAGACCATATGCCAAAGTCAACAGTATGGAGTGTGTTTAACAGTAAATAGGAAGGGAAGGGAAGGGAAGGGAAGGGAAGGGAAGGGAAGGGAAGGGAAGGGAAGGGAAGGGAAGGGAAGGGAAGGGAAGGGAAGGGAAGGGAAGGGAAGGGAAGGGAAGGGAAGGGAAGGGAAGGGAAGGGAAGGGAAGGGAAGGGAAGGGAAGGGAAGGGAAGGGAAGGGAAGGGAAGGGAAGGGAAGGGAAGGGAAGGGAAGGGAAGGGAAGGGAAGGGAAGGGAAGGGAAGGGAAGGGAAGGGAAGGGGAGTGTTCCAAATCCCTCACCAGCCTCATTGCCCTCCTCTGGACACGCTGCCATAATGGGCAAAAAGTCCATCCTAACAAAGTTTAAGCCATGAACCACAATATTTCAGTCTCTCAACAGCCCCCCAGAGCATCCTCCCTGTTGTCAAAGGAAAATCCTCTGCAGCTGGTGGGCTCACACAAGGTTCATTGCTCAAAGCTGTCTGGGGCATGAATAAGGAATGGAGTATCCCATGATCACTTGTGCTTAGCGGGTGGAAAACTTCTGTTAGCATGTTGGTGTTTGTTCTTTTCTGTTCTCTATGTATTTCATAGCAAAGAACTGTTATTCCTATTCCTACATTTTTGCTTGGGAGCCCCGTAATTTTGGAATTTGATCCAAGGGGATCATCAGGCCATGCTGGGCCCCACGGAACCAAGGGACCAGTGTGATTGTGACAGGCCCCATGGATGCAAGGAGACCATTGTGGTACCACAGGTCCCCGTGGAGTCCACTGTGACACTGCCGGGTGCTGTGGAACCAAGGACACCTTTGTGACACTGAGGGAGCCCATGGAACCATGGGAGCATGGAACAGGTCTTGGCCTGCTGGGGCCACCTGACAGGTCCTGCTGACCTCGGCATGCTGAGGCCAGCTTCTCATCTGCCCCTGGAGCACTGGGGCTCTGGGCTTTCTTTCCTATGGAACAGAGCTGTCCTTCTCCTCCAGGGGCTCATGGCCAAAATTGAGACTCTGGCTCCAAAATTTCTTCTATCAAAGGGTTGCTCTGTCACTAAAGGTGTCAGGACAGATGGGTCTGGCTGACTTGGCTTCCTGGGGGCTATCTCTGATCTGCCACCAAAACACTGGGGCCCCATACTTTTCTTCCTATGGAAAAGAACTGTCCTTATTGTCCATGTGCCCTTCTCAAAATTGGGATTCTACCTCCCAAATTCTGTATATCCAAGGATTGCTCCTCAGTGAGAGCTTCAAAGACAGACGTGTTGCTGGCCTTTACCTCCTGGGGGGCACCTCTCATCTGCCTTCAAAACACCGGGGCTACACCCTTTCCCTACTATGGAGAAGAATCATCACTCCCATCCAGGTGCCCATGGTCAAAACTGGGATTCTACTTCCAAATTTCCATATATCCAAGGATTGTTCCATTTGATTGGAATGAGCCCTCTCTTTCTAACATGGGAGCAATGCCATTGATTTCTCCAAACCAGGGAAATGGGGAGCCCTGGAAGGTTCACACACAGAACAGGGCAGGGCAAGCAGCTGCCAAAATTATAACGTCTATTTGTAATTAAGAACTTTGGTTTCAAGTTCTACTATAGCCACTATTAATATAGAGTAAAAAAGAATCAAATTAGTAATAATAATAGCTGTAACATTAATAGCAACAATAGTGATAATAGAAATAATAATAATTAATAATGGTTATAAAAACCCTACCATGCTCATACTAGATTTGCATGGCCAGGCTTTGGTAAGGAGGAGCTCTAGGAACACCTTCTGTGAGAGGCTGCTGGAAGCAGCTGCTCCTTTGTGTCCCACAGAGGCAATTCCAGCCAGCTCCAGGATGGAGCGGCCTCCGGCCAAGGCTGGGCCTGTTAGAAATGTTGGTGACACCTTTGGGAAAAGAGATTCAAGAAAAAGACTGGTGATCGTGTAGTTGTAACTGTGACCAGGGTGAGAACATGTGAGAGAGGAACAACTCTGCACAGCCCAGGGCAGGATGGGCAGCAGGAGGGGCAAGAGCTGCTCCAGGGTCTGGAGCTGATTGCCCTGAGGTTCCCTGGGCAGCCCCTGGGGAGGCAGCTGGGCCCCTGCAGCCCATGGAGGGCACGGAGAGCAGAGATGCACCTGCAGCACCTGGAGGGGCCCGTGCTGGAGCAGGGGGGGCCTGAGCAGGGGCTGGGAGCCCATGAGAAACCTGTGCTGGAGCAGGGACCAGGCAGGGGCCTGCAAACCCATGGAGAGAGGAGCCCATGCTGGAGCAGGGTCCTTCCATGTGAGCCCATGGGAGAGTGAGGCACGCTGCAGCAGTTTGGGAAGAGCTGCTGTCCCTGAGATGAACTCACCCTGGAGAAGTTCATGGAGAAGTGTCCCCAGGAGGGACCCCATGGTGCAGCAGGGGACGACTCCTCTCCTTGAGCAGCAGGAGAAACAACAGGAATGAACTGAGCAGAACCCCCATTGCCTGTCTGCCTGCACCCACTGCGGGAGCAGGCAGAGCTGGGAGGGAGGGAGGGAGGGAGGGAGGGATGGATGGGCAGAAGGTGTTTTTAAAGCTTTATTTTACTTCTCACTATTCTGCTCCAATTTTGATAACAATAAATTAAATTAATGTCTCTAATTTCAAACATGTTTTACCCATGATGGTGGTAATAAAAGATTTTAAAATCACAGAAAATTTGGGGAGCTAGAAAGAAAGTTAGGCTTAGTAGGCCCTGGGATAATGTTAAAGGTAGGCACTGAGAAATGTTAGGCTTTGTATTTGCTAGATCATGTGAAATTGCACCTGTATAGTCAGTATATGATAAATAATATAATTGTTAGATGTGATTAAATATAATTATTGTTTAAAGAATCATGAGAAACTGTGTAGTGGGGTTTGAGGGGGAATCACAAGAAAATCATGCTTGGATGAAATCAATGTATACAACAGAACAATGTAAGTTTAATAATTAATATGTAAGTTTCTTTCTTTGTTTCCAGAGGTCACAGCGCAGAGGTTGAGAGGGGCTCTGATGGAGGCAGTGGAGGTGGCAGGGAGCAGCGGGGACAGAAGGCACAGGGACATGGGACAGGCACCCGAGGGGCCCGGGCAGTGGCAGGGGGCAAGGCCTGTCCCCCGGGCCAGCAGCAGCCCCGTGCCCTGCCCAGGGCGCTGCCAGCAGGGGCTGGGCCAGGGGCAGGGGCAGAGCCCAGCCCGAGGATGGCGTTTGTGCCCCAGCCCCGTCCAGTGCAGCCTGCCCCGGGTGCACAGTGACCTGCTGGGGACACAGCGTGACCTGCTGGGGACACCGAGAGCTGCCCTGGGCACTGCTGGGGACACTGAGCGCTGCCCCGCTGTGACCCTGCCCTGGGCACTGCACACGTTGCCATTGAGTCAGCAACGGGAACAAAGACTCCAGTCTTCAGAAGGTGGAAAGAAGGCATTTAATAGAAAATAGCGCATCTTTTATAACCCAACTCATTAAGCTGAGACTGTTTGGTCTTAAAGTAAAAACCTCACACTCTTGGCGAAGTAAGAATAGCACACTCTGGAAAATCATATCTATAAACAACATGTGCAGAAAGAGAGATAAAAATTGTTTTAATTCTTTTCTCTGAGCTTTCTCGCAGCTTCTCACAGCTTCCCAGGAAAATCCTGGGAGAGCTATGTCTCTTTGTTCAGAGGATATGTGATTACCACATTTACAGGCACCAGAGCACATCCCAGCCCTGCCCCTCGTGGTGTCACAGGCCCTATGAGCGTCCTGAGTGTGGGAAGAGGTTTCAGAGCAGCTCCAAGCTCCTACGTCAGTGGATTCACACTGTGGAGAGGCCATGCTAGAGTCTGGAGTGTGCCGAGAGCTTCAGGCACAGCTCGGCCTTGACCCGACACCAACAGAGGCGCCACTGAGGGAAGCCCTGCGAGTGTCCCGAGTGTGGGAAGAGCTTCATGCGCTGCTCCAGCTCCATCCGCCATGGGAGGATCCGCGCTGGATGATCCCCAGTGACCCCCTGGTGATCCGTGGTCCTGGTGATCCATATTGAGAAGACAGCTGGCTGGGGGGCTCCACCTCTTCAGGCTCCCTCTGACCTTGATTTTCATTTCTCTTTGTCCTTTCCAAACACCCAAAAATGGGGCAAAAACAAAGACCTTGAACTAAGACATGTTCGGTGCCATGGCAGGAACTTGCAGGGGCTGTGTGAGCTGGAGGGAGTGCTCCTGGAAGGGACCTGGGAGCTGCTCACGGCTTTGGGAAACCAGGGCCAAGCGTCTCTGGCTGCACTGAGAGACCCTGGCAGAGGTTCTGGGGCAGCTGCTCAAGGACCCCTGCCCTGGAGCTATGCCCACGTCCCCCTCTCCAGGTTCCTGGTGTCCCCTGTCCCGGATGCCCCTCTCCTTGCTGTCACTCCCGTGCCCCCCACCCCCTGCCCGTGTCCCGTCCTGCTCCCATCCGGATCCCATTCCCGGTCTCATTCCCTGTTCCTGTCCCATATTCTCTGTCTGGTTGCTGCTCCCATATTCTCAGTCTCGTATTCCCTATCTTTCCTGTTCCCGTTCTCGTATTCCTGTCGGCATATTTCTATTTCTATACTCCCTCTTCCGTTTTCACATTCCCGGTCCCGGTCCCGTTCCCATATTCCAGTTCCCGCATTTCCAGGCCCGTTCCCATATTCCCGTCCTCAATCCCGGTCCTTTCTTCCTACTCCTCATCCCATATTCTCAGTCCCGTTGCCGTTTCCGTATTCCCACTCCCGTTCCCATTTCCGTATTTCCAGTCCCATTCCCGGTCTTTGTCCTGTATTCCCGGCCCCATTCCCGGTCTTTGTCCTGTATTCCTTGTTCCTGTCCTGTTCCCGGTCCCATTCCCGGTCCCTGTCCTGTGTTCCCGCTCCCATTCCCGGTCTCTGTCCTGTATTCCCGGCCCCATTCCCGGTCTCTGTCCTGTGTTCCCGCTCCCATTCCCGGTCTCTGTCCTGTATTCCCGGTCCCATCCCGGTCTCTGTCCTGTATTCCCGCTCCCATTCCCGGTCCCTGTCCTGTATTCCCGGTCCCATCCCGGTCTCTGTCCTGTGGTCCCGCTCCCATTCCCGGTCCCTGTCCTGTATTCCCGGTCCCATCCCGGTCTCTGTCCTGTATTCCCGCTCCCATTCCCGGTCCCTGTCCTGTATTCCCGCTCCCGGTCCCCTGTCACCGGACGCCGCCACCATGGCTCCAGCCCGCCTCAGCCCTCACGTGACCGGAGACACCCCGCGCTGCTCCCGCCCACCAATCACAGCACGCGATCCCCCTGACATTTCCATAGCTCCGCCCCCGTCTGGCCCCGCCCCCCCGCCGGCTGCAGCCGCCTCCGGGCGCCGCTCGCTCCCAGTCCGCTCCCAGTGCTCCCAGTAAGGGCGGCATTGGCGGGGAGAGCGCTCCCAGTGCTCCCAGTGCTCCCAGTAAGGGCGGCATTGGCGGAGAGAGCGCTCCCAGTTCGCTCCCAGTGCTCCCAGTACGGGCGGCATTGGCAGGGAGAGCGCTCCCAGTGCTCCCAGTGCTCCCAGTAAGGGCGGCACCGGCAGGGTGAGCGCTCCCAGTGCTCCCAGTACGGGCGGCATTGGCAGGGAGAGCGCTCCCAGTTCGCTCCCAGTGCTCCCAGTACGGGCGGCATTGGCAGGGAGAGCGCTCCCAGTTCGCTCCCAGTGCTCCCAGTACGGGCGGCACCGGCAGGGAGAGCGCTCCCAGTTCGCTCCCAGTGCTCCCAGTACGGGCGGCACCGGCAGGGAGAGCGCTCCCAGTTCGCTCCCAGCGCTCCCAGTAAGGGCGGCACCGGCAGGGAGAGCGCTCCCAGCTCCTGCCCGGTGCTCTCACCATCGCTCCCAGTGCTCCCAGTATCGCTCCCAGTGCTCCCAGTATCGCTCCCAGTGCTCTCACCATCGCTCCCGGTGCTCCCAGCATCGCTCCCAGTGCTCCCAGTATCGCTCCCCAGCCGGGCGGGCGGGGCAGTTTTGGAGATGCCCCCAGGGCAGAGGGCGGCTGCTTTTGGGTGCCGGCACTGCCCGGGCCGGGCTGGGAGCGGAGCAGGAGCGGCAGAAAGAGGAAACAGAGGAGGAAGAGGAGCAGCAGCAGAAAACCGCGATGTTCCCGGCCCGCCCGCTGAGGCTCCCCCGGCTCCGGCAGCGTCGCTCCGCCCAGAGCCCGCCGGGCACCGGAGAGGGGGAGCTCGCCCCGAATCCATCGGAGGGTCTCCAGGAGGGTTTTCTTGTGGGGCAGGGATGCTTGGATCTTGCAGGTGTGAAATACAAAGCTGTGTTTCATGTCAGGTACATACAGGCAATGTGTGTATTTGTGATTGTAATATATGTGGAAGCCGACCATGGGACAGTTGCGAATTCTAATAATAACTGAGGAAAGTAAAGCATGGAAGAAGGCCTTTGAACCTGTCTTTTCTTCACAATTAACCTTGGTTGATTTAGGAGCATTTGAATTAAAGTGTTAAGGATGTTGCTCTTTGCTTGTAGTTAAGCCTTAAAGAGTTCTGCAATAATAACCTTTTGAAGTATAATTTTAGAATATTACTTGTATCCTTGAAACTTTGGAATATATATAAGGGAAACATGCTTATCTCATGCCTTAACAAAACAGAGAAAAGCAGCTTGAGAAAGGAAGATGAATATCAACTGAAGGATTTATAGTTTTGACCAAGGGAAGCTGGACATCACTGTTAGGAGATTTATAGTCTCTGTAATTAAAAGGTGGACCCACATCTGGGGAGCTGCACTTCACCATATGGGATACATCTTTCTTCTTTTGGAAACTGGACCGTCACCATCTGGGGATAATCCTTTTGGGATACATCCTGAGAAAAACTAAATCACAATAGTGTATAGAATTGTGACGTAAAAATTTGGAATAGAAACTGCTGAGAAAGCTTATGAGTACCCCTATAAATATCTATAAACCATGACAATCTGTAAGCCTCAGCTATCGGTGTGCAGTTGGAGGGAAAACTTCCCCCACTGTACCCAGTGCTGTATTGCTCATACTTTACCATATTAGTTAATAAATTGATCGCTGCTGGAATATTGGCCTAGTCAAGCCTCTTATTTATAACACAGGAGCCCAAAGCTGAGCTGCAAATGCCACTTTGGAGGATGTAGAGCGATCCCAGGTGGCGATGGCGCAGCACCTTTGGGGACAGGGGCGATGTCGGTGTCAGGGATTCCCCAGAGAGAGCCGGGGGGAACGCGGGAGCCCCGGAGTGGGGAGAGCACAGAAGGGTGATCCCGGAGCCAGGGGACGCCCAGTAGACAGAAGGGTTGGGGGAGGCTGGAGATGAGCCAAGCCCGGGCCCCCGAGGCTGAGCGGGGTGGTCACTTGTCCAGCTGGACTTGCGTAGCGGGACCATCAAACCTTCAATGAGCTCACCCCTTGTTTTTCCCCGCAAACCAGGATTTCCCATTCCCAAACCTTGGCCTGACAGAAGGGGAGATGACCACGAGGAGGAGGAAGATGTCCCAGGACACTGAGGCACGTGAGGAGGAACTCAGTGCCCCTTTCCCCCTCTCTCCTGCTCCATCTCCCAGCCCAGCACGGCCCCGGCTGCAGGACAACCCCGGTGCTGCCTGGAACGGATGGGGAATCTCCTTCCCCTTCCCTCTGGCACGGAGGCAAATCCCATCCTCTCCTTGTCCTTCCTCCCCCAGACAGAGGATGGAGCTGAGCTTGGGGACCAGGTCAGACAGATCCCCGCAGCAGAACCTCGTGTCAGAAGCCATTTTGAGCAGCTCTGTGTTGCAGGAATCCAAAAGGGAGGAAAAGCCTCAGAGATCCTTTATGAGGAGGGGCTGTAAACCCAGCCCTGGGATCTGTGAGGAGGAAAGACCCACCCTGGGCCAGAAATGCAGCTGGAGATAGGCCAGAGCTCAGAGCTGGGTGTCCATGAGCAGCTTCATGGCAAGGAGAAGCCCCACAAGCAGTCGGAATGTGGGAAGAGCATCAGCCAGAGCTCAACTCTGATCTACCCCTGGAGAATCCACACCGGGGAAAGATCCTGCAAGTGTGGAGAGGGTGGGAAGAACTTCAGGATGAGCTGGTGATCCATGGTCCTGGTGATCCGTATTGGGAAGACCCCTGGCTGGGGGGCTCCCCATCCTCCTGTCTCCCTGTGGGCACCTGGGCACATCCACAGACCCACATCAGAAATCCATTGTGGAGAGCAGATTTGTCAACTTCCGTCCCCAGAAAATCTCACCTTTTGCATCTGATGGTGGCATCAAGCAACACCGGATGGCCTTGGAGGTCTTCTCGAACATAAATCCATCATTTTAATTCTCTCTGGCCCACAGGCATCTTCCACAGTGAAATGGGGATGTATTGGGGCAAAACTCACAATTTTGGAGACAGTGGGATGGAAATCCCATTTAAAAAGGTTCTTCCACCCATGTAAGCATGTGGATGCTCAGCTGGCACAGACACATAAATCCTTTTGGTTTAGCCTTGATTTTTTTTCATTTTTGTTCATCCCTTTGAAACCCCTGGAACTGGGGTAAAAATAATGTTTAACAAAGGCATGAGTGGGGAACAATGACATGGGGGGACGTGGCCATGGATGGCGACATGGCCATGCATGGGGACATGGGGGACATGGACATGGATGTGGACATTCCCTTCACGGATGAGGACATGAGGGAACACAGACATGGATGGGCACATGGAGGGACATGGACATGGGTGGGGTCACAAACTGAGACAGTGTCAGTGCCACCACAGTGCCACCAGCACCTTCATCCCGGCCGTGGCAAAGCACTGCCTGATGCAGTTCCTGCCACTGTGCTCCCACTGTCACCACGACGGTGTCCCAGCTGAATGTCATCACCCATTGGGGCGGGACAGGGAACTTGTTCAGCTGGTGACAAGTGGCCCAGAAGCAGGTGACAGCCACCAGGGTGTCCCAGAGCCACTGCACTCAGGGGACCCCAATGCCCCTGGGGACAGGCTGGGGACAGGACAAGGGTCAGTGTCACCTGGGGGGGTCACATGGCCTGGTGACAGCGTCCCTGACATGTCATGGTGGCTTCATGCGCTGACATGTCATGGTGGCAGGGTCCCCACAGGTGCCCCCACAGGGTCCCCTGATGTGTGTCCTGGTGCCATTGTGCCCCCTCCTCCCCGTGTGTCCCTGTCCCCTCCCCTCATGTGTCCCTGTCCCTTTCCCTGTGTCCCTGTCCCTCCCTCACGTGTCCCTGTGGGGTCAAAGTCCCCAAGGCCCCGGGGCCGTGTCCCGCAGGGTGTCCGCGTGTCCCGCAGGGTGTCCCCGTGTCCTGCAGGGTGTCCCCGTGTCCTGCAGGATGTTCCCGTGGCTGCTGCTGGCACTGAGCATCTGTGCCCACCCTGGCACAGGTAAGGACACGCCACGACATCCACAACACCCTACGACACCTTTTTTCCTCTGATTTTGGGTCGTTCTCCTCTCTTTTGGGTCCGTCCCCCCTGATTTTGGGTCCTTTCCCCGCATCCTTTCTCCCTGTTTTGGTTCCTTTCCCCCTTATTTTGGGTCCTTTCCCCCTCTTTTTGGTCCTTTCCCCCTCTTTTGGGTCCTTTTTGCCCTATTTTGGGTCCTTTTCCCCGGGTTTGGGTCTTTTCCCCTTATTTGGGGTCATTTCCCCCCTTTTTTGGGTCCTTTCCCCCTGTTTTGGGTGCCCTCCCCTTTTGCTTGAGGCACTTTTGGGTGCCTCTCCCTCCTCCAACCCCCTCCCCACACCCTTAACCCCCCTCAGCCCCACGCTCTGTCCCCCCAGGCGCGTCCCCGACTGTGTCCCCGGCGGTGTCCCCAGCAGTGTCCCCGTCAGTGTCCCCGGCGGTGTCCCCGTCTGTGTCCCCGTCTGTGTCCCCGTCTGTGTCCCTGTCTGTGTCCCCGGCTGTCCCCCCGCGCCACATGGACTCGGTGCTCGACATCCTGGACGCGCTCGAGTCCCCGGCCCGGGGCGGCTCCCCCGGCGCGGCCGCGGCCCTGGGGCGGGCCCTGGGGCTCTGCAGCGCCCCGGGGTGCCGGGCGGTGCTGGGCGAGCCCCCCGGGCCCCCCGAGCGCCCCCCGGCTCTGACCGCGGGCCAGTGGCAGCTGCTGACCGCGCTGCTCCGCCCCGGCCCGGCGGCCCCGGCGCTGGGGGCGGTGCTGGCGCCCGACGGCTCCGCGGTGGCGCTCGGGCCGCTCCTGGCCGGCATCGAGGCGGGGCTGAGATCCGCCGGCCTCGGGCGACCCCTCCCCACCCTCGACCCGCCCGCCGACCCCCTCCTGGCTGTCACCATCACCGAGGCTTTGGGGACGTCCTTCCTGCTGGCGCAGAGGGGTGGCCACAACGCCACCGCGTTAGGACCCGGCGGCTGCTGGGACGACGTGGAGAACCCCCAGAATTACACCTTGAGGGGTCCCCCGTCCCCCGTGCCCGACGCCGTGGCCATCGGGGCCATGGACGGGGCGGTCCTGGGGGCGCGGCTGGCCCGGGGACCGCTCCCGGTGGCCGAGCTGCTTCGGGGCTACTACGGCACCAGGAACGGCTCGGGAGCGGGGAGACCCCCCAGCAGTTACCGGCGCCGGAGTTTTGGGGCACTGGCGGGACAGGGACGTCTGGAGAAGGAGGTGGCAGCGGTTTTGGAGCTGCTGAGGACGCTGTCGCCCGCCTCGGAGCTCCTGAGAGACGTGGGGACACAGGAGGTGGCGGCCGTGGCTCAGCGGGCGGCGCGGGAGTTCAGCGAGCGCTACGTGGGTACGGATGGGGCGGCATCTCATAAATGGGGTTGGTGCCTCCCAAACTGGGGTTGTCACCCCCTAAACAGAGATTGCCACCGCACAAACGGGCATCGTGATCTCCCAAATACGAATTGTCACTACCCAAATGGGCATTGTGCTCCCCAAACAGAGTTGTCATCCCATAAACAGTAGTTGTCATCTCCCAGACAGGGATTGTTACCTCCTAAACGGGGGTGTCACCCCTCAAACAGGGACTGTCACCCCCTAAATGGGCTTTGTCACCTCCCAGACAAGATTATCACCCCCTGTGTCTCCACACAGCCTCTGCTGTGATACCAAGCCCCTTGTCCCCAAATGGCCTCTTGACCCCAAATGACATTCCCGTGTGGACACCACCATGTCCCCAAGGGCCCATCAAGCCCCTTGTCCTAATGCAGACTCTACTGCGTGCCCACCGAGCCCCATGTCCCCCCCGTGTCCCCTCTGCCATGTGCCCAGGATCTCAGGTGACACCGCGCCGTTGTCCCCGCAGAGTGCCCGGCCATCGTGCCGCGCTGCCTGTGGGGTGCCCGTCCCTACCGGGGCACCCCGGCCCTGCTGCAGCCCCCGCTGGGCTCCGTGTTCCTGCACCACACCCTGGAGCCGTCGCGGCCCTGCCAGACCTTCGGCGCCTGCGCCCGCGCCATGAGGGACATGCAGCGCTTCCACCAGGACACCCGCGGCTGGGACGACATCGGCTACAGGTCACTGTCACCTCCCTGGGGCGATGGCACCTGCCACGGGCCCTGGCACCCCCTGTGGGAGCGGTCATTGTACCCCTGTGGGCATTGTCACTCCCACAGTCCCTGTCCCCTCCTGTGGGCCCTGTCATTGTACCCCTGTGGGCACTGTCACCCCCACGATCCCTGTCACCCCCCCCAGATCCTCTCATTGTACCCCTGTGGGCACTGTCACCCCCACTGGTTCCTGCCACCCTCCATGGGGCCGATCCTTGTCTCCCCATGGTCCCTGTCTACCCCCATGGTCACTGTCATCCCCTGTGGTCCCCATCACTGTCCCATGGCAGTCCATGTTGGTGTCACCTCACAGACCCCACCACTGTCCTCTCACAGTCCCCATCACTGTCCCCCCATGGCCCCCACCATTGTCCCCCCACAGTCCCTACCACTGTCCTTTCATGGTCCCCATAACTGCCCCTCCATGGTCACCACCACTGTCCCCTCCCAGTCCCCATCCCTGTCCCCACACTGTCCTCACAACCCCCACAGTCCCCATCCCTGTCCCTTTCCAGTCCCCATCACTGTCCCCTCACAGTCCCCATCCCTGTTGACCCACAGTCCCCGTTCCCATTTCCCTTCTGTCCCCATAAGCCCCCACAGCCTGCATCATTGTCCCCATCACCGTCTCTCCACTATCCCTGTCCCTTTGCAGTCCCCGCCACTGTCCCCTCACTGCCATCACGTCCTCACAGCTTTGTGGTGGGCTCGGATGGGTACCTGTACGAGGGCCGGGGCTGGCGCTGGGTGGGTGCCCACACCAAGGGCTACAACACCCAAGGCTTCGGCGTCAGCATCGTTGGGGACTTCACGGCCACCCTGCCGGACCCCGACACGCTGGCCCTCGTGCGGGATGAGCTCCTGCCCTGCGCCGTCCGCTTGGGCCACATCCGGCCGGACTTCACCCTGCGCGGCCACCGCCAGCTCGGCCACACCGACTGCCCTGGCAACGCCCTCTTCCAGGAGATCCAGAGCTGGCCTGGCTTCCAGGGGACGCCGCTGGCACGGGGACTCGGGGTGGGTGGCCCGGTGGGGTTGGTGGGAAGGGGTTTAGGGTCATCTTGTGACTGACCGTGTGTCTTGTCCACCCTGCAGTGAGGAGCGGCCCCGGCCAGGGAGCCTGGGCTGGATGGAGGCAGGAGAGGTTGGGCAGCAGTCCAGATGGAGACCAGCCCAGGCTGGATGGACGCTGGTCCAGCAGATGTTGGTCTGATGGATCCCAGCTGGACATTGGTCCAGATGAACACCAGACCCATGGATCCCAGCTGGACTCTGGTCTGCAGCCCCCCAGCCTGGACAGCCCCCAGCCGAGATGACCACCAGCCGAGCCACAGCCTGGCCCATCCCGCTGGCCCACCAGCCCATCCCAGTAGCCCCAACCTCAAACCCCCCCAAAATAAATCCAGTTCCAGGACATCAGCTCTGGGTGGTCCCTGCAGAGCAAGGGAGAAACTGAGGCACAGGCTGGGGTGATGGGAGGGGACTTCGGGACCCACCCTGGAGACCTCAAACTCCCCCCACAAAACGAGCACCCAGTCCCCAAACTGGCACCTTCAGCATCCCGCCCCTGTCATTTCGGGGGGACTCTAAAGCCACCATGACCCCGCAGTCTCCGAGAGGTGACCCGCCGTGTCCCCCGGGTCGTCCCCAGCGGGAGCAGCAGCATCACCTGCCGAGGGAGCGGCGGAGGAGGAGGAGGAGGTGACGGGGTGACTGCAATTCCTGCCCTGCCCATGGGGAAGCAGCGACAGGAACGGGGACCGAGCGCGGGAGCAGCGGCGGGGACGGCGCGGGGGGACGTGGGGACAGTGCCCAAAGTCCCCAGGGCACCCTCGGGGGATGCTGCGGCCGGGACAGCGGGGGGGTCGCGCGGCATCCTCGGGGGGATGCGGGGCTGGAGGTAACGTGGGAGGACCCCAAAATTGCTGTCACCGCCCGTGTAGGATGTGGGCCACTGCCCGCTTTGGGGCGCTGGTGACGAATTGGCGGGTGGTGATGATCAAAAGCACAGGTGCCACCTCGGGGATGTCACAGAGGGGGTCCTGCGGTGCCAGCGCGCCCCCCGCGCTGAGCGGGTGACAAAGGGGGGACGAGGGGGTCTCAGGGCCCCGGGGGAGCGCGGCCGGGGCGGGACGGAAACGCCTCGGGAGCCATGGATGGCGGGGCACCCATCGTCCTGTCCCGGCAGGGCGGGGCTGCGAGGGGCTGGCGTGGGCACCCCCTGGGTGGGCAGAATAACCCAAAAATTGGGGCTCCTGGATGGGCAGGGGTATCCCAGGGAGGGGGACCCCAAAAACCGGGGACTCCTCAAGGTGAGGATGCCAGGTTGGGGTTGCCCATCCCACGACGCCCAAGTTCAGCCCCTGGACTCCCCTGGTGACTCTCCCCACCCCAACCCCACCCACGCCTGCCCAGGGACCCCCCAAAATGCCTCCCCCCATTCCACTAGCCCCAAATCCAGCGCATGAACCCCCAAAATGATTCCCCCCATCCCGCCACCCACAATTCCAGCTCACAAAATTACTCCCCCCATCCCACCACTCCAAATTTACCCCCTGGCCCCCCCCCAAAGTGACTCCCCCATGCCAGCGGCCCCACATGACCCCGTGGAACCCCCAAACTCTACTCTCCCCCCAACAGACGAGGTGGAAGCGCTCCCGGACACCCCGAGCCCCCCGCCCCACTGAGGAACCACGAGTGTCGCGCCTGTCCCCGCCTGTCCCGGGAGCGGCCGCAGGGCTGGAGCGCTCCTGCAGCCCCGGCACCGACGGCAGCAGGGCTGGCGACAGCGGCGTCCCAAGGGCAGCGCGGGCGGGTCCCGGCTCCAAAAGGCGTTTTCGCCCCCTCCAAGGCGCCCAAGGGCACAGGGGGACCGAGGGGGACAGGAAGGGACGAGGCCACCCCGGCAGCAGCGCCTGCATTCCGAGGACAGGAGGAGGCGACAGCGGGGCACAGGATGGGGTACAGAGAGTGGTGGTGAGGGGTGGGGGGAGTTTTGAGGCGATGGGTGGGTGTGATGGCTTTTGGGGTGGTTATGATGGGTGGAGGGTGATGGGGATGGTTTGGGTGTCGTGGTTTGGGGGGGTGATGACTTTTGGGGTGATGATGATGATGGGTGGGAGGTGATGAATTTTGGGGTGTGGGGTGCGAGGTGTTGGCCTGGCACAGCCCCCCGGGATGCTCAGTCTCCCCTATCCCAGGGTTTCTTCCCGCCCCACGTGTCCCTGTGCCAGCGTTGCCCGTGCCAGGGCTGGCACTGACAGTGGCACCGGGCCAGGCCCTGCGGCACCAGCACTGGGACCCAGCCAAAGCAGCTTGGTGCCACTGAGGCCACCCACAGGGCACAGAGCCACTCCAGCCTGGCCCCACGCATGGCCTGTCACTGTCACACCCACTGGCATTGCCACCCCATGGTCACCTGTCCCCTGGTGGCATCTCCATGAGCATCTCGGGACCTGCGGTGGCACCTCCAAGGCCACACATCCCTTGGTGTCACCATACCCACGGTGGCATCTCCATGGCCATGCGTGCCCTGGTGTCTCAGCACCCATCGTGGCGCTTTCATAGCCACCTGTGCCCCATCCTGGCACTCCTGACCAGGTCACCTGTGCCCCGTCACTGTCACATCCCCCATGAGTGACGGGGGCACGGAGGGCACCCACAGCCTGTTCTGTGCCCTCCCATGGCCAGGGCAAGCCATGGCCCCTGTCGAGCTGCTCCGTAAATAGCCCTCCTTACAGAAGGGCATGGAATTGTTACAGTGACATTTAAATGCAGTTTCTTTCTTTCTTTAATCCAAAGAAATTAAGGAATATTGTAGGTGCTGTACTTAGGAGGGGTGGAATGTCTGTGTTCACCAGGCTGGAACAGCTTTATTCTAGAGTGAAAGCTAAATGCTGGATGCTGAAGTAATTTCAGAGCAACCCAGACCATGCTGAG
Source organism: Melospiza melodia melodia (assembly GCF_035770615.1). Lineage (NCBI taxonomy): Eukaryota > Metazoa > Chordata > Aves > Passeriformes > Passerellidae > Melospiza > Melospiza melodia. Next base: position 5,744,104 of record NW_026948497.1, on the reverse strand, counting down.
TTGAAAGGGACTCATCAGCATCATTGAGTCCAACTCCTGCCCTGCACAGAACACCACAACAATTCCACCGTGAGCCTGAGAGCATTGTCCAAATGCTTCCTGTCCCCAGACAGACTTGGGGCTGGTACCACTTCCCTGGGGACCCTGTTCCAGTGCTCATCCCCCCTCTAGGTGAAAAACTTTCTGCTGATGTCCAACCTGTCCTCCCCCGACTCAGCTCCAGCCATTTCCTTGAGTCCTGTCCCTGCTCATGAGGGTGAAGAGCTTGGTGCTGGCCCCTGCACTGCCCCTCAGTGAGGTCTCACCTGAGTCTCCTCTTCTCCAGATGAACAAAACAAGTGATCTCAGCAGTTCCTCTCAGAGCCCCTCGAGACCCTTCCCCATCCTTGTGACCTCCTCTGGACACGCTGCAATGGCTTTATTATGTCTTTTTTATATTGTGTTGTCGTTCAAGGTGAGGCCACCCAGGGCAGAGCAGAGTGCGACAGTCCCCTCCCCAGCCCAGAGGCTGCTGCCCCCAGGACAGAGTGGCACTTTGGGCTGCCAAGGCACTGGTGACTCATGCTCAGCTTGCCCTTGGCCGGGACCCCCCGGTCCCTCCCTGCAGCCCCTCCTTCCCCTGTCCATACCCCAGCCAGGGTGTCCATGCCAGGGGCACAACCTGACCCCTCCCTGGTTAAGCCCCAGACCCAAATTGGGTTGGTGATTGCCCATCTCTGCCTGGGAGGTCTCTCTGCCCTCCAGGCAGGCAACAGTTCCTCCCAGTTTGGTGTCATCAGTAAATTTACTGATTATCCCTTCAAGTCCTGTGTTCACATCTTTAATAAAGACATTGGAGAGCCAGGGCTGCCAATGGAGCCTGCAGAACCCTCTGGTCACCGCTGCCAGTGTGGTGTCACCCCAGTCACTGCCAGCCTCAGGGCCTGACCTGTGGGCCAGTTGCTCACCCATTCCACAATCGTTCATCCAGCTGTGTGATGGGCACTTTGTTAGAAGCATTCTGGGAGACACAGCATCAAAGGCTTTGCTGAAATCCAGAAAGATTCCATCTACTGCCTTTCCTGGACCAACCAAGCCAGTTCCCCTGTCAGAGAAGGAAACCAGATTTCACAAGCAGGACTTTCCCCTCATGAAGTTGTGCTGACTCTGACTGATGCCTGCATTGTCCTCCAGGTGTTTTTCAATACTTTCCAGAACAAACTTTTCCATGATTCTATCAAGTATCAGAGTGAGACTGACAGGCCTGTAGTGTCTGGATTTCTCCTTGCCCTTGGAAATCAGGACAACATTCTCCAGCTTCCAGTCAGCTGGGACTCCTCAAATCCCAGATCTGAACTCTGTGTTTGCTCTGATTTCTTCAGGGAAGCAGCCTGCTCACATCTGCATGTATGAGCTTCTATTCTTCTCAGGCAAACCCACTTTGAGGGCAGTAATGGTTAAAAGAACAATTCAATATACTTTCTGATTACAGGCACAGAGTCATTGCAGACAAAACAATCTCTTTAAAAGCTTTTTAAAGTGGGACTCACAGTGCACAAGTGAACTGCCATGACTTAAAAAAAAAAAAAAAAAAAAAGTCAATTATGAATTTGTCATGGTTTACAGAAAGGAAAAGCCTTGCTTAAATGAGGGCTCATCTGTGGGGTGGTTTGAAGCACTCTCCTTTTCCTCTGAAGGAAATGTCTTTGTGGGCATGGTAAGTGGTACATTTAATGAAATTACCTAATTGTGTAGAATTAGCAATAAATGTTCATGTGACAATTGATTACATTTCCTTTTTATAATCCAGAAAATCAATAAATGTCAATTTGCTGCTATTCCCTGCCCAAGTCCCCTGTCATTAACAGCAAGCAGTGATAAACATTTAATAGGAAGGTGATGAGGTGATGTTTGACCTGGCAGTTGGAAGTGCAGTGATCTGTGATCCCAGTGCAGCTGGGCTGGCCCATCCATGTCAGATGAGGTTCTGCAGGGATCAGAGTTCCCTGGGACCCACCATGCTCCTTCAACTCTCATTTCACTTTAAAGTGAGTGATGTAGCTCCTGTCCACACATCAATACATTTTCTAAAATCAGAGCCTGCTTGTCAGGGCTCCCTAACCTGTCTGTATTTAGCACAAATTCCCAGCTTCAAGGGAAGTTGAGGAATGTGTTCTTTCAAAAGGAATTGTCTTCAGTGGATGTCTTGGGTTGAAAGATGTAGCTGGGGGTATGTATTCTATTCCCATCTGTTAGAGGAGGGGCAGTTATCTTCTGTCAATTGGGCAGTTTTCTTTATCTCTTCCACAACCAAACCTCCCTCCAGGAGACACCTTCTGTTAATGGGCCACTGAGTGTCACTGCATGACTGATGAAATTTCATCATCCCATTGTGAGACGCTCTGCCCATAGGGAGGAGCCAAGCATTCCTACGTGGATATAATCTGCAATTTGGAACACCAGAGACAGCCTTTTCCATTGGATTCCCAAAGGAGCCACTTTCTTTTCCACTGGATTCCCAGGGGAAGTCCAGGCCCATCTACGCCACCACTGGACCTTCAGAGGAAAACTCCACCCTTCTACAAGATCTCTGCTTCAACAGAACCACACCTGTCACTCCAGGAGCACTGCAGCCACCATTTAATAGAATGGTACCACCACCCTGACCCACAGGGTGTCAGGTCATATTCTGACTCTGTCAGTGGGGTTTTTGTTGTTTGTTTGTCTGTACTATTGCATTTGTATTTTTAATTTTCCTTTATTCCTGTTATTACTTTTCCATATCTTTGCCTGAGAGTCTCTTAACTTCAAAATTATAATAATTCAGAGGGAGGGGGTTTAAATTCTCAATTTCAAGGGAGGCTCCTGCCTTCCTTAGCAGACACCTGTCTTTTCAAGCCAGGACAGTGGACAAAGATAAGGAGCCTGTCACATTCTGCTGTTTAAATTAAATTGTGTGATTCCATTTAATGGATTCTGGTGGCTTGAAAACAGTTTAGTGACATTTTGTGAGCATTTTCTTTCTTGTGCATTTTGGTTTTATGTTTGAGGAACTATCTCATGTGCTTTTCTGCAGAAAGCAGGTGTTCATTATTTGGCTGGACGTGTGGGGTGTAACTCCACCAAGTCCACACTGATTACAGAAACTGCTTCTGTTTCTATACTCTGTTTTATATACATATTCATTGATTTTCCTGGAGTAAACATACATATGATACTAATTTTCCCCCAAATCATTAAGATCTTTTTTCTTCCCTTTGTGCACACATTCTTCTCTCCCAGGGGTCTCTTTGGTGGTCTCTGGTGGTTGACAACCCCAAAGTTATACCTGAACTGGTAAAAGTGTCCAGAACTGGGCTAGTTGCTTTCCAGTTCTTTTTCCTACAGAATAAGTATCATGCGATTCCATAGACAAATGGGTTTTTAAAAACTGGCATTGTATTACCCTGATGCCTTTTCCAGGGCTACCTAAAAACAGAGGCCAGACAAAATTAAGGGAATAACGAGCAGTTGGATTTATTGGAGGGCCTTCTAGTACATTTCAGGCAGATGAAGCTCCCCGAGGGGCTACAGCCAAAAATGGACAGCGGGTCACGGGTTTTCACACTTTTATAAGTTTGGTCCATTTGCATATTGGGGTTTAATCTTCCAATTACAGCTTCAGGTAATGAAGTCATTTACCCCAAGTTTGCTGCCCCCCCAGCTCACTTGTTTACATCTCTTGGGGCCTGAGACAGTGAAGCATCCTTGATTCCCAGGCTCAGAGAGGAATTATTGTGTCTGACCAAAATGGGTAAGCAGCAACTAACACTCTGTGTGGAATTCAGAGTTGTACACTAAAGAATTGCAGGTTCACAAACACATGAAAAATATAAAAGCTAAAATCCTAAGGCATCAAACCCACCAGGTGCTAATGATTCTTCATCTGGTAACCAAACCATGACCTGCTGGGCGTTACTGGGAACACCAGCGTGAAGTCCAAGGATTCCAATAAGAATTTTCTCTTCAGCCTGAACTCACTGCTGCTCCAGCCCCAGAATGGCATGGGCTGTGATGTTGAAGAGCAGGAGGTGCTGCCTGGGGGAGGCTGAGTGTCCCCTTGTCCCTGGTACAAATCCTGGGCAGGGAGACTTGAACCTTGCAGCAGGCGCTGGGACTTTGCTCTCTCTGACAGGGTGGGGAAATGAGGTTTTGTTGTGAATCCTGGGACAACAACACAGACCTGTGGGCAAGCAGCCGAGTCTGTGGCCACTGTGACCCCCCACAAGCCACCACAGCACTGGGCCGCCAGAATGGGAGCTGGGACCCACCATACACAGTCTCACTGCCATGAGCACAGGGGCGCTGGGTGCTGTCCTAAAGCTCTGCTGACAACAGTGAGGGAATTGCTGGGGACACATCTGGAAGCTTGTGTTGAGTTCCTCCTGCATTGATCTTTCATGTCCTGAAATCAGTGGGTTTGCTCCTTTTTGGAGGCTATCATGGAGGCACAGGAAAGAACTGTGCATGTGAATTGCTAAAGTTTTAAACATCCATCAGGCTGCTGCTCCTGAGGAAATGCGGCTCCTCAGGGATCTCAGGCTGCAGTCCCAAGGCTGCTCTTGAGACAGTGGAAGTCACCACTTCAGCACCACTGGCACAGGTTTGGCTGGGCAATTTGTCCTTCCTTGGGACATTTCTGGGGATTTAGCTGACTCTGGTGACCTGCTTCAGGCCTAAGCCAGCTGAAAATTAAAGCTGAGAACTGTCACAGACATCTTTGCATAAAAATCCTTTCTTTTAGGATTTGTCCGTTCTGGGAAGCTGAGGCCCCAGAAGAAGAATGTAAACAATTGTTATCGGCTGCTGTGGAATGCAACAGGTGCAGCGGTGATTGGTCTTCTGTGAGTGTTTGGATTTGCTGACCACTCACAGGAGAGTTTGTCCTTGCTTTCTGCTGGACACAGAACTTTGTTATTAGATTCCTATTCTATTCTTAGATTAGCAGCTTCTGCAACTTCTCTCTCTATTCCTATTAGTATGGTCATCATGTATTATATATCATATATCAATAAATCCAGCCTTCTGATCATGAGACCAAGATTCTCGTCCATCTCTCTCACCCTGAGGAACCCTCACAAGTCGCTGCAATAGAGAACTTCCTGTTAGTTTTGAGCCTCATGAAATGGACTGCAGGCACTTCAGTCTATCAGGGTGGGACTGGCAGAGCTGAATTAGAGCAGCCTAAACTGGGCTGGGACTGGGGGCTTCAGGCAGAGGGCAGGAATTGGTCCGGGATTCGCTGAGTGGGATGGACGTGGCCTATGGGTGTGCTGTGGAGATGGAGATTTTTACATCTTCAGATGATAAATGTAACTCAGTGTCTAAAAAAACATCTAAACATCCAGATACCAACAGCCTTTTAGACAAATTATGGAACACACAGGCTGGAAATACCTGCTGTCTTCAGCACTCCGAACTTTTGCCATGTTGAACTTTCTGGAGGCACTTGGGTGAGACAGGGACGGTGCTGCAGAGAGCAACCCTGAGTCCACCAGGAGTGAACTGAGTCAGCTGGGAGCACTGGCTGGAACTGGGGGCAGGAAGGGGAGCCAGGGAGTCCTACAGGGAGCACTGAGGTGAGGCACTGGGAGCACCAGGAGGGGGCACTGGAAGCAGGGACACCCCATCATGTGTCCCAGTTGTGAGTCCAGCTCCCCCCCTGTAGTGCAAAGACTTGCAAAAAGCTGGTGGCTGCTACTTTCTTGCCTGAATTCACATTACAGTCTTAAGCAAGAATCTTAAGGACAGCTCTTCTAGCTACTATTAATTTTTCTTTCAGCCCCCTGTGGAAACAGCTGTGCTTTCATCTAGGCTCCGAGATCCAGACAGCACACTGGTAGTTGCAGCGGAGAAGGAAAGGACCCAGTGCACGGGTGAGTTTGATGTGACTTAGGTGTGGCAAGCAGAAGGTGCAGCCCTGCACTTGTTTTGACTTACTGAGCTTTTTTCTGTTACAGTATCGGCTGACAGCCGCAACAGAGCTGCAAGAGTGGAAAATGTGATGGCATCGCTATCTGAGAAAGAAAGCACAGAGATGCAGCTTGTTGTGCGCAGTTTCAGGGCTGCTTGGAGAAGGGGTACGTAAAGAATGCCTTCTGTTTTGACATGTGCATCTAGGTGATCTATGGACTTGATTATCATAGACTCTGCAACACTGAGAGTGTAAAAAAGAGCTGATCTCCACATTTTGTGATAGTCTAATGGCTTCATGTTACTTTTCAAGCAACAAGAGCATTCTCGGTGGATTCAAATTGAGAACGAGCTGTTGCTGGACTTTTGCGATTCTGTTCACTGTGCAAACAAGCCCAGTGCTCTGCCACTTCATTCTTCATCTTATGTGACCTGGACGGGACTGAAGCCCAGTGATGGCATTCAGCTTTGCCACTTCTCCCTATGTGTACTGCATGCACCCACAGTGTGCTACGCACGGCTTCTCCTCAGCTTTAGGTACACTCATATCCTTTTTGTTTCACCAAGTCCAAACTGTCCATGGAGCTTTCGTTCAGTGAAATGTGCTAGAAGGGAAGGACCTGCTGGATTAGTTGTTCCGTCCAAGACATTTGACACAGCACCATAATCTGAGCAACGAGAGGGGGACAGGAAGAACATGGCTTTGTCCCAGCACATTTTTCTGTGCGAGATGTCTCGCTGGAGCTTTAGTCCTTGTGAGGCTGTAATGTGTGCGGTAGTACTTCAAGCTAAGAAGGACTGTGCAGAGAGCACGGAGATCTGACAGCACTTTGCACATTGTAAAAGAAAGAGGATTGCCCATTGAATGTGGTGCAAATACAGGTTTCCACAAGTTTCAGGAGCAAGCTCCAGGTGAGCACATTGTCCTGGCACAATTCTCTGCACAAGATGAAACTGAGAGGCTTTCTGTTTAAATTCAGACAATGAGAGAGGCTGAATGTGGTGGTACAGAGTGCTTATAAGGAAAGTGCATGGGCCAGGTCAGTTTTGGCAGAAGCAATGCTTAGGAGTGTTTTCCTGCTGGCAGTGTTCTGTGCAAGAATAGATGAGAACTCGCCTTGGTGAGAATGAAAGCAGGACAGTTCCAAGAGGCGAAGAACGAGGCCACAGAGCACTGGGATGGTGTGTGCAGTGTACTGGCTGCCAGAGGAACGTGGCTGCCAAATTCACTACAGCAGTTGTCAAGTGGGAAGTTCAACAAGAGCGGCTTTGTGCTGCTACCTCTTCCTTTTCCAGCCCTATCAGAAAACTACTGCCCTTATCTTTAGGTCCTGAGATCCAGAGATAACAACAGTAGACACAGCAGAGAATGGATATACAGAGTGCACCAGTGAGCTTGATGTGGCTTAGGTGAGGCTAGGGGAAGGGGCAGCCCAGCAATGGCTTTGTCTTTGACGGGAGCAGCTGCTGAAAGTTGGCAACAAAACTGCAAGAGTGAAAAACGTCCATATATGTTAAAAGGAGGTACATGGTCCCAAGTGTTTTGTGCACAATTTAAATGCTGCTAGGAAAAATGGCTTCCTTAGTCTGCCCTGACATTTCCTTCCTTCTCTGCGACCTCTAGCTGCTTGCACTCAAGAACACTAAAGGTGTATGAAAGTGATTGCGCCTGAATATCAGGTTTCCCAGGGAAGAGGGAAGTGCAGAAAATGCTTTCTGTCCTGGGACATCTCTCAGTAGTAACTGCAGCTGGAAACGCTTCATTGAAACAATGGACTCTGCCACTTTGAGAGAATGTGCTGATGCTATACATATAGTTGAAAAGGAAAGCGCGAAATCACTAGTGCATTTTGTGTAGTTTACAGATGCAAAGGGACTATGAAAGCCAGCACTGGCTTTTCGTTCTGGGACTTTTATTTTGCAAGCAGCTGCTGTACATTTTGAAGGGATTTCAAATCTGTGACAATGAGAGGTACATAGATGGTACATAGAGCTTAAGGGAAAGTGCATATCTCCAGGGAGGTGGATGCAGTTCATCATGCACACATGCAGATCAGGGTGTGAGTTACATGTTGAGTGGCTGACTGCACAGAAAAGAAAGAGACCGTGCTGCAATTGCCTTTTCTTTTTCAGCCTATAAACTGCATAGCCAATGACACAACGATTCCTCTTCCTTCCCTGCTACATTCAGGATCGCCTTCTGTCAGTCTCCAAGAGACAGGATCCACAGTGGAGCTCTTCCCTGAACTGCTCCCGACACGAATGGAGCCAAGCCGGGAGAGCGCTTGTCTTTGAACAAGCTTTATCTTTGAACTTCCCCCTTATGACTGCCACCGTGAATTTGGCAGGCAAGCAAGCGGCAGCCACGCTGCTCTGGCAGCCAGGACGCTGCACACTCCAGCCCGGAGCTCTGTGGCCTCGCTCTTCGCCTTTTGGAACTGTCGCGTGTTCATTCTCACCAAGGCGAATGCTCATCTATTCTCTGACCTGGGCCATGCACTTTCCCTCTAAGCACCACGCACCACCACGTTCAGCCTCTCTCCTCGTCTGAATCCAAACAGAAAGCTTCTCGGCTACATCTTGCACCGAGATTTGTGCCGGGACAATGAGCTCGCCCGGAGCTTGCCCCTGAAATTTTATTTGCACCTCATTCAAGGGGCAATCCTCTTTGCTTTGTACCGTGCAAAGATCCGCCAGATCCTGCCTTTCCTGGACCTCATGTCCTTCACGCCAGGGACCCCCTGCACTCCCCTTCCCTGTGATTACAGGTCTCTCCACCCTGTGAGCCTCAGCCGGGCTTCTCTGCACAGTGCAGGGTGGGCAGTCACTGTGCCTCCGGCCAGAGGCTTTTCCAACACACACCAAAGCCTTTTCCCCCACCCCCAGCCTACTGACATTCGGAATAAGAGCTCCACAACTAATAAATAGTTGTGAAGCAGGTAAGTATATTACAGCGCTGGACACATGGAGAATACTTTCATGGAATATTTTCACCAAGCGTGCCTATCCAAACAGAGCAGACTGTGTTTATATATCCATAAGCTCATACATATTTGCAAAGATTACAACATCGCCTATACATATTCATAGCCTGCTCCCCTCCTCCCCGCCTCCCCGCCTCTTCATATGGTAATCAGCTCCTTATCCCCTGAGCTTAAGGACCATCTGCTGGTGGTCTTGGGCGGGGGTCGCCAGATGAAGTCAATGGGGTAAAAGCAGTCTTCCTTGGGGTGTGCTTTGGATGAACCTCGTCCTTGCACATGCTCTCTGGGTAGATGGTTGTTTTCCAAGGCTTCTGGCCATAGTCCAAACTACAGATCGAGTTTTTTTCTTGCTTATCAGTTTTAAACGTACATAAAGTCTTGTTTATGGTAGCAAAGAAGCAAAATCCTCTTGCGGTGAAGCAAGAACTATCTGTTTTTAACATACTTGGACTATACAGCAAATTATAAATTTAATTATAAGTTCTTGTCTTCGTTTGAAAAGACAGGTGTCTGCTAAGGAAGGCAGAAGCCTTCCCTGAAATGGAAAATGTAAACCCCCTCTCTCTGAATTGCTATAAATTTGAAATTAAGGAGGGCTCTCAGGCAAAGATAAGGGGTGAAATGAGATAGGACTCCTTCTCAGGAGGAAGCAATGCAATTACTGATTTTGAAGCAACAGCTTACCAAGCACTGGACCCTGTCCATCCCACAGATCCCTTTCAGGTGGAAAGTGGATTTGCCTCCTCAGGGCTATCAGTACACATTTGGCAGTGGGGTTCTGAGGGTCTGATGAGGCCTGTTGGTTTCTATTCCTGTGGTTTCAAAGATGCTGAGAAAAGATACATTATCTGGGAAAAATGATTGTTTGTGGTTAGCTTATCTCTCATAGAAGAGGAAAAAATTGCACGACAACAACTAATTGTCTGAGAGGCCCTTTTCAAAGTTATAAAGACACCACTGGGACCCCCCCACCTGACGGGGTGGCCCAGAAGGCCTCAGTTACAAACTGGTATGCTCAGATTGAACATGACTCTAACACTTTCTCCATAACAGAAGGTGCTGTAAAAAATTTAGTGATCCACGAAACTGAGAACTTGGGCAGAAGCCATGACAAACCTGCCCCTGTAATTAAAGTAGTCCCTCCTTTGTCCCCCAAACAATCAGCAAATTCTTGTTTCCCTGATGCCTCTGCTAAACAAGAGAGGAAGGTGTGGAGATACAGGGCAGAGACCTCCACATTCCCTCTGGTGAACAAATTATTACTGAGGGAGAAGGCAGCGCTCAGGTTGGGGAGCTGATAGTTGTTTGGAGTGCTTTCCAACGTGAGGTACAGAATACCTCTCCTGTCTGCATCTACACTGACTCCTATGCTGTGTACCAAATGATCCTAATAATCCAGTACATTACCCTGGACAACCTGTTCTGGTGGAACCCCCTTACTACAGGGCAAGTAACACTTGTGCTAAAAACCTCTCTGAATAAATATGCTTGGGTAGCCCCCGATGCTGTGGGGAAAGAGCACTGGATAAATACACGCTGGATAATTCCATCATTTTAATTTCGTGCCTCCTGGTGGCAGATTCTGTTTACATTTACTTTTTCACAGAAGAACTCTGAGGGACATAAAGACCTGATAAATCATGATAACACTAGTGTTGGATGACAAAAATAACGTTTTCCCTCCCTTTATGGTAACACGAGGTGATGATGTTGCAATAACATGTAAATTAATTGCTGAACCTCTCATCAAACCTATACACAGTTATGAAATCCCCTCTGTGTTGTTTTTGCACTCTGAGATCAGTTAAGGAACCATCACAACCCCCACTTGTACTAGCGGATTGTGACAGTCCCCAGGGTTAAGGAAAGGAGAAAGGCAGGAATGGGGGTGCAGGGGGTCCCAGGACAAAGGAAAAGGAGGGTCTGGAGGTTGGAGAGACGGGGGGGCTGGGAAAGGGGGTTCAGGGTTGTTCTGTGCATGGAACGGTGGATCAGGCCATCTTGGTGCTCTTGAATTGCGGTTCAAGGTTCCCAGTGCTAGGAATTGCACTTTGGGGGGTTCCCAGGGTAAGGAAAGGCAGGGATAAGGGTGGGGAGAGGCAAGATCTCCAGAAAGAAGGGTCAAGAAGAAGAAGGAGAAAGGCTGGACACACCCAGTTCCCTCCATCTTGCCCCCCTGAATCCCCATTCTAAAACCCCCAAAATCTACTTTTTCACCTTGTGATAAATTCACTATCATTCTACTTAATTTGTCATGGCTTGCACATCTTCATCTAAGGTTGGTAACTTGCTCCACGGGTCATAATCAAAACCACAGGCATCTTGGTCTCTGTGCCAGGGTCTCTGAGCCCCCTGGCAGGGGTCTTGGCTGCTCAGGACAGCCAGAGGGATGTCCTGGGTTCTGACACCCTTGGGCCATTGCCATAGCCAGGAACATGGGACAGTTTCTTGAGTAATGTGCCCATGGTCAACCCTGGGGCCATCGCTTGGGCAATGTCCCCACAGCCACTCACAGGGCCATCGCTTGGGTAATGTCCCTGTAGCCATCCTCAGGGCCATTTCTTGGGTAATGTCCCTGGGGCCATCCTCAGGGCCATTTCTTGGGTAATGTCCCCACAGCCACCCTGTGGCCATCCTCAGGGCCATCGCTTGGGTAATGTCCCCACAGCCATCCTCAGGGCCATCACTTGGGCAATGTCCCCATGGCCACATCAGTTGAGATCAGATGTACTCAATGCTGGACAGTAGCAGTGGTCTGATAACACCTCTTGAGGAGGAAGGACCCGTCACGCGCTCACACAACGAACGTGGGGGTTGCGACACCCAGATCACCCAAAACAGCAGGCTTGCACCCCACAGCCCCTCACTTTTCTCTGACGGCATCTCCAGCACATCACTGCAGCTTGTCATGGCCACCTACAAGGTGACAGTGGCAACAGGTGACATGGTGGAAGCTGGGACCAACAACTCCATCTCCATCACCCTGGTGGGCGCCTATGGCGAGAGCCGCCAGACCACCATCTCCTTCCTGTTCCTGCCAGGGAAGGTGGGCATGGGGATAGGGACAAAAGGCACAAGGGGTGATAGAGCTGTCCTGGGGACATGAGGGGCTGCATGGACTTTCCTGGGGATACAAGAGGATGGTGAGAAGGGATATGAGGGAGATGGAGGAAAGGGGTTCCAGGGTCTGGAGGAAAAAAATCTGGGAAGGATGGTGGGTAGTGGTCCTGGGGAGATTCGAGGAATGGTGTTCTGGGAGGATGGAGGAAAAGGACTTTGAGGGGATGATGGAGGAAAAGGATCCTGAAGGCAATGGAAGCAAGTGGGGATGCTTTGAGCCCCTTCTCTGCTGGTGCCCCTGGTGCCACCACAGGGCATCTGCCCATTCCCCCAGAAGCCATTTCCTCCTCTCCAGGAGAGGAGCCTGTCTGTGCACTGTGGGCAGGACTTGGGCCCCATTGTCCTCATCCGCCTGCACAAGTGGCGGCTCTTCCTGGAGGATGCCTGGTTCTGCAAGGACGTCCGGGTGGCAGCCCCCAATGGCACCCTGTATCGCTTCCCCTGCTACCAGTGGCTGGAGGGAGTCACCACGGTGGAGGTGCGAGAGGGCTCAGGTAGGACCCACCCTGTCCCCATCTTCCTCTGATGGCCAGAGGTCCGACTTTTGACACCCCTTTTCTTTCCAGGGAAGAAGCTGGTGGATGACAAGCTGCAGATCCTCAAGGAACATCGTCATCGGGAGCTGGCGGCACGGCAGGAGGCTTACCGGTGACAGCAGGGACAGGGGGGCAAGGCCTGCTTTGGCCAGCTGGGCTGGTCAGCAGTGATGCTGATGTCCGCTCCCATTTCCCCCCCTGCTCAGGTGGAAGGACTTCGCCCAGGGCTGGCCCCGTTGCCTCAACGTGGACTCCATCTTCGAGCTGGACTCCAACATCCAGTTCTCCCGCATCAGGGCCAACAACTTCACTGGTTTCCTCATCTTCCAGTAAGCTGTGCCCTGAGGCCATGCAGGACTTGGGTAATGGCAGGGAAAGGGGCCAGAGAAGGCAAGAAGTGTGCTGAGGTCCCCCCTCTGCCCTGTAGAGGGGCCTCCCACTTTCTGTCAGGGTTCCTACTGAGACGCAGCTCCTGGAACAGCCTGGATGAGATGCGCACCATCTTCTCCCGGACACAGGGCAGGGACATTGGTGGGTGCCTTTTGTGTTGTCCCCTGCCCTTCCTCCTGTATCACTCGAGGTGCTTGGAGGGTGGGTAAGTGGGTGCTGATGTCTGACCATCGCCTCAGTCCCTGAGTATGTGGCCAAGCACTGGCAAGAAGATGACTTCTTCGGTTCCCAGTTCCTCACTGGCAACAACCCCATCATCATCCATCGCTGCACCACATTGCCACTCAATTTCCCAGTGACACCAGAGATGGTTGCTGGCTCACTGGGAGGTGGCACTGACCTGGGCAAGGAGCTGCAAGAAGGTCGGATTTTCATTGTGGACTACAAGGTGCTGGAGGACATCCCAACCGACACCATTTACGGGCGCCAGCAGCACATAGCGGCCCCGCTCTGCCTGCTTCACCAAGGCACTGATGGGCTCCTGCGCCCCATCGCCATCCAGGTAGGGGTGTCCCACTCTAAATCCTACTGTCAGGAGGGTGGCAATGGTTCTATACCACCGTGCGGTCTCCCACAGCTCAGCCAAAAACCAGGACCCCACAGCCCCATCTTCCTGCCGAGTGATGATGAGTGGGACTGGCTGTTGGCCAAGACCTGGGTGCGCAACGCCGACTTCTACAGCCACCAGCTCCTCACCCACCTGCTGAGGACCCACCTGTTTGGGGAGGTCTTTGCCATCGCCACGCTGCGCCACCTGCCCACCTGTCACCCTCTCTTCAAGGTAAGGGTTCCCCTCAGGGCCACCTGCTGCTTCCTGTCCCCAGATCTGAGGGCAGTTATGCCCACCTGACAGACCCCCGCTCCATGAAGGAGTCCATGGTCACCTGCCAGGTGTTTATTCCTCCCTCAGCTCCTCATGCCCCACTTCCACTTCACACTGCACATCAACACCTTGGCCCGCAGTGTCCTCATAAACCAGGGTGGCCTCATTGACAAGGTGAGCCCTGGGAACTGAGCCACTGGGCTCTGCTGGGGCACTGAATGCTCTGGGGTACTGGGAGACACAGGGGTGTACTGGGGACACTGGGGGTCTACTGAAGTCCACTGGGACACTGGAGGGCACTGGAGTCTTGGCAGTGCTGGGGTCTCCTGGAGGTACTGGATTCTACTTGGAGGCACCGGGGTCTCCTGGGAACCTTGGGGTCTACTGGAAACACTGGGCAGTACTGGGGTGCTACTGGAACCAATGTAGAGTACTGGTGCGCACTGGGAACACTGGGTGTACTGAAATTGCTGGGGAACACTGTGGTGTATTGGGGGCACTAGGGGGCACTGGGAAGCATGAGAGACCTGGGAGACATTAGAGAACATGGTGTGGAGGACACTGGAGAGCACTGGGGTAAATGGGAGTACCAGGGGCACTGGGTGTGTACTTGGAGTACTGGTAACCTGGGACCAGTATGGGGTACTGGGGTGTATGGGGAGCACTGGGCGACACTGAAGCCGGGCACCTCCTGCCCTCCCCAACCATGGTTCACCCAGGGTTCCGGGGTGACCTATGAGGGGCTGCTGCTGGTGGTGCAGCGAGGCCTGGAGCAGGTGACCTACACGTCCCTGTGCCTCCCCGACGACATCCGCCACCGTGGCATGTCCCATGTCCCCAACTATTACTACCGAGACGATGGGATGAGCCTCTGGGAAGCCATTGAGAGGTGAGACTGGTTTCAGGGGGTGGAGGGTGGTCCTGGCATGCCCCAAGATCTCACAATCACCTCGTCCCTACGGCAGCTTTGTCACCGGCATCGTCACATTCTACTATGATGGGGATGCAGCGGTGAGCGGGGACACCGAGCTGCAGGCCTGGGTGATGGACATCTTCACCAATGGTTTCTTGGGCAGGACCTCCTCAGGTAGCACACCTGCAGCTGCCAGAGGATGTCCCCGGGGGAGGCAGGGAAAAGGCAGGTCCCTGAGGCTCTTGGCTGTCCCATCCCCACCCAGGTATTCCCTCGTCGCTGCAGACAGTGGTGGAGCTCATCAAGTTCCTCACCATGGTGATGTTCACCTGCTCGGCGCAGCACGCAGCTGTCAACAATGGGCAGGTGGGACACGGGCAGGGACCCAAAGGATATCCTCAGGTGTCCTCAAGCCATGGTGGGGACATGTCCCCCTCCCACTCCTCTGTGTGCAGGAAGGATGTCCCCATCCTGAACCAATGTCTATGTCACACCTCTCTACGTGCCAGAAGGATGTCCCCATCCATCCTATCTCCATGTTGGAAGGATGTCCTCACCCTGTGTCCCCATCCAATGGGTCCCCATGCCAGAAGGATGTACCCATCCATCCCCTCTTCACACTGGAGATGTCCCCATGCATCTCCCTTGCCATGTTGAGATGTTCCAATCTGCCCCCTCTCTGTGTCAAAGAATGTTCCCACCTGTCCCCTCGCTGTTTTGGGAGGATGTCCCCACCCATTCCATTGCTGTTTTGGGGGGATGTTCTCTGCAGTAATCTTTCCCCCTGCAGTATGATCTGGGGGCCTTCGTCCCCAACGCCCCGTCCTCCATGCGCCACCCACCACCCAGCGAGAAGGGCCGGGCCTTCCTCCAGCACTTCCTCGACACCATTCCTGAGGTGGCCACCACTGCTAACATCCTGGTTGCCCTCATTCTCCTCAGCTCCCAACTCAAGGACAGGGTGAGTCTGGCCCCACAGTCCCCACGTGCCCCCCCAAACAGCTCTGTGGGCCTGGGGAACTGCAAGAGGTGCCCACAAGGGTGGATGTCACCCCCTTTGGTGTCACCAAGCTTGGGGGACAGCCACCATTGCTCCACACCTACCAGGGTGCTGGAGAACCCCCGAATAGCACCAAGGGGTTGAAGCTGAAGGGTCCATGTTGCTGTCCCCCTCCAGAGGCTCCTGGGACAGTACCCAGAGGAGTGGTTCACGGAGGCGGAACCCCGGCGGCTCATCCGGGCCTTCCAAGGGCGGCTGGAGGAGATCCGGGACCAGATTGAGGACAGGAACCAACAGGCTGAGCTGAGATACAACTACCTGAACCCACTGGAGACGGAGAACAGCATCTCCATCTGAGCACAGGAGCTGCACCTGCTCAGCATCACCAGCACTGCCATCACCCTGCACCTGGGCACCCTCAACAGACAGAACCACCAGCATCTGGACATCCAGTACACCCAGCACCCCTTACTCGGCCATCCCCAACACCCTGTCACCCAGCGTCCCGCACTTGGACAACCCCAGCAGCCCCACACCTGGAGATCTCCATCATCCACCCCCAGCTCCCTCAGCACCGCCCGCTCCATTTTCCTCTCCCCAATAAATGCCAGCTGTCAATCAAACCTTGCTGCTTGTAGGCATACCCTAAAACCACAGGGATCCGCACAGCCCCCACACAAAGCAGGAAGCTGAACCGAGGCAACTGGGGGACATGACAGAGTTCCAGGTGCCCCCAGTGCCTCCTCCCAGTGCTCACAGTGTTCATCACTGCTCCCCAGGGACCCAGTGCCCCCCGGCAGCGCTCCCCTCATTGTGGGCAGAGTGGGAGCTTGAAACAAAGTTTATTAGAGAAGCTGTTTTGAGATATAAAGTACAGAAAGGATCCCCAACACCCCCAAAACCTACCCAGGACCCCCTGGCTTTCTAAACTTCTCAGAAGGGAATGTAGGTGTGGCTGGATCTAATCCAAGTCCAGCTTCCACAGCCTCCTAACAGGCAAGGTGCTCCAGCCCCACCTTGGAGGCCCTTCACTAAACCTGCTCAGGCTTACAGACATCTTTCCTGTGTTGAGGAACCAAAACCAAGGCACAATAATCTGGATAATTCAGATCCATATCATTAATCTCCTGGTCACACAGTCCAGGGTGCTCCTGGCCTTCCTTGCTGCCAGGGCATATGGCTGCCTCCAGCTCCCAGTGCACCAAATCCTTTCCCACAGGGATACTGCCAGCCACGCAGCTCCAGCCAGTGCCACTGCAGGGGCTGATACTGGCATTTGTCCTTCTTTCATGAATTCCACGAGTGTGTGAACTGAATATATGCAGGTAACCAAGACAGCCAAAATCCACAGCTGAAGTGTAAAGAGTAGATTTATCCTATTGCCACGCTAGGAAAAGGGGACATATACAGTCCTAAGCTTATTCCATCGTAACAGGGGCAAAAAGAACACATGCCAAGCCTGTTCCTCTGCCATAACACACCACAGGGCCCATCAAAGGCATATGCCTTCACAAGGCTGTGCTTTTGCAATCTCTGAGCCCCTTATCTCTCTTCCCTCTCACCAGGAGGCCTAAGGCCTGTAAAAAATGCATTTTAGGACATTTTTACAACATCCTGTTATCTTCTGCAGAAATTGCACTTCTCAAAGCAGACATAAAACAACCGAAAGCAAACACAATATGTGAAATTTCTCCCACCAAATATCAGCATCTTTCAGCTGCAAGGTCATCTTTGAGTGAAAATACTACTTTTTCTTATTTTTTTCTTCCTTGCTGCATCGGCTTTTAACCCCTTCCCCCCTTCAGTGAGGTTCCTGACAATACTCGCTTTCCTCCTCTTTGAAGCTCTTCACTGAATGCAGAGATCTGAGAGACCTTTCCAGCAAAGACTCAGGCAAAGAAGCCATTTTATCCCTCAACATCAGTATCAGTGTTTGCTGGTATTAAATCCCCCTCCCTGTTCTGAAGCAGTCCTGCACAGCACACACAATGCAGAGAAATTCCCTGTCTGTTGCTGGCCTTGCTGTTATCCAGCGTCTTCACAGCTCCCATTCGTTACCTGTCCAGTGCCATCGCAGCCCTGCTCCCTTCCCACGTCCCCAGAGCCCTGTGCAGGCCCAGCCCAGGCCAGGAGCATTGCGGCTGGGAACGGCCCCTGTGCTGTGGTGCCCACAGCAGCCTTGGGGCTCTGTGCCCCATGGCCTCCCTGCTGGGCAGCCTCTGCCAGCTCCTGCAGAGCCCCTGGCACCTGTGGGCCTGCACAGACCGCCCTGCCCCGGGCTCTGCCGGCCTCTGGGCCAGCAGAGAGGCAGCCAGGGCTGGCCATGGCCGGGAACAGGCCCTGAGCCCCGCAGGAGGATGGAGCTGGGCCACAGCCAAATTCAGCCCAAGCCAAAGCTGGGCTCAGCAGCCAGGGCTGCCAAGGGCTGGGCACAGAGGCTGGCGCTGGCAAATGTCCTGGGCTCCCTCCCTGCTCTGTCCATGCTACCAAGGGCACAGAGCAGCCTCCTCTCTGGGCCACTTGCCTGTTTGCAATGCCTTGCACAGGCGCTGGCCCTGTCCCACAAGGCCTGGCCTGAGTCCTGCCCCTGCACGCTCAGCCAGGCTGAGATGGACACTGACGGTTTCTGGGCCAGGCTCTCTGAGCCCAGCCCAGCTCCCTGCAAGCTCTGCCAGCTGCCCTGAGCTCTGGGCAGCACCAAGGGCCTCTCCCCAGCCCAGCCCAGCCAGCTCTGGCCCCACAGCTCTGCTCAGGCCAGGCTGCTCTGGGCACTGCCCCACGGCCTCAGCCCCTGGCAAGGGCACAGCAGCAGCTGCAGCTGCCACAGGACTCAGCCCCAGCCATGGGGGAAGATGCTGGGCCAAGGCCAAAGGAGGCTCCCTGGCTGCCCTGCTGCCCTCGGGCTAAGGTGCTGAGAGCTCTGCAGCCCCTGCTGCCATCCCATCTGCCCAGGGCGGCACAAAAGCCCCGGCCTTGGGACCCTCAAGAGCTGCTCCTGCTCCAGGCCCAGGGCGCGCTCCAAGGCTGGTGCAGCCAGAAAATTGTTCTCAATTCCCATTCATTCCTGCTCTGCTGAGGATGGACATCAAGATTAAAAAAAATGCTGCAGGTTAATTTATTTCATTTAAATACAATGTGAGTCTCCCTATTTACAGTCTCTGGGTCACACAAACTTGGTGGATGCTGAAGGAGGAAAGGATGAGTAATGACACTTCTTTTTAAAGACAACAACATCACAAGTGGAGAAGAAAAATATGTAATATGTAAATAAGGAAAGACAGACTTATCTGTCATGACACGCACTGGGAGTCACTGACAGAGGACAACAGGCAGGCTGTGGCTGCTCAAATGCATCCACTCCTAAGTTTCTTCAGCTCTTGGTTCCTCAGGCTGTAGATGAGGGGGTTCAGTGCTGGAGGCACCATTGAGTACAGAACCGACACCACCAGATGTAACCGTGGGGAGGAGGTGAAGGGGGGCTTCAGGTAAACAAACATGGAAGTGCTGATAACAGGGAGACCAGACAGGCGAGGGAAGCACAGGGCTTTGTGCTGTCCCTGCTCAGACGGGATCCTCAGCATGGCCCTGAAGATCCACACAGCACAGAAAAAATGAGTACAAAACACTCAAATCCTAAACAGACACTAAACACAAGAATCCCAACTTTGACCAGTTATTTTCAGAGACACCCAGTCTCCAGATTCTCAGAGACTTGAACCTTTGTTGTTGTGGACACTCAAAACCCTGTAAGGTCAAGGATCTGTTGAAGATGAAGGCTGGAAGAGAGTAATTTCAGCTACCAGGAGGGAAGTTCCTTCTGAAATTCTGACAAGTAGGGCAGGTACCTTCTACAACAAGTAAGAGACCCTGGAACTCAGTGGCCAGACAACTGATAAGGTGGGTGAAGGTGCTTCTGGGACAGAGGAGCCCCCTAAAGCAACACCACCTGTACCCGGCATCAGAATCTCCTCTGTTAAGAGGAAAAGAAGGGAAGTTTAATAAGAGACTATTCTCCCTTCTGAGGAGAATGGAGGGCCTGATTTGCAGATAGGACCCAACTCACAGCGAAGTCTGCAGTCTCCCAGGGGCTTGGGTAAGGGACACTACTGGAAAACTCTCCAGCCTATTAAGGCCCTCTGATTACTATTGGTTTTTCAGGCTGGCAGTGACAAAGTAATAAAGAGAAGTCCGAGGGAAATCAAAAGAGATTTCAAAGCCTTGAGACAACTGAACAGAGGATCAGGAGCACAGGTAGTGATTTCCCTGGTCCTTCTGTTAACAGGGAATAATACTGACAGGAATAAAAAGATCCGTCACATCAATGCATGTGTCCAAGGCTGATGCAACTGGAAAAAAATGGGTTATTTGACTATGGGATGATCTATTCAACACCTGGCCTACTGACACCTGATGGGATTTACCTTTAAGAGGGAAAGGGACAAAATCAGGCTCACCAGCGAAGAGCAATGGGATGCAATGCCAAAGCTTGAGGAAAGGAGCACTGATAGGATCCCTCAATCCTGCTACAATCTACCACACCTGAAACGTTTCCACACTAATGCATACACAGCATGAGCAACAAACAAGAAGAGCTGGAAGCTCTGGCCCACTGCCAGAGCTTTGACAGCACTGGCATAAGTGAAACCTGGTGGGATGAGACAACTCTGTTACAGGAGTGCCCCACTGGATGATTAAAGGCTCTTTTAAAAGGGTACCCAGGGCAGGAGAGGTGTGGGGTGGCATTGGATGTAATGGAAGGGCTGGAATGTCTGGAGCTCACAGCTGGCAACGGCACAGTTGAGAGTGGGTGAGAATAAAGGGGCAAACAAATAATGCAGATGCCATGTGGGAGTCTACTACAGACCACCCAGCCAGGCCCAGGACAGTGAAGAGTTATTATCTGAGGAACTAAGGGACACTTCAAAGGAAAGATGCTCTCTGAGATCTGCTGCTTCTCAACAGAGAGATCTCACAAGCAAAATGGAGATTGGTCATCTCAGCCACAGAGACCACAGAGCAATCAAGTTTAAATCTCTGCTGACAGGAGGTAAAGTGCCAGCAAAACTTCAGCTCTGGCCATGAGAGCAGACCTCAGGCTGTTCAGGGAACAAATGAGTACCCTGGAAAAATGTGTCTGCAGGTGCTGGAGCCCGTCACTGCATCATCTTCTAAAGCACAGGAGCAGCAATTCCTAAATGCTGGCAGTCAAGCAGGCAGGGTAGAAGACTGGTGTGGCTGAACAGGGATTTCCCCTTGGATATAAGGAAAAAAGGAAGGTGTGTGCCCAGTGGAAAGGTCAGGTAACACAGGAAGAATACAGAGATGCTGCTCAACACTGCAGGGAGAAAATCTGTGTGGCCAAAGCTCAGTTGGAACTGAAGCTGCCAGAAATGTGGGGAACAATAAAAAGTTCTTTCAAATATATTAATGGGAAAACAAAGGGTAGAAATAACACTGTCCCATTCCAGGATTAGGATGGTCACCTCACAAACAGGGACATGCACAAGGCAGATGTGTTTTAATACACTCTTTGCCACTGCCTTCAACACAAATGACAGACCAGGGCAATCTCAGTGCAGGAGATCAAGAATGATCAACTCCAAGTTGACCCTGAACTTGCATGGGATCTGCTGATCCAGCTGGATCCCTACAAGTCTATGGGGTCTGATGGGATTCATACAAGAATACTCAGAGCTGCTGATGTCATTGCAAAGCCTCTCTTGATGATTTTTGAGTGTTCCTGGGATACCTGAGAGGTCCCAGCTGACTGGAAGTGGGCAAATGCTGTCCCAGTTTTCAAGAAGGGCAAGGAGGAGGACTCTGGAAACTACAGGCCTGTCAGAGCCACTTCAGTACCCAATGATGCAACAGAAAAGATTACTCTGGAAGGTATTGAAAAATACCTGGAAGACACCACAGTTATTGGTCACAGCCAGCACAGCTTCATGAGGGGAAAGTCCTGCTTGTTGAACCTGATTTTCTTCTAAGATGGGGCAACCCATGTGGTTGATCCAGGAAAGCCAGGAGATGGAATGCTTTTTGGACTTCAGCACAGGTTTTGACACTGTCTCTCCCAGGCCCCTTCTGAAAAAACTGTGAATAACTGTGAAACAGCTGAATAACTGTGTTACGTGTTGGGCACAAAGGGTGACAGTGACAGATGAAATCAGGTTGGCACCAGTCACTAGTGGGGTTCCACAGGGATCCATCATCAGCCCAGTTCTCTTCAACATCTTCATAAATGACTTGGAGGCAGGACTTAAATAAATACTAAGAAAATACACTAAATTGGGAGGAGCTATCAACTTCTGCAAGGGCAGAGAGGCCCTGCAAAAAGCCTTGACGAATCAGAGATGTAGGCAATCACCAACCATGTGAAGTTTAACAAGGGCCAGTGCAGGATGCTGCACCTGAGATGGGGTGCCCCTGGCTGTGTGTATGGACTGGGGAATGAGATGCTGGAGAGCAGCTGTGAGAAGGGACCTGGAGGTCCCGGTCAATGTCCAGCTGGATCTAAATCAGCAGTGCCTGGCAGCCAGGAGGGCCATCCGTGTGCTGGGTTCTGCAGCCCAGGTGCAGAGGGTGAGAGCCCCAGAGCATGACCACAACAAATCAACCTTGGTTTAGCAAGAAGCTGGGCTTTGACCCAAATAAGGGAAAAATCCTATAGGCAGCTGATCCAGCAAGGTGGGACAGTGCTTTTGAGCAGGGCAATTTCATCCTTAACACAACTGGCTCAGTTGTAAAAACTCCCTCCTCCATGAGGGATATACTGGAACATTCACACATACTGGGACATTCACACATACTGGGACATTCAGAGGGCTGAAGGTTTTCATCCCCTCTGATGGGCCATAATTAGCTCAACGACAATGACTGAGAGACAGCTGTCATGTCTTAACAGATGTCATAAACCATCAAAGATCTCTGAAGTGCCCCGGACTCATTTCTGGAGCCTTCCACCAGAGGACTGCATATGATCCAGTGTTGCAATAAACCCACAGTGCTGTAAAGACCGTGCAAACTCCCCCTTCCCGGGAAGGACGTGGACCTTCCTGCATAACCCCGAGTGTACATTAACCCAGTTAAGTCTGTGTTTCATGGGCATCACCCAGCCCCAAAAAATCAAGACAGTGACCATCATTTCAACCAACTGACATCAAAATTGCAACAATCAAGTCCCATGTCTGGATCCACCGATGGTTACACCTTTCTACTCTTATCCTTTTTTTCTCTTTCTTTCTTTTCCTTATATGTTTTCTTACATGTTATTTTAATGCTTTTATATTGTTGCATTTCTGTAGATAATAATAACCAAAATGGTTGCCCACCACCTTTCCACTGCATCCAAATTGGTGAGTTCTCAAAAAAATGTGCATAAAAGATAGATAGATAGATAGATAGATAGATAGATAGATAGATAGATAGATAGATAGACAGATAGATAGATGACAGATAAACACCACTATAAATCTTCAGAGGCTGGTCATAACCACCCTTCTCCAGGGTCCCCTACCTCCAGGGTTCCCTTTTCAGCATTCCCGGGGATCCAAGGGCTCCCCATCTCTCCAGGCTCCTTCCTTCTCTCTCAGGGCTACAAGGCGATCCCCCTCTCCATGCTTTCCCCTTCCAGGCTCCTCCCTCCCCTCTAGGCTTCCAGGGGTTTCCTCTCTCCAGGTTCCCTACTTCAGGGTCCCGCCGGGTCCCGAGGCTCCCCCCTTTCCAAGATCCCTCCTCACCGGGCCCCCTCCTCTCCATTCTTCCTCCACCTCCAGGTTGCCACGGGTCCTCAAGCCCCGGTGTGGCCCCTCTGCACTGTCCCCGTTCTGGGGGTCCCAGTTTATCCCGGGAGAGTCCCCAGCCCCAGCGTCTGGCACAGCATCCCCGCCGGGGCCGGGGCCGGGGCCGGGAAGGCGCAGCCCCAGCAGGCGCGGTGATCCCTCCCCTCCCTCCGCCGGACCGTCCTCCCGAAATAACACCGCCTGGAGACTCCGCAGAATGCCCCCGGGGGCGGCTCCTGCGGTTCAGCTTTGGAATCCTGCAAGGACGAAATATTCCCCCATCCCCCGAAAAAAACAAGAGACCCACCCCCAGATATTTGGGGTGAACTTGAAATATCTCGCCACCCTCCAGAAACAAATGGTCCCAGGAACACACACCCTGTCCCCCCAAACAAATGGTCCCGGAACACACACCCCGTCCCCCCAAGATATCTGGGGCGGGCTCCCCGTCCCAATCACCTGCGGGATGTAGGTGAGCGGGCAATGCTCCCGAGGGGAGCGGCTGCACACACCGAGCGCTCCCCCCGGACCCTTCACTCTGTTCCGCTTCCTGCTCCTCCTACCTCCGCTTCTTCTCCTCGTCCTCTGTACTCCCAGCTCCTTCTCCTCTTACTTCCCTTCCTTATCCTGCTCCTTCTTCATCCTTCCTCCTCCATTCCTTCTCCTCCTCCTCCCACAACCAGCGCTACCCTTCCCCCCAAAGCCCCTTCTGTTCCGCGGGAGGAGCAGGGATGGAGCTGGGGCAGGTCTGGATCG
The DNA here is from genome assembly GCF_035770615.1 of Melospiza melodia melodia. Lineage (NCBI taxonomy): Eukaryota > Metazoa > Chordata > Aves > Passeriformes > Passerellidae > Melospiza > Melospiza melodia. The sequence goes on along the minus strand of NW_026948497.1, from coordinate 5,719,810 downwards.
GCAGCGCTGGGCTCTCGGCTGCTCCCACCCGCTGTGACAGGACACGGAAATGGGAAAAGCAGAGGAAAACAGAAAATTGGTGAATGGAGATAAAATTTTGGGGTTTATGGCGTCCTTAGTCGGAGACTTCCACTCCTTTGTGCTCATCTCAGGAGCCGAGATCTTGGAGAGGGGGATGCAGAGATGGCTGGGGGATCCCAGGGGATTTTGGAGGCAGGATGAGAGGCTGTGTAAGCCCCTTCCTGGGGCTCAGCAGAGTCTAGCTGGAAAGCCTCTGGTGCTCCTGGGGCCCTGGGCTCAAGGCTTGTCACCACCTTCTACTTCAGATGATAGTTCTGGCAGGACCTTAACTCCTCATGCCTCTTCCTGGGGCCAGAGGACTTGTAGAGACCTCCTCCAGATGGGTCCTAGAGGTGTTCCAGGAACTTTGGGCTCACAGTGAAGCCCTTCCCATAGTTGTGGCATCCAGAGAGTCTCCCCAGTATGGTTCAACTGGTGCTTGATGAGTTTGAAGCTTCTTCCAAAGCTTTCCCTGCAGTCCTGGACCGTGTAGGATTTGGTGGTGGGTTGACCCTGGCTGGATGCTGGGTGCCACCAAAACTACTCTGTCCTTGCTCTCCACATCTGGACACAGGAGAGAAAATAAAGGCCCAAGAGTTGAGATAAGGACCAGAAGAGATCCCTCACCGACCACAGTTATGGTCAAAACAGACAGCCTGGAACTAGGAACTGAATTTATTACAAACCAAATCAGAGCAGGATAATGAGAAATAAAATAAACCCTAAAAACACCACCTCCCTATCCCACCCTCCTTCCTGGGCTCTCCCTCCTTCCTGCAGCAGTGCAGGGAGATGGGAATGGGGGTCATGGTCAGCTCATCACACCTTGTTCCTACTGCTGTTTAGGGAAAGAAGTCTGAGTCCTTCCTCTGCCCCAGCATGGGTCCTCTAGAGCCGCAAGTCCTTCCAGCAAAGCTGTCCCACTGTGGGCTCTTCTCTCTGCAGGTTTGCTGTCCTTGCAGGGTGTCTGCTGCAGCACGGGCTTCCCAAGTCATCACATCCTTTTTAAAGCATCCACCTGCTCCAGTATGGGCCTCCCACAGGTTCACAGCCCTCTTTTGGGCATCCAATCCCTGTTCTAGCACCTGGAGCAGCTCCTGACCCTCCTTTTCCACTGACCTTGGTGTCTGTAGAGCTGTTCCTCTCACATACTCTCATTCTGCTCTTCGCTGCACCCAATTCCATTTGTACAAGAAGGTTTTTGGGGTTTTTCCTTCTTAAATAGATTATCATTACCATCTCTGATGGAGTCATCCTTGGCCAGCAGCAGATCCATCCTGGAGCTGGCTGGCATTGTCTCTACTAGATGTGGGAGAAGATTCTGGCAGCTTCTCACATTAGCCACTCCTGTAGCCCCCTGCCCCCAGTACCAAAAGCTGGCCATGAAAACCCAGTACAGTTCCCTTGTTTCTGTGATGCCCTGCAGTGTCACAGTGTCCCCTGGGCACCAGGAAACCCTGCAGGGTTGTGAGCACACCTGGTGCAGGTGCCTCAGGGGCAGGAGCAGTGGAGCTGCAGGCTGAACTCTGGGGGGAGTGCAGAGACACAAGAGGCCATGAACTGTTGACTTGGCACAATAAAGGGCTCAGGGCCTGTGGTGCAGCTCAGGAAGGGACACTGAGAGACACTGCAGGAGCAAGAGCTGAGACTGGGCCACACTTGGACTGTGAGAGGATAAAGCCAAGCTGTTCTTTGTTGGGAGTCCCTGCTGGCAGGCACCAGCTGAGGCTGTTTCTGGGTTACTGCTTTTATTGTCTCATATTGTCCTAATTAAATTTGTCCAAATTGTTATTACTCTAATTGTGTTACTATTCTTTTTAACCATTTTATTACTCTTAAACTTTTAAAAATTTTAAAAACAAGTGATTGGCGTTTTTCACAGGATGACCAAGGAGAAGCAGGGGGAGGACGCAAGACGGACGACAAGGAACAGCAAGGATTCAGCAGATAAAGAAGCAGCCGGAGGAGGAGGAGGCGGGAAAGAGGAAGGGAAGAGGAGCAGGAAAAGGAGGAGCCACAAGCGCACAGCTCGCTGTAACTGCAGCCCCGGCGCCCTGGGAGCATCGGTCCTGCTCTCCGCATCCCGCAGGTGACGGGGGAGGGCGGCTCGTGGGGCTCCTGGTAGTGTTTTTCTGGGAGGGGTATTTGGGATCTGCCGGTAATCCAGAGCTGAGCCGGAAATGCCCCTTGGGAGGACGGTGAGGGTGTGCGGAGGTGGGGTTTGTTTGGAGCGGTCCCGGCGGCGGGGCTGGGGCATGCCGCGTTCCCGGAGCCGCGGTGCGGGTTTGTGCTCGGGCCCGCCGCCTCCATGGCCAGCCCGCGGTGCGGGTTTGTGCTCGGGCCCGCCGCCTCCTTGGCCAGCCCGCGGTGCGGGTTTGTGCTCCGGCCCGCCGCCTCCTTGGCCAGCCCGCGGTGCGGGTTTGTGCTCGGGCCCGCCGCCTCCTTGGCCAGCCCGCGGTGCGGGTTTGTGCTCCGGCCCGCCGCCTCCATGGCCGGCCCGCGGTGCGGGTTTGTGCTCGGGCCCGCCGCCTCCATGGCCAGCCCGCGGTGCGGGTTTGTGCTCGGGGCCGCCGCCTCCATGGCCAACCCGCGGTGCGGGTTTGTGCTCGGGCCCGCCGCCTGCACGGCCAGCCCGCAGTGCGGGTTTGTGCTCCGGCCCGCCGCCTCCTTGGCCAGCCCGCGGTGCGGGTTTATGCTCGGGGCCGCCGCCTGCATGGCCAGCCCGCCCTCATGGCCGTGGCCCGGTGCTGGCGGGGATGGCCCTCCGGTTCTGGGGGCCCTTCCAAAGAGCCGAGGTGTGGGGAGGAGGCCCGGAGAGAGGCCGCACTGGAGCTGCGGGATCTCCGGCCGCCTGGAGAGGGGTCGGGCACGGAGAGGGAGAAGCCTGGAGAGGGAAAACCCTCGGGAGCCAGAAACGGAGGACCCGGAGAGGGGGGATAGGTTGGAGACGGCTCCCCAAGGAACGCCAAAGTGGGAAACCCAGGGTGGGGGAAATTCAGGAATGCCCAGCCTCTTAAAGCAGATAGTGAGAGGAGAAAACACGGCACAGGGCTTCCAAAATCCTTGGTGTCCCTAAGCAGGGGGACCACGGCGGAGGGGGGGACACGACACACGGGACCCCCAGCAGCCCAGAGAAGAGCGAGCACCAGAGCCTCAAAGTGGGGAGGCCTCTGGGATTCTCGGGACCCTTGGCGTCCTAGAATAAGGATCCCCAATACATGGAGGAACCCCAGCAGCCTGGAGAACGGGGACCATTGTGACACCAAAGTGGAGAGACCAGAGAGACAGAAAAATCTCCTGGGAGATTTTTCTCTGGCAGAATCTTGACATTTTGAAGTTTTTGGGGGGTAGATCTTTTTGTTTTTATTGGGTTTTGGGCTAAATCTTGGCTGTTTGTAGTTTTTTGGGCTGAATTTTCTATTTTAGAGTGGGTTTCAGCTGAATCTTGGTGTTTGGAGGCCTGTGTCTTAGTGTTTTAGGGACTTTTTTAGAGACAAGATGCCCAGTGACTTCTAGAGATGGACTTGGGCAGGAGGAATCTCCAATCCAGCACACTCACATCTTGTTTTTTCTGCCAAAACCAGGACTTATCATTCCCTAACTTTGGCCAGATGGAGAAGGAGACTGCGAGGAAGAGGAAGATGCTCTGGGACACCCAGGCAGGTGAGGAGGAAATCATTGCCCCTTTCCCTCTCTCTTTTGCCTCGTCTCCCAGCCCAGCATTGCCCTTGGCTGCAGGACAACCCCAGCTGTCCTGCTGGGTATGAATTTGGGGGGATGTCCTTCCCCTTCCCTCTGGCACAGAGGCAGATCTCCTTCCTCTCCATCTTCCTTCTCCCTTCTCCTTTCCCCCCCCCTCCCTTTTCTTCTGTTTTTTCCTTCCTCTCCTTGTTCCTTCTTTCTTCTTTTCCTTGTTCCTTCTCTTTCCTGTCTTTCCTTCCTCCTTTTTCTTCGTGCTCCTTCCTCTTACTTCCTTTTCCTCATTTCTTCCTCTCCTTTCTCCTTCTTCCCCTTCTTTGTTCCCTCTTCTCCTTCCTCCTCCTTTTTCATTCCTCCCCTCCTTCCTTCTTCTGCCTTCCTCACTTCCTTCCTCTCCCTGTTCTGCTCTTTCTTCCTTCCTGTCTCTCCTCAGTCCCTCCTCTCCTTGTTCCTTTGACTCACTCATTCCTTCTTCCTTCCTCTCCTTCTTCCCTCCTCCCCCAGGGAATGACCTGCCCACAGAGGCTAGGGAAGACAAATCCCCATGTCGGAACCTCGTGGAAGAGGCTGCTTTAAGCAGCTCCACAGCACAGGAAGTCAGCAAGGAGGAAAAGCCCTGGAGATCCCCCACGGGGTGCAGCTTCAAACCCAGCCCAGGGAGCTCTGAGGAGGAAAGACCCACCCTGAGCCGGGAAGGCAGCCAGAACTTCAGCCAGAGCTCAGAGCTGGTGATCCATGAGCAGCTTCCTGACAGGGAGAAGCCCTACAAGTGCTTGGAGTGTGGGAAGAGCTTCAGCTGGAGCTCCCACCTGATCCGGCACCAGAGGATCCACACTGGGGAACGGCCCTACACGTGTGGGGAGTGTGGGAAGAGCTTCAGCCAGAGCTCTGACCTGGTGGTCCACCAGCGCCTTCACACAGGGGAGCGCCCCTACAAGTGCTTGGAATGTGGAAAGAACTTCAGCAAGAGGTCCAGCCTCACATACCACCAGCGCTTCCACACTGGGGAGCGGCCACACGTTTGCTTGGAGTGTGGGAAGGGCTTTATCCAGAGCTCCCACCTCATCAGCCACCGCCGGCTGCACACCGGGGAACGGCCCTATAACTGCTTGGAGTGTGGGAAGAGCTTCAACCGCAGCTTCAGCCTTGTCATGCACCAACGCGTCCACACTGGGGAGCGGCCCCACGAGTGCCACGAGTGTGGGAAGAGGTTTCAGAGCAGCTCCGATCTCCTCCTGCATCAGCGGATGCACGCGGGGGAGAGGCCCTTCCGCTGCTCGGACTGCGGGAAGGGTTTCATCCGCAGCTCTGACCTGGTCAAGCACTGGCGCGTCCACACTGGAGAACGGCCCTACACGTGTGGGGAATGTGGGAAGGGCTTCTCCCAGAGCTCTGCTTTGGCCTCACACCAGCGGACCCACTGGTAAGAGAAGCCCTACAAGCGCTCCAGCTGCGGGAAGAGCATTGGAGGATCCGTGCTGGGCAGAGCATGGGGTGACCCATGTTCCTGGTGATCCACATGGGAAGGCATCTGGCTTGTGGTCTCCACATCCTTCGGGTTCCCCATAGGCACCTGGATGAGCACAGGGGTAAGAACATCCACTGGGACACAGACTGATGGTGGAAATTCATTGGGAAGAGTGGATTTGTTGACTTTAGACCCCAAAAAATCTCATCTGCTCCATCCAATGATTTCTTCCTCTGGTATCAAGCAACACTGGATGATCTTTAGGGTCATTTCCAACCTAAATAATTCCACGATTCTAATTCTCTCTGGCCCATGGGTGTCTTGCACAGCCAAATGGCGATGGACTGGGGCAAAGACCAAAATTTTGAACACAATAGGGTAGAGACCCCTCTTAAAAAGGCTCTTCCACCCACCCAGGCCAACTCCATGGACACTCACATGATGCTGACATATAAATCTTTTTATTTTGGCCTTGATTTTCTTTTGATTCATGTTTATCCCTTAAAAACATCCAAGGTTAGGGTAAAAAAATTGAATAAAACCTCTGAACTGCCAACATTTACTGAAATTTTGGGGTTCTAGGGGATATTTGGAGAAATGTGGGAGAGTTTTCTCCATTGTTTTGCAGTCCAAATCCAAGAGGGATCAGTCTGTTACATCAGAATTGCTCAGTCCTGCAGAAAATGGCTAAATCCCAATTTAAAATAGCTCAGTCCCACCCCTTAAGGGCATGATTCCACCTCAAAATGTCTCAATTCCACCCCAAAAATCATGTGATCCCACAGCACCCTCAATACCTCCAGGAGGGGTGTGATGGGGATTGGGAGAGGTGGGATGTGAATTGGGAGGGTGGGAATGGGGTTTGGGGTGGAGTGGGATGGGATGGAGAAAATAGGGCTTGGAAAGGGGATCTTCATATCTGGGAGGGGCGGGATTGGGATTGAGATTGGGATTGGTGGGATGCAGGTTAGGGGCTGGAATGAATTTTTGGAGGGCTAGGAAGGGATCTGGAATAAGATTGCGAAAGATAGGGGATGTTAAGGACGGGGGGACCATGTCCCCAAGGGTGTTTCAGGGTATCCCCCAAATCTGTGGAGGTTTTGGGGTATCTGCCATTCCTGAAGAGATTTTGAGATATTCTCCATTCCTGAGAGGATTTTTTGGGCACCCCCCTTCCTGAGCGAGTTTTTGGGGTACCCAGAATCCTGGGGGTGGTGGGAGGCGGGGGAGACGTGGCTCTGGCATTGGAAAAGGGGCTCCACAGCTCCTCCACTTGGAACAGGGAGCCCATTTTGGGAGGACCATGTTGCATTTTGCTGGTTTTGAAGTATTATGAACGGCTTTTGGGAATATACTGCTTATTTTCAGGTGTTGAGGTGACTCCCCGCTATTCTTGGGGGCTGCGGTGATGCCCCCTCATTATGGGAGGAGGAGGTGATCCTATTTTGGAGAGGATCTTGCTGTTTTCTGCCGATTTTCAGGATTATAAATGGCTTGTGGAGCCCCCTTGCCCTCATTTTGGGAGGTTGGGGTGACCCCGTGGTTCCTCCGGTGGCCGAGGGGTTATAACCAGCTTGTGGAGGTCCCCTTATTGCAGGGCTCCCCCTGGAGCAGAGCGTGTCCCCCTCGCTGCAGCCCCGGCCCTGCGGCGGCGCTCAGCCCACGATGAGCCCCCGTGCCAGGCGGCCCCGCTCGGCCCCAGCGCTGCCCACCTGCAAACCCCCTCAGCCCCAGCACTGCCCACCCACAGCCCCAGCGCTGCCCACCTGCAAGCCCCCTCAGCCCCAGCCCCCTCAGCCCCAGCGCTGCCCACCTGCAAACCCCCTCAGCCCCAGCACTGCCCACCCACAGCCCCAGCGCTGCCCACCTGCAAGCCCCCTCAGCCCCAGCACTGCCCACCCACAGCCCCAGCGCTGCCCACCTGCAAACCCCCTCAGCCCCAGCGCTGCCCACCTGCAAACCCCCTCAGCCCCAGCGCTGCCCACCTGCAAACCCCCTCAGCCCCAGTGCTGCTTGCCCGCAGCCCCCTCAGCCCCAGCCCCCTCAGCCCCAGCGCTGCCTGCCTGCAGCCCCAGCACTGCCCACCTGCAAACCCCCTCAGCCCAGTGCTGCCCACCCGCAGCCCCCTCGGCCCCAGCGCTGCCCACCCGCAGCCCCCTCAGCCCCAGCGCTGCCCACCTGCAAACCCCCTCAGCCCCAGCGTTGCCCACCTGCAAACCCCCTCAGCCCAGTGCTGCTCACCCACAGCCCCCTCAGCCCCAGCGCTGCCCGCCCGCAGCCCCAGCGCTGCCCACCTGCAAACCCCCTCAGCCCCAGCGCTGCCCACCCACAGCCCCCTCAGCCCCAGCGCTGCCCACCCGCAGCCCCAGCGCTGCCCACCTGCAGCCCCCCTCAGCCCCAGCGCTGCCCGCCCGCAGCCCCCTCAGCCCCAGCGCTGCCCACCTGCAGCCCCCCTCAGCCCCAGCGCTGCCCACCCACAGCCCCCTCAGCCCCAGCGCTGCCCACCCGCAGCCCCAGCGCTGCCCGCCCGCAGTCCCCTCAGCCCCAGCCCCCTCAGCCCCAGCGCTGCCCACCCGCAGCCCCAGCGCTGCCCGCCCGCAGTCCCCTCAGCCCCAGCCCCCTCAGCCCCAGCGCTGCCCACCCGCAGCCCCCTCGGCCCCAGCGCCCCCCGACAGGGGAATTTGGGGTGGGGGGAGGTGGGGGCGCCCAGGCCGGGCCCATCCGCGCCGTCCCCTCAGGGCCCGGGCATGGCCGGTGCTCAGCGTGGGTCCGGGCCTGGTGCTCCCGGGGCCGCTTTGGGACCCGCCCGCGCCCCCCCACCCCGCTGCACAGGCGGCTGCGCTTGAGGCTGGCACCCAGCACTGGGGATCGGACAGCTGGGGACAGCCGGGGCCTTGCTGGGGACACTGGTGGTTCTGGGAGCACCCCCGGCTGTGGGCCCGGAGCGCTCGGGGAAAGGGGATGGGGGTGGAAGGGTGTGACCGTGTTCACAGGGGTCTTAGGATGAGGGAAGAGATGAGGATCTGACTCCATGTTTCAGAAGGCTTGACTTACTATTTTATGATATATATTACATCGAAACTATATTAAAAGAATAGAAGAAAAGATTTCATCAGAAGGCTAGCTAAGAATAGAAAAAGAAAGAATGATAACAAAGGCCTGTGGCTTGGACTCTCTGTCCGAGCCAGCTCACTGTGATTGGCCATCAATTAGAAACAAGTAACATGGGCCAATCACAGATCCACCTGTTAATTCCACAGCAGCAGATAACCATTGTTAGCATTTTGTTCCTGAGGCGTCTCAGCTTCTCAGGAGGAAAAATCCTAAGGAAAGGATTTTTCATAAAAGATGACTGCAACAGAAGGGTGGGAAGCAGGGAGGGGGACGATGGGAAGCAGTGAGGACAGGACGGGAAAAGGGTGGGGTAGGACCTCCCCACACCCACAGCGGGGTATGGTGGGCTGGGGATCTGAGGGCGATGGGAAAGAGGTGGAAAGTTTGGTCTGGGACCCGTAAATGGAGTGGGAGGGATGTGGAATCCACGGAAGTCAGTGAAAGGGGCACATCAAACCCCCAAGTTTAGTGGAGGAGGTGGCAGCCCCAAACCAAGTGGGGACAGGGTGGGGGGGTGGGAACACCCTGAAGCTAAGCTGCAGGGGGAGCAGCGGATTGAAGGGACGATGGGAAATGAATGGGAGAATGAGGAAAATTGGGGGTGGGACAGTGGGCAGGGACATCCCGTGGGAGTCCTGTACCCGGATGCTCTGCCTGAATGGGGTCAAACAACTCTAACAATGCCCTGTTTGCAAACATGCCAGCGGTAAATGAAGAAGGAGGTTTCTGCTGTTTTTGGCATTAAATGACAGTTAGATAAGATACAGGAGATCTGTTAAAATACCGGGATAAAGGAACAACCAAGTGATAAGTTATCCAAAGCTGCTGAGACTGACAGTGCAGGCCTTCAGGCTGTAACAGCCCCATCCCACATTTTAACTGCAGAGTGTCCTGACGTATCCAGTTTGCAGGGGGAGAGGAATGTGGAGATTCTTCCGAGGAATAAGGATACCCCTCAAGGACTGGAGCTCCCAGGGCTGTGTGGGGCAGGGAGTGCCAGCGCCTGTTTGGAGCTAGGGATTGTGCACGGGGTGGGGCTGGATGACAAGAAAATGTCACGGAAACATTTCAGAAGCAACTAAAATCTTTAACTCTGTAATTTCACTATTAGAAAGCATATTTATTTCAGTGCTAGGTGTGTGCAGGTATGACTCCCGTATCACACACACTCAGCTACCTCTCACATTTGTTTGTATTGATATAACTAATATATATTAATATATTTTCCAAATTCATACATATATGCTAAACATTCCTCTCAAATTCTTTTACATATTTAAATCAATTCTTGGAACTCATTTACATTAGAGTTGGGGGTCATTTAAGGGTCTCTGGTGGTCACTTGGGGAACATCCCAGTCCTCAAATTATGCCTGTTCATCACAGGCCTCAAAAAACCAGCTGCTTCTTGAATGCATCCCAGCTCTGCATATGCATGGCTCATCAGGTCTCTGCACAATGTGGGTCAGTGTGGACCATCCAGTGTGTGTCCTCCAGTGGGTGAAGAAGTTGGACCAATAACCAAAGCTCTTCCCCCCTGGGGCACTCACAAGGGCTTCCTTTGCGATGGGCGCAGTGTGAGGTCAAGGCAGAGCTGCAGAAGCTCCTCCCATACTCCCAACACCCACAGGGTTTCAGCCAGCTCTGAATGTCTTGGTGGCTGATGAGACTGGAGCTATAGTTGAAGCTCTTCCTACAGCTGGTACAGCAGAAGGGCCTCTGCTCTGTGTGCATCCCCTGATGAGATCTGAGCCATTCTGAAACCTCTTCCCACACTAGGGACACCTGTAAGGCTGCTCCCCAGCATGGATCTTCTGGTGGCAGATCAGGTAGTGGGGGATGCTACGGCTCTTCCTGTAAGAGCCTGAATGAGAGATGTGGGACTCCAGGCAGTCTCCTAAATGCAGTTTATTGTATACAAAATGCAGTTTATTCCATCCAAGAGGTTACAGCAGTGCAGGGTCGTGGGTGACAGAGCTGTGCCTACAGCTGTCAGCTCCAGCTGCAGGCAGGCCTGGAGACCCTTTGGTTTTGGTTACATTGCATTATATACTTCTCTTTGCTGAGCATCTTAACACAGCAGAACCAATCTATACCTTAACTATTACCCATAGCCTATCATAACTACTATAATTACCATATTCATGTTACTGTTCACCAATCACTAAAAGTCAGTACATTACAGTTTAAGCTAGAAGCTGTTTATCAGTTTTCTTGCAGTGGAAAATTCTGAGACCTTTTTTCTACTTGCAACTTTGCTTTCTTGTTTGCCTGTGCTATCTTTCTGCTTGGTAAAAACATCTTCTTGTTTGAGGTGGGTTTATCCTTTGCTCTAAGCCATAAAAACCCCTTCTAACTAACACACCCTTTGCCTTCTTGGTTATCCAGTAAGACTGACTCAGCAATTTTCTTTTATATCAAAACTTGCTTCCATCTCTATCCTTTCTGACTCTATATTTAAAAATCTTTCTGCCAAGCATACATATCTGTGAGACTTTCTTGTCAAACTTTCATCCTTCCCAAGATCTTCCCACATTCCTGACACTTGTAGGGCCATTCCCCAGTGTGCAGGCACTGCTGGGTGATGAGGCTGGAGACATCAGTGAAACTCTTCCCACATTCCTCACACTGGATGGTTCTCCTGTGTGGATCCTCTGGTAGCAAATCAGGCCAGAGCTCCAGCTAAAGCCCTTCCTGCATTCCCCACAGCTGTAGGGCTGCTCCCAAGTGCTCGTGGAACTCCAGCTGAAGCTCTTCCCACATTCCAGGCACTTGTATGGTTTCTCCCCCATGTGCAGGTGCTGGTGGGTGATGAGCTCAGAGTTTCAACTCAAGCTCTTCCTGTATAGTCATGGCATTTGATTTGTAGGACTTCCCTTACTGGTGGGTCTGTTGGTGTCTCATCAAAGCAAAGCTGAATCTTTTCCTACATTTGGGACACTCGCAGGGCCTCTCCCTGGTGTGTGCCTCCTGATGCCTGATGAGATGTGAGCTGTTCCAAAACCTCTTGCCATAGTCAGGATACTCATAAGGTCTCTCCTCCATGTGTGTCTGTTGATGTCTGATGAGAATTGAGCTGCTCAAAACCTCTTCCCACACTCAGGACACTCATAAGGCTTTTCCCCGCTGTGGAAGTGCCAGTGGATGACCAGGTGGGACTGTGGACAAAGCTCTTTCCACAGTCAGGGCACTTGAAGGGCCATTCCACCGCGGGCAGGCTCTGGTGGGTGAGGAGCTTGCCTGGAGGAGAGTCTCCCCACATTATCCATTATTGTAGGGACGTTCCCCAATGTGCAGCTGCTGGTGGGAGGCCAAGATGGAGACGTCATTGAAGCTCTTCCCCCATTCCCCACATGCGTAGGGCCGTTCGCAGCATGGATGGGTGGATGAGGTGGGAGCTCCAGCTGCAGCTCTTCCCACACTCCAAGCACTTGTAGGGCTTCTCTCTATCATGAAGCTGCTGCTGGACCCCCAGCTCTGAGCTCTGGCCGAAGCTCTGGCTGCCTTCCTAGCACAGGGAGGGTCTTTCCTCCTCAGAGCTCCTGGGCTGGGTTTGCATGCAGCCCTTCCTCATGGGAAATCTCCAGGGTTTTCCTCCCTGTTGGATTCCTGAGCCATGAAGCTGCTCAAAACGGCCTCTTCCACAAGGTTCTGCTGTGGGAATTTGTCCCCTTCCATCACCATCCACAGCTAATTGTCTGGGGAGGGACGGAGGAAGAAGGAAAGGAAAGAACAAAGAGAAGGAAGAGAGAGAGGATGGAAAAAAGAAAAAGAAAAAGAAAAATTAGAGAAATGAGCAATGAGGCAAGGAGAAGGAGGAAGTAGAACAAAGAGGAAGGAACATGTAAAAAAAGTGGTGAGGAGAGAAGCAGGAGAGAGAGAAGGAAAAGAAGAAAAAAAGATAAAGGAGGAGGAGAAAAAGGAACAAAGAGAAGGAAGAAACTTGAAGGAACAGGAGAAAGAAGAGAAGGAAGAGAAGGAAGAGAAGGAAGAGAAGGAAGGAAGGAAGGAAGGAAGGAAGGAAGGAAGGAAGGAAGGAAGGAAGGAAGGAAGGAAGGAAGGAAGGAAGGAAGGAAGGAAGGAAGGAAGGAAGGAAGGAAGGAAGGAAGGAAGGAAGGAAGGAAGGAAGGAAGGAAGGATCTTTTTCCTGAGAGCTTTCAGAATAAGCCCCCAAGTAGCAGGTTGTTTTGTGGTATCCCCCAGACTTGAGTGGATTCTTAGGTATTCCCTGTTCCAGAAGTGAACACACGGTTCTGACCCTTGGAGTGGGGCCCCTTGGAGAGCCCGGCGCTGGGGATGGGGCATGCGGGGAGCTGGGGCCATACTGGGAATGCTGGAGCCGCACTGTGAGTGCTGGGGCCGCACTGGGAGTGCTGGGGCCGTACTGGGAATGCTGGGGCCGTACTGGGAGTGCTGGAGCCGTACTGGGAGTGCTGGAGCCGTACTGGGAGTGCTGGGGCCGTACTGGGAGTGCTGGTGGCATGGGGAGCCTCCATGACTGCGGGCGGGAAGGGGTAACGGTGGAAAAGCGGGAGAAGTGTTGGAATAACGGGGCGTGGAACCCCATTGTGAGGTAGATGTGAGGTCGGTCACCCCTAAACCGAGGTGAGAGGTAGCTGGAGTTTGGAGGGACGTCAGGAAAGGGTGGGAGATGGGGGATAAGGGGAGGTGGGCAGCGGGAAAGAGGTTCCTATGGGGATCCCCGGCTGTCCTCCATCACTTGCGCCTCGGAGCTGCTCCTCCGGGCTCGGCAGGAGGGAGGCGGATCCACATTGGGGAGGGGAGTTCCCAGGCTCCCGGTCAATCCCTGTGGAGGTGTTTGGAGGGTTGGGGGGGTCACCCCATTCCGTAGCCGGTGCTGTCGTGGGGTTAGGGTTAGCTTAGGGCGGCCGTGGCGCAGAGCGGGGGAGGAAGAGGAGGAGCAGGAGCAAGACCAGGAGGAGCAAGAAGTAAGAGGGGGGATGAAAACGGAGGAGGAAGCTCGGGGGTCCCCCGCTCACTGTACCGCCCCCGGCAGCATCGTCTCCTTCCCCGCAGCGTTCTGCAGGTGAGCTCGCCCTGAACGTCCCGGGGCAGCCCCTGCAGGTGGGATTTTCTGGGGGTGTCCGGGGCAGCCCCTGCAGGTGGGATTTTCTGGGGGTGTCCCGGGGAGTGCGGGGTCCCGCAGCCGTGCGGCGATCGCACGGAGCCGGCCGTGGGGGACACCGCGCTTTGGGAGAGCCGAGGGGGGAACCCCGGCACCCTGAAATGGGGCACGGAGGAGGCAGCACCGCCGGCAGCCTGGGGCGGAGAGGGGAGAGCAGAGCGGGCAGCCCGGAGACGGGTGCGAGGGACAATCACACACCCTGTGAAGAGCCGGTGCTCACAAAGGAGACGGAGGAGCACTGCAACCTTTTCCGAACAAAGGGAGAGAGTCCGCTCGGGCACACCCATGTGGGCACTCCCCTCATAAAAGGAGGATGCAACCTCCTTTTATCCTAAACTTTTGGCCGCGTACTGCCGTCTTTGTTTCCCCATTGCCTGAGGTACAGCCTTCCCGAACCACCTACTGCAGATTCCCCTAAAGCTCATAAGTTCAAACTGTCTGGGTTCTGCAACAAAGTCATACAGCTGAATGTTCCTGAGGGCCTCTGCATGCATTCTTTCAGAACGTGATTGGTTATTTCAGACCTAGTCTTTTGTGAAGACATTAAGACCCTTTTCTCTTATCGGGGGTCCCTGGGATCCCCAAACATGCCTAAGAAGAGAGTTAGGGGACAAAGCACCCCTGGGACACCTCAAACATCTCTAAACAGCACCCAAGCAGAGGGTGCCAGAACCCACGGGAGCCCCAGCAGCCCAGTGAAGGGGCACCTCCAGAGCCCCAGAAAGAGACAACTAGGAAGGGAGAACTGCTGTGAGGGTTTTTGACACTGAGTGTTCATGTTTCTGAGGCATTTAGATATACAAGATGACCATACAGATATACATGAGATGGACTGGGGTAGGAGAACCCCAATCCAATGAGCTCATACCTTGATTTCTTTCAGCCAAAACAGAATTTGTCATTCCCAAGCCTTGGCTGGATGGGGAAGACTGTGGGGAAGATACTCCAGGACAGCCAGGCAGGGCAGGAGGAATCACTGCCCCTTTCCCCTCTCTGCTGCTCCATCTCCCAGCCCAGCATCGCTGCAGGACAGCCTCACTGCCAACGCCATCCTGCCAGGGATGGACTGGGGGGATCTCCTTTCCCTTCCCTCTGCCATGGAGGCAAATCTCCTTTCTCACCTTCTTCCTTCTTCTCTCTCCTTGTCCTTTTCCTTCCTACTGCTTGTTCCTTCCTCCCCCCGGCACGGGGCTGTGGACGGAGACCAGAGAGAGCAGATCCCCATGGCAGTACCTTAAGAAAAAGGCCATTTTTAGTGGCTCCACAGCACATGAAGTCAACAGGGAGGAAAAGCCATGGAGATCCCCCACAAGGAGGGCCTGCAAACCCAGCCCGTGGTGCTCTGAGGAGGAAAGAACCACCCTGTGTTGGGAAGGCAGCTGACCTGGCGGTTGACCAGATGCTTCATGATGGGGACAAATCCTACAAGGGCTTCTTGGAATGTGGGAAGAGCTTCAGCAACAGCTCCAACCTCCTCATCCACCACTGGATGCACGTGGCCCTGTGAGTGTGAGGAATGTGGGAAGAGCTTCACTCAGAGCTCCAGCCTGGGCTGCCCCCAGAAGATCCACACAGGGAACAGCCCTGGAAGTGTTTGGACTGTGGGAAGAGCTTTATCCAGAGCTTCAGCCTGATGTGCCAACAGAAGATCCGCACGAGGAATGGCCCTACCCCCCGTACTCGGAATGCAGAAAGAGATTCGGCCTCCTCTTCCATCTGATCTACCAGCAGTGTCCACGCTAGGGAACAGTCCTACATACGCTTGGAATGCAGGGAGAGCTTCAGGTGAGGCACCTGCCTGGACTGCCACCAGAGCACCCACACTGGGGAACAGCCCTGCATGTGCAGGGAGTGTGGAAAGAGCTTTAGTGACTGCTCCAACCTGATCTGCCACCCGAACATCCACACCAGCAGGAGGCTCTGTGAGTGTCCCCAGGGTGGGAGGAGCTGCTGCAGCTCTGCCTTGACCCAACACCAACAGTCCCACGGGTAAGGGAAGCCCTGTGAGTGCCCTGCCTGCAGGGAGAGCTTTGTGCACTGCTCCAAGCTCACCCATTGGAGAACCCACATTGTGTTATCTACGGTGACCATGCTGGGACTTGAATCAGCCTGGTGAGTCAAGCTGGTCACAGACATGGTAATCCAGCACTGGCAGAGACCAAGATTTTGGAGACAATTTTGTGGGAACCCCTCCAAAAAAAGCTCTTTCACCCACCCAACCCAATCCGACCCAACCCAAACCCACGGATACTCAAACAATGCTGACATGTAAATTCTTTAATTTTGGCCTTGATTTTCTTGTGATCTGTCCTTTAAAAACACCCAAAATTGGGTAAAAATAAGGAACCTTGTCAGAGATGTGTAAAACCCCACCATTTTACAGGGACTGGGGCGGGGGAATTTCTAGTCTGGGGGATATTCAGAAGGATTTGGGATTTTTGAGGGAATTTGGAGGAGTTTCCTCCATTACTTTGCACCCCAAAAGGTGAGGGGTTCTATCCATCACCTCAAAAACACTCAATGCCACTGAAAGTTTCTCCATCCCAGCCAAAAATGGCTTGATCCCACCTCAAAATGACTCAATACCACCCCAAAAGTATTCAATCCCACAGCGCTCCAAACCCTGGAGGGGAACGAAGGGGTGGGATGTGAATCCAGAGGGGTGGGATATGGACTGGGGCAGATGGGATAGGGATTGGGAGGGGTGGGAGGGGATTTGGGAGAAGTAGCATGTGAATTGGGAGGAGTGGGATGGGGATTAGGAGGGGTCGGATGGGGTCTGAAATGAGACAGCTGAAGGCTGGCAATGATGAGGCCCAGGAGTCCCCGTTCCTGAAGGGGTTGCAGGGTATCCCCCAGTTCTGCAGGGGTTTGGCCGATGCCTCACCAGTTGCCAGGCAGACCCACAGTGCCCAACATTCCCCACTTGAACCCCACCCGAACCCCCCTCACCTTCAGCGCCCCCCAGGAGGGGAATTTGAGGAGGAGGAAGATGGAGGGCGTCCAGCCTGGGCCCCCACACTGCCCTGGCAGTGCAGCTGAGCGGCCGAGAGCCCAGCGCTGCCCCAGCCCGACCTGCCCCAGCTCCATCCCTGCCCCTGCCGTGGGATGCTGTGGGTTTGGGGGCAAGAGGGAGCCACCAGTGGGTGCTGGGCCTGGGCCAGGAGGAGAAGGGATGGAGAAGGAGGGATAGAGGAGGAGAAGACTACCTGGCTAAAGCACACCAAGAAAAACCAAACAACAATCCAAAATCAATCAATCCAAAGTGAAATAAACCCAAAACCATTTATGTAGCTCAGGAGGTTCTGGGGGAGGAAGGGGTGAGGGGAAAAAACCAGAAGAGGGTAAGGATGAAAAGGAATATGGAAGACCCCACTGCTGAGTCACAAGGGTCAGAGTAGACACCTGTGCAGAACTGAGCCTGGATTTCAACCGTTTAGGCTTAAAGCCCAATGGCACTTAACTGAACAGCACTTAACTGAAACTTAATCACTAACTTCACATAGAATTTATTACACCACACCAGGAACATACCCACAGGCCCGAATCTTCCCACCAGGAGCAGGGCAGAGCCTCGAGGAGGAGCGGGGGGCTCAGCCCAGCACCATTCAGGGTGCCCCGGGGGCAGCAAACAGGAGAGTTCCCAGCTCACAGAGGCCCCAGCGCACGGAGGTCGCTGTCGCAGCTGCTGCGGCCCAGCAGAGCTCCAAGGGGGCAACGGGGAGCCGGTGCTCAGAGACAGAGACACACTCCAGAGCTGCAAGTGGCAATAGTAGAGAGAGCTTTATTGTTTGAACCCAGCTTCATACAGGGGGTTTGAAAATGCCCCAGTCTAAACCGCTCATTGGTCTGATCTTAACACCTCTCAGTTCTCTGAGCAGTGAGATGTCTGCAGCTTGGGGTGCAGGTGTGATTGGGTGAAATTGCCCAATAAAGCCAGCTTGTACTGTAACTCACTCTCTCAGAGCTGCTGTTTATAGGGCCCAAGGGATGGGCTTTATTCACAGACATTGTCCATCCTGGCCCAAGCTCAGGCTGGTGACTTTCTGGGAAAGGTTGAGAACTAAAATATGATTTGGGATGTTACTCAGGCAAAAAAAAAAGGTTTCCAAGGATGTTGGAGCTCGTTGGACAGCACCGGTCCCTGGAACAATGTTGGTGATAAACTCAAGAGGAGCTGAGCCCAGGGGCTGCTTGTCAAGGCCAAGGCCTAAACAAGTGTTTCTCAGATCACAGTGTTGCCTGATAGGAGGAGGGGCTGGGGAGAGATTTTCCCAAGTGTGTCCACTGATGTTTCATGAGATCTGAGATGCTCGGAACCCTTTTCCCACATTCCTCACACTTGTAAGGCTATTCCCCGTGTGCCGGTGCTGGTGGGTGATGAATGCAGATGGAAGAAGAGAATTTGCAGAGCTGGGTGAGACGTAGACAAGAATCAGCATGGGATGATGCAGAGCTGTGTGTGCAGCTCGGAGTGCCCGAGCTGCTCCTGTCCAGCTCCGCTCTGGAATGCCGTTCTGGAAGCGGCACTTGGCCTGTCCCGTCCGCTGGCACCCCGCTCTGTGGGCAGGGACACGGGTCATGGTGTGCCGCGCCACAGCCGGCTGCGGGCTCAGGAGGCCGTGCCGGAGCCCCCTTTCCCATTCCCGGCTGCTGGGTGCGGGGAACCCCCAGAGCCCCCCAGGGAGGATCCGCATCCCCCAGAGCCGCAGGGAGCCCCTCAGGATTACGGAAGGGAGCTGTGAAGGGACCCCCTTTGGGAACCCCTTCCCGCCGTGCCACCTCCCTTCATCCTCCCTGTCCGCTCCGTCCCCATCGTCCCCCGAATCCCAGCTGTCCCCATCCCGGCTCGGGCTGACCCACCTCCGGTACCACCTTCTCCCTTCTTACCGTGTCCCGACCCCGCCCCGCAGCCGATGGCAGCGCAAGGGAAGAGGAAGAGGAGGAGCAGGAGCCGGAAAAGGAGGAGAAGCTGAAAGACGACGAGGAGGAGGGAGGGGGTGTACATTTTGGTTCTTGCCTCGAGCTGATGTAGCAGGGCCAGGAGGTCAGCTGCTGTAGCTGTCTGATCTGCAGAGGAGAAGAAGAACAAGCAGCAGAAAGCGGGAGAGGAAGAGGAGGAGGAAATTCGCGTGCCCCCCGCGCCGTGTGCCCGCAGCCCTCCCGGCCCGCGGAGCGCCTGCAGGTGTCCGGGGAGGGAGGGAGGGAGGGGAGCGGGCCCGCATATCTGGGGCGCCCCCGTTTTGTTCGGGGCGATCCCGGGGCAGCATGCGGGGTCTCGCACCCAGCTGGAGATCGCCCGGCCGGGGCAGGGGACGCCGGTTCTGGCTGTCCCTGCTGTGGGACACCGGAGGGGGCGATGCGTGTTTGGAATAGCCCCGGGAGAGCAGAAAGGAGGAAGCACAGAGTTAACCGGGAGGGCAGGATTCCGTCCACCCTGAATCGGGTGACTGGGAGGGGGGACGTCCCCGGCATCGGGGAGTGGGGCGAGGCTGAAGAGTGGGAGCCCTGGGACCCCCAGCAGCCGAAACAGAGACTCGGAGGAGAAGGGACCCCTAGGGCCGCTAAAACTTCCAGCAACCCTAAGCAGGACCCAGGAGAGGGAAGACCTCCAGGACCCCGAAATGGAGAGAGCAGAGATGGGGGAATCTTGGAGGACTCCTGTGCTGAATCTTAATATTTTGGAGGGGGTTTTTCTTCTGCATCGTGGTGTTTCAGAGGTTTTCATGGACACAAGACACTTGGTGACTTCTAGAGATGGACTTGGGCAGGAGGAACCACCAGCACAGTCACACATTGTTTTCCCCCAAAACCAGGATTCATCATTCCTAAGGGTTGGCTGAATGGAGGAGGAGGCTGCAAGGAAGGGGAAGATGCTCCAGGACAGCCAGGCAGGTGAGGAGGAAGTCACTTCCCGTTTCACCCTCATTTCTGTTCCATCTCCCAGCCCAGCATGGCCCCCAGCTGCAGGACAGCCCCACTGCCAACACCATCCTGCCAGGGATGGATGGGGGGATCTCCTTCCCCTTCCCTCTGGCACGGAGGCAAATCCCATCTTCTCCTTGTCCTTCCTCCCCCAGGCACTGAGCTGAAGGTAGAGATCAAGGAGGAGAAATCCCCCTGGCAGAGCATTGCGGAAGAGGCTGTTTTGAGCACCTCCACAGCACAGGAAGCCAATGGGGAAGAGAAGCCCCAGAGATCCCGCACAAGGAGGGGCTGCAAGCCCAGCCCAGGGTGCTCCAAGGAGGAAAGAGACCCCCTGTGCCAGGAAGGTGGCCAGAGCTTCAGCCAGAGCTCAGAGCTGGTGAAGGAGCGTGACGTGGGGAAGAAGTCCCACAAATGCATGGAGTGTGGGAAGAGCTTCAGCCGGAGCTTCCACCTCCTCCGGCACCAGATGATCCACACTGGGGAACGGCCCTATGAATGCTTGGAATGTGGGAAGAGCTTTGGCCGGAGCTCCTGTCTGATCCGCCATCGGGTAATTCACACAGGGGAACGGCCCTACAACTGCAGGGAATGTGGGAAAAGCTTCAGTGACCGCTCCAACCTCCTCACCCACCAGCGCCTGCACTCCAGGGTACGGCCCTTTGAGTGTTGGGAGTGTGGGAAGAGCTTCAGCACCAGGTCTGACCTGATCCAGCATCAGAAGATCCACAGTGGACAACGGCTCTATGAGTGTCCTGAGTGTGCAAAGAGATTTCGGACCAGCTCCCATCTCCTCCTGCATCAGCGCACTCACACAGACGAGAGGCCCTTCCGCTGCCCCGACTGCGGGAAGGGCTTCAACCGCAACTCCCACCTCACCCTGCACCGGCGCACCCACACCGGGGAGAGGCCCTACGAGTGTGGGGAGTGTGGGAAGAGCTTCTCCAGCAGCTCTGGCTTGACCCGACACCAACAGTCCCACTTGTAAGGGAAGCCGTGCTGTGGAGGCCCAGGGGCCCCCCATTGCCCTGGAAGGGCAGAGGTGACGAGGGTCCAAGAGAGACTCCCTCAGAATACAGTGGTCTCACCCATAGGCATTTCCAGGCTCATGTTAATGCAACAGGCTTTATTGGTATCACCCAGTTCAACTGCCCTCTTTTCTTTGTAGGTACTGCCCCTAGAATGTTCTCCCCTCTCTTGTCCCCTGTGGTCCCGGTTTACTGTGGTGCTCTGCCCCTGGTTACCTCATTGGTTCCCAGTTTGCTGCCCCTCCTCTGTGCCACTTGTACTCAGTTCCCATTGGCCCTTGACCCTCGGATCTGCCTCTTTTCCCCCCCATATAAAACTCTCTCCTCAGCCGTCTGTCCTTGGACCCTCTTCATGGCAATAAACCAGATTTGGACCTCCACACAAAGACTGTTCGTTAGCAGTTTAAGCAAGCCTGCTCTGGGCTCTGGGAGTGCAGGTCGTTCACAGAGGCTCATTGTGGACACCCCACAACACCCTGAGAATGCCCTGACTGTGAGAAGGTCTTCATCTGCTGCTCCAACTTCATCACCCATCAGAGGACCCACATTGGATGATTCACTGTGACCCTCACTGGGCCGAGGCCTGCTGATCCATGTTCCAGGTGTACTGGGTTTGTGTGGCCAGGTTTTGGAAGGAGGGGGCTACAGGGGGTAGCTTTTATGAGAAGCTGTCAGGAATTTCCCCATGTCCAGCAAAGCCAGCACAGCTTCTGTACAGATCCACAACTCACCAATGCTAAGCCCATAGGAGATGGCAGTGACACCCCAGGGATAATGGATTCAAGAAGGAAAAAGTTCTTGTGCAGATGGAATCAGGTGCAGAGCAGAGTGGGAGCATGTGAAAGGAACAGCTCTGCAGACTCCCAGGGCAGGGCAGAAGGAGGGGCAGGAGCTGCTCCAGGTGCCGGAGCTGCCTGCAGCCCCTGGAGGAGCCTGTGCTGGAACGGGGGGATGCCCAAAATGAAGGATGTGAGCCCGTGGGAAGCCCATGCTGGAGCAGCCTCCGTGCAGGGCCCTGTGGATCCCTGGGCAGAGGAGCCCACGCTGGAACAGCTTTGCTGGAAGGACCTGTGGGGAGCCACGCTGGGACAGGGGAAGGACTCCCAGCCTCTGTCCCAGAGCAGCAGCAGGAGGAACAAGGTGCATTATCCTGCTCTGATTTGGTTGGTAATAAATTGAGGTCCTTTCCCCAGGGTGAGTCTGTTTTGCCTGTGACAGTGTTTGGGGAGCAATCCCTCCTGGTGCTTATCTCAATTCCTGGGCCTTTCCTTTTATTTTCTCTCCCCTGTCCATGTGCAGAGGGCAGGGACAAAGCAGTTTTGGTGGCACCTTGCACCCGGTCGGGGTCAGCCCGCTGGAGGGGGTTGGTAGTGGCCTCTGAGGGTCCCTGGACATCGCCCCTGGAGCAGGCTGTCCCCCCTTGCTGCAGCCCCATCCCTCAGGCAGCGCCCAGCCCAGCAGAGCGCTCGGTGCTGGCAGTGCCCGCAGACCCGCAGCACTCAGCCGGGGCTCCAGCTGTGGCCCCCAGCCCAGCGCTCCCTGCCAGGGAATTTGGGAAGGGAACACGTGGAGGGCGCCGGGGGGCCCCGAGCTGTCCCCACATGCAGGGGGCGGCTGAGACGGGGCCCGGCCCTGCCCGGGCACGGCTGATGCCCCCGCACTCCAAACCGCTCCGGACTGGCGCTCCCAGCGCAGCGCGGCTGCTTTGGGGCTGCTGTTCCCTGCCCGGCCCCGGCCATGGGGCGAGGGGCGGCAGCTGGGGCCCTGCTGGTGGTGCTGGGAGACCCCCGGCTGCGGGTTGAGCGGAGGGGGAACTGAAAGATGTTTGAGAGGACACGTAAGGGAAGGTGGGACAGTGGGGAAAGGGTTCCCAGTGCGGGACCCTTCGCGTCCCCCGTCATTGATCTCTGCAGCGATTCCCTGGCGCTCTGAGGGGGAGTGAGATCCACACCCAGTCCCCCTGTCCATCCCTCAGGAGCAAATGGGGGCCTCCCTCACACAGCAGCTGGTGCTGCAGCGGCAATGGGGCAGACTGGGGGCTGGAAAGGGGAGTCCAGAGTGGCCCCCTGAGCTTCCAGCCTGATGTGGGGTGGTGGGGGTAGGGGGGTGCATCCCCTTGCCCGCACAGTGGTGTTCCTGTGGATGGGAAAAGGCCAGAGTCACTTCCTGAACGGCCCTGAGTGGGTGAGGTTCATGGACAAGAACATCTATAACCTAAAGCAGCTCCAGCACTTCAACAGCGATTTGGGCACTTTGAGGGGATACCCCATATGGGAACACCCAGGCCCAGTAGTGGAACACCCAACTGGAATTACTGGAGAAGAGATGGGCTCAGGTACTCCAGTACAGGGACACATACTGTTGGCACACCCCAATCACCTGGCATGAGCAGCCGTATTTTTGAGGAAAACAACCCCAAATCTCCATAAAAATCCCCAAATCCTCCGGATTATCCCCCTAAATCCCAAATTCTCCTTTAAATCAAATTGAAATAGTTGGGGTTTGAAGATCTTTGTTTAATTCCTTTATTTTAGCCCCAATTTCATCTGTTTGTGAGATTAAAATGGCTCAAAAGAAAACGAAGGCCCAAACAGAAGGATTTGCGTGTTGGTGTCCTGTGAGTATCTCTGTAGCTGGGCTGTTTGGGTGGGAAGAGCCCTTTTTGCAGCCTTTGATTTGAATAGTTTGGTGTTTGCACCAATCCATCACCACTTGTTTGTGGAAGATGCCTGTGGGCCATAGGGAATTAGAACAATTGAATTAAAAAGACCTCTTGGTTGCAAAAGACCTCAAAGATCATCCAGTTTTGCTTGATGCCTCCTGAAGAAATGAGTGGTGGCTGCTGGTGAGATTTTTTGGGGTCTAAAGTCAACAAGACTGCTCTGCCCAATGAATTTCCAATGTTGGTCTGCATTCTAATGGGTCTTTCTTCCCCTGCATTCATCGGGGTGCCTGTGGGGAACAAGGAGGATGTGGACATCACTAGCCAGTTGTCTTCCCAATGTGGATCACTTGGAATGTGGGTAAACAGGTCTCTGCCCAATGTGGTTCAGCAGGAAAATTGGCCAACATATCTTTTTCCGGTGTAGACCACTGGGTCTCTGCCCAATGGGGGTCACCATGGATCATCCAATATTTGTCCTCTGATGGGTGATAAAGTTGGACAAAGCTCTTCCCGCAGTCAGGGCACTTGCAGGGCTTCCCTTACACGTGGCACCAGTGGTGTGAGGTCAAGGCATCACTCTGGGTGATGAGGTGGGAGCTCCAGTTGAAGCTCTTCCCACTTGGGACACTCACAGGGCCATTCCCCAGTGGGGACCTTCTGGTGGCTGGGGTGGTGAGAGCGGTCACTGAAGCTCTTCCCACATTCCAAACACCTGTAGAGCCATTTCCCTGCGTGGGTCTTCTGGTGGAGGATGAGGGTGGAGCTCTGAGTGAAGCGCTTCCCACATTCCTCACGCTCGGGGCCATTTCCCCGTGTGCACCCACTGGTGGATGAGGGTTTCTCTTTGGTGTGAATATGCTGCTGGACCCCCAGGTCAGAGCTCTGGCTGAAGTTCTGGCCGCCTTCCAAGCACAAGGAGGGTCTTTCCTCCTCTCAGCTCCCCGGGCTGGGTTTGCAGCCCCTCCTCATGTGGGATCTCTGGGGCTTTTCCTCCCCAGTGGATTCCTGCATCGTGAAGCTGCTCAAAATGCATCTTCCACGAGGTCCTGTGGCAGGGATTTGTTCTCCCTGGTCTCTGTCCACAGCTCAGTGCCCGGGGGAGGAAGGACAAGGAGAGGATGGTGTTTTCCTCCATGGCAGAGGGAAGGGGAAGGAGATCCCTCAATCCATCCCCAACAGAACAGCATCAGCAGTGGGGTTGTCCTGCAGCCCAGGGCAATTTTCAGCTGAAAGACAGAGCAGGGGAAAGGGGCAGTGACTTCCTCCTGACTTGCCGGGGTGTCCTGGGCTATCTTCCTCTGTCGCAGTCAGGCTCACTGCAGCCCCGAGTCCAGTCCAGCTGGAGACAATGTGGCAAAACAGAGGGACGGGAACAATGGATTGGCCTGAAAAATAGAGGACTTTAAGAGCAAAATACCAAACACCGAAACCACAGGATCTGAGGGTTAAGATCCGGTGATGGAGCAGGGGTAACAATAACAATATGTAGGGGTACTCTGAGGGCAGGGGTCCTATCAGCAGCACAACCTTGGAACATGACCTTACATGTGACAGGTCCTGAACCAACTGAGAACAAGAACATGACTTAATGCAGAATAGTTCCATTAACATACCATCAACATGCTAACTCCCATGACCACACTCTTCTCACCATGACCTGACCAGATAGCTCTCTTTCAGTATCCTGTTTCCCATGGTTTAGGGTTGATGCCTCCTGTGTATGCCACTGAGGCTAAACCACTATTCATCCTAGCTGGTTGCGTTCCTACATTCCTCTTCCTTGCAGCCTCCTCCTCCTTCTGGCCAAGTTTTGGAATAAGAAATCCTTTTTTGGGAGGGTAAACAAGGTGTGAGCCTGTTGGGTTGGCAGTTCCTCCTGCCCAAGTCTATCTCTAGAAGTCACTGGGCATCTTGTGCCCATAGAGATTTTCAAAACACCAAGATTCAGCCCAAAACCCATCTCTGATCTCTCCACTTTGAGGTTCTTGGGGCTCCCCCTGCCTGAGCTGCTGAAGGTCCCACGTGTATTAGGGGTTCCCTGTCTCAAGCCTGCTGGCAGTCCCAGGAATTGTCCCTCTTCAGACTCCCCCTTTTCCCAGCCTGCGCTTCAGGGAGCTCTGTGCCCCCCTGCGCTGTTGGGCTCCCTCCTCTCCTGGCCCCCCATTCCGAGTTCCGGGGTACCCAGGGCTCTCCCCGATCCGTATTACCCCCACCTCCAGTCTGCCAGAGGTCCCACAGTACCAGTGCTGCCCATTTCCATTTTCCCCTCCAGTCTGCCAGAGGTTCCACAGTTCCAGTGCTGCCCATTTCCATTTTCCCCTCTCCAGGGGTCCCAGGCTTTCCCACATTCGGCTCTCCTGGGGAGTCCCCAAACCAGCGTGCCACACCCCTGGCCAGCACCGGGCAATTGCCGGCAGCAGCCACAGGATGCCCCCCACAAACAACGCTCCTGGGGACTGCCCAAGATACCTGAGACAAGCTCCCTGTCCCTGCTCACCGGAGGGATGTGAGTCCTCCTGGGGCGGAGGGGCTGCAGTTGCAGTGAACGGTGAATGCATGAGATACCTCCTCTCCCCACTCCTCTTCCTCCTCCCGCTTTCTCCTCCTCTATCCCTTTGGCTGTGGGCCAGGAGCTCTCAGGTCAGCGGGGGAGCTGGACATGATGGGAAAATGGGGGAAGAGGGGGGAAATATGGGAGGGATCCCCAAAAGGAGCAAGAGAGAGGGTAGGGCACCCCCAAACTGATCGAGGGGAACTGGGGCTGTGGAGGGGGTATAAGAGGTGGTGGGTCAGTGCAAACATGCTCTCATGGGGGTTCCTTCGTGTTCCTCATCGCTTCATCCCCAGGGTGGTTCCGGGGGGCTCTGAGGGGGTAGATCCACTCTGGGGGTTTCCCAGCCCTCCATCCATTGGGAGGTTCCCCCCACTCAGCAGCCGGTGCTGCGGCGGGCACGTGGCAGAATGAGAAAGGGGGCAGGGGTGTGAGAAAGGGGGCAGGGGTGTGAGAAAGGGGGCAGGGGTGGCCTCTTGAGCCCCCAACCTGCTGTGGGGCGCAGGGGGTGGCTGGGCATTGAGGTGCCACTGACCTGCCTGTGCCCACAGAGGGGTGTTCAGAGGGTGGGAAAGGCCCAGTGCCACTCCCTGAAGGGCCCTGAGCAGGTGAGGTTCATGGGCAGGAGCACCTGCACCAAGGAGCAGCTCAGGCACTGTGGCAGGGACACCTCCCTCCGCCTTCGCTGCCTACCAGCCATGGGGAACGGCCTTACAAGTGTGGGAAAGGAGGAAAGAGGTTTTGGAGCAGCTCAGATTTCGTGAAGCATCAGTGGACACACTCGGGGAAGAGCCCGTCCATCCTTCCCCAAGCCAAAGCATGATCTGAGAAATGTGATTTAGGCCTTGGCCTTGATGATCAAACCCTGGGCTCAGCTCCTTTGGCGCTTACCACAAGCACTATCTGCTCCAGGGACTGGTGCTGTCCAAAAACCTCCTGCTTATTAACTAACAGCCTTGGAAACTTCTTCTTTTCGCTTGAATAGCATCCCAAATGGGATCATATTTTAGTTCTCAACCTTTCCCAGAAAGTCACCAGCCTGAGCTTGGGCCAGGATGGACAATGTCTGTGAATAAAGCCCATCCCTTGGGCCCTATAAACAGCAGCCCTGAGTGAGTGAGTTACAGTACAAGCTGGCTTTATTGGGCAATTTCACCCAATCACACCTGCACCCCAAGCTGAGACATCTCACTGCTCAGAGAACTGAGAGGTGTTAAGATCAGACCAATGAGCGGTTTAGACTGGGGCATTTTCAAACCCCCTGTATGAAGCTGGGTTCAAACAATAAAGCTCTCTCTACTATTGCCCCTTGCAGCTCTGGAGTGTGTCTCTGTCTCTGAGCACGGGCTCCCCGTTGCCCCCTTGGAGCTCTGCTGGGCTGCAGCAGCTGCGACAGCGACCTCCGTGCGCTGGGGCCCCTGTGAGCTGGGAACTCTCCTGTTTGCTGCCCCTGGGGCACCCTGAATGGTGCTGGGCTGAGCCCCCCGCTCCTCCTCGAGGCTCTGCCCTGCTCCTGGTGGGAAGATTCGGGCCTGTGGGTATGTTCCTGTTGTGGTGTAATAAATTCTGTGTGAAGTTAGTGATTAAGTTTCAGTTAAGTGCTGTTCAGTTAAGTGCCATTGGGCTTTAAGCCTAAACGGTTGAAATCCAGGCTCAGTTCTGCACAGGTGTCAACTCTGACCCTTGTGACTCAGCAGTGGAGTCTTCCATATTCCTTTTATCACTACCTTTTTCTATCCTTTTCTCTCCCCTGCTCCTCTGTTCCATGCCCCCCACCCCCAGCATCCAGTAAAATGGTTCTGGGTTTATTTCAGTTTGGATTGACTGATTTTTGCTGTTTCTCAGAGTGCTTTAAGCATCGAGTAAGCGGCAGAGTGGACCTTGCCAAGGAACTTTGTTGTAGAGTCATTTTCATATGAGGCCTGTTTTTGCTGATGGGTTTCCTGGTGATTCTTTAAGTGACCTTAAAACATTGGAGCCCAAGAGAACAGCTCTGCAAACATCCAAGGGCAGGAGCTGCTCCAGGCAGTGTTCGTATTTGTTGTGGGGGGAGGAGGAGAAAGGATGGAGAAGGAGTGAGAGAAAGGATGGACAAAGAAGAAGAAAAAAAGCGGAATTAAGAAGGAGGAGGAGGAGGAGTAGGGAGAGAGAAGGAGGAGGAAGAGGGAAAAGGAGGTGGTCACTGTTTCTGCAGCCCAGCTTGCCCCTGGGGTTTCTCCCTCCCTGCGTTTCGCAGGTAACTGGAGAAGAGGAGCTCGGCCCAAATATCTTGGGGCGTCCCTGGGACTCTTTTTTGGGCAGAGTAGGATATTTTCAGCTTGCAGGACTTCAAGGCTGAGCTGTAAATGCTCCTTAGTGAGATACTGGGGGTCCTTGCAATGGGTGGTGCAGTGCAGGGTTCCCAGAGCCATGGGGAAGCATGGAGGGGTGCTGGCAAGGACAGCAGTATTGGAGACCTCAGGGAGAGCCAGGCTAGGGGGAAACACGGAATCCCCGGTGTGGGGAGAGGGGCCAAACTGGTGCTGGGGGACCCCCAGAAGGTTGGAGGGGCAGGAGAAAGAGGGAGGAGCCCCAGGGCCCTGAAACCAGGATCCTAAGAGGGAGGACCCAAGGCAGTCTCGATAGGAGGAGAGAAAACCAACACAGGAGGGAAGCCAGAACCCCCAACAGCAGAGGGAAGGAGGATCCCTGGGACACAGTCAGGAGAGAAAGAACCCCTGGGATGCCCCAAACCCTGGGCATTCATAAGCTGGATCTCAGAGAAGGGGAACCACCATCGTACCCCCAAGCAGCCCAGAGAAGGGGAGCCTCAAAAACCCCAAAGTGGGAAGACCATAGAGGGAAGACACCTGAAACTGCCAGGAGCACACACAGCCTGAAGAGCCTGGGGACCCTGTAGAGATCTAACTTTAAATGCATGCAGGACCCCCAGCATCCTGCATAGGGGAGACCCCCAGAACCCGAAAGTCAGGAGACCATGGAAAGGTGTTTGTACCAATGGGCACACTACAGCCTGGCAAAGGTCAAAGATCCCGAGAGATGTCACAGTGCACACGTGTAGCACAGATGCTGAAAAGTGGCAAAGCTGAATAACCTCGCTCAGCTTCAGTCCTGTGCAGATCACAGAAGGCGAAGAACGAAGCAGCAGAGCAACGGGCTTTTGTGCCCACTGAAGGGAATTGCAAAAATCCAGAAGCTGCTCATTCACAAGCACAGTCAGCTGTGTGTGCTCTTGCTTCTTGAAAAACTCACCGGTGCCCTTCTTTTCTCACAGGAGGGGTTTTTGGTCTGCATCTTGTTTTGGAGGTTTGTGTTGATACAGAATGCCTGGTGAGTTCTGGAGATGGATTTGAACAGGAGGAAGCCCCACCCCAACACTGTCACACCTTGTTACACAACAGTCCCATACCTTGTTTTCCCCCAAAACCAGGATTTGTCATTTCTAAGCTTTGGCTGGATGGAGAAGGAGGCTGTAAGAAAGAGGAAGAGGCCCCGGGACACTGAGGCAGGTGAGGAGGAATCACTGCCCCTTTCCCCTCTGTGCTGCTCCATCTCCCAGCCCAGCATCGCCCTTGGCTGCAGGGCAGCCTTGCTGCTGACACCATCCTGATGGATTTGGGGGATCTCCTTCCCCTCCCCTCTGGCACAGAGGCAAATCCCATCCTCTCCTTGTCCTTCCTCTCCTCAGGCACTGAGCTGCAGGCAGACACCAGGATGGAGGAATCCCCCTGGCAGAGCATTGAGGAAGAGGCTGTTCTGAGCGCCTCCACAGCGCAGGAGTCCAACGGGGAGGAAAAACCCCAGAGATATCCCATGAGGAAGGGCTCCAAATCCAGCCCAGGGTGCTCCAAGGAGGAAAAAACCACCCTGTGCCAGGAAGGCAGCTGGAGCTTCAGCCAGAACTCAGACCTGGTGGTCTACAAGCAGCATCATATTGGTGAGAAGCACCACAGGTGCTTGGAATGTGGGAAAGAGCTTCAGCCAGAGATCCCATCTGATCTGCCACCACAAGATCCACACTTGGGAAAAACCACACAAGTGCCTGAAATGTGGGAAGGACTTCAGTGATGACTCCAACCTCATCATCCACCGGAGCCTGCACACTGGAGAGCAGCCCTACAAGTGCAGGGAACGTAGGAAGAGCTTCAGCCAGAGTTCCAACATCCTCTCTCCCACCACCTTGTCCGCACTGGGGATCGGCCCTACCAGTGCCCCAGCTGCAGAAAGAGACTCAGCTTCAGATCCCACCTGATCTACCACCAGAAGATCCACAGTGAGGAACAGCCCCACGAGTGTCCTGAGTATGGGAAGAGTTTTCGGAGGCGCTCCCATCTGGTCATGTGTGATCAAGCACACACAGAGGAGAGGCCCTTCTGCTGCCCTGACTTTGGGAAGGGCTTCAGGCATAACCCCACTCTCATCAGCCACCGGCACATCCACACCAGGGAGAGGCCCTACGAGTGTCCTGAGTGTGCGAAGAGCTTCTCCTACAGCTCTGCCTTGATTTCACCCCAATGGACACATGAGCAGGGGAAGCCCTACAAGTGCCCTGACTACAGGAAGAGTTTTATCTCCTGCTCCAACTTTATCACCCACCAGAGGACCCATGTTGCATTATCCACAGTGACCCATATTGTGAAAAAACATGGTGATCCACATTCCTGGTGATCCATGTTGGGTGAAAACCTGGTGACTTATGTTCCACATGATCCACACTGGGAAGATGCCTGGCTGGTGGTCTTTGGGCACCTGGATGAACGCAGGGGAAAACTTCTATCAGATGGGGACTGACATTGGAAATTGAAGCACTGAGGCCTGAACAGCAGGCCCTGCGCCAAAGTTGATCTCCAGATGAACCTTCCAACCAAACATTATATGATACTTGCATCTGCTAATTAGTGAAATATCAATGATCATTAGTGAAATATGTAATGTGATACAAGTGTATTTATCTTTCCATGTTTAGGGGAAGTTAAAGCAATGAAATCAGATATGTGGCCTTGTTAGGAGGCACATCATCAAAGCCAACTCCCTTGGTTCCTTCTTGAGCCCTGACCAGGTTTTGGGGGGAACCCAAATGTTGTGGGTTGGTGCTGACCAGATGCCACACACCCGCAAAAGCCACTTACTCACTCCTCTCCACAGTCAGACAGGGGAGAGGAAATATGTAACAAAGGGTTCATGGGTTGAGATAAGCACTGAGAGAGTCATCCCTCACCAAGCACCATCACAGGCAAAACAGGCTCAGTTTTGAGATATGAAATGAACTAACAGAATCAGAGCAGGATAACAAATAAAATAAGCCCTTAAAACCACCTTCCCCCCTGCCCTCCCTCCTTCCCAGCTCTATCCCAGCAGCACAGGGAGACGGGGAATGGGGATTACAGTCAGTTCATCATATGTGGCTTCTGCTCAGGGAGAGGGGTTGTTCCTCTGCTGCGCTGTGGGGTCCCTGCCACAGGAGACAGTTCTCCATAAACTTCTCCAGAGTGAGTCCATCCCATGGGCAACAGCTGTCTGCAAACTGCTGCAACGTGAGTCCATCACAGGGGCAACAGTCCTCCCCAAACTGCTGCCATGTGGGTCACCTTCCCATGGGGTCAGTCATTCAAGGGTCTTTATTAATCACTACAGGCAATCTTTTGGACTAATTATTTGGTGCATTACTTATCCTTTTTTAATTCTTTGCTCTTTTGAACTATAGAAAATTATGCTTACTTCTTAAAGTTGTGTCTTTTGTGCTGACCCCATCAACTGGCAGAACAGAAATTCATTAGGAAGGCTGCATTTGTTAGTCCTCATGCTCAGAGTTTCTTTTCTTGGGAGTTGGTTGGTTTTGGCATTGGTGGTCACTGTCTGCCTCTGCCAGAGTTCCCTTTGACCCAGTCAGAGCTGATTTCACACAGTTGCTGGATTGGGCTTTCATTGTGGCCTATGAATTCTGCAATCTTTGTGTCCAGTCTCAGCAATCCATTCTCCTCCCCCAGCTTTGTGAACCTCCCCCAGGCCTGAGATAACACCTGGACAATTGTCCCACCCTGATCTTACCTACATTCCAGGTGCCAGGTACCCACTGAGGAATATCAGACTACCAGGGGAGGGCAGGAGGGGAGAGGGGAGGGAGGATTCAGTGGTCATTTGTGGTGGCAGCTGCCATTGTGTCCATAACTTGTGGTGAACTTTGTTTGACCGGTGATGTGCCAATGAGCAGTTGCTTCTTTACGCACTTTGCCACAGTGGGAATTTCTGTGGGCATGCATTTTCCGGCATGTGCCACCCAGATCTCACCTCTGCCAGGCCTGGAGTCGGCACCTTCCTGTTCCTCCTTTGTGTGCTCATCTCACGGCAAACCCTTCTGTGGCCTTGGCAGTGTTTGAGATGCGCAGCTCTGCTCCTCGGGTCCTTACGCTGCCTGATCCATCACCCACCCTCGAGTGACCTCACACCTGCCCTGAGTGTTGGAGCAGCTCCAGCTCCAGCCTCAGCTCCACCCAAGGATTCACCATGGAAAGGGACTGGTCTCCTGTGGGAAGAGCTTTGGCCAGAGCATGGACTTGATCTCCCACTGAAGGATCCATGTTGGGGAGAAACCCTGTGTCTGCCCAAACTTTGTCCACAGGCTCCACTCAAATTATGTTTTGAAAGTGGAATTAAGCCATTTGGGGTTTGTATCAAGAGATTCTGGGGGAGCATGGAGCCATTTTCAGTGTGATTGTGTTGTTTTAAGATGATTGGTCAATCACTCTTGGCTTGTGCTGTGCACACCGATGCAGAAGACTCCCCTACATGCCCACAGAATCCCCAGATCCTCTGGAACATCCCCCTGAACTCCAAGTTCTCCCCAAAATCAGTAAAATGGGAGGGGTTTATGTGTCTTTTTTCAACTTATTTATTTTTACCCCCCTTTCAGGTGTTTTAAAGGGATGAAGAGGAATCACAAGAAAATTAAGGCAAAAATAAAAGTATTTACATGTTGGCATTGTGTGAATATCCATGGAGTTGGGTTGGTGGAAGAGAATTTTTTTGAGGAGTTTCCACCCCATTGTGTCTGAAATCTTGGTCTTTGCTCCAGTCCGTGGCTGTGAAAGACACCCACGGGCCTTGGAGAAGTAGAATTGTATTATTGAGTTGTAATTGTACTAATTGAAATAGGAGGAAAGGGAGATGGAATTAGGGAGGAGGAGGAAGGGGAGGAGGAATAGCAGGGAGCTCATGGATCCACGGCTCCCCACATCTGCAGCCCTTCCCAGCCTGGGGGCATCATCCCCCCTCTTGCCTCAAATATCCAGTGGGAACGGGGGGTGTCTCTCAGGATTTGTTTTGTGTGAGGCAATATCTGGATTTTGCAAACTCCAAAGCTGATCTGCAAATGCCCCTCGGGGGATACTGAGGGGATTCCAGAGGTGTTCTTGGTCTGGGGGCTCCTGGTGGCTGCAGCCATGGGGATGGCAGGGGATGTGGAATCCCGGGAGCTGCGTGGTGATCAGCCAGCAGCAGGGCAGGGGGAGCAGGAACTCCCTCTCTGGGGACTCCTCAGGAGAGCCAGGGCTGGGGGAAGGCCAGGAGAGAGGAAAACTGAGAGAGGCAATGTGGTAATCACAAATCCTCTGAACAGAGAGAGACATTGCTCTCTCCCAGGATTTTCCTGGGAAGCTGTGAGAAGCTGTAAGAAAGTTCAGAGAAGAGAATGAGAAACAATTCTTATCTCCAATTGCTGCACTTTTTGTTGTGCACGTGTGGAATGTTATGGAGATTGCTTACCAAAGGGTGGTTTCTTAACTGGACACTGGATGGTGTTTGGATCGATTGACCAATTAGGTTAAAGCTGTTTTGGACAGTCAGTTAGGGTTACAAGTTTCCTTAGAGTATTGTATATTGTAGTATAGATTAATAAAGCAATTGATCAGCCTTTTGCAATCATGGAGTCAATGTTAATTACTCCAGGGCACCAATGTTAATTGTTCAGGGGACCATTGCCACAATAAGGCAATACCGGAACTGAGGGACCCCTGACAGCCCAGAGAGGGGCAAAGCTCAGTGAGGGAGAAGGAGAGATCCCGGAGAAGGCTGAACCCAGGGATTCCCTGGAGCCCCAGCAGTCCTGAAAGTGAGGAACCCCGGAGATGGAGGATCACCAATACACATGAGACACCCAGCAGGCCAGACAGAGGGAAACCAAAGTGGAGACACCAGACAGGGGCACCCAGGCAGGTCAGGAGGAAGTCACTGCCCCTTTCCCCCTCTCCTCTACTCCACCTCCCAGCCCAGCATCGCCCCCAGCTGCAGGACAACCAACGTTGTCCTGACAGGGATGGATTTGGGGGATGTCCCTTCCCTTCCCTCTGGTACGGAGGCAAATCCCATCCCATCCCATCCCATCCCATCCCATCCCATCCCATCCCATCCCATCCCATCCCATCCCATCCCATCCCATCCCATCCCATCCCATCCCATCCCATCCCATCCCATCCCATCCCATCCCATGCCATCCCATGCCATGCCATGCCATGCCATGCCATGCCATCCCATCCCATGCCATCCCATGCCATGTCATCCCATCCCATCCCATCCCATCCCATCCCATCCCATCCCATCCCATCCCATGCCATCCCATGCCATCCCATCCCTCCCTCGTTTATTCCTCTCCTTTCTCTCCTCTCTCTCCTTCTCGAGGCACTGACAGAGACCAGAGAGGACAAATCCCTGCATCAGAACCTCGTGGAAAGGCCATTTCGAGTGACTCCATGGCACAAGCATACAATGAGGAGGAGAAGCTACAGTGGTGTCCCATGAGGAGCGTCTCCAAACACAGCCCACAGTGCTCCAAGGAGGAAAGACCTATCCTGTGTCAGGAAGGCGGCCAAAGCTTCATCCAGAGCTCGGACCTGGTGGTGCTCGAGTGGTTTCACACTGGGGACGTGTGCTATGGGTGCTCGGAACGTGGCAAGAGCTTCAGATGGAGCTGCTGCCTGATCTGGCACCACAAGATCCACGTGGGGGAACGGCCCTCGAAGTGCTTGGAATGTGGGAGAGCTTTAGCCAGAGCTCCTGTCTGACTCATTGTTGGAACCCAAGAAATTGCTCCGACTGCCCTGGAGGCTCAGAGACCTTGGCACGGAGTCAAAGACACTTGTGCCTTCAATTATAACCCATAGAAGCACTTACCAAATTTGTGCGAGGAGTTACAAGCCACAAAGGTTTGAGTAAAATGTTAGTAAATTTATCACCGAGTGAAAAATGTAGAATTTTGAGGTTTTCAGAATGGGGGTTCAGGAAGCAAGATATAGAAAAATCTGAGCATGTCCAGTCTTTCTCCTATCTTCTGTTGTGATAGTAGCACTTTTAGATTGGTTTAGAGTAGAGGCAAACTGTCTAACAGAAGTGATAACTACTAGAAAATTATTGTAAATAATGGACACATAGGTTTAGTATAAAAAAGATAACACTGCCCCAAAGCAGTCAGTGTGCAATGAACCAATGTGCCAAACAGATCTCAGCAAGTCAGAGAAAAAATTTTATAAATAATAAAAAATAAACAACCTTGAGAATGAGAGCCAAGGAATCCTGTCTTCTTCAGTCTTGGAGCTGAGAAAAAGAGACTTCCTCACACCTCGTGGTTTTCTTGACACCAGAGACCCCATCAAGCCACCATGGGATAATTCACATGGGAGAGCAGCCCTACAGGTGTAGGGAATGTGTGAACCACAGTGACCACTCTGACCTCACCAGCCACCAGCGCCTGCCCTCCAGGGAACGGCTCTGCCAGTGTGGGGAGTGCGGGAGGAGCTGCAGCCAGAGCTCCCACCTGATTCACCACCAGAATATCTACACTGGCCCTAGCAGTGTCCTGACTGTGGGAAAAGCTTCACCCAGAGCCCTGCCTTGACCTTACACCAATGGATTCACTGGAAAGGGAACCCCTGTGAGTGCCCCGAGTATGGGAAGGGCTTCAAACGCTGCTCCAACTCCATTGCCCATTGGAAGAGCCATGCTGGATGATCCACAGTGAGCCCCACTGGGCAGAGACCTGGTGACCCATGTTCCTGGTAATCCATGCTGTATTGTGTTTGTGTGATCAGGTGTTGGAAATGGGTGCTCCAGGGATGGCTTCTGTGAGGAGCTTCCAGAAGCTTCCCACATGTTTGGTTCCTGTCCTGATCCACGCCCAAAGGCGAGGGTAACCCAGGTTCTGGTTCATGGATCCCTGGCACAGATCAAAGTGAAACAACACTGATTGATCTGTGTTTGTAAACATATGTCTGTTGGGTTTGTTTTAGAACAGTTTCTTTGCCATTTAAAGCAGGTTTGGAGCCCTTTTTGATTACCATCTCTAGCAATATAGAAGCATGAAAATAACACTTAGGAAAACTTATAAGGGAAAAGAAGGTAAGTATAAGAGTAGAAAGATACACACAGGCACCAGCTCTGGATCCAGCAACAAAAATAGATTGCTGCAATGTCCTTGTCGTTGGTCTAAGTGATGGTCCCAGGATGGATCCCTTGGGGGCAGGAAAAGCCCCAGAAGCACCAAGTTCTGTGAGTCAGCACAGGTTCAGGTTGGGTGAATGCCCAGCTCCCTCCTCTGGCGGGAGTTTTACACTGTCGGATGCCACGCTGCGGATCCCAGGGCTCTGATGGTTTATGGCCCCTTCTGAGATGCGGCCCTGCCTCTCCCGGCAGCGCAGCTGAGCCAGGTGTGGCCCATGGGAAGGGATGCAAACCTCCAGCCCTCTGTGTGAATGTCCCGGGCCTTCCCCGGGGAGTTCCCAGAGCCGAGCCAGTTGTGTCAGGGAGGGCCCTGCCCTGCTCCAAAGCCCTGTCCTGTTGGAACGTCGGGGGACACAAGACAGATGATGCACTTTGGACCTGGTTAACATAAGAGATTGGATAACAGGCTGCCTTGGGAAAAACAAATGGAACTTTGAAAATTAGACCTGAATTGCAAGAAGATTCAATCAAACAGGTTTACCGGGAAAAGAAAATCCCATTAAGCTCTGCAAGGAGGAGATGTTGTCATATGCATACGTTTGTGAATGTGATTTTAACCTAATCATTGTAGAACTCGTTACTAGTCTCCCTGAAACAGTATATAAGGGTTTGAATCCCTCAATAAAATGGGATTCTGATCACTGCATCAGCCTTCCCTGTCTCTCCATGGCCGGCCCTGTCCCGCCTGGCAGCAGCTGCTGCTGATCGGCCTCTGCCCTTCCCTGGCTCCAGCCCAGCCCGTCCCGTCGGGGCTGGCTGTTCACCCCCTGTGCCCCGGGCACTGCCCACGCCCGTGGCCAGCAGAGCCCCCTCTGCCTCTGCCATAGTTCCAGCCATTAACCCGGGACATTCCAGTCCCTCACAGCTCTGCTCCCCAAAAGCCCAGAGCGATGGGTCCTGCCTCTAAACGACTCCACCCCACTGAAAATGGCTCAACTCCACCTCCAAACAACTCAATCCCACCTCAAAACTTTGGGGTATCTCCTGAGCCCAAATTACTCCCACTTGTGGATGTTCCTCATCCACAACCTTCCCCCAGTTGTTGCCATTGGGGAAGTGACAGTGGGCTTTTCCCCAAAAATGGAACACACCTGTGTGGGAAAGGAGACAGGTGAGGGGGTGCCTCCCCTCAGCCCCAACAGACCCCATCACCCCACAGCAGGCTGGGGGCTCAAGGGACCACCCTGGATCCCCCATTCCCACCCCCTGTGCCCCACAGCCCCCACAGCACTGGCTGCTGGCTGGGGTCACCCCCACTGTCAGCCCCCCAGGAGGGGGGTTGGGGTCCCCCAGCACGGTTCTGCTTACGCCCCCTCCCCCCACCACAGAACCCCAGGA
Source organism: Melospiza melodia melodia (assembly GCF_035770615.1). Classification (NCBI taxonomy): domain Eukaryota; kingdom Metazoa; phylum Chordata; class Aves; order Passeriformes; family Passerellidae; genus Melospiza; species Melospiza melodia. The sequence goes on along the minus strand of NW_026948497.1, from coordinate 5,682,329 downwards.
TCAGCTCCAGAGATCCTGTGATGGGGACAGGAAGGGACTCCCAGGGGAATCCCTTTGTCACTGTCCTCCCTCCTCCTACCCCCCTCCCAAACACCCCTCCCATCTTTCCTGTGCTGCTCCCCCTCTCACCCAAGAGCTCCTCACCCAGAGCCAGGGTGGGCTCCCAGCACGCAGTGTGGGGTGACACACAGGGGACTCACAGGCGTCCCCATTCCTGATCCATCTCGGGGCTGATTCTGCCCCCTCCCATCACAGTACCCCTGTGGGTTCCCCCAAAATTCCTCCACAAACAGCTCCCCCATAAATGGGATCAGGGTGAACTGGGAAGCTTTATTGGGAGCACTGGGAGCAGCTGGGCAGGGGCAGAGCGCCAGCGGGGCTGGGAGGGACACGGGACCCCCCCAAATCAGCGGAGCGGGGACGGAGCGGGGGGTCCCGGCCGGGCCCAAGCCCATGGGGAGGGGCTGCGGCCGCCGCCGGCTCAGGAGCTCTGTGGGCAGAGAAAAGGGGGTGACACCGGGCTGGGGGCCCCGGCGGGAGCGCACACGCTCCGCCACGGGGGGGACGCCACCCCCGGCACCCGCCCTGACCTTCTTGCGCAGGGAGAAGCCGAGCCCCAGCGCCAGGAAGACGAAGCCCAAGACGAAGCCCCCGATGCCCGTCAGCATCTTGCTGCGGGCGGCGTCCGGCGGCATCTCTGGGGGGTCCGCAGGGCTCAGCGCCCCCAAAACCTCTCACCGACACCCTGAGCCTCTCCAAGCACCCTCATACCCCTCCAGCCCACCCAGGACCACAAGACCTCTTTCCTATCCCCATCCAACCTCCCCAGTACCACCCAAGTCCCCTCCCCATCCCTCCAGGACCGCAAACCCCCTCCCAGTTGACACCCATCTTCCAATGATCCCCCAGAGCTTTTCCCAGTCCCACCAGCACTCACCAACATCACTGCCAGTAGACTGAAGCACACTCAACTCTCACCCCAGCCCCGTTTCTACATCCCCAATGTTCTTCCAGCCCCTCCAGCTCCATCAGACTCCCTTCCAGTTACATCAAGCACCACCAGGATGTTCCCTTTCAGAAGCCACCAGGAAACCCTTAACTGCATCCCAGTCTTCCCAGCATCCTCCAAAACTATTCTCTGCCCTCCCAGGCCATCCAAACCCTTCTCCCAGGTACCCTCTGCCTCCCTCAAAATCCCTCCCAATTAATCCCAGCTACCACCAACTCCCCTCTCAGCCCCCCCAGTGCCTCCCCCGCTGCCCCTGGCACTTCGGGGGCCGGGCCGTACCCCAGTGCCGCCTCAGGGGCTGCTCCAGGCTGACGTGCTCCACCTGGCAGCTGTAGCTGAGCCCGCGCCGGGGCGGCGTTTCCAGCAGCACCAGCAGCTGGTAGGTCCAGTCCCCGTTGGGGACCACGTCGGTGGCCACCACGTGCTCCGAGAGCTCCTGCTGGCCCTGGAACCACCTCACCTGGATGGCAGCGGGGTAGAAATCCATCACGGAGCAGAGCAGGCGGCCGGGGCCGGGCTGGGAGCTCGAGGGAGGCATCACCGAGATGGACACGCTGGGGGGCACTGGGAGAGTTGGAGAGACATTGGGATAAAATGCGGGTAAAATGGGGGACAGGGGGAAGGACTCGGGTAACACTGAGAGGGACTGGGGAGGGACTGGGAGGGGGTTGGAGAATGATGGGGAGGGCGCTGGGAGAGAGGATTGAAGTCTGAGAGTGGACCGTGAAGGACTGGGAATGGAATGGGAATGAACTGAGGGGGACTGGGAATGAAGTGCCTGGCACTGGGAGGGCCTGGGGCGGCACTGGGATGAACTGGGAATGAAGTGTGCGGCGCTGGGAGGCCGAGTCCAGCGCGGGGCACTGGGGGCTGCGGGTCTGCCCGGCAACTGATGAGTCATCAGAGAGCCGCGCTCTGATTGGCTGGAGCAACTCAACGGGCCATCGAGATGGACACGCGGGGGGCACTGGGAGAGTCTGGGATGGACTGGGAGAGACTGGGATGGACTGGGAGAGATGGGGAGAGCTCCGGGACACTGCGGGGTGGGCAAGAGCCCAGGGGAATGGGCACAGGAAGGGCTGACATGTCTGGGGTTATTCCCAGGGAGGTTTGAGGGGCTCCAGGGTCATTGGCAGGGCAGGTACGAGGGTACACGCTCTGCCCCGCGCTCACCTCGGCGATTCACGAGGAACGGGGTTGACAACTCGTAGTTGTGTCGGCAGTGCCTGTCCACCGCATCCCGTCTGTGCTCCATCCATTCCGGGTCGCTGTTCCAGTGCCTGGCAACCTCCTCGCCATATGGGGTGTCCCCCACAAAGTGCCCCACGTCGCTGTCGAAGTGCACGTACTGCTCCCGGTTGTAGATGAACCTCTTCACGAACCTCACCCGCTCGGTGCCGTTAATGAAGTGACACTCGGACTTAACCATCTCCTGGAACATTCCTATGTGTGCAGAACAGAGGGTGCCCCTCCAGCGGCCCCCAGCACCCCACAGCAAACCAAGATCTCAGAGGCAACCCCGGATCCACACTGCGCACCCCGTGTGCCCCACGTGCCACCCCTTGTAAGCCCTTTGTTCCCGCCGCCCCTCTTCCTATTTTCCACTCTTCTCCGTAATTTCCTCCCCCTTTTTCATAACTCCTCGGTTGCCAGCAAGACCCCCCCACATCAATTTGAGGGTCCTACCTCCCCCTTTTCCCTCCACGCCCCACCGTTCCCACCTTCCCTTCCCTTCCCTTCCCTTCCCTTCCCTTCCCTTCCCTTCCCTTCCCTTCCCTTCCCTTCCCTTCCCTTCCCTTCCCGTCCCCCGCTCACCCGAGAGCTCCGCGCCCGCAGCCGGGGGGGCTCCCAGCGCCACCAGTGCCACCAGCAGGGCCCCAGCTGCCGCCCCTCGCCCCATGGCCGGGGCCGGGCAGGCTTTGGCACCTTCCCCCTGCCCAAATTCCCCTCGCGGCGGGGTCTGGGGGCGAGGCGGAGCGCGGGTGGAGTCCAGGTGAGGAGCTCTGGGCGCTGTGGGACCGCCCGGCAACCGGGGAGTCATCAGCGCGGCGCGCTCTGATTAGCTCTGAATGGCTGAGGAGAGGCCCCGGGGCTGGAAGAAAAATCGGGAGAGATCCCGCTCCGAGAACCGGCACGGGCGCAACAGACCCAGCCTGGGCACAGGGAGTAAATTTATTATCAACCAAATCACAGCAGCACAAGGAGAAGAGAAAGGAATCTCTCCAACACCTTCCCCCACCCAACGGGTATCACCAGGGCCACGGATCACCAGGGCTCTGCCCAGCGGGATCACTGGGGATCCCGCACTCGGGGCACCTGCAGGGACTCTCCCTGGTGTGGATGCACTGGCGGGTGACGAGCTGGGAGCTCGGGCTGAAGCCGTTCCCACACTCCCCACGCTCACAGCGCCATTGCCCGGTGTGGATCTGGTTGACCTTGATGAGGTGGGAGTTCTTACTGGAAGCTCTGCCCGAATTCCAAGAACTTGTGGGGCCATTCCCTGAGGTGGATCCTATGATGGGGAACCAGGTCAGACTTCCATATGAAGCTCTTCCCACATCCCAAGCCCCAGCAGGGATGTTCCTTGCTTTGGATCTCCTGGTGCCGGATCAGGTGGGAGCTCTGGCTGGAGCTCATTCCACATTCCAAGCACTTGTAGGGTGTTTCATCTTGAGAGATGATTTAAAAGAGGACACTCTGGGGTGAGTGTTGTCCCCTCTGCAGGGTTCCAATAATCCCTTTCCACCAACAGGAAATGAAGGTTCATAGATGAAAGTGAAAAAAACTCCAACAGTTTATTAACAAACAGAATGCCCACAAGGCAAGAATATTAATTTTTTAAAGTAAACAACTGCTAGATATTAAATTGTCAGACCTTACGTGCCACACAGGTATTTTTTACTGTACTTTGGCTTACTTTCCTTAGAAATTTGTCCATCTGGGATTGAGGCTGCCTCAACTGTCTCAACAATTACCTCACCATTAGCTGGTTCTTTTACCTCTCTGTCTGCCAACTCATTTCCTTTCTCCAAATCAGAGCTCACTTTTTGGTGTGCCTTGATGTGCATGATGGTCACCTTTTCAGGTAGCTGGATTGTCTCCAACTGTTTTATTATCTCTTGTGCATGTTTAATGCTTTTTGCTTGTGAGTTCAACGGTCCTCTTTCCTTCCAGATGGCTCCATGTGCATGGACTACCCCAAATGCATACCTTGAGTCAGTGTAAATATTGATTTTCTTTCCTTTTGCCAGCTCTAAAGCCCGGGTTAAGGCAATTATTTCAGCCTCCTGTGCCGAGGTGTTGGTTGGTAATGATCCAGACTCTATTACCTCTTGGCTTGTGGTAACTGCATACCCAGCTTGCCTTTTTCCACTGATGACGGAGCTGCTTCCATCAGTGAACCAGGTCTCAGTGTCCTTGAGAAGGATGTCCTTCAGATCTGGGTCTCTGGAGTAGGTAGCTTTGATAGTCTCCAGGCAGTCATGGATCACAGGTTCTCCCGTACAACCACTGAGGAAAGAAGCTGGGTTTACAATGTTAGTTACCACAATTTCTGCATCATCCTGTTACACCATTCTGGCTTGGTATTTCAGGAATCTCTGTGGGGGGAGCCAATGTCCCCCCTTTACTTCCAGCACTGCAGACACTGTGTGGGACACCAGCACTGTCATCTTCTGGCCCAGGGTGAACTTGTGTGCTTCCTGAATGTTCACTGCCACTGCCACAACAGCTCTGGGGCATCCTGGCCACCCCTTAGCCACTGCATCCAGCTGCTTAGAGAGGCAGGCGACTGCCCTGCTGTATGGGCCCACATCTTGTGCCAGCATTCCCAAAGCAATTCTCTGCCTTTCGTGAGAAAACAAGAAGAAAGAATGGGTTACTCACATCTGGAAGTCCCAGGGCTGGAGCTGACACAGGGGCCTTCTTCAGCTGGCTGAAGGCTCGTGTTGCTTCTTTTGTGCATTGAAGGTCTCTGTTCCCTTCTGTAATCAAGGCATATAGGGGTTTGACTAACAGTCCAGAATTATAAACCCACAGCCTGCACCACCCAGTCATGCCCAAAAAGGTTCTCAGTTCTTTTACTGTCTGGGGCATTGGGGTCTGGCGTATTGCTTCCCTGAGATCCCGTCCTAAAGTTCTTTGTCTGGCACTAACCTCATAGCCCAAATAAACAACTGTTTGCTTCGCCATCTGGGCTTTCTTCTGGGACACTCGATACTCTGTAGGCCCAAAAACTTGAAGAGACTTATCATCCACTCTATACATGCCTCTTGAGTTTTGGTAGCTACCAGAAGGTTGTCCACATGCTGTAACAGCTGTCCTTCTTCTGATGGAGCTTCCCAGGATTCCAGAGCTTTTGCTCGTCGTTCTTCAAATATCAAGGGAGAGTTCTTAAAAACCTTGAGGTAGAACTGACCATGTTAGCTGGGTTTTGCATCCAGTTTGGTGTTTTCCCACTCAAATGCAAAACTTTTCTGGCTGGACTCATGGAGAGGAAGGCAAAATAAAGCATCTTTTAAATCCATAACAGTAAACCATGTTAAACCATGTAGTTCACATGTTAAATGATTTATCAGACTGTAGGGGTTGGCAACCACTGGTTATAAATCCTCAGTTATCTTATTAAAAGCTTTTAAATCTTGTATTATTTGGTATGATCCATCAAGCTTTTCAACAAGTAAAATAGGAGTATTGCACTCAGACTGATAGTCCTTTAATAGCCCTATCTGTAAAAAATTTTCAATTACTGGGCTAATCCCTTCTCTTGTCTTCCTTTCTCAAAGGATGCTGCTTGTCCATAACTGATTGTTTTCCTTATTCAAGCCTAATTTGCACTGGTGGTGCATTCTTTGCTCTCCCTGGTATGTTAGAAGCCCACAACACAGGAAATACCTGAGCCAATATTTTCCTGTGAGTTTCATCTTCACTTTCAGCTTTAGCTTCATTGGTTATTAACATCAGGCTTAACAATTCCACTTATTGTTGGTCCAAAGTAATCTCTCTGGTTTTGAAGATTATTTTTGCTTCTAATTGTTCCAATAAAACTCTACCCAAAAGTGCTGATGGAGCACTGAGCATATATAAAAACTTGTGAGTTCCCCATTGTTTCCCAAGTTTATATTTCAATGGCCTACAAAAATAAGCTCTTTCAGATTGGCCAGCTGCCCCCTTTACCATGACATGATGATCTGTTATCGGTATTAAAGCTTTATTTAACACCAAATATGTTGCCCTTGTGTCTGTCAGGAATTCCATTTTCTTTTCTTTGTTGCCTGGTTTCATTATGACCAGAGGGTCTCTTAGGGTAGGATCCTCCAGTCCACCTCAATCTTCCTTCACATGGGCAACCACCACCGGTCTCTCTTTTTGATCTCTTCTTTGTTCATCGCCTTTTCTTCGTCCCTGGCGCTGGTTCTTCCAGTGTCCAACCCTCTTGCAGAATGCACATTGGTCTCTCCTTAGCCAAGGTGCTCCCTGCCTTGGTGGCACTCATCCACATTTCCCTTTTTTTTCTTCTCTTACTACTGGTAATAATAATTCATCCCTTCTTTGCACTTTTATTCCTGGTTACTAAATACTCTCCATGCCTCTTCTAGCAAAGTCTCTAAATCTCGTGCTGTCACACCCTGTATCTTCTGAAGTTTGCATCTAATGTCCCCTGTATATTGTCCTAAGAATAAACCCATTAGATGTTGTACCCCTTCCTCAGAATCAGGATCTAAGCTTGTATGATGACACATTGCATCCTGCCAATGTTCTAGAAATTCAGAAGGTGTTTTGGAGGGACCTTGCTTAGTTGCATATAGGGTCGATCAATTTATTGGTTTAGGAACTGCTCTTTCCAACCCCTGCACTATATATTCTGACAGTTCTCTAGCTTTTCCACATCACTATCATTATTAGGATCCCAGTATGGATCCCAAAGAGGAAAAACATCTCTCAATCTGCTCTGTGTTATTCTGCAATCATCTTCTGCTAAGTCCCTAGCTTCTTTTAAAACCAGTTGTTTTCCTTCTCAGTTAAGACATCCAATGATAGCTGAGGTCTGTCCAGTCAGGTCGATGCTGTTTAATCATAAACTTTAATTTCTTTGCAACATCTGTTGGGTCACTTCAATAACGTTTAGCAATCTTTCCCAAGCCTCTAAATCCATTGTAGAAAAAGGAATTTTAACTCACATTGTTTTCCCATCAGGACTTACTGCCCCTCAAGGGTGCTTGCATAATTTCCCTGGTTTATTTCTGAGTCCGGGATGCTGCAGGACCCTTTGGAGAGGGCTTCTCTTCCTCGCTGTTGCTGCTGAGCAGTGGGAGAGATTTAGGAGTAGGTAGAGTAATCAAGGTGGGGAATAGAGTAGAAGTTGGAGTTGAATTTGAACTAGAAACTGGAGTTGATTCAGTTGAGCTTAAAACTGGAGCTGGAGCTGAAACAGAAATAGCTTTGTTTAAAGCTGGAGCTGGGGATGAAAAAGTAATAGCCTTAATTGGAGTGGGGGATGGAATATGAGCTGGAGTTTGGACAGAGATGTCAGGAGGTGGAATAAGAGCTGGAACTGGAGCTGAGGGTGAAGTCTTAGGAGGTGGAATAAGAGCTGGAACTGGAGTTGAGGTTGTTGACTGTAGGAAAGACATTCTGTGCTATTCTTGTGAGCCAGCAAAGGCCTCCTGAAGATAAAGGAAAGCCCCCTATCTCTCCTGAGGAAGACACCAAGGTTGTCAGCATGGAGACGTGATGAAGGAGAGAAAGTTGAGCGATACAGACTCCAGCTGGCTCACAGAATGGTGGCTCCTTGGTCATCCAATGAGCCACATCTTTCTTGTAACCAATGGGCAGTGAATGTGTATGTTGAGTGAATATAAATATCTTGAAAAAGTATAAAAGCAGCATGTTGCTATATTAAATCTTTCTTTCACCCTTCTGATGGAGTTGTGGTACTTTGTGCTGTGTCATACTCTATAAGGACAGTTATCCATCCCAAATTTGCTGCCCCTCTCCGCCCCCTTGCCTTCTAGGGGATGGTTCAAACAGATCCCCCAACTCTTGCTCCAGTGGCTCAGCTGGGTATTCCTTGTCTGGGTGTGTGCAGCGCTGGTTTATGGAGCATGCATTACAACACCCTTTCATCCTCCCTCTGCTAGCCTCAATCTCTTTTTCCAGGGCCAATGCAAAGGGGTCAGAGGGAGCCCTGAGCCTGCAATCTCTCTGCCACTCAGGGTGGTTCTGGAGGGAGAAAAACACGTCAGCATATGTCACTTCTTCCCATTTTTCCTCCTCAAAAACAACATAAGCTGTAACAAAGTCTCATAATGAGAGTTCCAGTTGGGGGCCAGCTGACCCCCTCTTCAAGCCTATTAGAGTGGTCACCACTGTGTGGAAAATTTCACTAGAGTCCTTCTATCCCTCCATACCCTACTAGTTCCTTCCAGTGTGCCAAAATACACCCTAAAGAACTACTTTTGGGGATCTCTTTACTCTGCTTGCTTCCCATCGCTCCCCTTCTCCTTAACAAAACCAACACCCTACTCCAATCCTCATTACCTCCTCCTTTGCTTCTTGTCTCACTTCCACCCCAACCTGGCTTCACAGATTTTTACAGTCCTTTTCCAATCTTCTTCTTGCACAGCCCACAGCTCAGGTACTAAATGTGATTTTCCACAAATCAGCTTTAAAATATTTGGTTCTAAATCAACTTGACCAGGGAGCTGTTGACATTGGGCACATTCTCTGTACTAGTTAGCAGAAGAACAATAATAACATCCTGCACAAATCTTACATTGCAGTAACACCCACGCACAATGCCAACCTTGAGATGCACCAAAAGCTGCAGGAAAATTCCCACAAATGCAAGCTATTCCATTCACTCTTCCTTGACTGTCTAGATTCTCCACAGCCAGTTGCTCCCAATCCAAAGCCACTAGTCTCTCAGCAGACAACTGATATAACCTTCTAAATAAATGCTCTAATTTCCCCTGTCTATCCACCAGTTTACTGTGCTCACAAACTTCCACAAGTCAAGCTTAAACCACTGAAGCAAAGCAGTTTCTTCTCTCTGTCTGGCCAGATTGGATTCTCAGACCAAAACTACCCCTATTATGACACTAGCAATCACCATCTACAAACACAATCCCCGTACCTAAAACCACAAGTAAACTCTTACCAAAGGCTTCTACTTGTTCTTGCCAAACTGGCCCCGTCCTTTGTCTATCCCCAATTTGCTTCAAAATGTTCATGTCTCAGCTCTCAAAAATTAATCAGCACTTTCAAATGAACCAGTTTTACACTTCACACTCAACCTGTGCTGCACTTACAACTTTTGACACAAGATGGAAGTGTTGCCTCAAAAATACGCCACAGCTCCAAACATGACCACAACATAAACTCACATATAATTAAAAAAATCTCTTTCATGCAATCTAACAATATCGCAATCTTATTATTCCCACGGGAAACACAAACAAAACACACTACACTAAAGCACTCAACCTCTATACTTCAAATTCCACAAACATAAACACCTGAACAACAGAGCGCTGCCCTATAATTTTTCAGATTCCAAACCCTTTTAACATGAAAACCGGGTGTTATAGTAAATTCTGTCCCCGTAGCCAAAACACAGACAGACAGACAGACACACATACACACACATACACACACAGACACACACACAGACACACACAGTCACAGCGGGGAGGAGGTTTATTAAGGATCATGCACCCCGCACACTTTGTTTTTCCCTGACCATTTCAGTTGCCCGAAAATGGAACTGCAGGTCCAAACTCTCACTTGCATCGTGCTAACAACACGCCTCAACAAATGCTCTCACAATAGTTCTCACAGTCAGGACATATTCACAACAGCACAACTTTAGACCAGGATTTGCCCTTATAACTGCTAGCCCCAGTTGGTAGCAAACTAAGCCCTCTATGGTGAAATAAATTACAAAATCCCTTATTGTCAGCCACAAAAGCCTGAGCTCAGTACAACAGTTCAACAACTCTTTCTGCTGGCAACCAGATTAACCAGATTTCAACTGCAACTTCAGCCTGCAAGCACAGTACAGAGGCACAAGTTGCAAGTGGAACATCTTCCATGACTTACCAAAGGGCCTTTCCTGACCATGCATATGCCTTACAGGTCACTGTTTAAAACTGTTTTAATTTTTAAAGATATTGTTCTGTCCAGAGTTTTAGTACTCAGGGGTCCTTGTCTGCTGCTGGATGAACAGTCTGTGCAGCAGAGCCCACTCTTCCAGGAATATCCTGGGGGTGCACCAAGGGGGTCCATGACCTGAGCTGGTCTCACAGCCCAGCAGAGCCTCCTCCTGCCTTGGCTCGCCAATTGAATCATTAAACTGAAGTTCACAAACAAAGACTCTCTAACTAGTCCAAGTTAGAAAGTTGTGTGTTTATTACAGAGCTGGGGAGGGGGTCGTTCATCCCTGAAATGTGTGACCACACACAAGGCTCTTTGCCTTCTATTTATTTCCCAGAATAATACATATGCATAACTCCAGCACCTCCCATCCCTACCTTGTATTAGAGTGAGGCTATTAGTCCTTCACACATGTGCAATTCTTCCTTAAATTGGGTTGGTGGTCTTGAATTGGGTCAGTGGTACCAGGGATGAAGTCAGGAAAGCCTTTGTCAGGTGTCTGTGACCCTCTGGCACTATCCAAGGCCCCCTGCTTTGTGATGGATTAACATGGAGTCCAGGTGCTGGGCATTGTTCTACTGGTTTCAGTATGTTCCTATAATGGTTCACTTGCTCCACTTCCTTCTACAAATGAGTTCATAATACAATAATTACATTTAGCTTAAGCATCAAATAATCATTAACCTATCATAGGTGTATCTAGCTTCAATATAAATTGGTTCTGACTCTCAGCTAAAATCTTAACCCTTTAAAATCATGATTCAAGGTCACGAGTTGGGGGGAGAGGGTGGGAGACAAAGACCGCTCACCCTCGAGTTCATGTGGCAACAGAGAATATTTATTCCCAAGGCCCCTTACACAGTGCATGAGAAAGACCCAGTCTGGATGCTCTCAGTGGTTTGAACTCCACGGCCCTTCAGGTCCTGGCCACTGAGATGGCTACATAATTATCTGGGAGATAATTAATTGGACAAGACCCTTTTTCAAGCATGGTAACATTAAGCAACAAAGCAAGCACAAGTTCATTGGCAAGATTAACTCTACTGCCTACAGGACAGCTAAGGCACAACAAAATAAAACAAGCAACAACAAAACCAAACAAAATCCAGACAGCCAAAACAGAAATGAACTGACAGCTATCTGGGGGATGATGGCTGGGTGTGTGTGTTGTGTTTAGGTGCATGGGACAAAAGACAGTGTGGGCAAGGATTAAAAGGAACTTGGCCTAAAACACTAACACTAAGCAGCACTTTAACTTCTACTTTAATTTGTAACTTAACTTATCCCTTGGGCCTAGCAATTCAACAGAGGAATAACACTTAACATTATTTAACCTAACTTAGAGCTATAACTTCCACATTCTACTTAACAACTTGACAGAAAAACAACACTTAGCAATACTTAGCTTATAACTTACATTTACAACTTAGCAAAGGAACAACACTCGTTTCTCACACACCCTATGGCCATTGGACCTCTGTGGCTCCAGGCATGGTTTGAGAGTTTTTGGCACGCTTTGTTTCCCACCCTGCGTGTGCTCACATCTGCTGTTCCAGTCTCCTGCTACGAGGTTCCTGACACAGCCCATTTCATGACCTGAAGGGCCCTGGGACTGGCTGCTCCTCGTGAGGCTGCAACAGGGAGCCCCTTCTCACTCTCTCTCTCCTGGTCCCCATCTCGTTGGGGCCCCAACCTCCCGGGGGGGCTGACAGTGGGGGTGACCCCAGCCAGCAGCCAGTGCTGTGGGGGCTGTGGGGCACAGGGGGTGGGAATGGGGGATCCAGGGTGGTCCCTTGAGCCCCCAGCCTGCTGTGGGGTGATGGGGTCTGTTGGGGCTGAGGGGAGGCACCCCCTCACCTGTCTCCTTTCCCACACAGGTGTGTTCCATTTTTGGGGAAAAGCCCACTGTCACTTCCCCAATGGCAACAGCTGGGTGAAGGTTGTGGATGAGGAACATCCACAAGTGGGAGTAATTTGGGCTCAGGAGATGCCCCAAAGTTTTGAGGTGGGATTGAGTTGTTTGGAGGTGAAGCTGAGCCATTTTCAGTGGGGTGGAGTCGTTTAGAGGCAGCACCCATCGCTCTGGGCTTTTGGGGAGCAGAGCTGTGAGGGACTGGAATGTCCCGGGTTAATGGCTGGAACGATGGCAGAGGCAGAGGGGGCTCTGCTGGCCACGGGCGTGGGCAGTGCCCGGGGCACAGGGGGTGAACAGCCAGCCCCGACGGGACGGGCTGGGCTGGAGCCAGGGAAGGGCAGAGGCCGATCAGCAGCAGCTGCTGCCAGGCGGGACAGGGCCGGCCATGGAGAGACAGGGAAGGCTGATGCAGTGATCAGAATCCCATTTTATTGAGGGATTCAAACCCTTATATACTGTTTCAGGGAGACTAGTAATGTGTCCTACAATGATTAGGTTAAAATACACAAACATATGCATATAACAACATCTCCTCCTTGCAGAGCTTAATGGGATTTTCTTTTTCCGGTAAACCCGTTTGATTGAATCTTCTTGCAATCCAGGTCTAATTTTCAAAGTTCCATTTGCTTTTCCCAAGGCAGCCTGTTATCCAATCTCTTATGTTAACCAGGTCCAAAGTCCATCATCTGTCTTGTGTCCCCCGACGTTCCAACAGGACAGGGCTGTGGAGCAGGGCAGTGCCCTCCCTGACACAACTGGCTCGGCTCTGGGAACTCCCCGGGGAAGGCCCGGGACATTCACACAGAGGGCTGGAGGTTTGCATCCCTTCCCATGGGCCACACCTGGCTCAGCTGCGCTGCCGGGAGAGGCAGGGCCACATCTCAGAAGGGGCCATAAACCATCAGAGCCCTGGGATCCGCAGCGCGACATCCGACAGTGTAAAACTCCCGCCAGAGGAGGGAGCTGGGCATTCACCCAACCTGAACCTGTGCTGACTCACAGAACTTGGTGCTTCTGGGGCTTTTCCTGCCCCCAAGGGATCCATCCTGGGACCATCACTTACACCAACGACAGGGACATTGTAATAATCAAAACCAAAACTTTTGTTGCTGGATCCAGAGCTGGTGACTGCGTATCTTTCTACTCCGATGCTTCCTTTCTTTTCCTTTTCATAATTTCTCTTGTGTTACTTTAACGAGCCCCCCTAACTTCCACAACCTGGCCACACAAACCCAATACACTGGATCAAAACATGGATCACCCAGAATGGGGGTCACCAGGTCTCTGTCCATCATGGGTCACTCTGATGGGTGACAAGGCTGGAGCAGGGGACAAAGCCCTTCCCACAGTCGGGGCACTGGCAGGGCTTCCCTGATCCGTGGCTCCATTTGTGTGAGGCCAAGGCAGAGCTGCAGGAGAAGCTCTTCCCACACTCAGGACACTCTTAGAGCCTCTCCCCAGTGCATATGTGCCTGTGCATGGTGAGGTGGGAGTTGCATTTGTAGCTCTTCCCACAGCTGGGGCAGTGAATGGGCCTCTCCCCTGTGTGTGTTCTCAGCCCAGGGGGTCAGAGTGGGGAAACTGCTGGCAGCACCTTCAGGACACAGCCAAGGGCTCGGGGTCTCCTCCCCCACTTCATTTTCTCTCCCCAGTTCAAATCATCCCCTCTCATTTGCATTTTCTCCCCACAGTCCTCACCCCAATTAAACTTCTCCACAATTAAGCCCTGATCTCTCTCCCTACCCCCAGCTCCTCCTGGCAGGACCCGGCCAGGACCTTCGGGAAACAGAAGAAAGGGTTAAAAATTTCATCATTATTTCCATTTATTTCCTTGGTTTCTGGGGGATTTTCCTGCGGCTGCTCCGGGTGAAGGCTGAGGGATCCCCTCAGGCTCCACCGCCTTTCCAGTCCCTTTTCCAGCTCTTTTCCTCAGCTGACACAAACCTGCAGATTTTGGGGGTGGGAGGGGTCGCTCTGCTCGGGAGTCTCGGAGCTGCCCCCAGGGAGGCCCCGAGGCCCCAGCGCAGCTCCCCCCGGCCCCCTGGAGCATTTGGAATCTCCAGCTCTCAGCCAGCGCTCTCCATGGGATTCAATCCCCCCTGCAGGGTTTGCCCCCAGACCGGCTTTGTTTCCAGAGGGGTTTGTGGTTTCCCTTCGAGCCAGGCCCTGGTGGCACCGGAGCGGCCACGGGTGAGGGGCAGGAAGGGCTGTGGGACAGCAGCTCCCCACAAACCCCCGGAGGGGACAAGGGTTGGGGGGAAATAGAGAATAAACACGGGACTATAGAAGAAGAAGAAAAAAATATAGACTATATATGATACCTAAAATGATATTAAATGAAATAAAATTATGAAAAAAAAAGTGACAGCAGAGCTTTTTCTGTTGGGACTTTGGGTTTCTTGTCCACGTTTCAAGCTGGGTCTGAGACAGAAACCAATGGCTGGGAGAGACATTGCTGCTGAAAGGCCTCATTTTGCCAAAACTACAGTATCAAGTACCAAGTAACACCTTGAAGTTACAGAAGTCCCAGAACCCACGATGGATTCCCTCATTTGAAGCTGAAAGCAGAGCTCCCCTTGCAACTTTGCTTTGCAACGATGAATGAAAAAATTCAGCACAATCCCCAGTTCCCTCCCTCCTCTGCCCAGCAGCGCAGGCAGATGTGATGGGAGTTACGGTCAGTTTGTGCCACTGCTTGCCCCTCAGGTTCAGGAATCCTTGCCCTGCTCCAGGGTGTGGGATCTGTCCATGGGGTCAGTCCCTGCCCTGTCCAGCGAGGGTCCCTTCCCCCCCGTGAGGCCACTCCTCAGCTCGGCCCTGAGGTGCAGGTCAGTCACGCTCCAGCCCCGTGGGCAGCAGCGCCAGTTTGTGCCAGGCCATGGGATCCATAGTGTCCAAAAGAGCCCATTTCCCCATGGCTCTGCCTGGCTAGAGGCAGGGCCTCTATCATTCCCTCCCTCAACATACATCCTACAGGTTCCTTCAAGGGGATGTGATGGATCATCCTCCCTTCTGTTGCACCCGGCAGCTCGGTCATGGGAGGCTGAGGCCACCTTCACTTTAGCAGAACTCCCTCGGTCAGTGTTTTCCTCTTTGAGCTGACGTCCCTGCTGCCAGGACATGAGTGGGTTTGCCATCCCACCTTCTCATGTCTTCCCCATGGTCACCAAGAAAGAATCACAGCTCAGCTCATTGGGTGTACCCCCTCTCTCTAGCTGGGAGACATTGGACTTTGATGTTAGGGCCTGTGACCTGCACTGGCGCCACATGGAAACTGTTCTTTGTCACCTCCTCTCTCCCCTCCCTAATTTCCTCTTACAACTCCTCTTTGGTCCTTAGCCAAAGCAGAGACATGAGTGTGCATCAGGCCGCTGACCATACTCTCATAATACCTGAGCCTGTTGGCTACAGAACTTCTGTCTTTCACTTGTCTTCAGCGTTCATCATTGCAGTGAAGGTGGTGTATTGAGATGGCCCCAGATTTGCCACGCTCCACAACATCTGCCCTGTCCACCTGACCTTGTTGGAGTCATTGTGGTGCTGTCAGCCCCTTCCAAAGAGTTTCTCTAGTACTGCCACTTCTCTCAGCTGTTGGATCCTTTCCTCAATGGTCTTAGGATGGCAATCCTGCATTCTGTCTCTGTGAACAAACCTCTTTCTTACCCTCATTAAAAGCCGCTCACAGAGGGAGGGAAAGGGGCCATGGCTCCCTCACAAACACCTGATCAATACCCATGTCCTGGGTCAAGGATCCCAAATTCCTTGCTTTGCCACCATCCAGTTGCACTCCTGGACCCATAAGGACCCAAACCCAGAGTAACTAGGTTGAATAAGCCTCACAGCCCCGCAGTGCAACATCTTTTTGCAGATTACAGAGACTGTGGTATGACAGGGACTCAGTTGATGATTTCAATTTCTGGCTCCCTTGCTGGTTGTGAGGTCCCTGGTTCCTCATAATTATTAGCTGGGCACACTGTTAATGATGTCTTACACCTCCCCCTCTGCACAGGGGCCACTGCTGCTGGCTGTGACTGCCCCTGTGGTTCAGCTGGAACCTGCACAGTTGTCACATCCATGGGTTCCAGTGCTGCACCATCAGACTCTCCCTCTCTGAGGCAGGGAGAGGGTTACCCACCAGCTGGAGAAGTGTATTCCCTCAGCACCTGTTGCGTCTTCTCCATTACCCCCATCCAATCTGGGTGGTTTATTTATGAGGTGGGCTGTGTGGCAGCATCCCTAGTCGTTGAGGTAGAGTGACTAGATGTTAGAGTGGAAACCCAAGGCAGTCTCACCTTATCTCTAAATGCTAAATAGAACAGGAATATCAGCAACACCAGCCACTGTATGATATGGTTGGCATCTAGAGAATGTTTGATCCCTTAGAAAGCTCTTGGGATAGGCCCAAAGAAATGGGTGAAGGGTTGGGAGAAAACTTACCCCGGTGCTTCTTCCTTGCAATGGGTGCCATTATCAATGAAACCCCAAAAACACACACTTAGTGTGTGGTAACCATGTATCCATGTGCCTGCTTTCAAAAAGTTAAAGATCCATTAATTCCTCACCTTATTGACCCATTGTGCAAACACTGCATAACAGCAACAGTAGCCTTAGCCACAGAACCCAATTTTAGATAAGGAGCTGCAAATGGGAGAAATACAGCCACAATCACGCACTCTTCAAACCAGGGTAGGCTACACCACATGGTGCTGCATAACAAGGTTTTCATATCCAGCACACAAAAAAGTAGGTTACCCAGGAACTGTTATTCCTTCGTCTCTCTTTCCTCTCAATGCCCTCAGGCCCCACATTGGGTGCCAAAATCTGTCTTGGTTTCAAAGACAGGTGCCTATAAAGAAACCTCTCTTGGAGTGGAAAATATGACCCTCTCCCCTCTGAATTATTATAAATTTGAAACTAAGGGGCTGATGGGGCTTTCAGGCAAAGATATCAAAAAAGAAACAACAGTTCTTTACTAGTATGCATGTGTATGTATGTATGTATGTATGTATGTATGTATGTATGTATGTATGTATGCACATTTACAGAAACTCTGGGGCCCTGCCCAAAGCTGCTGGGCATCTGGATGCTGGGTTACAGTGTACCAGGAGCCTTGAGGCAGAGCAGAGCAGGGCTGAGTGGGAAATTGCTCCTTGGGCAGCTCCTCTGAGAGGGCTGGTCCCTGGTCAGGCTGTGCCAAGGGGGCAGACCCTGGCAGGGGACAGGCGCCTCCTGGCCCCAGGTCCTGGTGTGGTACACACTGGCTTTGGGCTCCCGACCAGCAGAGAACCAGAGAAGGAAGCCAATAAGCACAGCCACGGTGCTGAAGGAAAAGAAACAAAAAGAAACAGGCAAAATCCACCATGCAACAGTACTTCTGGTCAGAGGCATGATGCAAGAGGGCCATTGCGCAGATTGGCCGCTCTCACAGGAAATTCTGGGCTGGCTCTCACCCATCCCAATACTCCCAGAGCCGGGGGAGGTGACGGGGGACCAATGACCACCACAGAAACAAAAAACTACAAAAATGGTATGGGATAAAAAAACATTGCCAAGACAATGCCTGTGGGCCAGAGAGAATTAGAATTGTGGAATCATTTAGGTTAGAAAAGATGTCGAATCAGTATTCCCTGATGCCACCAGAAGAAATAATTGAAAACCAAAGGTAACATTTTATGGAGCTGAAAATCAAAGAGTCTGCTCTTCCCAATGAGTGGCTGAAGTCAATCAGCATCCCGATGGATGTTCCTCTCCGTGTTCATCCAGGTACCTGTGGGGAGCCAAGAACACGTGGAACCCACCAGCCAGGTGTCTCTCCAACGTTGCTTACCAGGACCATGGATCACCAGGGCTCTGCCCAATGGGGGTCACTGGGGATCATCCCATGCGGATCCTCCCTTGGGGGATGGAGCTGGAGCAGCGCACCAAGCTCTTGCCACACTTGGGGCACTCGCAGGATTTCCCTTTACAGGTACCTGTGTGAGTGTCAGGTCAAGGCTGAGCTCCTGGAGAAGCTCTTCCCACCCTCAGGACACTGGTGGGGCCTCTCCCCGGGGTGGATGCGCTGCTGTGCCCTCAGGTGTGAGCTCTGGCCGGGGCAGCGCTGGGCTCCTGCCTGCTCCCACCCTCTGTGCGGGAAGCAGGAATGGGAAAGGAGGGAAAAGCGATGGGTGGAGATAAAAATGTGGGGGTTGTGGTCACCCTGGGTGGGAGCTTCCAGTCCTTTGGTCTGCAGATCTTGAAAGGGGGGATGCAGAGATGGATAGGGGATCCCCAGGGATTTTGGGGGCAGGATGAGGGATCGTGTGAGTCCCTTGCTGGGGGGAAGAGGGTCTGGCTGGAGCCCCCTGGTGCTCCTGGGGCCCTTGGCTGGAGAGTTGGCAGAGGCTCAAAATGGCTCGATCCCACTTCAAAATCCTCAACCCCACCCCAAAATACACGATCCCACAGAATCCCCAAAACCCACAGAAGTGGTGGGGATGGAGATTGGGACTAGTGGGATGAGGGAGAGATTCTGCTTCCTGGTACAGAGGAGGATATAGAGCAATAGGCAGAACTGGGGGGGTTTCCCTCCCAGCATTCTCCAGCCCTTGGCATTCCCGGTTTCCAGGTCCCTTGAGGGAATCCAACACCTCCTCACCATCCCCCTGTGTTTAGCCTTTCCTTCCCACCACCTCCACTGGCTTCTTCTCTGGAGAAAACTCGGATCCACTGACTTCTTGCTCTCCCCTCTGTACATGCAGACACTTCTCTGTCACAGACATCTTTTGTGAAAAATCCTTTCTTTGGGATTTTTCCTTCTGGGAAGCTGAGGCCCCAGAAAAAGAATGTAAACAATGGTTATCTGCTGCTGTGGAATGTAACAGGTGCACCTGTGATTGGCCCATGTTGGATGTTTACAATTAAGGGCCAATCAAAGGCCGAGCTCTCTCTGGGACAGAATCAGAGAGAGCTCCTTTGTTTATTGATTCTTTTTCTATTCTTAGCTTAGCAAGCTTCTGAGACTTTTTCTCTCTATTCCTATTAGCATAGTCATAATGTAACATATATCATAAAATAATAAATCCAGCCTTCTGAACATGATATCAAGATTCTCGCCTCTCTCTTCACCCTGAAACCCTTGCAAGCCCGGCAACACTTCTCCATCGATAAATATTGTCCTCATGTACTCTGTGAGCCTGTAAATAATGGACAAGGCTTGGCAACCTCAGGACTGGATTTTTTGGGTGTGTGTTGTTGGGATTTTTAAAATATCGATGTCTCTACTCCGTTCCCTTTCCAGATTGAGAGGATGTAAGCACAGCTCCAGTCTTTCAGCGTCTGGGGTGTGAGCGTTTAGCAGCAGAGCCTGTGCCAGGCACGGAGCCACAGGGACACTGGAGGGACATTCACCTGCCTTCCACAGCCTCAGCAGGGCAGCTGCAGCCTGTGCTGAAAACAGCCACTGGCAGAGGGGATTTCTGATCAATCCTGTCTGCCTCCCAGGAGCCAGCTTGAAAAGAAAAACCTCTCAATTTGCTGAGGCAAAGAAAAAGAAAGGTAGTATTGAATAAAATAAAAGCAAGGCCTCTTGAGACAATGGTTGTCTTTAAAAAGCCAAAGCAAACAATATTTTGTATTGATTGAAAATCTAGCTTTTGATTTCTCTGTTTTTCACATCTGTTGTCTTCTGGAAAATTGTGGTAGTGGAGTTTGGTGGTTTTTTTTTTTGTTTTTTTTTTTAAGTAGAGATGCTGAAATACTTCTAGGTAAAGGAAATAAATAGGAAATTTTCCCCTTCCCCTAATCAAATTGTGTGGTTTGTCAACAGAAGGATTGAGACTGTATATCCAGCAAGCCTGTGCCATTCCAAAGTGCTTTCCTTTGAAAGGACAGCTGTCTTTTCCTTTGTGGACAGGAATAAATCAAAGCTATCCTGGAAACAGATACTGTCCCTCCTTTTTTCCCTTCTCACAGGAATACAAACATGTTTTGTTGTGGTGAATGCTTTCCACATTGAGGGCATCTCCAGCCCAAATTCCTCTCTTGCAGGAAAGTCTCTCCCGCAGACACAGAGCTTGAGCTGACAGAGAAAAATGGGACCTCACAAGAGAAGCAAAGTCTTCTAAGGAGAACAGAATTGTTCAGGTTGGAAAAGAGCTCTGAGCTCATCAAGTCTCATCAACCATCAACACAGCACTGCCAAGGCCACTCAGCCATGTCCCCAGGTGCCACATCTACAGGTGCTTGAAATCCCTTCATGGATGTGGCTCACCCTCAGCCCTTACAGCCTGTTCCAGTGCTTGACCACGTTTCAGGGAAAAAATTGTTCCTCTGTCCAATCTAAACCTTCTCTGGTGCAACTTGTGTGTGACCGTGCCCACAGGAGTGTTCCGATGAGGGAAGAGACGAGGATCTGACTCCATGTTTCAGAAGGCTTGATTTATTATTTTATTATATATATTTTATCAAAACTATACTAAAAGAATAGAAGAAAGGATTTCATCAGAAGGCCAGCTAAGAATAGAATAAGAAGGAATGATAACAAACGCTTGTGGCTCGAAGTCCAAGCCAGCTGACTGCGATTGGCCATTAATTAGAAACAATCACATGAGACCAATCACAGATCCGCCTGTTGCATTCCACAGCAGCAGATAACCATTGTTTACATTTTGTTTCCTGAGGTCTCTTGTTGAGGCTTCCAGTCTCTCGGCTTCTCAGGAGGAAAAATCCTGAGGAAAGGATTTTTCATAAAACATGTCTGTGGCACTTGTGGCCATTTCCTCTCGTGCCATCGCTCTCCTGTGGGGGAAGAGGCCGATTCCCCCCTGCTGCAGGCGCCTCTCAGGGAGCTGTGCCCTGCTGGCTCTGCTCAGCTGCTCTCAGCCCTCTCCCCAGGCCCTTCCAGCCCCTCGCCCCGGGCCCTGCAGGGCTCCTGTGACCCCAGCGCAGGACCCGGGCCCTGGGGAACCTCCCACCCTCGGCCTCAGCCCGTCTCTCCAGGCTGCCCAGATCCCCCTGCAGAGCCTTCCTCCCTCCAGCACAGCAACACCACCCACTGAAGCCAAGACTCCAAGTGCACCGTACTTATTTCTTTCCGTTGAATTCCTTGATTGGAGCAACAACCACCCACAAACCTCCCTGACTGCTCAGGACCTGGCTGGGCTGCCCTGACCTAACCTTCAGAGAAAGAAAGGATTGGGTTCCAGCCCTGTTCTCAGCACTGTTTTACCCCTGGCGAGGTGACAGCAGGAGGGTTTTGTTGTCTTTGCCTTGGGAATTGTAGATCACTGCTGCTGGTGCCCCTCTTCTGGCTGCCACCTGAATTTTAGCAGTACAACTGCAATTGCCTCTTTCAATCAGTGCTACCCACGGTGCTTTCATGATGGGAAACTCAATAGTTTTGTCACAGGACTCATGCTTAGCAGATTTTTGAATACTCACAAGTGCCTGAGCCCTAAGCTGAGGACAATTAAAGCCACACAGGCCACATTCACAGTGCTCACATTCACAGCCCTGCTGCTAGTGCTGGTGAAATAGAATCAGTTTACAGAGGCCACCAAAGAAATTGCCTCTGGGGTGTCAAAAAAAAAAAAAAAAAAAAGAAAAAAAAAAAAAAAAAAGAAAAAATCCACCAGGAGAAGGAAAAAACCAGAACTTATTGACCAACTTAATTGCTTCTTCTGAGCAGCAGAAAATAGAGATGACACCAAGCTGGGTGTGAGTGTGGATCTGCTGGAGGGTAGGAGGGCTCTGCAGAGGGCCCTGGACAGGCTGGATCCCAGGGATAAATCCAACAAGGTGAGGTTTTACAAGTCCAAGTGCTGGGCCCTGCACTTTGGCCACAACAACCCCTGCAGCGCTACAGGCTGGGGACAGAGGGGCTGGACAGCAGCCAGGCAGAAAGGGACATGCAGGGACTGATGGACAACAGGCTGGACATGAGCCAGCAGTGTGCCCGGGTGGCCAAGCAGGCCAGTGGCTCCTGGCCTGGATCAGGAATGGTGTGGCCAGCAGGAGCAGGGCAGGGATTCTTCCCCTGTGCTCAGCACTGCTTGGGCAGCACCTTGAGCGCAGTGTCCAGTTCTGGCCCCCCAATTTAGGAAGGACATGGAGGGGCTGGAGCGTGTCCAGAGAAGGGCAACAAGGCTGGGGAGGGGTCTGGAGCACAAGTCCTGTGAGGAGCAGCTGAGACAGCTGGGAGTGTTTATCCTGGAGAACAGCAGAGACCTCATCACTGCCTGCACGTCCCTGACAGGAGGGGGCAGCCGGGTGGGGCTGGGCTCTGCTCCCAGGGAACAGGGACAGGACTGGGAGACACTGCCTGGAGCTGCACTGGGGACGTTTAGGCTGGACATTGGGAAGCTCTTCATAGAACGTGTGATTGGGAATTGGGATGGGCTGCCCAGGGAGGTGCTGGAGTGACTGTCCCTGGAGCTGCTTAAAACTGGATGTGGCACCTAGTGCCATGGTCAGGGTGACAGGGTGGTGTTGGGTCATAGGCTGGACTTGATCTCAAAGGTCTTTTCCAAGCTGGCTAATTCTGTGATTCTGTGATCCTGGCCTGCATGGCCCCAGTTTTAGGGGAAACCCCTCTGCAATACCCATAAATACCCTCAAATCCTCCCAAGCCCTAAATTTTCCCCCCAAATGACAGTAAAATCATTGGGTTTAGAGGTCTTTGTTCAAATTCTTTATTTTTATGACAATTTCATGCTTTTGTAGGGAATAAAAATAGATGAAATAAAATCAAGCTCAAAAAAAGGAGTTACTTGTCAGCATCACGAGAATATCTGTAGGGTTGGGTTCAGTGCAGGGAAGAGCCTTTGTTGGAGGGGTTTCCACCCCAAATCTTGGTCTTTGCCCAAATCCATCACCATTTGACTGTGGAAGACACCTGTGGGCCATAGAGAATCAGAATAATGGAACCACTGAGGCTGGAAAAGACCTCAAAGACCATCCAACATTGCTTGATGCCACAGGAAGAAAGGATTGGATGGGAGATCTGAGACTTTTAGGGTTGAAGGTTAACAAATCCACTCTTCCCAATGAATTCTTGATGCCAATTCTGAGTCCCGATGGATATTCCTGCCCCTGCCTTCATCTAGGTACCCACAGGGAATCAGGAGGATGTGGAGACCTCCAGCCAGGTGTCTTCTCAAAAGAGTTCACCCATAACGGGGGTCACCAGGGATCTGCCCAACAGGGATCACTGGGGATCACCCAAAGCAGATCCTCCCATGGGGGATGGAGCTGGAGCAGCACACAAAGCTCTTCCTGCACTCGCGGCACTTGCAGGGTCTCCCTTACAGGTGGGTGCATTTGTGTGACATCAAGGCAGAGCTCTGTCCCTTCCCACACTCCCCACACTCGTAGGGCCTCTCCCCGGTGTGGGTGCGCCGGTGCAGGGTGAGGGTGAAGTTGTGCTTGAAGCTCTTCCCACAGGCAGGGCAGCAGAAGGGCCTCTACTCCGTGTGTGTTCGCTGATGTATGAGGAGATTTGACCTGGTCTGAAACTCCTTCCCACACTTGGGACACTCATAGGGCTGGTCCTCACTGTGGGTCTTCTTGTGGTCAATCAGGCTAGATCTACGGCTGAAGCCCTTCCCACACTTGAAGCATTTGTAGGGTTTTTCTCCTGAGTGGATCTTCTGGTGCTGGACTAGGACTGAGTGGAAGCCGAAGCTCTTCCCACATTCCCCACACTTGTAGGGCCGTTCCCCAGTGTGCTGGCGCATGTGGGGGATGAGCTGGTAGTTGCAGTTGAAGATCTTGCCACATTCCAAGCACCTGTAGGGCCATTCCCCTGTGTGTACTTGGTGGTGGATGAAGAGGTGGGAGGTGTGGCTGAAGCTCTTCCCACATTCCAAGCACATGTAGGGCTTTTCCCCGGCATCAAACTGCTCATGGATCACCAGAGTGGATTTCTGGATGAAGCAATGGGGGCGTCTTTGCTCCTCAGAGCACCCTGGGCTGGGTTTGGAGCCCTTCCTTGTGGGGGATTCCTTTGGCTTTTCCTCCCTATTGGATTCCTGCCCCTTGGAGCCGCTCAAAACGGCCTCTTCCATGAGGTTCTGCTGTGGGGATTTGTCCACCCTGGTCTCCATCTCCAGCTCAGTGCCTGGGGGAGGAAAGAGAAGGAGAGAATGGGAGGAGGAGAAGGGAAAAGGCAGAAGGAAGGAGAGGAAGGAGAGGAAGGAGAGGAAGGAGAGGAAGGAGAGGAAGGAGAGGAAGGAGAGGAAGGAGAGGAAGGAGAGGAAGGAGAGGAAGGAGAGGATTTTCCTCCATGCCAGAGGGAAGGGAAAGGAGATCCCCTCAATCCATCCCTGGCAGGATGGCGTTGGCAGTGAGGCTGTCCTGCAGCGATGCTGGGCTGGGAGATGGAGCAGCAGAGAGGGGAAAGGGGCAGTGATTCCTCCTCACCTGCCTGGGTATCCTGGAGCATCTTCCTCACTGCCCCCTCCTCCTCCATTTGGCCAAGCCTTGGGAATAAGAAGTCGGATTTTGAGGGAAAAACAAGGGGTGAACACATTGGCCTGAGAGTTCCTCCTGCCTGAGTCCATCTCTAGAAGTCACCAAGTACCTTGTGTCCATGAAAATCGCCAGAACGTCAAGACTCAAGAGGAAAAAAATCCCTCCCTGGGTTTTCCCCTTGTGGATGCTGCGGGTCCCGCATATATTGGAGGCCTGCTCCAGGAATCCCAGGGATTCCCCCCATGCTGGGGTTCTGGGAGTCCCCCTTCTCTGGGCTGCTGAGGGTCCCATGGGTCCCCCTCTCTGGGGTTGCTCTAAGGGATGCCGAGGGTTTTGGGGTCCCTCCTCCCCTGACTCTCCGCTCCGGGGTGCCGGGGTTTTCCTCCCTCTGGGGTCCCCACTTTGGTGTCCCACGGTGTCCCCCGCTCCAGGCTCATCCCTTCTCTGCTGCCTCTTCTCCAGGCTCCCCTCACTCTCGGCTGTCGGGGTCTCCCCGCTCCAGGCCCTCATTTCAGGGTCAGGCACTCCCGGGGCTCCCCCTTTTCGCGTTCCCCCTCTCACAGCTGCTCCTCTCCTCCCGCCACGGGGCTCCGGGGACCTCCATCGCCCACCCACCCGCAGCCGCACCGGGAAACTCCAAACAAAAACCTTCCAAGACCCCCGCAGGATCCGCCCAAAGGGGGTTTCGAGTCAGCTTTGGACTCGTGTAAGATCCAAACATCGCTCCGCCCGCCCCGTCCCGAAAAAAAGAAACAGAAACCGCCAAAGATACTTCGGGTGAGCTCCAAATACCCCTCCCTCCTTCAAAACAATCCTGCCGGCATCGCCCAAGATATTCGGGGCGAGGTGTCCCTCCCCGCTCACCTGCGGGGCGATGCTCCCGGCGCGAAGGGGCTGCAGAGCGGGACAGCGACGGACGCACGTGGGGCCTCCGCTGGCTGCTCCTCTGCTGGCTCCTCCTCTGCCCCTCCTCTTCCTCCCGCTCCTCCCCCGCCTCCTCCTCCCGTCCCTCGGCTGCCGGCGAGGAGCCCTCGGGTGAGCGGAGCGGGGACGGGACCCGTGAAAGGGGTGGGAGGGGGGGACGGGGGGAGGTGGGACGGGAGGAAAGGGTTCTCGATGAGGGCTCACAGTTAAACCCAGGACCCCTGAACCCCCTCCCTGTGCTCCCAGCCCCTCCCGGTGCTTCGGGGGCCGGGCCGTGCCCCAGTGCCGCCTCAGGGGCTGCTCCAGGCTGACGTGCTCCACCTGGCAGCTGTAGCTGAGCCCGCGCCGGGGCGGCGTTTCCAGCAGCACCAGCAGCTGGTAGGTCCAGTCCCCGTTGGGGACCACGTCGGTGGCCACCACGTGCTCCGAGAGCTCCTGCTGGCCCTGGAACCACCTCACCTGGATGGCAGCAGGGTAGAAATCCATCACGGAGCAGAGCAGGCTGGGAGCTCGAGGGGGGCACCAGCGACATGGACACGCTGGGATAAGCAGAGGGCTTGGGGACCCCCCCAGTGGGAACCTGCGTCCTCCCCCACACACCCCAAGGAATCGCTCCAGGGAATGAGTGCTGCAGGACAGAGAACCGTCCTTTCTCTCACCCCCTTTCTCGTTCCCCAAATCTAAAGACCCCTTCCAACACAACTGGGATTTCCCAACCCCGTGCCCCAGTCTTTGGGGATCCCAGCCCCTTCTTTTCCCCCATTCTTTTGCCCCTTCCATATCATCCCACCAATCCCGAAACCCCTCCCCCGTGCTTGGTTTTGGGGGATACAGGCCCCTCCTGCTCTGTCTGGGGGGGTCACATCCTCCCTTTCCCTCAATTCATGCAGCTCCTGGATGATTTTTCTCTAGGAGGAATACCTGAGTTTTGGGACTTTTAAGGTGTCAATTTAAGCTCCTGCTGTGGCCCCTCAGCTGCCCCTGACACCCTGGGAGTGCTGGGATTTCCCTCCTGGGGACAAGGACATTCATCCCCTTCCAGGAGCCCAATGCCTGGCTGGGGCTTCAGGTCAGGGGGTCCTCGAGCAGCTGCCCCAGAACCTCCCCCTGGGTCTCCCAGCAAAGTGAGAGCCATTTGGCCGGGGGCCCCCAAAGGCCTCAGCAAGCCCCAGGTCCCTCCCAGGAACCCTCAACTCCCTCAAACCCAGCATCCCCCACATGCCCAATAAGTTTCCCCCATGGCACTGGCCATAGCCATGTCCCACCATGTCCTCACCCATGGCTGTCTCCCCACCATGTTTCCATCCCTGTCATTGTTCCCCACATCTCCATCCATGCCCGTGTCCCTCTGTGTCCCATGGTAAAAAGATGAGAGTTGCTGTAGCACATCAGAGGAGAAGCAGCATTTGTTTAACCCATGGTCTGCCAGGGAGCCATGAAACCGTGTCCCATTCCCATCCTTTTCGCGTTTGGACTAATACATGAGCTGCTTTCTTGTTTCCTTTTTCATCTCTTTCTCTGCTTTTCCATTGTCATCTATTTGCCAACAGCAGTTTGAGTCATTGAATTTTCCACAAACTCTTTTTGCTAACAGATGATCTGATCCCATCCCATGGTTAAGTGTTGTGTTCCTCATTTCAGTGGATTGGTCAGCAGGAAGGTCAGGAGCTGGAGCTGTCTGCTTGGTTATTATTGCGAGGGCAGCTTGTAAT
Source organism: Melospiza melodia melodia (assembly GCF_035770615.1). Lineage (NCBI taxonomy): Eukaryota > Metazoa > Chordata > Aves > Passeriformes > Passerellidae > Melospiza > Melospiza melodia. The sequence goes on along the minus strand of NW_026948497.1, from coordinate 5,655,166 downwards.
CTAATGATGCCATTGAAATGAGAAATGGGTTCTGTGGCTCCTGATATGAATTGGTTCGGGTTCCCAGGGGCTGGTCCATGGTGTTGTGGGATTTGTTCTGCTGGCCGTTTAGCTTTACCCCACTTTTGGGTGCTCCTTCCAGCCAGGGCTGCATCAATTGACCACTTTTCTCTAACTGAATCATCAAAAACTTGGATTCCCAGCTCATTTCTCTGAAGTTGTGTTAGCAAAAAATCCCCAGTGCTCTGATACACCCTATATAACACAGACAGTGACAGCACGTGTTGGAGTGGGCAGAGGGATGATTCCCCCCCATTGATTTATAGTGAAGTTTTCCCAACATTCTCCATTTGCTGTTTCCCTTTGCAGCTTCACCTGTTTCTATTTCAGGGTCAGATAACCTCCCCCTGGGCTCTGCCTTGAGCTGTGCAAATTCCATCAGTGCCAGCAGGCAGAGCTTGGGGTGAGGGGCAGAGGGAATCAGCCCAATTCCTGCCCCAGGCAAGAGATCCAGGTACATTGTCCACCCTTTGCCCAGCAGTGTTCATTTGCATTTCTAAAGCTCCTCTGCAGGCTGCCTGGAATGGAGCTTCTCTTCCAGGGAAGCCATTCTGTGACTCACATGTGGCTCCTCTAAAAGCTACTTTTTTACCAGTTTAAGGGTCACTTTTAAAGCTCTTCTAGTTTTTAAAAATGAGTCCTAAATTTGAATATCGAAGAGCCCATACCAAAATTTTGCCATCACAACAGCCACACACGCACATACACAAAAAAATCCAAAACCATAAAGAATTTTTCTTCTCCTACGACTAAAAGCTGACTCTCACACCCCTGGCCCAACACCCCTAATCTAACTATATAAAAGTAGGATTATGAAGAAAAAATATTCTAATCGTGTAATCTTGTCACCAAAACTGCAAGAAGAACCAAAATTCTTCAACAATATTTCTAGTGTTAGAGAATCAAAGCATTAATTGATTCTGTCCAGGATGTGCAACAGAAACAATTTCATCCGCATGTAGCCCGGCTGTGTAGAGAAAAATCATTCCATGACACGTGGGTTTTACTAGATTTATCATTAAGATTTTACCGTCCAAAGCCCATTGAAATAGTTTATTGTTCATTGCTTCGAAGTTGCCGAGTTCTTATTTAGCATTTGGTTTCCTGTTGGATCCGGATTTCTTCCCCTCTGATGTGAATTCGGTCTCCACACTCCTGGATTTCCTTCTCAGCCTTTTCCAGCCCAGGTGTCTCCAGCTCTGCCGGGGGCAGTGTCTGGGGTAGCTGTTGGTTGCTGTTTGCGGCTGGGCAATGTTGATGTTTTGTTGCTGTCGTTATCTCTCTGGGTGTCTTTTGGGCTGTTCCGAGTCTATTAACATGTTAAGCTCATCTCCATTGAATGGTGTAACATCCCTTAAATAAAAGCTTTAAAATTCCTTTCCCCAAGGCAAAGACAAACCAAGCCTGAGTAGAGAAATAAGGTTTAAAAGAACCAAACTCGGTACATTTTGCAGCAGTGCAATGGCAGGCAGCCCAGAGTGTGGGTGTCAGTGAGCCCCAGAGTGGAATTGTGCCGTGGTGTTCCCCAGCAGCTGTGGCAGTGCAGGCCCAGCCAGCGCTGAAGCTGCAGCAGTGGCAGCAATGCTTGGCCCTAGTGGCTGGAGGTGGCAGAGGAGGGTGGCCAGGATTGCAGAGGATTCCAGCCGAGGATCTGTGGGCAGGCGAGGATCTGTGGGCAGGCGCAGGGGCTTGGCCCGCTGTGGAGCCCTGGCTGCTGCTGCGTTGCCTTCGGGGCAGGCTCAGGGGCGGCCTCCCATCCTCCTGCTGCAGGCGGGAAGTGCAAATCTCCGGGGCTTCAGAGCCCTTGAGGCCAGGCTGAGGGCTGACCGAGCCCTGCTCATCCATTTAGAGGCTCTTTTGGTTGTGAAAGCTTTACCTTGATGCCAGACTTAAACAATAAGTGTTCCTGCTGTTATCAGTTTTCAGGCCTCAGTTCCCATGAAAGCTGTGGCTGCACCATTCTGCAGACAATGCGGCCACTTTGGCCACTGGGTTAAACATGTTAGCAGAAGAATTCCTTTGGCATGGCCCTGTTTAACATACTATTCAAATTCTTATTCCCTGTAAGGACCAGGGCAGCAGCCTAAGTTAATCTTCATTTTAACACTTGAAAATTCTGTTTCCTCCTTCTGTCCATCCATCCAGGTTGTTGACTGGCAGAATAGGAGTGTTGTAGGGAGACATCCCTGGCCCCAAAAGCCCTGCCTTTAACAGGGACTCAGTATCAGGCTGTGAGCCCTTCCTTCCTTCTCACCCTTGGAATAGGGTGTTTCTTTTAAACACCTCTTGTCCTGGTTGCTACAAAGTACTTTGGAGAGGCTCCATATCAGATTGTTTGTATTTTCCTGGGGCTGCCCACACTTCAGGGTTCACTTTAGCACAGGCCTTGCCACTCATCTCACACAAAGATACAGCAAGAGCCTCTGTTTTACCTTTTAGAATGCAAATCTATATTTCCACATTAGCCATCGAATCCCTTCCCAGTAAATGATGATCACAATTAGGAGGAAGTAGAAACCCATGCATTTCAAGTCTGTCTCCCACATCTGCTAATAGTGGTTGAAGAAAACACACCTGCTCAATTTTCCCACTTATCGCCTGAATGATCAAACAACTTTTTGACAATTTTCCCCCCTTGGGTCTGAGATTCAGAGTGGATTGAGAGGCCCCCGTGTCCATCAGGAAATGCCTCCTCTCAATGCAGACCAACCCTGAATGTTCTCAAGGGCTGCAGTGTGGAGGGTCCCTGGTGTGATGGGAGCTGTGACAGCCCTGCCAATCCATGTCCATCAAGGGGTGGACTTGCTGGTGCTGAGGGTGCTGCTGTCTGTGCTTGCAGTGTCCTTGTGCCCTGCAGCTGGAGCCCTGGTTCCTTGCCAGGGGCTGTTTGGGTGGGCTCTCCCCTGCCGAGGAGGGCAATGCCTCTGCCAGGTGCTTGTGGCCGAGCCGTGCCCTGGGTGCTGGGGCCCCCTTGGGCCCTGGGGTTGATCCCTCAGGGGCTGTAGGAACTGTGCCCTGGCCTTTGCCTTCAGCTTGGCCTTTTGCTGCTCCCTTCTTGCACTCACCTGCTGTGCCTTTGTGCCCAAGTGCTGCAGGGCCTTCTTGTGCCCCTCCTGCAGCCCCCTCAGTGCCTGTGGGTGCTCATCCTCTGACAGCTGCTGAGCTTTCTGCAAAATCATTTGTTTTCCAGCGACTCAAAGAATATCTTGATCCTTGCCTTATAATCCGCCTTTCCCAGGTGTTCCTTGCTCCTCCTCCCTGTGCTCAGGGTGCCCTCCCCAGCCCGTAGCCCAGAGCCGCTCCCTGTCCTGCCGCAGTGTCCAAAGGCGCCCCCGGCGGGCAGGGCCAGCAGCTCCACGGGGCCGGGCAGCGGCCGGGGCGTCCCGCAGCCTCCTGGGGGCCGGGGACCGCTGCCGGCCCTGCCCGGGCTGGTGGGGTCAGGCAGCGCCTGGCGCTGAGCCCCGGCTGCCCCACAGCCCCGGCCCGGCCCCGCAGCTCCCCACAGGCCCCCAGCCCGTGCTCCCGGTGCCGCAGCTCTGCGCCCGCTGCTGCCGCTGCCGCCCACAGAGAAACCCCCTGAAACCCTGACCTCATTGATTTCCTCTCCTGGAAACTGGGGATACAAATGATCAGCTGACAAATGTTGAGGTTATGACCCTGCTGAAAAACATCCCAATCCTCAGTATTTTTCTCTTCCTCCTCTTTTCTTTTTCTTACCACATTAATTCCTCCTGCTGCTTCTTGCCTTAACCAGATTGCTGCACACTCCCCTTCACCCAATCCCTTCCCAGCACACCAACACCATCCATCCCGTTGTCCATATCACTTCTCCACTTCTCTTATTGCCCCTCTGGGTGTCCAAGTCCTTAGTTACCTCTGGGCGAATGTGCAAACTCAACATTCTCCCCTTTTGTATAAAATACAATATTCATGGCTCTGTTAAATCTTCATTCTCCTTCACAAAGTTCAGGAATTTAGCAGGACCTTGGCAGAGCAGCATTTCTTGTTGATTAATAACATTTTCTAAAACTCATGATTTCTCCAGTTACTTCCTTATCTACCTCAAAGGAGATCCACACTATCTGTTCGTAAAGACACTTTCATCTCATTCTTTTCAATACAATGGGAAAAGGGGGGAGAAGCCTTAAAAGGGCATTTAGGACATTAAAACTGCAAGGGACAGGGGAGGGTCAGCCCTAAACTGAGCCAGAGGAGAGCTGGGATTTAGAGGGGATGGTAGACAAAGGATAGGAGAGGTGGATAAGGGCAGGGGGACAGCAGCAAAGGGGTTCCCTGGTGTTCCCTTTGTGTGCCCATCACTCAGTCCCTGGAGCGATTCCCCAGGGCTGTGGGAGGGGATGGATCCGCGCTGGGCGGTTCCCCAAACTCCCTGTCCATCCTTGGGGAGCTCCTTGGGCTGGTTCCCCCCAGCCAGCAGCCGGTGATGCTTTTTCAGCTGTGGGGCAGAGGGGGGTGGGAAAGGGGGATCTGGGTTGGTCAGGGAGGAGGAGGGGAGGGGGAGAGGAGAAGGAGGAGCAGGAAGAGGAGCAGAAGGAGAAGCACAAGTTTCCATCCTGCTGGTGACTGGGTGGGGGAGCTCACCCCAAATGTATCAGGGAGTCCTCCAGAGGGGTTCTTCTGGGGGAAGTGTTTGGAGTTGGCAGATTCCAGAATCAAGACTCAAATATCTTAGTGGTCCCTGAGAGGGTTTGGTTTTTTGTGGGTATGTATGGATCTTGCAGGACCCCAAAGCTGATCCTCCTTTTGGGAATATTAAGGGTCCCTCATGGCAATCACCAGGTTCTGGTAGGGGGAGGACATCAGTCTTGGGGACCCTCCCAGAAGAGCAGTGGAGTGGAACCTCAAGACCCCAGGAGTGGGAGAAGGTGAGAGGGGTGGTTCCATGGTTGGGTGAGACCCAGCAGCCTGAAGAGGGGAGGGAAGGGCCGGGGGTGTGGGGACCCCTGGGATCTGTGGAATCCTGGAGCAGAGAATCAGGGGAGAACGGACCTCTGGGACCCTCAAAATCCCCTGGGTCATCTGTATGCAAGACTTCAGAGAGGGGGAACTCCAGGAGCCACGGGACTCCCATCAGCTCAAGGAAGAGAAACCAAACCCCAGATTGAAGAGACAAGAGGGGCAGATCTCCTGTGGGGGTCATTTTGGGAGCTGTATCTTGGTGCTTTGCAGATTTTTCTGAACTCAAAAGCCTGGAGACTTCCAGCAATAGTCCTCTGCAGGAGGAACCCTCAGCCCAAGGCTCTCACCCCTTGTTTTTTCCCCCCAGACCAGGATTTGTCATTCCCAAGCTGTGGACAGATGGAGAAGGAAAAGCCCCAGAGATCCCTCACGAGGAGCGGCTGCAAACCCAGCCCAGGGAGCTGTGAGGAGGAAAGAGCCCCCCTGACCCAGGAAGGCAGCCAGAGATCCAGTCAGAGCTCAGAGCTGGTGGAGAAGCCTCAGGCTGGAGAGAGGCCACACAAGTGCTTGGAATGTGGGAAGGGTTTCAGGTACAGCTCCCATCTGAGGCAGCACCAGGTGATCCACAGTGGGGAAAAGCCCTACAAGTGTGGGGAATGTGGAAAGGGCTTCAGCAAGAGCTGCAACCTCATCAGCCACAGCAAGATCCACACTGGGGAACGGCCCCACACCTGCCAGGAATGTGGGAAGAGATTCGTGCGGAGCTCCGGCCTGAAGGAACACCAGATGCTGCACTCTGGGGAGAGGCCCTTCGAGTGTCCTCAGTGTGGGAAGAAGTTTCTGAGGCCATCCCGCCTCCTCCTGCATCAGCGCATTCACAGGGAGGAGAGGCCCTTGTGCTGCCCCGACTGTGGGAAGGGCTTCAAGCGCAGCTCCACCCTCCTGAACCGGTGCCTCCGCACTGGGGAGAGGCCCTGGGAGTGCCCCAAGTGTGGGAAGAGCTTGGTGCGCTGCTCCAGCTCCCCTCCCCATGGAGCATCCACGTTGGATGATCCCCAGTGACCCCATTTGGGCAGAGCCCTGGTGATCCAGGATCCTGATGATCCCCTGTTGGGTCGGGGGAAGGTGTTGGAGAGATTTCTTTCCCTTCTCCTTGTGCTGCTCTGATTTGGTTGGTAATAAATTCCCTCCGTGTGCCCTCGCTGGGTCTGTTGTGCCCGTGCTGGTGCTCAGGGCAGAATCCCTCCCGTTCCTTCTCAACCCCCCCAGTGCCTCCCCCGCTGCCCCCGGTGCTTTGGGGGCCGGGCCGTACCCCAGTGCCTCCTCAGGGGCTGCTCCAGGCTGACGTGCTCCACCTGGCAGCTGTAGCTGAGCCCGCGCCGGGGCGGCGTTTCCAGCAGCACCAGCAGCTGGTAGGTCCAGTCCCCGTAGGGGACTACGTCGGTGGCCACCACGTGCTCCGAGAGCTCCTGCTGGCCCTGGAACCACCTCACCTGGATGGCAGCAGGGTAGAAATCCATCACGGAGCAGAGCAGGCGGCCGGGCCCGGGCTGGGAGCTCGAGGGGGGCACCAGCGAGATGGACACGCTGGGGGGCACTGGGAGAGTGTGGGGACACACTGGGATCAGCTGGGGGAAACTGGGAGAGAAAGGAGAGGGGTGGAATGGCCTCGAGAGGGACTGGGAGTGCACTGCGAGAACTGTGGAGCACTGAGAGCGAAGGTTAAGGTCTGGGAGTGAAATGAGAAGTTCTGGGAGTGGACTGGTATTGTACTGGGAATGAGATGAAAGGGACTGGGAGGGAGTTTGTGGACACTGGGAGGGCCTGGGGCGGCACTGGGCGGAACTGGGAATGGCGTGCGCGGCACTGGGAGGCCGAGTCCAGCGCGGGGCACTGGGGGCTGCGGGTCTGCCCGGCAACTGATGAGTCATCAGAGAGACGCGCTCTGATTGGGTGAGGGGCGGCAGCACCACCCGCGGCTGAGATGGACAGGCGGGGGGCACTGGGAGTGACCGGGAATGGACTGGGAGAGCCACGGGAGCGACTGGGACGGACAAGAGGCCGCGGGGACAGTGACAAGGAGGGCTGAGGGCTCTGGGGTGATTCCCAGGGAGGTTATGAGGGGACACGCTCGGGCCCCTCTCTATGCCCCAGGAGCTGCGGGCGCGGGCAGGAAAATCCAGGAGCGAAGCGCCCGACACCCCAGACTGCCCGAGCCCTGCGCTCCCCCAAACGATTTCAGGGCTGTGCCAGAGCCAGCAGCCAGCCCTTTGCCATCCCAGTCACCCGTGGCTGCCACCCCCTGCTGCTCTCGGCGTCTTTCCGGGTGACAAATGGGACAAAAACTCCCAGAGAAACCCAAACCCCATCAGTGCCCGGCTCTGATGTGAGTCCATCCCACGGGCAGCACCCCCGTCACCCTGCTGCAGCCCGGGGGTCACTGTGCCACGGGGTGAGTCCTGCCAGGACAGGCAGCTCCAGCGGGAGCCCCTCTGGCCGCGGGGATCCCACGGGGTCACAGCCTCCTCTCAGGCACCCCCTGCGCCAGGGGGCTGCTCCAGGGGCTGTGGGGGGGATCTCTGCATCCAGCACCTCCATCTTTAGAACCACCAGGGATTGGCTCTGCTGGACATGGAGGAAGCTTCCATAGCTTCTCTCAGAGCCCACCCCACTACCACAACCAGTCTATACAAACAAAATACATCTCAAAAAATGGGGTCCCAGATATCCAAGAACTCGGATGCACCCCAGAATGGGGATGGAGATGTCCAGGGGCTCAGGTGTGCCCATATATGAGGCCCCAGGTGAGGGCATTCTGTGCTTGGCTGAGCGCTGCCTGCGGGCTGGGGCTGCAGCAAGGGGAGACACCCTCCTCCAGCCGGGATGTCCCACGAACAGGGACCCCACAAGCCCCTCAGAACCCCGGAGCTGGGCTGGTCCTATCAGAACACTGGGAGCCACCAAAACTGCTCCGTCCTTGCCCTCTGCAATGGCACAGGGAGAGGAAATACAAGGAAAGGCACAGAAGCTGAGAAGGAACGGGAGAGATTCTGCCCTGAGCACCAGCATGGGCACAGCAGACCCAGCCGGGGCACAGGGAGTGAATTTATTACCAATCAAATGACAGCAGCACAAGGAGAAGGGAAAGAAATCGCTCCAACACCTTCTTCCCACTGAACACAAATCACCATGATCACAGATCACCGGGGCTCTGCCCATCGGGGGTCACTGGGGGTCATCTAACACGGATCCTCCCATGGGGGATGGAGCTGGAGCAGCACACGAAGCTCCTCCCACACTCGGGACACTCCCTTTGTGTTGGGTCAAGGCTGAGCTCTGTCAGAAGCCCTTCCCGCATCCCCCAAACCTGTGGGGCCTCGCCCCGGTGTGGACCTTGTGGTCCTTGATGCGGTGGGAGTTCTTGCTGAAGCCCTTCCCACATCCCAAGCCCCAGCAGGGATGTTCCTTGCTTTGGATCTCCTGGTGCCGGATCAGGTGGGAGCTCTGGCTGGAGCTCATTCCACATTCCAAGCACTTGTAGGGTGTCTCAGCTTGAGAGATGATTTAAAAGAGGAGGTGAGTGTTGTCCCCTCTCTGGGGTTCCAATAATCCCTTTCCACCAACAGGAAATGAAGGTTAATAGATGAAACTGAAAAAACCTCCAACAGCTTATTAACAAACAGAATAACAAAAAGGCAAGAATAATTCAAATAAAAGTAAATAAGTGCTAGGTATTAAATTGCCAAACCTTACCTGCCACACACTCTGGGACAAAAGACCCAAAATGCCAGAGAAATCGCCGCTCACGACACGGGCTACAGGCGGCACGGGCTTCTCCCGCAGGGAAAAGCCAACCAGGGGCTGTCCCACGGCGATGCGAGCCCGGGGCTCGCCCGGCGTTGCGCTCCTCCCCAGCCGCGCTCCGCGGGCGCGGCCCCGGCGGGTGGAGCGGCGGCGCCGCAGCCTCGGGCTGTTTTCTCTCCCGGCCCGGCCCGGCTGCCGGGGGTTAAAGACACAATAGCCATTCTTTGGGCACAAAGCAGAGGAGCACGGAATGTGCCGTCACAGCAACTCACTGCGAGACAACTGCATACACAATAATCACAGGTCTCCATCTATCTATAACAGCACGTACTGAGCTCGGGATACAGCAATGTGCACCAGGACAGGAGCGGAGAGGCTGAACGGACACCAGGGGAGATGGGGAATGTACGGACAGAGCAAACCCTCCAAGGGCTTTAACCTGATTCCCAGCTTTTCCGTGTTTCAAGGGCTTTGACTGCTGGATTTGAAAGAACTGGGATCTCACCGTGAAAAGCAGAGCAGTCAGAACCGGACACTGCTGTTGGAGTCCAAGTCTGGACTTGTCACATCTCAGGTTTGAAAACACATTGAATAAAAAACTCCATTACCCACAACCTTTCCCAGCCCATCCCTCCGGATATATAACAAAAAGTGATTAATCTGATCTTAAAGGGAGAAAATACTGTAAAATGAATGTAAAACTGTTCCCTCATAGAAACTCACGTTGAGAATATACAGAATAATGAAGTGTGTCTAGCAACACGCGCTGTCATTTCTCAGGTGTCTCAGGCTCAGAGTCAGCTCCGAGCCGGGCTCTGTTCCCCAGGTGCCCGAGCCCCGGGCCAGCTCCGAGCAGCCTCTCCCGGCTCTCCAGCGCGGCTCTCCCCGGCTGTGCCCGGGCAGCCCTCGGTGTTTCCGTGGTGCCGCTGCCCCGCTCGGCTCCCCGTGCCCTGCCAATGGCCGGGGCTGCGCTCGGTGCCCCCGGGGGTCCCTGGGCGGGGCAGGGCCGAGCCCCGGTGCCCGGCAGAGCCCGGAGGGTCCCCCTGGGCCCCGGCCCCCCCGGGACACGGAGCCACCGCCCGCAGGGCCCCGGCGCGTCCGGCCGGGCCGTTCCCGCTCCCCGGCAGCCCGGGCTGCGGCCCCGGCGCTCGGCAGGGCGGCGCTGTCGCTGGCACCGCGGCCGGAGCCTGCCCGGGCTCCGGGCACCGCGGGGGCTGCAAGGCCACAAGGCCGCGGCTGCTCCCGGCCCCTTCCAGGCTGTCCCTCGGCTGCTGGGTGCCGGCTGTGGCCCTTGTGACACCCTCGGGGATGTGGGACATTGTGGGGCAGTCAGGAACGAGAGCTGTAGGAGCATCGGGGGGTAGGATGGTCGGGAGGGACAGAGACGAGAGATCTCTGCAGCCAGGTCTGGAACTTGGGGTTTATTGCAAAGGGCCTGGGTGCAGGGCCCTGCTTGGAGCTGCCAGGCACAGCTGGAGCAGGCCTGAGAGAAGAGAGGGGTAGAGAGGATGAGAGGGTAAGAGAGTAAGAGAGGCAAGAGAGTAAAAGGGGTAAGAGACCAAGGTTCCCGTTACAATACAATAAATCTTCTTCTGTGTTGAATATTCTGATTCTCACTAACCAATCTAGTACAAGATACAAATCCTATAGCATTTACATACAGCCTATGAGAATCAATACATTACCATAATGTGTTACATTTTAAACCCTAAAAACTCCTCTTTGGATTCCTTCTGCCAAGCTGGTAGGGTCTGCTCTGACTCTTGGAGCTGTCTGCAAGCAGAGGGAATTGTTTCATCAAAAGGGGATCACCTTCAGCTGGGCCACACCATTGTTTTCCAGTTGCTCCGTAACTGAGGGATCTCAAAGCTTGCTTTCATTTCAATCTTGCTTATAATTTCTATATTCTCAAAATCTTTTGCTTTTGCCAGACAATCATATTTATAAAGGCTTTCCTGTTTCATCTTCCACAACAAGAGTGTTTGAAATTGTTTAAAAATCAGTGGCAAAGGCATGAGCAAAAGTCAGATTTAATGTTTAGCAACTTACGTTCAACAACTGAGCAAAAGAACAATACTTAGCAGCATTTAAGTAAGTTCAGAACTATAACTGAACCTTGTTTACAGGCCTAACTTAGATATCCAAGGTACTTACACATCTAAGAAAGCATTATTTCTCCCTGATTTCCTGTGTGCGGGGGCATATGTGCAGGGGCACACACACAAATAGAAACAGTCAGTGCAAGCAAGGTGCCTGTGAAAAATTCCCCTCAGGGGTCGCTGAAGTCCTCCCTCCAGATGCTTTTGCATCTCCTGCTGGATGAAGGTTGGGGCCTTGAGGAGTGAGGGCATCAGCCAGGACAGGTTTCAGTGATCCTGCAGGCAAAGCAAACCCGAGGGCAGGGTCCAGCATGATCCCCAGGGTTTGCTGGCTCTGAGAGGCCCCCTCAGAGGGACACTGAGGGTCACAGCCCACAGTGGCCCAGGACAGCTCACAGGGTCTCCTTTTGGACTGCTATTGATAGGGCCACAAGAGAGTGGGCTTCAGTCACAAGGGTGTTTCATCCCAGCCACAGTTTGGCTTGGCACTTCCTCTAAAAGTGTGAGAAAGGAATGTTGTGCCATTCAGGCAAGAGGAATATTTTCCAAGGCTGGCCATAAGGAAAACAGGAGCCTTTTAGCAGTTCCTGGCAGCAGACAGTATTTCTGATAAGTCTGGAAAGACCCAGGTGCTGTTTCCAAGGACAAGACCTAACAAGCATTTCTCAGATCACACTGCAGCCTGGAAAGGAGGAGGGGGCAATGCATCCACACTGGGATCTCAGGGGTGCCCATGGCCTGGGTGATGCTGGCCTGATGTCAGCCACCCACCAAAGCCACTCTGTCCCTGCCCCCGCAGCTGCACAGGGCAGAGAGAATTTAACCAAGAGTTCCTGGGTTGGGATAAGATGGGGAGAGATCCCTCATCAAACCCCAAAATGAGCATCACAGACCCCGCCTGGGCACAGGGAGGGAATTTATTACCAACCAAATCACAGCAGCAGAAGGAGAGGGGAAAGAAATTTCTCCAACACCTTCCCTCCACACAACAGGGATCACCTGGAACAGGGGTCTCTGGGGATCATCCAGTGTGCATCCTCTATGGGGGATGGAGCTGGAGCAGTGCACGAAGCTCTTCCCGTACACTCAGGGCCTCTCCCTGGTGTGCATGTGCTGGTGCCGGATGAGGTGGAAGTTGCAGTTAAAGCCCTTCCCACATTCCAAGCACCTGTAGGGCAGTTCCTTGGTGTGGGTTGTTTGGTGGCAGATGAGGTTGGATCTGTGCCTGAAGCTGTTCCCACACTCCCCACATTCATAGGGTCGCTCCCCAGTGTGGATCCTCTGGTGCTTAATGAGGTCGGAGCTCCGGCTGAAGCCCTTCCCACATTCCAAGCACTCATATGGCCATTCACGTTTGCCGGTGTGGATCTTTTGGTGGCTGATAAGGTGGGAGCTCTCCGTGAAGCTCTTCCCCCATTCCTCACATTTACAGGGCTGTTTCCCAGTGTGGATGTTCTGGTGCTGGATCAGATTGGAGCTCGTGCTGAAGCTCTTCCCACACTCCCCACACTTGTAGGGCTTTTCCCGGTGTGGATGCACCGATGGCTGACCAGGTGGGAGTTGCGGCTGAAGCGCTTCCCGCGGTCGGGGCAGTGGAATGACCTCTCCCCTGTGTGTGTTGGCTGATGTTGGAGGAGTTTCTTGGTGGTCTGAAACCTCTTCCCACACTCAGGACACTCATAGGGCTTCTCCCCGGTGTGGATGCGCCAGTGGATGTTTAGGCTGGATCTCCGTCTAAAGCTCTTCCCACACTCCAAGCACTTGTAGGGCCGTTCCTGGTGTGGCAGCGCAGGTGCCTGATGAGGTGGAAGCTGCGATTATAACGCTTCCCACATTCTGAGCACTTGTAGGGCTTTTCCCCAGTGTAGGTTGTTTGGTGCCGGATGAGTCTGGAGCTCAGACTGAAGCTTTTCCCACATTCCCTACACTCATAGGGCCTTTCCCCAGTGTGGATCACCTGGTGCTTGTTGAGGTCAGAGCTCCTCCTGAAGCTCTTCCCACATTCCATGCACTCATAGGGCCTTTCCCCAGTGTGGATCACCTGGTGCTTGTTGAGGTCAGAGCTCCTCCTGAAGCTCTTCCCACATTCCATGCACTCATAAGGCTTTTCCCCAGTGTGGATCACCTGGTGCCAAGTCAGATGGGAGCTCTGTTTGAAGCTCTTCCCACAATCCAAGCAGGTGTAGGGCCATTCCTCAGTGTGGATCACCTGGTGCCGGATCAGGTTGGAGCTCTGGCTGAAGCCCTTCCCACATTCCAAGCACTTGTGGGGCTTCTCCCCACCATGAGGCTTCTCCCCACCATGAGGCTTCTCCACCAGCTCTGAGCTCGGGCTGGATCTCCGGCCGCCTTCCTGGCTCAGGGGGGCTCTTTCCTCCCCGCAGCTCCCTGGGCTGGGTTTGCAGCCCCTCCTCGTGAGGGATCTCTGGGGCTTTTCCTCCTCCTCCATCTATCCACAGCTTGGGAATAAAAAATCCTGGTTTGAGAGCACCGGGGGCAGCGCGGGGGGCCGGGAGTGTTTGACAGAGCCCGGGCATGATCCGGCCTCCCTCCTGGAGCCGCAGGTCCCAGACGGTCCTCAGGGAGAGACCTGGCGATTGTAGGATGATCAGGAGCAGCAGAACCATCCCTCAGGACTGCAGCTTGGAATTGCAGCGGATCTGCTAGAGAGAAGCCACCAAACTCTGACCTGGGGGCCGGGAGAAACGCCCAGGCGGGGGATGCGGGAGCCAGGCGGGATGCGGGAGCCGGCGGGGTTGGATGGGGAGGCCGGAGCCGCCGCCGCTGCACAAATGGGCGGCGACGTTTCCTGGCTCTGCTCTCTGCTGCGTTCAAACCACGTCATGAACAGAGAGCGAAACTCCCCGAAATGGGATTTCCCGGGCTGCAAAGCTCGGCGAGGCTCGTGCCTTTTATAGCCATTCCTACACCGCTCCTGCGGAGTCCTTCCATGGAATCTGCCCCAAGGTTTCGATCACGGTGTGGGGCGGCTTCGGCCCCACGGGGAGGGGGCCCCGATCCGGCCCGCGCCCCTCTATGAACCCCACTCCCCCCTTTTCCCGCACTGCCGCTCCCCCTGCCTCAAAACAGCCCAGAGGCGCCTGCCCCTGCAGCGGGGTCCCTCCTACATCGAAAAAACAGAACAAAGTTTAAAAACCCTACGAAATTGCCACAAATGGCCCCAAAAAGCGAAGCGGCCCCCGGGAAGATGCTTATGAGGGCTTCAAAGTGCGGGCTGCAGCCAGGGGAGCGGCAGAGCACACGCATCGCCGGCGGGCATCTGTCATGCTCGGAGGCTGTTGGCGTTTGTACTTCAGGCAGGTAAATCGAATCCAAAATGTCAGAGGTTTCCACCACCTTCTCTTTCTCCTCTTTTTTTCTTGGCGGATTTTACACCGCCCCCTTTCACTCCACAGAGCTAAAAAGGAAAATCCCTGTCCGCCCTATGGCCTTCCACAGCTCCAGCCCTATGCTTTCTCCTCTCCTCTTTACTTTGCACCAGATTCTCCCTCCTCCTCCCCCTGACAGTTCAGACGGAAGAGATTTCTCCCCCTGGCACCACACCTCTCACTGTGTCCCATTTTTCCCAGCTGCCTGCCCACGCAGCTGGACCCCCCCGTGGGGCTGGTTAATGTTGGAACGAATTATTGCAGAGATTATTGGGATTGGCCGGGTGCCCGGTGCCACCAAAACCGCTCTGTCACTGCTGTCCTGAGGCTGGGCAGGGAACAGAACACAAGGAGAGGCTCCAGGGTCAGGGTAAGGACAGGGAGAGGTCACTCATGGGCACAGCACATCTGACTTGGGGAAATTAATTGAATTTGGGGATAAGGTGGTGTTGTTGTTGTTTGCATGTTTGGGTTTTTCCGGTCAGGCAATTTCTTATCCCATCTTCTACTTGAAAGATCAAACAGTGAGGTGCAGAGAGGGGAGACAAACAGGGACAAACAAATGAAAAGGCCACGCACTCTCCCATGCCACGGGAATGGCTCAGCCAGAGAATGCAGAGTTTGGAAGTCCTGGCTGGGGACTGACTTCTCTGTCTGGGGCGAAATGTTTCTCAGGAATGGCAGAAATGCCTCGAGAGGTATTGACTGCGGTGCACTCGGGGGGTGGGAGCTGATCCCCGGCGCTTTCGGGGATGGCAGAGAGAGCGAGCGGCCACGCGTGGCGCGGAGAGCGGGCGCCCCTTTCCCGGGACGGGGCTTCACTGTCGCCTCGCTGCCCTCGCTGTCCCCTCACTGCCCTTGCTGTCTCCTCGCTGCCCTCGCTGTGGCCTCACTGCCCTCGCTGTCCCCTCGCTGCCCTCGCTGTCCCCTCGCTGCCCTCGCTGTGGCCTCACTGCCCTCGCTGCCCTCGCTGTCCCCTCGCTGTCGCCGTCCCTGCAGCTGCCGGGGGTGGTGCCGAGGTCCCGCGCTGCCCACTGGACCCCCCTGACTCTGCTGCCCCCCGGGGTGGGTCGGTGCGGGGACAGGTCGCTGTCCCAGGGTCCCCAAAGGAGCGGTGTCCCCATCTGGTCACGTTTGTAACTTCAGCAAAGGGTAAATCTGGGCTCTATGGGGAGAAAGGGCTGGGAATTATTTCTTTTCCCATACCTGTGCCTGAAAGCCCCACAATTTCAAAGGTATAATATTGTGGAGGGAGGGGGCCATCTTTTCCGTTCCAGGAAGGTTGCTGCCTTCCTTGGCAGACACTTCTCTTTTAAACCAGGACAACTGTCAAGCAAATCACAGCAGAAGGAAAAGTAAAACTAATCCTACCAAAAACACCTTCCCCTCACCTCTGCCTGCTTCCCAGGCTTTGCTTTCTCCCAGATTCCCTCCCTTCTCCCCAGCCAGAGGCGTAGGGGATGGGGGTCACAGCCCGGTCCTGTCACAGCCTCCCCTCAGGGACAGGAATCCTCGTCCTGCTCCGGCCTGGGGTCCCTCCCACGGGACACATCCCTCGGGAACGGGCTGCTCCAGCGGGGATCGCCCCGGGCTCACGGTGCCGCCAGGAGCCGCTTCCATGGCTCTGCAGGGGCTTCCCAGGGGCTCGGGGGAAGATCTGAGAGAGGCTGAAAAGAGAGAAGATCTGGAGAGGCTCAGGGTCTCTCTCAGTCATCACCTGCTCCGGGCTGGGCTATTGCGGGGCTGCAGGTGGGTCCCTGCTCCATCCCGGCTTCAGCCACAGCTCCCAGCGCCTCCAGCTCCAGGTGACCCCAAGCTCCCAGTGGTCCAGGGCAGCAGCAGTTCCTCGGCCTCCTGCCTGGGCCATTCTGGGGTGAGCAAATCTCAGCATTTCCTGGGAGAGCAGCACACTGCAAGGCCCGGGGCAATTTATCCCGTGTACCCAATCTGCACCTCACCCAGCTGATTCTCCCAATCTGCACCTCACCCAGCTGATTCTCCCATTACTCCTCTCCTTGAGCGTGGCCTGGTGAGAATGGAGGGGAGGAACAGTCCTGGGCAGTCCCACACCTTCTCCCTCGGGGCAACCCCAGGGCTCAGCCCCACATTGCTTTGATTTCCCCCAAAAAGGGAAAACCGCCCCAGACCCCTTCAGCTGACCAGAGGATGGGACAGGGCTTAGCAGAACACTTGCAATATTGTTTTTCCTGAGTCTGGAAAGAACCAGCCAAACTGAACCGATGTGGGACCCCCCAGCAGTGCCCCTCTGCCGTCCCAGCTGCAGCCCTCGCTGGCTGCTCCAGGCTCAAGGGCAGACTGGGAGCTCTGGGAAGGGGCCTTGGCTCGGGCTGCAGCCCCCGGGGCAGCCCCACGGCAGCTCCGAGGCTCCTCCAGCTGGGATGGAACGGGCAGGGGGAGCAGGGGAAGGGACGGGGCTGCCGGTGCCAGGGGAACACAAGGGACACCGGAGGCACTTCACAAGCATTCAATGCAAAAGATAAAATCACAAGGAAGACAAAAGGAACAGCAACAGCGTCACCGTAGCACAGGGCCACAGGAGGACGTGTCCCACCGGAGTGCAGTGACGCTGGCCAGATGCCAGGCACCCCCCAAAGCCGCTCTCTCACTGCCCTCCACAGCTAGACAGAGGAGACAAAATTTAACCAGGGCAAAACAGGCTCAAAACTGGAGATATTAATTGAATTTATTGCTAACAAACTGGGGACTAGTAGAAGTAGTAGACTAGTAGAAGTAGAAAAAAAACCCTCCAAAACACCTTTACCCACCCCTCCCTCCTTCCAGCTCTACCTCCTACTTGACAGTCCAGGGAGACAGGGAATGGGGCCATGCTCAGTTCATGCCCCATGGCTTCTCCCTCTGCTCAGGGACAGGAATCATTTCCCAGCTCAGTACTGGAGTCCCTCCCATAGGAAAGGTTCCCGAGGAACTTCTCCAAGCTGAGTCCATCCCATGGGGCACAGCCCCCTCTAAGTGCAGCAGCGTGGATCACTGTGCCCCAGGGTCAGTCCTGCCAGGACCATCCAAAGGGATGTTTCTGCCCCTGCATTCATCCAGGTGCCCATGAGGCTACAGGAAAATGTGGAGCACCCCCAGCCAGGACTACAGATCACCAGGGCTCTGCCCAACAGGGGTCAATGGAGATCATCCAACGTGGATCCTCCCATGGGGGATGGAGCTGGAGCAGCACACAAAGCTCTTCCCACACTTGGGGCACTCGAAGAGCTTCCCTCAGTGGCACTTCCGTTTGTGTTGTGTCAAATAAGAGCTCTTGGTGAAGCTCTTCCCACACTCCCCACACTCATAGGGCCTCTCCCCGATGTGGATGCGCCGGTGGGTGGTGAGGGAGGAGCCGCGTTTGAAGCCCTTCCCACAGTCGGGGCAGCGGAAGGGCTTCCCCTCGGTGTGCATGGGCTGATGATGGAGGAGATGGGCACAGAGCCGAAACCTCTTCCCACACCCAGGACACTCGTAGGGCCTCTCCCCGGTGTGGATGCTCTGGTGGCGGCTGAGGTAGGACAGGAGCTTGAACCTCTTCCCACAGTCCTCACACTGGTAGGGCCTTTCCTCAGAGTGCAGGCGCTGGTGGTTGATGAGGTCAGAGTAGTCACTGAAGCTCTTTTCTACACGTGTAGGGCCGTTCTCCTGTGTGAATCAGACAAAAGCTATCGCTGAAGCTCTTCTCGCATTCCAAGCATTTATAGGGCCGTTACCCAGTATGGATCTTCTGGTGGCTGCGCAGGCTGGACTTGTGGCTGAAGCTCTTCCTACATTCCAAACACTCATAAAGTCGTTCTCCAGTGTGAGTTCTCTGGGGGTGACTCAGGGCAAACCTCTCGCTGAATCTTTTCCCACACTCCAGGCACTCATGGGGCCTTTCCCCGGTATGGATCCTCTGGTGCTTGGTCAGACTGGAGCTCCAGCTGAAGCTCTGCCCACACTCCAAGCACTCATAGGGCTTTTCCCCAGTGTGGATCACCTGGTGCTGCCTCAGGATGGAGCTACACTTGTAGCTCTTCCCACATTCCCCACACTTGTAGGGCCATTCCGCCGTATGGATCACCTGGTGTTTCTTCAGACAGGAGTTGTAGCTGTAGCTCTTCCCACATTCCAAGCACTTGTGTGGCCTCTCTCCAGCCTGAGGCTTCTCCACCAGCTCTGAGCTCTGGCTGGATCTTTGGCCGCCTTCCTGGCTCAGGGGGGCTCTTCCCTCCTCACAGCTCCCTGGGCTGGGTTTGCAGCCGCTCCTCGTGAGGGATCTCTGGAGCTTCTCCTCCTCCATCTGTCCACAGCTTGGGAATGACAAATCCTGGTCTGGGGGAAAAAACAAGGGGTAAGAGCCTTGGGCTGGGAGTTCCTCCTGCAGAGGACTATTGCTGGGAGTCTCCAGGCTTTTGAGTTCAAACAAATGTGCAAAGCACCAAGATACAGCTCTCAAAATGACCCTCACAGGAGATCTGCCCCTCTTGTCTCTTCAATCTGGGGTTTGGTTTCTCTTCCTTGAGCTGATGGGAGTCCCGTGGCTCCTGGAGTTCCCCCTCTCTGAAGTCTTGCATACAGATGACCCAGGGGATTTTGAGGGTCCCAGAGGTCCGTTCTCCCCTGATTCTCTGCTCCAGGATTCCACAGATCCCAGGGATCCCCACACCCCCGGCCCTTCCCTCCCCTCTTCAGGCTGCTGGGTCTCACCCAACCATGGAACCACCCCTCTCACCTTCTCCCACTCCTGGGGTCTTGAGGTACCACTCCACTGCTCTTCTGGGAGGGTCCCCAAGACTGATGTCCTCCCACTAGCAGAACCTGGTGATTGCCATGAGGGACCCTTAATATTCCCAAAAGGAGAATCAGCTTTGGGGTCCTGCAAGATCCATACATACCCACAAAAAACCAAACCCTCTCAGGGACCACTAAGATATTTGAGTCTTGATTCTGGAATCTGCCAACTCCAAACACTTCCCCCAGAAGAACCCCTCTGGAGGACTCCCTGATACATTTGGGGTGAGCTCCCCCCCAGTCACCAGCAGGATGGAAACTTGTGCTTCTCCTTCTGCTCCTCTTCCTGCTCCTCCTTCTCCTCTCCCCCTCCCCTCCTCCTCCTTGACCAACCCAGATCCCCCTTTCCCACCCCCCTCTGCCCCACAGCTGAAAAAGCATCACCGGCTGCTGGCTGGGGGGAACCAGCCCAAGGAGCTCCCCAAGGATGGACAGGGAGTTTGGGGAACCGCCCAGCGCGGATCCATCCCCTCCCACAGCCCTGGGGAATCGCTCCAGGGACTGAGTGATGGGCACACAAAGGGAACACCACGGAACCCCTTTGCTGCTGTCCCCCTGCCCTTATCCACCTCTCCTATCCTTTGTCTATCATCCCCTCTAAATCCCAGCTCCCCTCTGGCTCAGTTTAGGGCTGACCCTCCCCTGTCCCTCGCAGTTTTAGTGTCCTAAATGCCCTTTTATGGCTTCTCCCCCCTTTTCCCATTGTATTGAAAAGAATGAGATGAAAGTGTCTTTACAAACAGATAGTGTGGATCTCCTTTGAGGTAGATAAGGAAGTAACAGGAGAAATCATGAGTTTTAGAAAATGTTATTAATCAACAGGAAATGCTGCTCAGCCAAGGTCCTGCTAAATTCATGAACTTTGTGAAGGAGAACAAAGATTTAACGGAGCCATGAATACTGTATTTTATACAAAAGGGTAGAATGTTGAGTTTGCACATTCTCCCAGAGGCAATTAAGGACGTGAACATGCAAGGGGGCAATAAGGGAAAGTCAAGAAGTGATATGGACAACAGAGCATGGATGCTGTTTGTGTGCTGCAAAGGGATTGGGTGAAGGGGAGTGTGCAGCATTCTGGTTAAGGCAAGAAGCAGCAGGAGGAATCTATGTGGTAAGAAAAAAGATGATGGAAAAGAGGAGGATGAGAACAATACTGAGGATTGGGATCTTTTTCAGCAGGGTCTTATCCTCAACCTTTGTCAGCTGATCATTTGTATCCCTGGTTTCCAGGAGAGCAAATCAAGGAGGTCAGGGTTTCAGGGGCTTTCTCTGTGGGAAGCAGCACCGGGAGCAGAGCTGCGGCACCGGGAGCACGGGCTGGGGGCCTGTGGGGAGCTGCGGGGCCGGGCCGGGGCTGTGGGGCAGCCGGGGCTCAGCGCCGGGCGCTGCCTGACCCCACCAGCCCTGGGCAGGGCCGGCAGCGGCCCCCGGCCCCCAGGAGGCTGCGGGACGCCCCGGCCGCTGCCCGGCCCCGTGGAGCTGCCGGCCCTGCCCGCCAGGGGCGCCTTAGGACACTGCGGCAGGACAGGGAGCGGCTCTGGGCTACGGGCTGGGGAGGGCACCCTGAGCACAGGGAGGAGGAGCAAGGAACACCTGGGAAAGGCGGATTGTACACGGAAGGATCAGGATTTTCTTTTAAGGATTTCGTTTGGGTCACTTGAGAAATGAATGATTTTGGAAAAAACTTGGCAGCTTTCAGAGGATGAGCAGCCACAGGCACTGAGGGGGCTGCAGGAGGGGCACAAGAAGGCCCTGCAGCACTTGGGCACAAAGGCACAGCAGGTGAGTGCAAGAAGGGAGCAGCAAAAGGCCAAGCTGAAGGCAAAGGCCAGGGCACAGCTCCTACAGCCCCTGAGAGATCAACCCCAGGGCCCAAGGGGGCCCCAGCACCCAGGGCACGGCTCGGCCACAAGCACCTGGCAGAGGCATTGCCCTCCTCGGCAGGGGAGAGCCCACCCAAACAGCCCCTGGCAAGGAACCAGGGCTCCAGCTGCAGGGCACAAGGACACTGCAAGCACAGACAGCAGCACCCTCAGGACAAGCAAGTCCACCCCTTGATGGACATGGATTGGCAGGGCTGTCACAGCTCCCATCACACCAGGGACCCCCCACACTGCAGCCCTTGAGAACATTCAGGGTGCGTTTGCATTGAGAGGAGGCATTTTCTGATGGACACAGGGGCCTCTCAATCCACTCTGAATCTCAGACTCAAGGGGGGAAAATTGTCAAAAAGTTGTTTGATCATTCAGGGAATAAGTGGGAAAAATGAGCAGGTGTGTTTTCTTCAACCACTATTAGAAGATGTGGGAGATAGATTTGAAATGCATGGGTTTCTACTTCCTCCTAATAGTGATTATCATTTGCTGGAAAGGGATTGAATGGCTAATGTGGAAATACAGATTTGCATTCTAAAAGGTAAAACAGAGGCTCATGCTGTATCTTTGTGTGAGATGAGTGGCAAGGCCTGTGCTAAAGTGAACCCTGAAGTGTGGGCAGCCCCAGGAAAATACAAACAATCTGATATGGAGCCTCTCCAAAGTATTTTGTAGCAACCAGGACAAGAGGTGTCTAAAAGAAACACCCTATTCCAAGGGTGAGAAGGAAGGAAGGGCTCACAGGCTGGTACTGAATCCCTGTTAAAGGCAGAGCTTTTGGAGCCAGGGATCTCTCCCTACAACATCCCTATCTTGCCAGTCAACAAACTGGATAGGTGGACAGGAGGAGGAACCACAGAATTTTCAAGTGTTAAAATGAAGATTAACTGAGGATGCTGCCCTGGGCCTTCCAGACAGGGAAAAAGAATTTGAATTGTATGTTAAACAGGGCCATGCCAAAGGAATTCTTGTGTTAAAATGTTTAACCCAGTGGCCAGAGTGGCCTCATTGTCTGCAGAATTGTGCAGCCAGGGCTTTCATGGGAACTGAGGCCTGAGAACTGATAACAGCAGGAACTCTTGTTGTTTAAGTCTGGCATCAAGGTAAAGGTTTCACAAACAAAAGAGCCTCTAAATGGATGAGCAGGGCTCGGTTATTCCAGTATGAAACTTGTTCAGTGGCACAGGAGGATTTAGAACTGAGGACAGGGCAAGGGTTTAACCCAGCCTCCTGTTTGAACAGCCTGGAGAGGGGCTGGCAAGGAACCCAGGACTGCACTCAAGGGACAGAGCTCCAGACCCAGGCTGGGACAGATTGATGGGACACACACACCTTGGGACTCTGCTGCTGCCGACACCCAGGACACCCAGCCAGGACATCGGCTCCTGCCCAAGGAGTGCAAAGCAGCACCACTGGTGGCCAAGGGGCCCATGCCAAGTGTCCCTGAGGCCAGAAACAGCCGCCAGCACAGCTCAACACGGGGGGACCCCTCAGCCTGGCCTCAAGGGCTCTGAAGCCCCGGAGATTTGCACTTCCCGCCCACAGCAGGAGGATGGGAGGCCGCCCCTGAGCCTGCCCTGAAGGCAACGCAGCAGCAGCCAGGGCTCCACAGCGGGCCAAGCCCCTGCGCCTGCCCACAGATCCTCGGCTGGAATCCTCTGCAATCCTGGCCACCCTCCTCTGCCATCTCCAGCCACTGGGGCCAAGCCTTGCTGCCACTGCTGCAGCTTCAGCGCTGGCTGGGCCTGCACTGCCACAGCTGCTGGGGAACACCACGGCACAATTCCACTCTGGGGCTCACTGACACCCACGCTCTGGGCTGCCTGCCATTCCACTGCTGCAAAATGTACCGATTTGGGTTCTTTTAAACCTTATTTCTCTGCTCAGGCTTGGTTTGTCTTTGCCTTGGGGAAAGGAATTTTAAAGGTTTAATTTAAGGGACGTTACACCACTCAACAGAGATGAGCTTAACATGTTAACAGACTGGAAATAGCACCCACAGAGATAACGACAGCAACAAAACATCAACATTGCCCTGCAGCAAACAGCAACCAACAGCTACCCCAGACACTGCCCCCGGCAGAGCTGGAGACACCTGGGCTGGAAAAGGCTGAGAAGGAAATCCAGGAGTGTGGAGACCGAATTCACATCAGAGGGGAAGAAATCCGGGTCCAACAGGAAACCAAATGCTAAATAAGAACTCGGCAACTTGGAAGCAATGTACAATAAACTATTTCAATGGGTTTTGGACAGTAAAATCTTAATGATAAATCTAGTAAAACCCACGTGTCATGGAATGATTTTTCTCGACACAGCCGGGCTACATGCGGATGAAATTATTTCTGTTGCACATCCTGGACAGAATCAATTAATGCCTTGATTCTTTAACACTAGAAATATTGTTGAAGAATTTTGGTTCTTCTTGCAGTTTTGTTGACAACATTACACGATTAGAATGTTTTTTCTTAATAATCCTACTTTTATACTGCCAGTTAGATTAGGGGTGTTGGGCCAGGGGTGTGAGAGTCAGTTTTTAGTCGTAGGAGATGAAGTAGAAAAAATCTTTATGGTTTTGGATTTTTTTGTGTATGTGCATGTGTGGCTGTTGTGATGGCAAAATTTTGGTATGGGCTCTTCGATATTCAAATTTAGGACTCATTTTTAAAAACTAGAAGAGCTTTAAAGGTGACCCTTAAACTGGTAAAAAGTTAATATTGGTAAAATAAAAGTAGCTTTTAGGGGGGCCACAAGTGAGTCACAGAATGGCTTCCCTGGAAGTCAAGCTTCATTCCAGGCAGCCTGGAGAGGAGCTTTAGAAATGCAAATGAACACTGCCGGGGCAAAGTGCGGACAATGTACCTGGGTCTCTTGCCTGGGGCAGGAATTGGGCTGATTCCCTCTGCCCCTCACCCCAAGCTCTGCCTGCTTGCACTGATGGAATTTGCACAGCTCAAGGCAGAGCCCAGGGGGAGGATATCTGACCCTGCAACAGAAACGGGTGAAGCTGCAAAGGGAAACAGCACATGGAGAATGTTGGGAAAACTTCACTATAAATAAATGGGGGGAATCATCCCTCTGCCCACTCCAACACGTGCTGTCACTGTCTGTGTTATATAGGGTATATCAGAGCACTGGGGATTTTTTGCTAACACAACTTCAGAAAAATCAGCTGGGAATCCAAGTTTTTGATGATTCAACTAGAGAAAAGTGGTTTGATGATTCAATTAGAGAAAACTGATGCAGTCTTGGCTAGAAGAGAGCACCCAAAATGGGGAAAAGATGAACGGCCACCAGAACAAATCCTACAACACCATGGACCAGCCCCTGGGAACCCGAACCAATTCATATCAGGAGCCACAGAACCCATTTCTCATTTCAATGGCATCATTAGATTACAAGCTGCCCTCGCAATAACCAACCAGACAGCTCCAGCTCCTGACCTTCCTGCTGAGCAGTCTGGGGCGAACTCCCCGTCCCAGCTCACCCGCGAGATGAAGAGGGCGAGGGAGCGGAGGCGCTCCCGGGGCTGCAGGGCCGCACACTGAGCGGGGAGCCCGCCACGAACCATCTTCTTTCTCCTCTTCCTGCTCCTGCTCCTCCTCTTCCTCTCTCCCTCCTCTTGCCCCCGCTCCTCCTCCGTCTTTCCTCCCACTCGCCCCCCTGTTGCTAATCCCGCCTCCTTCTCCTCTTCCTCTGATCCCGGCCATTCTCAAGCTCCTTTGTCTTCCCTCCTCCTTCTCCTCCATCTCTTCTCGTGCTGCCCCGGGCCCAGCGCCCGCGCTTTGTCCTCATGTCGGCTTCTCCCTGCCCAAGAAGGTCAGGGCGAGTCCCGGGGGTCGTGTCCTCCCTCCCCCGGGGTGTGTGCGCTCCCGCCGGGCCCCCCAGCCCGGTGTCACCCCCTTTTCTCTGCCCACAGAGCTCCTGAGCCGGCGGCGGCCGCAGCCCCTCCCCGTGGGCTCGGGCCCGGCCGGGACCCCCCGCTCCGTCCCCGCTCCGCTGATTTTGGGGGGGTCCCGTGTCCCCCCAGCCCCGCTGGCGCTCTGCCCCCGCCCAGTGCCTGCTCCCAGTGTTTCCAATAAAACTTCCCAGTTAAACCCAGTCCAATTTATGGGGAGGGACTCGGGGCGACCCCGCGGGGGGCTCGAGATTGGGGGTGGCAGAACCGACCCCGGGATGGATCGGGAATGGGGACCCCCGTGTGTCCCCCCGTGTGTCCCCGCTCGGGGGGGCCTTGATATGAACCCCAGCGGGGCACCCAGCAAACCCCGAAAGGCGCCAGGACCCTCCTAAGTCGCCCCACAGGCCCCAAGGACTCCCAGACACCACAGAAAAATTCTACCGAAAAAGAAATCTGCGGAAAGCAGCCAGTCAGAGAAGGCGGTGAACATTTTTTATTAAAACAACGCTGGGCGCTGATGATTCCCCAGTTGCCAGGCCGGCCCCAGAGCCCAGCGCTGCCCCAGCCCGACCTGCCCCGGCTCCATCCCGGCTCCTCCCGCGGGAAGCGACGGCGTCGGGATAAGGAGGGGCCAAGGGTACGCGCCAGGCCCGGGGGGAGTAGGGGAAGGGATGGAGGAGGAGGAGGAGGAGGAGTAGTGCCGAGGAAGGAACAGGAGAAGGACCAGAGGGAAGAGAAGGAGGCGGGATTAGGAAGGAGGGGAAGCGGGAGGAGACGGCGGAGGAGGAGTCCCCATCCCAAGGTGCTAACCCCTTGTTTTTCCTCTCAAATCAGGGTTTCTCATTCCCAAGCTGTGGCCGGATGGAGGAGGAGGAAAAGCCCTGGAGATACCGCACGTGGAGGGGCTGCAAACCCAGCCCAGGGAGGTGTGAGGAGGAAAGAGCCTCCCTGAGCCAGGAAGGCGGCCAGAGATCCAGCCAGAGCTCAGAGCTGGTGGAGAAGCCTCATGGCAGGGAGAAGCCACACACCTGCTTGTGTGAGGAATGAAATCCTGGAGATGAGACTTCCTTTTCAGAGTAGTAATTGGTAGTTGATGTTATTGAAATTGATAAGGTCTTAATTTGAAATGTTGGTCTGTTGTTAAACATTGAATGTTAGAGTTCTAGGACTTGCCTTCAGTTGCCGTTGCTAAATAGTAATTTTATATTTTACCCTGTATGCGTATCTCTCCTCATCATACTCGGTATTTGTACCCGGTGTTAGTCTGTTGTTAAACCTGGAATGTTAGAATTCTAAGACTTGCCTTTAGTTGCCGCTGTTAGATGTTACTATTTTACCATGTATTTGTATCTCTCACCGTCATACTCTGGATTTGTACCCCTTTCCATCTCACCCATTCCTGTCGGGAACAACTTCCCTGCTCCCCTGCTCCCAGGAGGACTTGCACCTGGACTGAATTCAAATGAAAGGCTGTGGGAACTATGTGAACCCTCTCAAAACAACAAACCAACACATAAACTTTGACTGTAACCCACCAGAACCACACTAAGTCACCCACCCTTGACCAGAGCCAGATCCCGTCCTGCCACAATAACTTTGGTAGTACCCAGATTGGAGGATACCCTTGGGCTACGAGCCAATATTGCCTTCCTAAGGACTCTCCTGAGAAGGGCAGCCTCAGCTCTGCCGAGAGACAAAGCTGCACTCCTCCTCCTCCTCCTCCTCAGCGTTGTCCTGTGGGAACAGTGGTGCTGTGTGCGACCCTTTGGGTTCCCCACCCAGAGCTGTCTTTAATAAAGGCCTTTTAAAGGAGCTGCTCTCCTGCCCCTATTTATAACATTTGGAATGTGGGAACAGCTTCAGACAGAGCCCCAGACCACATCCACCACCAAAAACCCACACCAGGGAACAGCCCTACAGGTGCTTGGAATGTGGGAAGGGCTTTAACCACAACTTCCACCTCATCCGGCACCAGCACATGCACACCAGGAGAGGCCCTGAGTGTGGGAAGAGCTTCTCCAGGAGCTCTCACTTGACCTGACACCAGCGGAGGCACCACTAAGGGAAGCCCTGCGAGTGTCCCGAGTGTGGGAAGAGCTTCATGCACTGTTTCAGCTCCATCCCGCATGGGAGGATCCGCGCTGGATGATCCCCAGTGACCCCCGTTGGGCAGAGCCCTGGTTATTCATGGTCGTCATGATCCTGTTGTGTGGAGGGAAGGTGTTGGAGAGATTTCTTTCCATTCTCCTTGTGCTGCTGTGATTTGGTTGGTAATAAATTCCCTCCGTGTGCCCAGGCGGGGTCTGTGATGCTCATTTTGGGGTTTGATGAGGGATCTCTCCCTGTCTTATCCCAACCCAGGAACTCTTGGTTAAATTCTCTCTGCCCTGTGCAGCTGCGGGGACAGGGACAGAGTGGCTTTGGTGGGTGGCTGACATCAGGCCAGCATCACCCAGGCCATCGGCACCCCTGAGATCCCAGTGTGGTGGTGCATTGCCCCCTCCTCCTTTCCAGGCTGCAGTGTGATCTGAGAAATGCTTGTTAGGTCTTGTCCTTGGAAACAGCACCTGGGTTTTGCTCTTTCCAGACTTATCAGAAATACTGTCTGCTGCCAGGAACTGCTAAAAGGCTCCTGTTATCCTTATGGCCAGCCTTGAAAAATGTTCCTCTCGCCTGAATGGCACAACATTCCTTTCTCACACTTTTAGAGGAAGTGCCAAGCCAAGCTGTGGCTGGGATGAAACACCCTTGTGACTGAAGCCCACTCTCTTGTGGCCCTATCAATAGCAGTCCAAAAGGAGACCCTGTGAGCTGTCCTGGGCCACTGTGGGCTGTGACCCTCAGTCTCCCTCTGAGGGGGCCTCTCAGAGCCAGCAAACCCTGGGGATCATGCTGGATCATGCCCTCGGGTTTGCTCTGCCTGCAGGATCACTGAAACCTGTCCTGGCTGATGCCCTCACTCCTCAAGGCCCCAACCTTCATCCAGCAGGAGATGCAAAAGCATCTGGAGGGAGGATTTCAGTGACCCCCGAGGGGAATTTTTCACAGGCACCTTGCTTGCACTGACTGTTTCTGTTTGTGTGTGTGCTCCTGCACATATGCCATAGGAAATCAGGGAGAAATAATGCTTTCTTAGATGTGTAAGTACCTTGGATATCTAAGTTAGGCCTGTAAGCAAGGTTCAGTTATAGTTCTGAACTTACTTAAATGCTGCTAAGTATTGTTCCTTTGCTCAGTTGTTGAACGTAAGTTGCTAAACATTAAATCTGACTCTTGCTCATGCCTTTGCCACTGATTTTTAATCAATCTCAAACATTCTTGTTGCGGAAGATGAAACAGGAAAGCCTTTATAAATATGATTGTCTGGCAAAAGCAAAAGATTTTGAGAATATAGAAATTATAAGCAAGATTGAAATGAAAGCAAGCTTTGAGATCCCTCGGTTACGGAGCAACTGGAAAACAATGGTGTGGCCCAGCTGAAGGTGATCCCCTTTTGATGAAACAATTCCCTCTGCTTGCAGACAGCTCCAAGAGTCAGAGCAGACCCTACCAGCTTGGCAGAAGGAATCCAAAGAGGAGTTTTTAGGGTTTAAAATGTAACACATTATGGTAATGTATTGATTCTCATAGGCTGTATGTAAATGCTATAGGATTTGTATCTTGTACTAGATTGGTTAGTGAGAATCAGAATATTCAACACAGAAGAAGATTTATTGTATTGTAACGGGAACCTTGGTCTCTTACCCCTTTTACTCTCTTGCCTCTCTTACTCTCTTACCCTCTCATCCTCTCTACCCCTCTCTTCTCTCAGGCCTGCTCCAGCTGTGCCTGGCAGCTCCAAGCAGGGCCCTGCACCCAGGCCCTTTGCAATAAACCCCAAGTTCCAGACCTGGCTGCAGAGATCTCTCGTCTCTGTCCCTCCCGACCATCCTAACCCCTGACACTCCTACAGCTCTCGTTCCTGACTGCCCCACAATGTCCCACATCCCCGAGGGTGTCACAAGGGCCACAGCCGGCACCCAGCAGCCGAGGGACAGCCTGGAAGGGGCCGGGAGCAGCCGCGGCCTTGTGGCCTTGCAGCCCCCGCGGTGCCCGGAGCCCGGGCAGGCTCCGGCCGCGGTGCCAGCGACAGCGCCGCCCTGCCGAGCGCCGGGGCCGCAGCCCGGGCTGCCGGGGAGCGGGAACGGCCCGGCCGGACGCGCCGGGGCCCTGCGGGCCGTGGCTCCGTGTCCCGGGGGGGCCGGGGCCCAGGGGGACCCTCCGGGCTCTGCCGGGCACCGGGGCTCGGCCCTGCCCCGCCCAGGGACCCCCGGGGGCACCGAGCGCAGCCCCGGCCATTGGCAGGGCACGGGGAGCCGAGCGGGGCAGCGGCACCACGGAAACACCGAGGGCTGCCCGGGCACAGCCGGGGAGAGCCGCGCTGGAGAGCCGGGAGAGGCTGCTCGGAGCTGGCCCGGGGCTCGGGCACCTGGGGAACAGAGCCCGGCTCGGAGCTGACTCTGAGCCTGAGACACCTGAGAAATGACAGCGCGTGTTGCTAGACACACTTCATTATTCTGTATATTCTCAATGTGAGTTTCTATGAGGGAACATTTCTTACATTCATTTTACAATATTTTCTCCCTTTAAAATGAGATTAATCACTTTTTGTTATAAATCTGGAGGGATGGACTGGGAAAGGTTGTGGGTAATGGAGTTTTTTATTCACCGTATTTTCAAACCTGAGATGTGCAAGTCCAGACTTGGACTCCAACAGCAGTGTCTGGTTCTGACTGCTCTGCTTTTCACAGTGTGATCCCGGTTCTTTCAAATCCAGCAGTCAAAGCCCTTGAAACACGGAAAAGCAGGGAATCAGGTTAAAGCCCTTGGAGGGTTTGCTCTGTCCGTACATTCCCCATCTCCCCTGGTGTCCGTTCAGCCTCTCCGCTCCTGTCCTGGTGCACATTGCTGTATCCCGAGTTCAGTACGTGCTGTTATAGATAGATGGAGACCTGTGATTATTGTGTATGCAGTTGTCTCGCAGTGAGTTGCTGTGACGGCACATTCCGTGCTCCTCTGCTTTGTGCCCAAAGAATGGTTATTGTGTCTTTAACCCCCGGCAGCGGGGAAGGGCCGTGTGCGGGGCCGGGGCGGGAGCGGCTCCTTGTTCGCTGCTGGGGCGTTTCGAAGCCTCGCTGCGCGGCTTTTCCGCGGCTCTCTCTGCGCCCCGTGGTGTTCTGTGTGGCTGAAAAGCTTTTTCGGGCCAGGCAAAGAAAGGATTTTCCTTTCCTGGGTCGGGAGAGGCTGCAGCGCGAGCCTCGGAGTGCCCGGGGCCGAACTGAGCAGCGGCTGTGCCGGAGCCCGGGGCCCCGCGGGCAGGAGCGGAGCGGCGCCGCTGCCGCCCGAAGCCGCTGCGAGCCGGGCCGGGCCGCGCCGGGCCGGGAGAGAAAACAGCCCGAGGCTGCGGCGCCGCCGCTCCACCCGCCGGGACCGCGCCCGCGGAGCGCGGCTGGGGAGGAGCGCAACGCCGGGCGAGCCCCGGGCTCGCATCGCCTTGGGACAGCCCCTGGTTGGCTTTTCCCTGCGGGAGAAGCCGGTGCCGCCTGTAGCCTGTGTCGTGAGCGGGGATTTCTCTGGCATTTTGGGTCTTTTGTCCCAGAGTGTGTGTGGGGGCTAAGGGCTGAAAACTCACTGTCTATTAATGTTTTTTAATGGTTTTTTGTTCGTGCCTTGTGGGCATTCTGTTTGTTAATACACTGTTGGATTTTTTTTTTTTTCAGTTTCATCTATTAGCGTTCATTTCCTGTTGGTGGAAAGGGATTATTGGAATTCTGTAGAGGGGACAACATTCACCCCAGAGTGTCCTCCTTTAAATCATCTCTCAACCTGAGATACCCTACAAGTGCTTGGAATGTGGAATGAGCTCCAGCCAGAGCTCCCACCTGATCCGGCACCAGGAGATCCAAAGCAAGGAACATCCCTGCTGGGGCTTGGGATGTGGGAAGAGCTTCATATGGAAGTCTGACCTGGTTACCCATCATAGGATCCACCTCAGGGAATTGCCCTACAAATGCTTGGAATTTGGGCAGAGCTTCCAGTAAGAACTCCCACCTCATCAAGGTCAACAAGATCCACACCGGGCAATG
Source organism: Melospiza melodia melodia (assembly GCF_035770615.1). NCBI lineage: Eukaryota > Metazoa > Chordata > Aves > Passeriformes > Passerellidae > Melospiza > Melospiza melodia. The sequence goes on along the minus strand of NW_026948497.1, from coordinate 5,624,206 downwards.
GCGCTGTGGGTGTGGGGAGTGTGGGAACGGCTTCAGCCCGAGCTCCCAGCTCGTCACCCTCCAGTGCATCCACACCAGGGACAGTCCCTGCAGGTGTCCCAAGTGTGGGATGAGATTCTCACAGAGCCCTCACTTGACCCAACACAAACGGAGGCGCCACTGAGGGAAGCCCTGCGAGTGCCCCGAGTGTGGGAAGAGCTTTGTGTGCTTCTCCAGCTCCATCCCCCATGGGAGGATCCACGCTGGATGATCCACAGTGACCCCCACTGGGCAGAGCCCTGATGATCCCTGATCCGTGTGATCCCTACCGAGTGCAGGGAAAGTGTTGGAGAGATTTCTTTCTCCTTGCTGCTGTGATTTGGTTGGCAATAAATTCACTCCCTGTGCCCAGGCTGGGTCTGTTTTGCCTGTGCCGGTGCTCAGGATGGGACTGCTCCTGTTCCTTTTCTGAGCTCCTGGGCTTCTCCTTTGTGTTTCCTCTCCCTGTGCAGCTGCAGAGGGCAGGCACAAAGCAGTTTTTGTGGCTTCCAGGCAGGGTCAGCTGAGCCCTGGATGATCAAAGGGGTTTGTGGATGTTCCCTGTTTGCGGGTGTCCCTGCTGGAGGAGGGTGTCCCTCCTTGCTGCAGCCCCAGCCCTCAGGCAGAGCTCAGCCAGGCAGAGAACACCCTCAGATGTGGCCTCATTTTTGAGCACTCCTGAGCCCCTCGAAATCTCCATCCCCATTTTGGGTTAACCTGAGGTTCTGGATATCTCTGACCCCATTTTTGGAGCTGTTTTGGGCATGCAGGTTTTGTTAGCAGGGACGGTTCAGGGCTGGGTTTTGAGAGAAGCTGCTGGAAGCTTCCTTCATGTCCCACAGAGTCAATCCCTGGTGCCTGAACGATGGAGATGCCGCATGCAGAGATTCATGGGGATGCAATGATTCACCTGCAGCCACTGGAGAAGCCATGCTGGAACATGGGGGTGCCTGACAGGAGGCTGTGTCTACGGTTGAAAGGTGTAGCTGGTGTGTGTATATTAATGGTATAAGGAAGGGTAAGACCAACTGTTGCCACATTTCTCTTCATAGAGAAAAGCAAGGCACAATTCTTCCCAAGAATATTTCTGGGTTTCACATTCTCTGAACATCAGAGAAAGAAAACATAATTCTCATTTGCTGTGCCTGTGTTGTGCAAAAGTAGAATGTAACATGGAGATTGTTTATCCAAAGTGATGGTGTTTTGTTTCCTAGACCTATCAGGGCCAAGTGTGTGTGTGAGTTGGGACTGTCAGCCGACAGTGACGGGATGAGTGCAGTGAAGTGCAGTTGAGTGCAAAGTGACTGCTTGGCAGATTCAGTTTAGATATAATGTATATTGTATAGAATAATATAGTATAATAAAATAATTAATTAGCCTTCTGATATCCATGGAGTAAGATGAATCATTCCTCTCCTTTGTGGGGGCGCCTTTGATTCGATAAGTGGTGACCGCAGACGTGTGCTGTAGCCTGGACTGCAGAACCAGGACCCTGAATTTGGGCGGAGTTGGCGGCCAGACCGAGCACAGAAGAATCTGCCGAATCCTCCCAGCAGCGTGTCCGGATCCTTCGCGGGAGAGGCGGGAGAAGCCGCGGACAGCCTTTAGGACCCAGCGGACCCCAGCCGCTGAAACGGGACACTGCCGCCTGCTTTCCCCCTTCCTGCGTCTCCCTAGGTGGAGGCTCGGTCTTTTCCGGCCGAGTTTGGCCCCCTAGCCTTAAAGGCGAGGCCTGGGGAAGCCCTTCTGGCAGGCACTGCCCGAATGGGGGGACTTTGACTTTGGGAAGAAATGTCTGTAGACATCAGCACTCGATTTGCGGGGAGAGAGAGAGTCACTTTTAGGATATGGAGAACCTGGTTTGTGACCACGGAGTTCTCGTGCCCTCAGAGAAACTTCACGAGTTTGGTCCCTCCTGTTGCCAAGACACTCGCAGCACGGTGGGGCCGGGTGGTGAGAACAAAGACCCCCACCATGGGCCGGGTCTGGCCTCTCGGCCCGCCCCCCCCCCTTTGACTCCCCCACCCGGGCCCGGGCCGCCACCCCATGGGACGGGTCTGGTTTCCTTGGCCCGCCCAACAAGGAGGGGCTCAGGGACATGGAACAGAAATAGGAACAGGGGAAGGAGCCAATGGGGTCGAACAGCTTTTTGAGCGAAGCTTCTTGCGTCTCCTAAAAACCAGGGAATGCCCCCCCAGGGTGTCCACAGTGGCAGGTGGAGGTGACCCCACACCAGGGGAGGTTTCCAGCAGCACCAGGAGCTGGTGGGTCCAGTCACCATTGGGGACCACATTAGGGGTCATCACGTGCCCCAAGAGCTCCTGCTGGCCCTGGAACCACCTCAGCTGCACCTGCGCAAGGTGAAAATCCATCACAGAGCAGTGCAGGCAGCTGGGGCTGGCCTGGGAGCTCCAAGGCACCAGAGAGGTAGACACGCTGGGGGGCTCTGGAAGAGAGCAGGGAGACACGGGGGGTATGGGGAGAAAGAGGGTGCAGGGCTGTTGTGGCACTAAGAGGGACTGGGAATGGAATGGGGTGGCACTAAAAGTGAGTGGAGCAGGTTGGGGAGCACTGAGGGGGCAGGGGCAGATCTAAATGAACTGAGAATAAACTGGAAATGGACTGGGAGGGATGGAGGGAATCCTAGGGACTGGGCTTGAACAGTAAGGGACTGGGACTGAACTAAGCAGAATAGATTGAGACTTGGAAGACCTGGATGAGAACTGGAAGGCACTGGACGGGGGACAGATGGAGGACACTGGAAGGGGCAGGGAATGAAGTGAGAAGCACTGGGAGTGTGAGGATCTCTGCATCCCCGTGGATGTCTGTGGAGGGTCAAAAATGGGACATCACAGCATGATCAATGTGATCAAGTGAAGCCGATTTATCGCTCAAATAAGTTACATTTATACCATGTTCACGCACCATAAGCGAATACATGATTGGTTCAGTCTGTGCATGCACCTCAAGCTGTCAGCTAATTGTTTAGTTTTCTTTCTTCATGCGCTCTGCTGTGGCTTTTAGCTCCATCTTCATACCCTGCCTTCCATCCTGGACTTGTTTACTCCTGAGTACGCTCTTCCTCTTTCGTGTCCTTAAGGCCGCTGCGACCTCCTGCTCAGTCTCAGTGAAGGCTGGGTTGTGCACACGCCCACAGTTCTGCAAGAAACCCTCAACAGATGTCCAGGGGCTGTGGGGGGATCTCTGCATCCAGCACCTCCATCTTTGGAACCACCAGGGATTGGCTCTGCTGGACATGGAGGAAGCTTCCATAGCTTCTCTCAGAACCCACCCCTAGAGAGCACCCCCGCTACAAAAAACAGGCTGTGCAAACCCAAAGCAGCTCTAAAAATGGATATTCAGGAACTCAGGTGAACTCCAAGATGGGTATTGAATTGTCCAGGGGCTCAGGTGTGCCCATAAATGAGGCCCCAGGTGAGGGCATTCTGTGCTTGGCTGAGCGCTGCCTGCGGGCTGGGGCTGCAGCAAGGGGGGCACCCTCCTCCTGCCGGGATGTCCCACGAACAGGGGAGCCCCACAAGCCCCTCAGAACCCCGGAGCTGGGCTGGCCCTGCCAGAACGCTGGGAGCCACCAAAACTGCTCTGTCCTTGCCCTCTGCAGTGGCACAGGGAGAGGAAATACAAGGAAAGGGCCAGGAGTGCAGAGAACGACCGGGAGACATCCCGTCATGAGCACCAGCACAGGCAAAACAGACCCAGCCTGGGTACAGGGAGTGAATTTACTACCAACCAAATCACAGCAGGATAAGGAGAAGGGAAAGAAATCTCTCCAACACTTTCCCCCCACAAAATGGAGATCATGCAGAACAGGGGTCACCAGAGCTCTTCCCAACGGGGGTCACTGGGGACCATCCACTGCGGATCCTCCAACGGGAGCTGAAGCAGCGCGCTTCAACGAGTCCCAGAGAGCAACCTGTGCTTTCAGGGCCTGGAGCACGCTTACTAAAGGAGCTGGCAAAGGAGGGGAGGGACAGGTCTTTCTTTGGAGATCTGAAAACCTTTTATTGCCAGGAAGAGGGCCCAGGGACAAAGACCCAGCAGGGTTGGGGACACAGGGTTAAATATGGAAAAAGGGACTGACTTGAACGCCAAGAACCAATGGAAATGGGGAAAAGTGGTGCAGAGGAAGGGCAGTAAACTAGGGGAACCAATGGGATAACAGGAACGGAACACTGCAGCAAACTGGGGCCAATGTGATCAGGCGAGAGAAGAACATTCTAGGGGGATACAAATATAATAAAAAGGGGCTGAACAGGGGCAATGTCAACTGGATAAACCAATGAAATTTAACACATTACATGTGTCTGTAGAGGCCAATGGGAGGGAGGCTCCTCTAACCCTAACCTCAGAGGAGTGTTTCTCCTTGCTTGTTTCTTCTGCTCCTCCAGAACTGAGGTGTTACAGCCCCACTGGCAGGCCCCTGAGTCTCCACAGGGGATGGAGTTGAAGCAGTTCACGAAGCTCTTCCTGCACTTGGAACACTCGCAGGGCTTCCCTTACTGGTGCGTCCGTTGGTGCTGAGTCAAGCCAGAGCTGCTGGAGAAGCTCTTCCCACACTCCCCACACTCGTAGGGCCTCTCCCCGGTGTGGGTGCGCCGGTGCAGGGTGAGGTGGGAGTTGCGGTTGAAGCCCTTCCCGCAGTCGGGGCAGCGGAAGGGCCTCTCGTCTGTGTGAGTGCGCTGATGCAGGAGGACATGGGACTTGCTCCGAAACCTCTTCCCACACTCGGAACACTCGTAGGGCCTCTCGCCAGTGTGGGTCCTCCGGTGCCGGATCAGGTCGGAGTGCCACCCGAAGCTTTTCCCACAGTCCAAGCACTCGTAGGGCTTTTCCCCAGTGTGGATCCTCCGGTGTTCCATCAGGCTGCAGCTCTGTCTGAAGCTCTTCTTACACAAATAACACTCATAGGGCCGTTCTCCAGTGTGGATCCTCAGGTGCCGGATCAGGTTGGAGCTGTCTCTGAAGGTCTTCTCACATTCCCCACACTTGTAGGGTTCTTCCACCTGTTCTCCAGTGTGGATCATCTGGTGCCGGAGCAGGTGGGAGCTCCGGCTGAAGCCCTTCCCACATTCCAAGCACTTGTGGGGCTTCTCCACCAGCTCTGAGCTCTGGCTGGACCTCGCACCACCTTTCTGGCACATAGGGGGTCTTTCCTTCTTGCAGCTCCCTGGGCTGGGTTTGCAGCCCCTCCTCATGCTGCATCTCTGGGGCTCTTCCTTCTCCTCCATTGGCCCAAGGCTTGGGAAGGACAAATCTTGGTCTGGGGGGAGGAAGAATAGGTGAACACCTTAGGCTGAGGTTCCTCCTACCCAAGTTCCTCTCAGAAAGTGACCAGATATTATGTGTCCATAAAAATCTCCAAAACACAAAGGCTCAGCCCCCAAAAAAATCCTCACAGGAGATTCACCTCTCTTGTTTCTCCACTCTGGGTTTTGGGGTTTCCCTTCCCTTGGCTGATCGGGTTCCTGTGGCTCCTCTATTCTGGGGTCTTGCTTACAGATGACCCAGGGTATTTGAGGGTCCCAGTGGTCCCTTCTCCCCTGAATCCCTATTAGAGGGTTCCATGGATGTCGGGATCTCTAGCTGGTCAGAGTGACCCCGAGAAAAGTTCGAAAGTCTTTTTTCCCAGCCCGGTGCCTGAAGAAGGAGTCAGGGCTCTTCATTTCTCAATCTCAAGGTTGCTTATAAAAAATTTTCTCCTGGCCTGCCGAGGTCAGCTCAGCAGGACAGTTCCAGGCACTCTGCCTGCCCACAGAGCAGCGTTATGTCTTTATACTATTATGGCTTTATTATGTCTTTATACTAAAAACTACGTATACAATGTTTACAATAACTTTCCAATACCTATCACCTACGTTAGACAGCAAGCTTCTACTCTAAACCAATCTAAAAGTGCCAACATCACAGCAGAAGATGGAGGCCAAGAAGAAGAAGGAGAAAGGCTGGACACACTCAGTTCCCTCCATATTGCCTCCTGAACCCCCCATACCAAAAACCCCAAAATCAACTTTTCCACCCTGTGATAACTTCACTGTCATTCTACTCAAACTGTTGTGGCCTGCTGATCTTCATACAAGGTTGGTAACTTGCTCCATGGGTCATAATCAAAACCACCGGCATTTTGGGCTCTGTGCCAGGGTCTCAGAGCCCCCTGACAGGGGTCTTGGCTGCTCAGGACAGTAAGAAGGATGTCCTGGGTTCTGACACATGGATCCCAGGAGTCCCCCAACTCCAGAATCTTCTCCTCCCCCCTTCAGGATGCTGTGGGTCCAACAGCTATGAGATTGCTCCTCTCCACTCTAACCACTGCAGGGGTCCTGCAGTTCCCCTCCACCACTCTCCTGGGGGGCACCAAGACTGATGTGCTCCTTCCGCCAGTACCTGGTGATCATCCCGTGGATCGCCAAATATCCCCCCAAAGTGGAATCTGTGATTCAGCTTTCAGCTCCTGCAAGACTCAAACTTCTCCCCCCCAGAGAAACACAAGGCCTCCCAGGGACCTCTGGAATCTGCCAACTCCAAACGCTTCCCCTAGAAGTGTTTGTTTCCCTCCCCTCTGGAGGACTCCCTGATACATTTGGGCTGAGCTCCCCCACCCAGTCACCAGCAGGATGGAAACTTGTGCTTCTCCTTCTGCTCCTCTTCCTGCTCCTCCTTCTCCTCTCCCCCTCCCCTCCTCCTCCTTGACCAACCCAGATCCCCCTTTCCCACCCCCCTCTGCCCCACAGCTGAAAAAGCATCACCGGCTGCTGGCTGGGGGGAACCAGCCCACGGAGCTCCCCAAGGATGGACAGGGAGTTTGGGGAACCGCCCAGCGCGGATCCATCCCCTCCCACAGCCCTGGGGAATCGCTCCAGGGACTGAGTGATGGGGACACAAAGGGAACACCACGGAACCCCTTTGCTGCTGTCCCCCTGCCCTTATCCACCTCTCCTATCCTTTGTCTACCATCCCCTCTAAATCCCAGCTCTCCTCTGGCTCAGTTTAGGGCTGACCCTCCCCTGTCCCTTGCAGTTTTAATGTCCTAAATGCCCTTTTATGGCTTCTCCCCCCTTTTCCCATCATATTGAAAAGAATGAGATGAAAGTGTCTACAAAAAAATGGTGTGAATCTCCTTTGAGATAGAGGAAGGGACTTGTAGATAAGGAAGTGACAGGAGAAACCATCAGTCTCAGAAAATGTTATTATTTGACATGGACTCCTGCTCAGCCAAGGTCCTGCCAATTCCTGACCCTCCAGAAAAAGAACAAAGACTTAACAAAGCCATTATTATCATACGTGATAAAAAAGTGGATAATGTTGAGGTAGATTGCACATTCCCCCAGAGGTAATTAAGGACACGGATACCCAGAGGGGCAATAAGGGAAGTGGAGAAGGGATATGGACAACAGGGGATGCATGCTGTTGGTGTGCTGGGAAGGGATTGGGTGAAGGGGAGTGTGCAGCAATATGGTTAAGGCAAGGAGCAGCAAGAGGAGTCTATGTGGTATGAAAAAGGATGATGCAAAGGAGGAGGAAAAGAATGAATTGTGAGGATTTGGAATGTTCAGCACCATCTAATCCTCAAAATTTGCCAGGTGATGCAGGACCAATTACAGATCCTTTTCTATCCCCGGTTTCCAGGACAGCAAATCAAGGAGGTCAGGGTTTCAGGGGGTTTCTCTGTGGGCGGCAGCACCGGGCGCAGAGCTGCGGCACCGGGAGCACGGGCTGGGGGCCTGTGGGGAGCTGCGGGGCCGGGCCGGGGCTGTGGGGCAGCCGGGGCTCAGCGCCGGGCGCTGCCTGACCCCACCAGCCCCGGGCAGGGCCGGCAGCGGCCCCCGGCCCCCAGGAGGCTGCGGGACGCCCCGGCCGCTGCCCGGCCCCGTGGAGCTGCCGGCCCTGCCCGCCGGGGGCGCCTTTGGACACTGCGGCAGGACAGGGAGCGGCTCTGGGCTACGGGCTGGGGAGGGCACCCTGAGCACAGGGAGGAGGAGCAAGGAACACCTGGGAAAGGCGGATTGTACACGGAAGGATCAGGATTTTCTTTTAAGGATTTCGTTTGGGTCACTTGAGAAATGAATGATTTTGGAAAAAAACTTGGCAGCTTTCAGAGGATGAGCAGCCACAGGCACTCAGGGGGGCTGCAGGAGGGGCACAAGAAGGCCCTGCAGCACTTGGGCACAAAGGCACAGCAGGTGAATGCAAGAAGGGAGCAGCAAAAGGCCAAGCTGAAGGCAAAGGCCAGGGCACAGTTCCTACAGCCCCTGAGGGATCAACCCCAGGGCCCAAGGGGGCCCCAGCACCCAGGGCACGGCTCGGCCACAAGCACCTGGCAGAGGCATTGCCCTCCTCGGCAGGGGAGAGCCCACCCAAACAGCCCCTGGCAAGGAACCAGGGCTCCAGCTGCAGGGCACAAGGACACTGCAAGCACAGACAGCAGCACCCTCAGCACCAGCAAGTCCACCCCTTGATGCACATGGATTGGCAGGGCTGTCACAGCTCCCATCACACCAGGGACCCTCCACACTGCAGCCCTTGAGAACATTCAGGGTGGGTCTGCATTGAGAGGAGGCATTTCCTGATGGACAGAGGGGCCCTCAATCCACTCTGAATCTCAGATGTAAGGGGGGAAAATTGACAGAAATTCTTTGAATATTCAGAGGGTTAGTGGAAAAAATGAGCAAGTATGTTTTCTTCAACCACTCAGTACATGTGGTGTACAGGTTTAAAAACATTAATTTTTGCTTGCTCCTAATTGTGATTATAATTTCTGGGAAGGAATTTTATGGCAAATGTGTGAATGCAAATTTATATGGCAAAACTTATTGAATTACTTTAACCATTCCCTATTCCGCGAGAGGGAAGGAAGGGCTCACAGCCTGGTATTGAGTCCTTGTAAAGGCAGAGCTTTTGGAGCCAGGGATCTCTTCCTGCAATGCTCCTATCTTGCCAGTCTAGAAACCAGAAGGATGGACTGCAGAAGAAAAGCAGAATTTTCAAGTGTTAAAATAAAGATTAACTGAGGCGTCCGTGGCCCTCCTAGACAGGGAAAATAAAATGTAAGTGAACGTTAAACAGGGCCATGCCAAAGGAATTCTTGTGCTAAAATGTTTAACCCAGTGGCCAGAGTGGCCTCATTATCTGCAGAATTGTGCAACCACAGCTTCCACAGGAACTGAGAGCTGAAAACTGATGACAACAGGAACTCTTATTGTTCAAGTCTGGCATCAAGGTAAAGCTTTGACAAACAAAAGAGCCTCTAAATGGATGAGCAGGGGTCGGTTATTACAGTATGAAACTTGTTCAATGGCACAGGAGGATTTAGAACTGAGGACAGGGCAAGGGTTTAACCCAGCCTCCTGTGTGAACAGCCTGGAGAGGGGCTGGCAAGGAACCCAGGACTGCACTCAAGGGACAGAGCTCCACACCCAGGCGGGGACAGATTGATGATGGGACATTGCCTGGCCTGAGGGAGAAAATGTGTTTGTGGATGGCTCTGCAAGGGCAGCAGAAGGGAAAAGAGCTACAAGACAGGCTGTTATTAAGGAAGGGGAATCAGACACAGCGCAGGTCACTGCCCCATGCTCAGCTCAACCCGTGGAGCTGTGGGTGCTTGTGAGAGCCTGGCACTGAAATGCCCTGAGCAGGAAGGCTTCAATATCTTCTGCTGACACCATGGCACCTAACAGGGGGGCAAAAGCAATTCTCACTGCTTCAGCAATCACTTCATCAATTATGAAGGTATTTTAAAAAAGAATAATTTCAAATTTCATTTATTAAAAAAAAATATATTTCTCTAATTGTGCTTCTTTTCCCTTTGCTTTGGGGAAAGGAGTTTTGAATTATTTTTTTAAGGGACGTGACAGCATTCAATAGAGATGAGGTTAACATGTTAATAGACTGGGAATAGCCCAAAAGACACCCACAGAGATAACGACCAGCAAGAAAACATCAACAGTGTCCAGCAGCAAACAGCAACCAACAGCTACCCCAGACACCACCCCTGGCACAGCTGGAGACACCTGGGCTGGAAAAGGCTGAGAAGGAAATCCAGGAGTGTGGACCCAATTCACATCAGAGGGGAAGAAATCTGGGTCCCATAGGAAATCAAATACTAAGAACAACCCAACTTCTAAACAATGAATATTAAACCAATGGATTTATATTGGGTCAGACTGTAGAAAGTTTAGGATAAATCTAGTAAAACTCACATGTCATGGAATGATTTTTCTCTACACAGCCGGGCTATATGCGGATGAAATTATTTCTGTTGCACATCCTGGCCAGAATCAAGTAATGCCTTGATTATATAACACTAAAAATATTGTTGGAGAGTTTTTGTTCTTCCTCCAGATTCAGTGCTAAGATTACAACATCAGAATGTTTTTTTCTTAACAATCTTACTTTAATATTGTCAGTTACGTTTGGACCAGGGTTCTGAGAACCAATTTTTATTCTTACGGGAAGTAACAGAAATTTTTATTCCGTTGGGAGGTTTTTGTGTATGTGTATGCATAGCCCTTAGTGATGGCAAAATTTTGTTATGGGTTCTTCCATACTCACTTTAGGCTGCCTTTTAAAACCTAGAAGAGCATTAAAGGTGACCCTTTAGTTGTAAACAGTTAACAGAATATTGTTTAAAAAAAGCAGAAAAATAAAAGCAGTGGAGGGGAGGGAACACATGAGATACCAGATTGCTGCACTGGAACACAAGGTTCAGTTTAACACTGCTGGGCAAAGTGTGGACAATGCACCTGGGTCTCTTGCCCGGGGCAGGAATTGGGCTGATTCCCTCTGCCCCTCACCCCAAGCTCTGCCTGCTGGCACTGATGGAATTTGCACAGCTCAAGGCAGAGCCCACGGGGAGGATATCTGACCCTGCAACAGAAACGGGTGAAGCTGCAAAGGGAAATAGCAAATGGAGAATGTTGGGAAAACTTCACTAAAATAAGTGGGGGGGAATCATCCCTCTGCCATCTCCAATATGTGCTGTCACTGTCTGTGTTATATAGGGTGTATTAGAGCACTGGGGATTTTTGCTACCAAAAATTCAGGGAAATCGGGTGGGAATCCAAGTATTTGATTATTTAATTAGAGAAAAGTGGTCAATTGATGCAACCCTGGCTCATGAGGAAGTGCCCAAAAATGGGGAAAAGATGAACGGCCAGCAGAACAAATCCTACAACACCATGGACCAGCCCCTGGGAACCCGAACCAATTCATATCAGGAGCCACAGAACCCATTTCTCATTTCCATGGCATCATTAGATTACAAGCGTCCTCGCAATAACCAACCAGACAGCTCCAGCTCCTGACCTTCCTGCTGACAAACCCACTGAAATGAGGAACACAACACTTAACCATGGGATGGGGTCAGATCATCTGTTAGCAGAAAAAGGAGGAGTTTGTGGAAAATTAAATGACACAAACTGCTGTTGGCAAGCAGATGAGAAAGGAAAAGTGGTGAAACAGAAAACAAAGGAAATAAGAAAACAGCTCATGCACTAATCCAAACGTGGAAAGAATGGGAATGGGACACGGTTTCGTGGCTCTCTGGCAGACCATGGGTTAAACAAATGCTGTTTCTCCTCTGATGTGCTACAGCAACTCTCATCTTTTTACCATGCGCCACACCTTGAGAGTGAAGCTCACTCAGAAGGTGAGCAAGGGGATTGTTATAGATGGGTAATATGATGATTGCCTCTTGGAATTAAGGGATGAATATTTTGTGTATGTTAAGAGAAGCTTTGCTGATGTATGGTTACCTTATTTTTGTTTGTAATTTGGACAACCTCTGTTCTCCTCGCTGTCCCCCATCCCCTCCTGTACTGTTGCTGCTGGAGAGCCGCGGTTGTCAGATTTGTCGGGGTGATGTGGAGGGAGGGCGGCACATGTGCCCCTTGCATGGGGCAGGCAGAAATGGGGAACACCGCACCTCCAATCGAGCTGCATGAAGTTCTCCATCAATGACGGCAAGGAAGAGCTGACTGGCACTTGGGAGGTGCCACGGTTGACTGATGAGACACCAGCGTAGAAAAGGTGGAGCAGCCATTTAGTGGATGAGCATCTGGCAGATAGCCATGCTGGCAGCACTCCCCCTTTTACCTTATTCAGTCCTTTCTTGTGTTTGTTTTAGTTTAATAAAACTTTAAAGTTTTAAAGTGAATGGTCATTTCTCACAGGTATGCAGGTGGCAGCCAGGCCTCCTGATCCAGAAATGCCTACGAAATGACAGGGAATGAGGTAATTGAAAATAATCCCTAAACGAAAGAGGACCCAGTTACAAAAAACAAGTCAATGTGAGAATCGGCTTGGAGATAGGGCCAGTGACTTGTAGTAACGGGAGAAACCATCAGTCTCAGAAAATGTTACTAATTAACACAGACTGCTGCTCAAACTAAGTCCCGCTGAATTCCCGAGCCTCGAGAAGAAAAAAGACTTAACAGAGCCACGAATATCGGATGTTATATGGGGGGGAGGGTTTGCATCTTCAGGGAGACATGCAGTTCGCGGATCAGGAAGTCTGAACAATCCAAGTACCTCAGCCAGTGGGCAAAGGGAGAGGGAGATGAGGATGGGGAATATAAAGGAGCCTGCATTTAAGAGACACCTGAAGGAAATTGCCCACGGCCTCTCCCTCTGCTCAGTAATATAAGTCACTTTTACAGGACTCCTCTGTCTCCTCTGGGCACAGAAACCTCCGGCCACGGGAATTTCCCCGCACAGCCCCGGGCACGGGGCAGCCCCCTCAGTCCCAGCCACAGTAACCGGGCCGAGCCAGCGCTGCTCCGGCAGCGGCTCCTGCCGAGGCAGCGGCCGCAAGGAGACCGCGGGCAGCCGCTCCCGCAGCGCCCTCACGCCAGCGGCAACACGGGCCGGACACGGCACAACGAACCCGCCCGAGACCCCTGCCGCCCCCGAGGCCCGCAGCCAGCCCCGAGCCCCCGCACAACCCAGCGCGGCTCCCACCTGCGCTGCGGCCGCCTCCGAGCTCCGCCGCCGCCTCACCGCGCTCCGGCCGCTGCCGCCGCTCACGGGCCCGCCCACACGCTCCGCCAATGGCGCCGCTGCCCAGCCACGGCCGCCCTCAGCCCGCCACCGGGACCCTGCTCCGCCCCGCTCCCACCAATCAGCGCGCCACAACCACGACTGACGGCACCGTCGCCCAATCCCAGCCAGGGGCGGGCTCTGCACACGGCACAGCCCCGCCCCGCGCTCTCAGGGCCCCCCGGTCTGCGTGACGGCAGAGCCGGAGCTGAGGAACAGCCCTGGAACGGGCCCGGGCCCGAGGGGATTGAGCTGAAAACACAAACAAACTTCTCCCGCCACGGCTTTCCCGACACTGCGGCTCCGGTGGCTCCGGCTCAGCGGGAAGCCCTGGAGCCTCACTTCTCCTACCCCTTATTAGTAGCAGCAGTGCATCGCTTTGATTTCCCTCAAAAACGGAAAACTGCTCAAAACCTTTGTGGATAAGTGGGGGAGGGGAGAGATTTCTGACAGAGAACTTCAAAAACTCAGAGCAGGATAATGAGAAGTAAGTGAAGACCCTTAAATCCAGCTTTCCCCCACGCCTCTCTCCTTCCAGCTGCGCCTCCTACCCCGGCAGTGCCGCAGACAGGGAATGGGGCCGGGCTCAGTTCATGCCCCGGGGCTTCTCCCTCTGCTCAGGGACAGGAGTCGTTCCCCTGCTGCACTCTGGGCTCTCTCCCACCGGAGACTTCTCCAGGAACTTCTCCAAGCTGAGTCCATCCCACGGGGCACAGCCCCCTCCAAGTGCTGCAGCGTGGGTCACTGTGCCCCGGGGTCAGTCCTGCCAGGACAGGCTGCTCCAGCGGGCCCCTCTGGCCGCGGGGTCACAGCCTCCTCTCAGGCATCACCGTGCTCCAGCGTGGCTGCTCCGGGGGCTGCAGGGGGATCTCTGCATCCCCATGGATCTGCAGGGGGATCTCTGCATCCCCACGGATCTCTGCATCCGACACCGCCGTCTTTGGAGTCACCACGAATAGGCTGAGCTCTACCTGAAGCTCTCCTCACATTCCCCACACCCTTCCCAGCACAGGGAGGGTTTTTCCTCTTCACAGCTCCCCAGGCTGACAAGGAGTGGAAGAGACATGGAGAAGGGAAAAGGAAAAGGCAGAAGGAGAGGAAGGAACAAGAGGGAACAAGGGAGGAAGGAGATGAGAAAGGAACGTGGATGGATGTATGACAGAATGAGGAGAAGAAGGAGGGCAGACAAGGAGAAGATGGGATTTGCCTCCATGCCAGAGGGAAGGGGAAGGAGATCCCCCCAGTCCATCTCTGGCAGGATGGCGTTGGCAGTGAGGCTGTCCTGCAGCGATGCTGGGCTGGGAGATGGAGCAGCAGACAGGGGAAAGGGGCAGTGATTCCTCCTGCCCTGCCTGGCTGTCCCAGCCTGGAGTGTCCTGGCGCTGCCGAGGCCCTTGGAGCGTCCGGCACTCCGGAGCCCGAAGCTCATGGCTGCTTTATAAAGCTGACAAAGTCGGCAGGATGGGTCTGGGTATGATCCCAGCAAACTGGGTTTATTGGTACAGGAGCAGGGCACAGAGCTGAGCAGGGCCCAGGAACAGAGACAGGGTGCAAGCTGAGGGCACAGGGGGTTTTTATCTGGGGTAGTGAGGGTGGAGCTGAGGGTCAGGGTCCAATGGATATGGGGGAAAATGGTGCAAAGGAGGGGTTAAGGGTCGGGTTAGCTAACAGGGGCAGAGGAATGCAGTAAATTAGGGCAAATGGAGGGACAGAGAGAGGAGAATATTCTAGGGACTAACCAGAGATGGGTAACAGGGGTTGAACTAGGGTAATTAGGCCAATGGGGTAACCTTGAAATCTATTCCTCTTATTGGGGACCAGTCCTCCACGAGTGGGAGATTAAACTCTAATGGTAGGCCCATGGGCCTCCACACTAATGCATTTTCCTTTTCTTTGCAGTCTTTTCTTCTCCATCCAGACAAACTTTATGATTGACAGATCATGACTTGGGAGAACAACAAGGGGTGAGTACCTTGGGTGTTGTGAGAAAGGAGCCTCACGCTTTAGAATTTTTAGAATTTTAATAAGGGATAACTAGAGACACATGAATAACAGCACTGGTGCTTGGCGATGGCCTGAGGCACACCTGTTAACCACAGCAACTCTTCTTATCTCCTTTTCCCCCTACATTGGTCAAATACATATTCATAATCATTATAGTAATTCAAACATTTCTTTTAACTTGTTTACATGTTCCAGGAATTCTTTAGGTTGGTTTGACCCCCAACTCGCCGTTTTAGAGCACGTGCAGGAATCGTGGATTGCTGTTTTCAGGGTTGTGTGTCACTCCCTCACAATGGCCTCTGTTCTGTGGTTTCAGCAGGTGACAGTTATTGACAGTGGAAGGGTCAGTGGCAGGGCTCCTCATCACATCCCTTCCTTAAATGTTATCTGACCATGCAGATGGTTTTAGCCATTTCCACAGGTCCTTTAAATAAACATTAGCTATTTCACAAACATCTCTGAGTTATTATTGTCAGTTAGTTAGAAAAATAAAAGCATTAGTTATTATTTCACAACTACAGCTACTTCTGCAAAAGTTAACAGTATAATGGACAACATCTGGCATCCACTTTAATATTTTGCAAAAGCCAAAACTATAATGCATGTTTTTCACACTGTTCGCAAATTAAAATATCATCCATAAATGATGTTCTGAGGATATTGAGCTACACAAAGGCCAGGGCGTTGGCCACAAAAACCTGACAAATTATGCTATAGCAAAAGCAGTTAAAAGTGATTACAAACTGTACTGCATCAAGATTGTTGTAATTAAGAATACTTTGCAGAAGTCAATACATAATAGCAAAAGCCAACACTACCCAGTTATTTATAACAAACCCAGGGCAGGTTTTTCCCTTGCATGGAGCACTTGGGCCTTCCCCGGGCCCCTTCTGCCCTCGTGCAGAGCCGGTGGCATTTTCCAGCACACCCAGTTTGTAACCCAGAGCCGGGTGCAGCCGAGAAGGCTCCAAGCGCCTCCTTCCAGGCTGACTCTGCAGGGGCCGAGGCTGCTCTGGGCTCTGCCAGGGCTCTGCTGGGGCTCAGCTCTGGGCCAGGCTGGGCCCGCTCTCCCCTCACATTGCTCCGGGCAGCTGAGGCACAGCGGGAGAAGGAAGGGACACGGCAAGGCAGTGGAGGTTTAAAAGAGTTTTTATTTAAAAAACTGCCATAACAAACAGGCTGTCATAAGAACCATAACAAACAGGCTGTCCTAACTACCCTAACCAACTAGCAGTGCTAACTACCATAACCAACTAACGGTGCTAACTACCATAACTACCTAGTTGACCTAACTACTGTAACAAGAAGCTGCCCTCAAGTGCTTCATCTCCTCCGCTGCTCCCTCAGTTGCTTTGCTGCAGTGATCAGAGGTGTCAGGCTGGAGAGAGGCTTGGCTGATGATAAAAATGGGTGCTGCCAAAAGGATAAAAAGGAAAGAAATGAACTGTTACTTTCCAGAGTCAAGTTCCTCACAGGCTCTGTTGCAACAGGACAAAGGGAAATGGTTTGAAACTCAGGAGTGGGAAGCAGGCTCAGATTAGATCTAAGGAAGAGTGTTTTAACCAGGGGAGTGGGGAAACACTGACAGAAGGTGCCCAGAGATGTGGGAGGTGCCTCCTCCCTGGAAACATCCAAGCTCAGGTCAGGCAGGGCTCTGGGCCCCCTGAGCTGCTTGAAGATGTCCCTGCTCGCTGTGGGGCACCAGGCCCAGATGAGCTCCAAAGGAGCCTGCCAAGCCACAGCAGGCGAGGATTCTGCTTGCTCTGCGTGTGGAACGCAGCCAGACTGGAGACTGTCGGAGGGGGCCCCACAAGAAAACCCCTCCCTGGCGCTGCTGCTTCCCCTGCAGCCCCTGGCCCTCACCTGCAGCAGCTCCTGGGCAGCCCAGCGCCGCTCCTCGTCCGGCTCCAGGCTGCACTCGAGGCAGTCCCGCAGCAGAGCCGACAGGCGCCGGGGCTCCTGCAGCTGCGGGGTCCCGTTCTGCCGGATCAGAGCGCGAGCCTGCAGGGAAAGCAAACTCAGCGCTCTGCTGGCTCCCTTCACACCCACACGGGCTCACATCCACCCGGGGCCTCAGCCCCAGCTCCAGGGGCACTTTCCTCCCTGCCAGAGATGCTGCTCAGAGCTCATTTTGCTAAGCCAGCCAAAAAAACCAAACCCTGGGGCTGCCACAGCCACTGCAACATCCAAATGATCTCGCCTTGAGAGCCAGTTTCATTGGCTGACTTTGTTCGTTGGAACCTCCGTCAGAAATATTGTGTTATTTCAGAGGATTCTTACATCAAGTGCATCTCTGCAGTGCCACTGACACTCAAGTAGATGCATTCCTGATGCCCCGTCCCAAAAACTGCCAGGCAAGAAAGAGGAGATTTGTGTTGCTGAAAGCTCAGGATTGGTGACAAAGAGAAAGTAGCTTGGACTAGGAAAGAAATATGTTAGACTCTAAATGGGATGTTAAGCAATCATCTTCAGGTTTTAGACAAGTTTCCCAGTGAGACGAATCAGGGGGGTGATCATCTTGCAAAACCTCTTTTAGAAACTCCTTCAGAAAACTTGTTGGGATTTGTGGGTGGGATTTGGGGATGGTTTGGGGTTTTCTTGCAACATTAGAGATACTGCATTCCTTCACATTTTCAGGTCATCCTCACAGCCAGAAGAGCTGCAACAACATAAATCCCAAAGCAGATTTTTGCTGGAGACTGCAGAATAATCATCTGTGTTAAGGATGGAGTCCTCTGGGAATTCTTTTCCCCATGTGTAGAAACCTCCAGCTGCTGCTCCCAGTGCAGGGTCCCCCTGTGCTCACAGGCCTCTGCAGCCACTGCAGAATTTGCCTCTTACCATGGCCGCCGATTCCTTGAAGTAAGGAGGTTCTCCTTCCACCATCTCGATGGTCACAATTCCAAAGGCCCAGATGTCCACCTTGGGGCCATAAGGAGATCTGGTCACAACTTCTGGGGCCATCCAGTGAGCAGTGCCCACCATGGAGCTGCACTGGTCCTGCTCAGGGCTGAGCTGAGCACAGAGGCCAAAATCAGCTGAGAACAGAAACAAACCCTGTCAAAGGCAGCTGGAATGAAGAAACCAAGCACAAAGAAGGGCCATAGGCAGAGCAAAGGCACTGCTGGCACCCTGCTCCTCTCCTGAGCTCTCTGCAGGGACAGCCGCTCTCAGCTGGCAGCAGGGGCCGGGCAGTGCCCCCAGCAGCCCTTGTGGGGCTCTGGCCCTCCCTGGGAAGCAGCCCCACACCCGCAGCCCGGGAGAGCTGTGCCTGGCCAGGAACACCCACCCAGCCTGACAGAGCCGTCCATGCCCAGGAGGATGTTGGAGCTCTTCAGATCCCTGTGGATCACCCGGTTGGAATGGAGGAAATCCAGGCCCTGCAGACACTGAGAGAGAACAAGAAACATGAGGGCAAAAACCAATGGCCAGAATATATCACACAAGAAAGGACAGTTCAGAATTCTGCCAGCAGCAGCTTTGCTGTGACTGGCCAGGAGTGCAGTGCACACAAGCTCCAGGCAAACGGTTCAAGGCAAAGCTGAGAACAGCAAATCAAATCCAAACCCGACAGAGAGTACCACAACAGCAGGAGACAGAACAAGAACAGAGTAGAAGTGCAGTGATGCTGGCAGGCCGTTCACTGCAGAGGCTCTTTCTTCTCCAGCTCACAAAAACAACACAGAAACAAAGCCCTGAGCACGGAGCCTCTCCTGTTCTCACGCCCGGTTTGGAAGGACCATCGTGTCCCAGCCATGGGAGTGACAAGCAGGATCCCTCACCTCCCGACTGACAGCTGCCATCTCTCCTTCAGCCATGCGTATCTGTCTGACAACATCCTGCAAAGTTCCTCCATCCATGTATTGCATCACCAGCCAGACATCTCCATCAACAAGGAAGCTGGAAGAGGAAAGCAATGGCATGGAAATTAAAGTGCAGAGCTCAATTCCCCCATGGAAAAGCCTGGAGTGGAGTTTTGTTTCCAGGTCAATTATCAATGAGGACAGAATCAGATGGAGAGACATTCCTGCCAGGCTGCACAGCCCATGGAATCTGCACAGTCTAAAGGAGAAGGAGACACCTGTGAGAAAGGAGAGGAATGAGATGGCAAGCAGGTGAAAAATGCAGTTTAGCAACAGCCCAGATCAATGTGGAACCACAACCCTTGGCCCCAGCTGGTTCAGCACCTGAACTCATCAGTTCCACCATTCCCTGCAGAACAAGGCAACACAACTGCCAGGGTTATCCAGGGGAGGAGGCTGTGCAGCACTTGGGACAAAAGCAGTCAGAAAACCTTTCAGAAAGTCCCTTCAGAAACAGGCAAGGCCAGTGAAAAATGGGTAAATGAGGCATTTTTGGAAAGAAGAACCTGGTCTTCCTGGCATCTGTAGCAATGGAAAAGGGCTGGGAAGAAGAAGCCAAGGGAAATAATTTCTGCTGTGGTTCATCAGCACTTGTTAGAAGACACAGCAAACGGGGAGGAACTTGAAGGAAAAACCAAAGCAAAGCAACCAAAGCACATGGAGGGAGTGAACTGCCAGGTTGTTGTTTTGGGAAGATGTGGCTGTGTCAGGCATTTTCAAAACAGGCTACAGACTCCAGATGCCAGGAAAGGTTAATGCAGGGCCTGGGCATGGGATAAGAGCTGAAGCACTCACCTGTCCAGAAATTTGACAATGTTGGGGTTCTTCTTGTCCTTCAGGAGCAGGATCTCATTCACAGCTCGTTCCCTGTTCTGCCCTCTGAGACTCATTTTCTTGATGGCCACCTGAAGGGACATTGCAGCCTTTAACTGCAGGAGTCTGTGCCAGGAGGCCACAGCAAACACGGAGCGAGTCTTTTTGGAGCAACGGAGCCAGGCTGGGCCCAACTGCCTTGGGATGGGACACCAGAGCTCAGCAAGGGCCATTCCCACGGCCCATTGCTCTGCCAGCTGGGGGCTGCTTACAGAACACATGGCCAGAGACATTTGGCCTTGCAAGCTCTGCAGAAATGGTCCCTCAGCTGTCAGCCTCAAAGCTCTAACAACATTCTCTGCACCTACAGTCCCCTCAAATGGCCTCAACACTCTCATTATTATTATTATTATTCAATCACATGTTGCAAGCAGGAGGTAATTCTGGTTCTGTAAAAACAGAGCAAAACAGCCAGGACCCCTTTAGCAATTCTATGGGATTTGGTCATGATTTCAGATCTAACTGCTCTGTTTGGGATTGCACAACAAAGCAAACACACACATCCATTGCTCAGGTGATGCCTGTCACAGGCTGTCACTGACACCAGACCCAAACACAACTGCAGGATTTAGGAGAGAGCTTTGCTTTGACATCCATCTTCTCATTTCTCTCCCTCTCCTTCTGTGAACAGCTGAAGTAGGACTAAAACCCCAAACTGAGCCCAAGTAGGATCTCTCCCTAATTAGGCCTTGAGGGTCCCTTTGAAGATAAAAGGCAGGATGGGAAAACTGCTAAATAATGTTCCTGTCTGAGGCTGGGATGAAGATAAACTGGACCTCAGTCTCCAGCAGCTGATGCATTCACACTTTTAGATATGAAGACCAAGCCAGGACGTCCTTCACTGACAGACATCGCTGCCCTCCTTCCATTCCTTTGGCACTTGAGAAGGACCAAGTCTGTCCCAGCTGTGCTCTGCAGGCTGACACTGCTCTGCCTTCAGAGGAGCAGCCTGGGCAGGAAAGCTCTTCTGGCCCCCAGAGCTGCAGCCACAGCTCCCAGCAGAGGGGAAAGCCCTGCAGAGCTGCCAGCCGTGCTGGGCGTGTTGGCACTGACCTCTCCTCCAGTGGCCCTGTCGAGTCCTTTGTAAACGGTTCCGAAAGCCCTGGAGACAAAAGAGCAGAGAAGAAAGAAGCAGCGCTTTAGGCCCTGGCAGTGAAAGCCAGCCCAGACAGGAGATCTCTGCTGCCTGCAGCATTCACAAACACCTGGGTGCATCGACCCTTCCAAC
Source organism: Melospiza melodia melodia (assembly GCF_035770615.1). Taxonomy (NCBI): domain Eukaryota; kingdom Metazoa; phylum Chordata; class Aves; order Passeriformes; family Passerellidae; genus Melospiza; species Melospiza melodia. The sequence continues at coordinate 5,603,170 of NW_026948497.1, read as the reverse complement.
AGCAGCACAGCAGCCACCAGCCCTCTGCCATGCAAGGTGTGCAAGAGGAAACGGAGACCCAACACGAAGGAATTGGGCTGGAGCAAATCCCAAATGTCCACCCTGAACTGCTTTAGCTCAAAACCTGAGGTGAGAAATGGGTGTCTAAAGAAGTGGAAAAGAATGCATTTCATCCTTTTTCATTTCCTGCCTAAGACCTGCAGGATCCACAAGGGCCCTGCCATCAGGCAGGTGATGCATTTTACCCCAGAGTGCATCAGCTCTATGTCTGTTACTGAATGTATGGGGTCTGCTACCTGTGCTAGAATAGAGCACTTATTAGTTCATCTCTGGTTTCTGTTTCTAAACCATTAGGTTGATAATCCTGACCAGTGGATATTTTTTGAAGCAAAATATTTGAAAGAAATATTCTTGAGAACTGTTTTCTGACAGTCACCAGATGGTGAGTTGCTCTTTAGGCAATCCAGTTCCAGGGACAGAAGATCTTCCAGGTCCTGCTCCTTGCTGCAGGCAGGACACTGCCAGCCTCAGGGGCCTTTGACGGCGCCTTCTGACCACAGTTATCAATTCTGATCAGGACTGAGAGACAGCAGGATGGTAGCCAAGTGTCTGAAGGTGCTTTGGGCTCTCCTGACCTCTCACTTGATCCTGCACCAGCACAACACCCAGCCCTGCCTGTGCAGAAGCAGCTGCCGTGCACTTACCCTTGGCCAATCTGCTCCACCTCCAGGTATTTCTGGCCAGGCTCCGCCTCGCTCACGGTGTTCCCTGAAAGAAAAAACGTGGAAGACGCTCCCTCCCAGAGTGAGAGCCCGCCTTGCAGCAGAGCCAGAACCAGCCCCACTCCCTGGGGCCGTGAGCCCCTTGGTGTCAGCTGGGGAAGGACAATTAATGGCTCTGTGACATTCAGCTGCAGAGCAACCCTGGGTGCAGCTGATGCCCAGACACACACACAGCACCTGCTCGGGCACCCAGGAACAGAGCAGACGTACTCAGCTGCATCAGGCACCACTCCCCTCTCCCCTCTGGCTGCAGGACTGTGCTGCTGTCAGAATGTTCAGCCCAGGATCCCACAGTAGAGGGAGCTTCATTGTCCTCTTCCCAAGCAGAGGGAGGTTCTCCAGCCTCTTCCCAAAATGCTGCAGCTTCTCCATCCTCTTCCCAAAATACTGCAGGTTCGCCATCATCTTTCCAAGCCAGGGGATGGTCACTGTCCACTTCCCATGCTGGGAGATGTTCACTCTCCTCTTCCCAAGACACAGGATGTCCTCCATCCTGTGGGAGGAGGATGGGCGATGGGAGATGTCCTCCATCCTCATCCCACTCCGGGAGATGTCCTCCATCCTCATCCCACACTGCACGTTGTCTGTTGTCCTTGTTCCACACTGGGAGATGTCCTCCATCCTTATTCCACACCAGGAGATGTCCTCCATCCTCATTCCTCTCCAGGAGATGTCCTCCATCCTCATCCCACTCCGGGAGATGTCCGTTGTCCTCATCCCACACTGGGAGATGTCCTCCATCCTCATTCCACACCGGGAGATGTCCTCCATCCTCATCCCACTCCGGGAGATGTCCTCCATCCTCATCCCACACTGCGAATTGTCCGTTGTCCTCCTCCCACTCCGTGGGAGCTTGGCCATTCTGGTCCCACTCCAGGGCACATCCACCGTACTCGTCCCACACCGGGAGATGTCCCCTGTCCTTGTCCCACACCGCGGGAGCCTCGCCGTTGCATTCCCACACCGCGGGATGTTCGCCCTCGTCTCCCAGAGCAGTGGGAAGTTCACTGTCATCTCCCGGCACTGAGGGAAGTTCACCATCGTACCCCAGAGCAGCGGGAAGCTCACTGCTGTCTTCCTCCTCTTTGGCCTCCTCTTTGGAAGCAGAGGGAGCCCCAGGAGGTGCTGGTGCTGCTTTTGTGCCCTGTGGACAGACGGCAGCGTGAGGGACAGGAAGTTCTGTCTCAGTTATCACCTTATTTATCCTCAGCTGCACATCCAGCTGCACTAAGCAGAAAATGGGTTTGGAGCTGTTCCAACTAACAATGGGCTAAAGTTGACATTGCCCCTTATTGTTGGGAATTCGATATTCCACCATGGCTAAAGCCAGCAAGCAATCCTCTGCCTGCAAAACCAGACCTGCAGCTCTTCAAAAGCTCTTCAGCAGAAAAGGAGAAAACTGATGGGAATTCCTTTGCTGCTGCTGCTGCAAAGACACTGACAGGAACTTTCCTTCAGCCTCCCAGGCTGGCACTCGGCTGCCACAGGCTGAGCTCACACCTTGCTGCACAATTCCAAACACCAAAGGTTCCTTTCCCACTCACCGAAGGAGGAGCTGTTCGGAATGTAGACATGAGGTGCCCTGCAATGGGAGAGGGAACATGAACCAGATGCTGTTAGGAGAAAAACTGCCTGTGGTGGGAAATGCCACGGAGCAAGGCAACCCCGAGAGAGCATTTTGCTTTCACAGCATCCCTCCAGGAGCCACAGTCCCTTCCCACAGCAAGCAAGAGAGCAGCACAAAATACTGGGCTGGGTCAGTTCTTGGCTGGAGCAGCAAAGGGAGGGAGTTCCAGGCTCTGCTGGCACAGACTCCCTGCTTGAGGGGACAGAACCCCCCAGGGCTCATTGCAGATGCTGTGCACGCCCTGCTGGCTGCAGACACCCCCTTTTTCAGCTGCAGCTGCTGGCAGGAGCTCTCCCAAAGCAATGGTGTCTTCATGGCAATTTGGTTCCAAAGTCAACGCAGCTCCAGAGGAAGAACAGAAAGCACACAGCAAGCCCAAAGCCACAGATGCTGCACCGAGGGAAAACCTCTACTTACGTGCCAAGTGGGTTAAAAAATACCCCGAATAAGCCACAGAGTACAGAGTGCAAACTGCAGCAGCCACGTGCTGGAGCATTTTGGCTGCGCTGCACACGTCTGCAGCCTGTAGCCCTGCAAGCACAGAAGGACACCCGTCAGGGCTGGCCTGGCTGCTGAGAATGCCTCGGGCAGGAGGATCCTCCAGCAACGAGCCCAGAGCCACTCTGGGCACTGAGGCCTCCGTGTCCCACAGCAACGGGAACACCACGGGGACGTGGCGCTGTTCCTGTGACATCCCAGCAGCAGCTCACGCAGAAACCGCCTGGAAGGTTCTCCTGTGTCACAAAGGAGCACAAAGGACCCTCCCAGGGCACAGCCTATGGCCCAAAGGGTGCAAGAGGAACTCGGAAAATGCAGCAAACAAGAAGACCCCATAACTCACCCTGAACACTGAGGAGGAACAAGGACGCACCAAACCAAAGGAAACGTGACCTTTAGTCACTGATACTTCTGACTAAAAGTATCAAACCTTGTTCCATCTGGGATCTTTGTTCTGGTTCTAAATGCAAGCAAGGTTCTCCACTCTAAATACACAGAAGGCAGGAACTGGGGAGGAGGTGGGGTTAGGAAGGAGGAGGAGGAGGAGGGAGAGAGGAAAAGGAGGAGCAGGAACAGGAGGAGCAGGAACAGGAGGTTCCAGTGCCCCCTGTGGCCGCGGAACCATCACCCCTTCCTCGTCCTGCAGGTGAGCGGGGAGGGGAAGCTCGTCCCAAATCCATCGGGTGGTCCCTGAGAGGGTTTTTTATTGCTGTGTGTGTGGAGCTCACAGATTGTGGAATTGACCCCAACTATCATCTGGTGTCCCTGGGAGGTTTTTTTCTCTGTGTGTGTAGGTTTGGATCTTGCAGGAGCCCAAAGCTGAGCCCCTTGGGGGATCTTTGGGGGCCCACGTGGCCATTGCCCAGGGGAGGACATTGGTCCTGGGGACCCCCGGGAGAGCAGAGGAGGGGAACCCCTGGGATCCCCAGATTGGGGAGAGCAGAGAGGGGAGATCCCAGAGCTGGGGGACCCCAGCAGACTGGAAAGGGAGGGCCTGGAGAGGAGGGATCCCTGGGATCCCTGGAATCTCAAAGTAGAGCATCAGGGCAGAAGGGCCCCATGGACCCCCAAAAGCCCCTGGATCATCCCTAAGCAGGACACTGGAGAAGGGGGAACCCCTGGAACCATTGGGCTGAGTCTTGATATTGTGGAAATTTTCATGGGCACAAGACTCCTGCTGAGTTCCAGAGATGGACCGGGCCAGGAGGAGCCTCTACTCCAAGGCACTTCCACCTTTCCCCCAAATCAGTGTTTGTCATTCTCAAGCTGTGGATAGATGGAGGAGGAGGAAAAGCCCCAGAGATCCCTCAGGAGGAGGGGCTGCAAACCCAGCCCAGGGAGGTGTGAGGAGGAAAGAGCCGCCCTGAGCCAAGAAGGTGGCCAGAGATGCAGCCAGAGCTGAGAGCTGGTGGAGAAGCCTCATGGTAGGGAGAAGCCCCACAAGTGCTTGGAATCTGGGAAGGTTTTCAGCTACAGCTCCACCCTGATGGAACACCTGAGCATCCACACTGGGGAGAGGCTCTGTGAGTTTGGGGAATGTGGGAAGAGCTTCAGTGGGACCTCCGACCTCAGCAAGCACCACAAGATCCACACTGGGGAAGGGCCCTAGGAGTGCTTGGAATGTCAGAAGAGCTTCAGGTGGGATTCAGAGATTGTCACTCACCAGCACTTCCACACCAGGGAGAGGCCCTGCGAGTGTCCCGAGTGTGGGAAGAGCTTCGTGCGCTGCTCCAGCTCCATCCCCCATGGGAGGATCGTGGCTGGATGATCCCCAGGGACCCTCGTTGGGCAGAGCCCTGGTGACCCCTGTTCTGGCTGATCCGTGTTGGGCAGGGGGAAGGTGTTGGAGAGATTTCTTTCCCTTCTCCTTGTCCTGCCGTGATTTGGTAATAAATTCCCTCCGTGTGCCCAGGCCGGGTCTGTTGTGCCCGTGCAGGATTTGCTGAGGGATCTCTCCCAGTCCTTGTCCTCACGCAGGAACCCTCGGTTCCATTTTCTGTCCCTGTGCGGCGGCGGGGGCAGGGACAGAGCGGCTCTGGGGGTGCCTGGCATCGGGCCAGCGTCACCGCTCGCCACGGGCAGCCCTGAGATGCCGCGCACCTGGGCACGCATTGCTGGGCTCACCTGAGCTCCCACCTGCCCAGCGCCCCAAGGTTCCCCCCCCACCTCCCCAAAAACCCCCAGTCCGGGGCTGCAGCGTCCCGGGAACCCCTCAGCCAATCAAAACACAGCCAAAACGCGCCGCAGCCAATGAGAGCGGGTTGAAGAATCATCAGTTGTGTGGCGGAGTCTCTGAGATCGGGACCCCAAAAGTGGCGGCAGCCAATGAGAGCGCGCGGCGCTGCCGAGCCCGCCCTGCTCCGGACTGGCGCTCCCAGCGCAGCGCGGCTGCTTTGGGGCTGCTGCTCCCTGCCCGGCCCCGGCCATGGGGCGAGGGGCGGCAGCTGGGGCCCTGCTGGTGGCACTGGTGGTGCTGGGAGCCCCCCCCGGCTGCGGGCGCGGAGCTCTCGCGTGAGCGGGGGGCGGGAGGCGCTGGGACGGGAGGGAGAAGCGGGAAAAGGGGGCGAAGGGGGGAGCCCGGAATGGAGGGGGAGGAGGAGGGGACCCCCCAAAGGGAGAGCGGGATGGGCTGAGGGGTGGGGGGAGGTGAGTTAGGGGTGGGAGACAGTGGGAAAGTGGTGAAAAGGGGAGGGTGGAACCCCAAAACCGAGCCCATGGGACCCCGCAGAGTTGCCGCCGGAGCTGCCCGCAGCAAGATGCTGACAGGGATTAGGAACTCCGTGTTGGCTTCGTCTTCCTGGCGCTCGGCTTCCACCTGTGCAAGAAGGTGAGGGGGGGTCCCGAGGGTCATGTCCTCCCATCCCCCTGGGTGTGTGCGCTCCCCCCGGGGCCCCCCAGCCCGGTGTCATCCCCTTTTCTTTGCCCACAGAGCTCCTGAGCCGCCGGCGGCCGCAGCCCCTCCCCGTGGGCTCCATCCCAGCCGGGACCCCCGCTCCGTCCCTGCTCTGCTGATTATAGGGGTGGGTTTGTGTCCCCCCCCAACTCCGCTTTGACTCACAAGAGAACTTGCTAACACTTTATATGAAGTTCAGAGTTATATACTAGCACAGTACAGAATATGGAAAATATGAAAGTTAAAACTTAAGGCATCATTCTTATGGTCTTGATCACCACATGGCCATGGTTGTATTGTGGTCATGTCTTGGTCACAATCATCTCATGTTCATGGTCATCTCATGGTCATGGTTCTGTCATGGTCACATTCACGGTCATCTGACTGTAATGGTCATCTTATGATCATGGCTGTGTCATGGGCATGGTCATCTCATGGCCATCTCAGGGTGATGGTCATTTCCTGGTGACCACTTCCTGATGACCATCATCTTATTTTCGTGGATATCTCACTATAATGGTCATCTCACAGTCATGTCATGATCATGATCACACATAGCCATGGTGTGTTGTGATCATCTCTTGGTGGTCACAATCATCACATGCTCATGGTCATCTCATTGTAATGGTCATCACATGGTCATGGTTGTGTCATGGTCACGGTCATGATCATTGCATTGTCATAGTCATTTTATGATCATCTCATGTTCAACTCATTTGCCACAATCTTGTCATGATCATCTCTGGGCTATGGTTGGGTCATGGATGTGGTTATCTAATGATCACAGTCATGGCCATCACATGGTCACAGTCATTTGCTGACAGTCATCACGCATCCTCTCAGTCATCTCATTGTTATGCTCATCTCATGGTCACAATCACATCATGGTCAGCCCATGGCCATCTCATGGTCACAGAATTCACAGAATCACAAGGTTGGAAGAGACCTTAAAGATCACTGAGTCCAACCCATGCCCCAACACCTCAACTAAACCATGGCACTGAGTGCCATATCCAGTCTTTTCTTGAACACATCCAGGAATGGTGACTCCACCACCTCCCCAGGCAGGCCATTCCTGAACTTTATCACCCTTTCTGTAAGAAACCTTTTCCTAATATCCAACCTATATTTCCCTTGACGCAGCTTGAGACTGTGTCCTCTGATTCTGTCAGTGCTGACTGGAGAAAGAGACCAACCCCACCTGACTACAATCACCTTATTCAGGGAGCTGTAGAGAGTGATAAGGTCATCCCTGAGTCTCCTGTTCTCCAGGCTAAACAACCCCAGCTCCATCAGTTGTTCCTCACAGGGCTTGTGTTCCAAGCCTCTCACCAGCCTCGTTGCCTCCTCTGGACGCACTCAAGTGTCTCAATGTCCTTCCTAAACTGAGGGGTCCAGAACTGGACACAGCACTCAAGGTGTTGCCTCACCAGTGCTGAGTACAGGGGAAGGATGGCCTCCCTAGTTCTGCTGGCCACACCATTCCTGATACAGGCCAGGAGCCCTTGGCCTTCTTGGCCACCAGGGCACTCTGCTGGCTCATGTTCAGCTGGCTGTTGACCAGCACCCCCAGGTCCCTTTGTGCCTGGGCACTGTCCAGCCACACCATCCCCAGCCTATAGCACTGCAGAGGGTTATTGTGGCCAAAATGCAGGACTGGGCACTTGGATTTATTAAACTTCATCCTGTTAGACTCTGCCCATCTATTCAACTGTTTCAAGTCTGTCTGCAGAGCCCTCCCACCTTCCAACAGATGGACACACACTCCCAGTTTAGTGTCATCTGCAAACTTACTAATGAAAGACTCAATCCCTTCATCCATGTCATCAATAACGATATTAAACAGAACTGGTCCCAGCACAGACCCCTGAGGTACACCACTGGTGACTGGCTGCCAGCTGGATGCAGCACTGTTCACCACCACTCTCTGGGCCCAGCCATCCAGCCAATTCCTAACCCAGAACAGAGTGCTCCTGTCCCAGCCATGGGCTGCAGCTTTTCCAGGAGTGTGCTGTGGGAGACAGTGTCAAAGGCCTTGCTGAAGTCCAGGTACACAACATCCACAGCCACCAGGAGGGCCACCTGGTCATAAAAAGAGATCAGGTTGGTCAAACATGACCTACCCCTCCTAAACCCCTGCTGGCTGGGTCTGATACCCTGGCCATCCTGTGAGTTCTGTGTGATGACACTCAGTATGAACTATTCCATAACCTTACCTGGTACTGAGGTCAGACTGACTGGCCTAAAATTACCAGGATCCTCCATCCCACCCTTTTTGTGAATGGGTGTCACATTGGCCAGCTTCCAGTCATCTGGAACCTCACCAGTGAGCCAGGACTGCTGGTAAATGATAGAGAACAGCTTCACAAGCTCATCTGCCAGCTCCCTCATCACCCTGGGATGGATCCCATCTGGTCCCATGGATTTATGAATATCCAAGTGGCTCAGCAGTTCTCTGACTGCCTCCTCTTGGATAATGGGGGATACACTCTGCTCCCTGACACCACTGAGCAGCCCAAGAGCACAGTTGTCCTTGAAGGCAAGTCTTTTCACTAAAAACTGAGACAAAGAAAGTGTGTTAGGCACCTCTTCCTTCTCTTCATTTGCAGTTATTAAGTTCTCTCCCTCATCCAGTAAAGAACAAAGGTTGGTCTTACTCTTCCTTTCACCATTAATATATATATATATATATATATATATATATATATATATATATATATATAAACAGTTTTTGTTATCCTTTACAAAAGTCGCAATTTTAATTTCAAACTGAGCTTTAGCCTCCCTATTTTTTTTCCTGCATGCTCTAGCAGCCCCCTTAAATATTTCCTGAGAGACCTGACTCTCCTTCCAAAGATAATACATCCTTTTTTTATTCCTGAGTTCCTCCAAAACCTCCTTGCCTATCCAGGCTGGACGTTGCCTCCTCTACTCATCTTTTGGCACACAGGGACAGTCTGTTCCTGTGCCCTCAAGATCTCCATTTTGAAGCATGCCTACCCTTCCTGAACTCCTTTGTTTATAAGGACTGCTTCCCAAGGAACTCTCTCAATAAGTCTCCTGAATAGGCCAAAGTCTGCCCCCCCAAAGTCCAGTGTAAAAGTCTTATTAATGCTCCTCTTGACTTCACCAAATATTGAGAATTTTATCATTCCATGATCACTATGCCCCAAGTGGCCTCCAACTACCACATCTCCCACCAACTCATCTTTATTTGCAAATAGATCACGATGATCTTACGAGCATGGTCATCTCTTGGTCATCTCTTGGTCACAGTCATCACATGCGCACAGTAATCTCACATTCATGGTCATCTCATTAGAATGGTCATCTCATAACCATGGCCATGTCATAGTCATAGTCAAAAGTCATTGTATGGTCACGGTCATCTCATGATCATCTCGTGGTCAGCTCATGGCGACAGTCATATCATGGTCATCTCATGGCTGTGGTTGTGTCATGGTCATGATAATCTCAAGGTCACAGCCATTTCCTGATCAGCATCATCTCATGGTCATGGTTTTCTCATGGTCATCTCACACTCACCTCATGGTCACTATTGTTTCACAGCCAAGGTCATGTCATGGTGATGTCATGGCCATGGTTCTGTTTTGGTCATCTCATATTCATAGTCCTGCCATGGTTATCTCATGGTCATGGCCACCACATGGCCAGGGTCATCACATGGTCACATCATGGTCACCTCACAGTCATGGTCATCTCACTGTCATCTCAGAATCACCTCATGGTCACAGTGGTCTCATGGCCATGGTTGTGTTGTGGTCATATCATTGTCATCTCTTGGTCACAATCATCTCATGGTCATGGTTGTCTCATTGTCATATGTTGTCTCATGGCCATGGTTGTGTTGTGGTCATATCATTGTCATCTCTTGGTCACAATCATCTCATGGTCATGGTTGTCTCATTGTTATATGTTGTCTCATGGCCATGGTTATCTCTTGCTCATCTCGTGGTCTTTATGACCCCATGGCCATGGTCAAATCATGGTCATCTCATGACCTTGATCACTTCATAGCTGTGTCATGGTCATGAAATGCTCACGGTCATTAAATGATCATGGTCATCTCATGGTCGACTCATGGTCATAGCCATGTCATGGTCATGGTCATTTCCTCAGCACCATCATCTCATGTTCATGGTCATCCCCTGATCACCTCAAGGTCATGGTCCTCTCATGGTCATGATCTCATGCTCATGGCTATGTCATGGTCATCCGACGGTCACAGTCCTCTCACGGTCATGATCATATCATGGACATGGTCACAGTCATGGTCCTCACATGGTCATGGTCATACGAAGATCATCTCATGGTCAACTCATGGCCACAATCATCATGGTCATGTCATGATCACAATCATGGTCATGGTCATTTCATGGTCATGCACAGCAATGGGGAACAAGGACACATGGACCTCCTTGCTTGTTCCAAAGAAGTTCCTTTATTGTAACCAACTGAGGTTTTTTATACTTAAAACTTGCTCCAAACTTAACCAAAATAAGCACGCGTTTTTCTGCCTGCCATTGCAGTGTTGTTATTGATGTGTCCCTTTACCCAATCAGCTCTCTGATCATGTGGTGTCCACGCATCTCCTCAGCCAATCCCTGCCTCACACATGAGGCAACCACCAACCACCAACTCTCTGGCCATCGACCCACAGCTGAACCTCCCCAGAATGCCTTTTGGTGAACAGAAGTGAACAGGATTGAACAAAGGTGGGAAAGGTCCTTATTCTGTAAGGCTTATTCCCCACAGTTATGGTCATCACCATCACCTTATGGTCATGATCATCTCATGGTCATCTCACAGTCACCTCATGGTCACAACTGTCTCACAGCCATGGCTGCGTCATGATCATTTCATGGTCGTGATCACCACATGGCCATTGTGTGAGACGATTGTGGTCATCTCATGGTCACCTTTTGGTCAAGATCGTGTCATAGTCATAGTGATGGTCATCTCAAAGCCTTCATAATTTCATGGCCATGGTGGTGTCATGGTCATCTCATGGTCATCCCATTGTCATAATCATCTTATGGTCATCTTACGGTCATGGCCATCTCATAGTGATGGTCATGGTCATTTCCTGATCACCATCATCTCATGCTCAGGGTTATGTCACTGTAATGGTCATCTCATGATCATGTCATTGTCACTTCATGGTAATCTCATGGCCACCATCACGTCAGGGTCACCTCAAGGCCACAGTTGTGCCATGGCCAAGCCACAGTCATCTCTTGGTCCAAATCATTTCATGGTCAGGGTTGTGATTGTGTTATGGTCATGGTCACAGTCACGGTCATCCCAAGGTCATGGTCATCTCAGGGTTGTGTCACTCATGGTCATTCTCACGGCCATCTCATGCTCGTGTCATGGCCGTGGTCATGGCCAGGGAATCTCTCTGAGATCCTGAGCCCTGATTTTGGGACACTCAAGGACCTCTGGGGACAACAAGGCCTGGCCTGACCCCTCCCCCCATCTGACTGTCCCTCCAGGAGCCCAATGTGGCCAAACCCTCCTGGGGACACCTCAGACATGGGACACAGAGCGGGAAATTAATCCTGGGTGATGGAGCTGGTGTGGCTGCTCCTAGTGTTGCAGTCCAGCTCCTGATCTCCCCATCCTGCTCCTGGTGTTCCCATCCTGCTCCTGGTGTTCCCATCCTGCTCCTGGTGTCCCCATCCCTGCTTCAGTGACCCCATTCCCATTCTTGGCTCACAGAGGTGAACTACCAGACACTGGAGGAGGGAACCTGGATTTATTTCCCAAAGCAGGATAGTTTTGCACCAGAAGTGAAACATTGTGAATATTTGTTGTTCTTGCTTTTAAAACATTGGAAAATGGGAAATGGATCTGTTAGCAAGAGCTGTAGGGTGGGTGGGAGCAGCAGGATGAGCTCTGCTGGCAGCTCTCAGCTTTCCAGGGAAAAGGAAAGGGGCCAGATCCAGCTCCATGGATCACTCAGGCAGTGATTCCTGCCAGGATGAGAGAGGGTCATGGTGTCACCCTGTCCCTGTCCCCATTCCACAGGATGGACCTGGCTGGAGTCCATGGAGAGCAGGAGATGCTCCAGAATCCCACACAATCCCACCTCAATCCTGCTCCAATCCTGCTCCATCCATCCCACCCAATCCCACTCCATCCACTCTGCCACAACCCTGCTCCATCCCTCCCACACCAATCCTGCTCCATCCATCCCTCCCGATCCCGCTTCAGAATCCAGCCCCAATCCCACTCTACAATTCCACCTGATCCCACTCTGGACCCTGCTCTGATCAGAAATCCCTCCCCAATCCCAGTCTGTCCATCCTGCCCCAGTTCCTCTCTGGAATCTCACCCCGATCCTGCTCCATACCTGTGCTCAAGCCATTGGTTCCCACAACTTTTCCTGCAGAAAGAGAAGATCCATGAGATTCCAGCACAGATCACACACCAGAATTAACCTCAGGATCCATCCTGGGATCCGCACAGAGGGGATCCAGAGCTGGATCCACCACTGGAACTCACCGGCTGCAGGGTTGTATCCATTCCTGTCCCTCCTCCCTGTGGAAACAAAGTGGGATCAGTGTCAGTTGCACAGGATTCCCAGAACAGTGCCGGGTGGATCCATGTCCCTTCCCAACCCCCATCCCGTGTGTTACCGGATTGGAGCTTCCAGACGCCGAATCCGATGAGGACGATGAGATTGAGGATGGCAGCGATGACGGACACAGCGACCACCACAGTGAGATTCCCGTCAGATGTCGGCTCTGGGAAATGCGAGATAGTGAGGAGGGTGAGGGGAATCCCCATTTGGGAATTCCAAATCCCCAATCCCCACATTCCCAGCCTCACCCCAAGCGAAGATCCCAGGCTCTGGCATTCCGGGATGCTCCACCCTGCACCGGTACTGCTCCCGCTCCTCCGGCAGCGCCTCGATCCTGGCCCAGGTGTGGAAGGTGCCGTCGCTGTTGGGAACGATCCCGCCCCACTCCGTCTCCTGATCCAAGGTTTCACCCCCCTTCATCCAGCTGACTACGATGGTGTTGGGGTAGAATCCGTACGCGTGGCAGGACAGGATCAGCGTCCTGTGTTCCTCTCTTCCGGACACGTGGACATCAGGGGGCTCTGGAATGGGATAATGGTGATAGACATCCATGGAATTCCCACTGGAATGGGTCTGGGGTGAGATCTGACCATGGAATTCCTACTTGAATGGGATGGAGGGGAGATCTGACCATAGAATTCCCACTGGAATGGGGTGGAGGGGAGATCTGACCATGGAATTCCATGGAAATGGGATGGGAGTGAAATCTGACCATGGAATTCCATGGGAATGGGATGGAGGTGAGATCTATCCATGGAATTCCCATAGGAATTGACATGTTCTCAAGTCCTCCATTCCAAAATTCCAAATCCCACAGGAATTCTGCTCCCACCTTTGCGCTCCAGTTCCTTCTGCCCGTGTCTGACGTGCCTCTGGAGCCATTCCGGGCATTCATGTTTTAGGTAATTCATCAACCTCTCAGCCTCGGTCCCATCCTGTTCCCAGCACCTCCTGCTGATCTCACCAACGCTGTCAGCCGCCACAAATCTCCCGAATCCCAGGTCAAAGGAGATTAAATCCCAACCATCGTAGCCCTCCCGGCGGGACCCACGGACGCTCCCATCGGACAGGAGTTCACAGCGGTAAAGCCACTGTACGGTGTGGAGACCTGGGGGGATTGTACCCACAGAAACCCATGGAATTGTGTCCCAGCCCCACAGAGCCTCATCCCAGCCCCTTGGAGCCCCATGGATCCACATCCTAGCCCCATGGATTCACATCCCAGCCCCACAGATCTCATCTCAACCCCATGGATCCCAACCCAGCTCCATGGATCCAATCCCAGTCCCATGGATCCACATCCCAATCAATGGATCACAAGATATCCCATCCCAGCCTAACGGATCCCAACCAATTGGGATTTCAACCAATTGGAACCCCATGGATCCACATCCATGACCTATAGATCCCATCCCAACCCATGGATCCCCATCCCAGCCCCACAGCTCCCCCCACTCACCCCCGCTCTGGTTGTACCGCTCCCGCAGTGTCTCCAGGTTCCTGGCATTGATGTGCTGGTTCCCCACAGCAATCTGGGTCTCCCTATCCCAATATTCTGGATCAACTGAATCCTTTACCCACTCTGTCAGTGGCTCCATCCGGCCCCGCTCATTGTCGTAGCGTGTGAAAGGGATCCCATCCACAAACCCAATTTCCATGTACTGGGGGATTCCTGGGCTGGGCTCTGACACCGCCACGTGCAGGTGATGCATGGAGTGGAGAACTGGGGGGCATGGAGATTTGGGGGGGGTTGAGGGGATCATGGAACAATGAAAGGGGAACTGGGAGAGCTGGGAAGGGGTTTGGGGATCCTGGGGCCAAGGAAAGGGTGTGCAGGGTGGGAGAGGTGGGATGGACAGGAAAGGGCCTGCAAGGGGTCCTGGTGTCCAAAAATGGGGGCTCAAGGGGGTTCCAGTGTTATGGATGGGAAGGGGGGGAGGCAGGGACTGGAAAAGTGGGATGGGGGTTCCAGGGGATCCCTGTGCCCAGGAAAGGGGGTCCAGGGATCCCCAGTGCCAAGGAAAGGGGTCACAAGGTGGGGAGACCTGGGAATGGGAGGCTCAGGGGTCCTTGAAGCAGAGGAAAGGGGGGGCTGGGGGCTGAGAAAAACAGGAATGGGGTCCAGGTGATGTCAGAGACAAGGAAAAGGGGGGAATGGGGACTGGGGAAGGAAGGATGGATGGGAAAGGGGATGCAGGGAGATTGGTACTGGATAAGGGGGCACAGGGAGGCTCCAGTGCCCAGAACTGAAATTCAGGGAGGTCGCGGGGCCCAGAATTCCCCCTGGGACACTCCTGAACCCCCAAGAACCCCCCTTCCCCCAGCAGGACACACACTGGGAGGACGCAAAGATTGGAGAGTGAAACTGGGAGAGCTGGGAAGGGTTCAAGGTTCAAGGAAGGGACCGGGAGAGGTGGCATAGGGGGATACAGGGGGTCCCTGTGCCCACCAAAGGGGGTCCAGGGGTCCCCGGTGTTGAGGGCAGTGCGGTCTGGGAGCTGGGAAAGGCAGGAATGGGGCTCCAGGGGGTCCCTGGGTCACTGAAAGGGGGGTCTGGTGCTGGGAGAGGCGGGCGGATCCCGGGGACGCAGCTTGAGAGACGCGAAAGAGACTGAGGGAACGCGGGGGAAGGGGACGGGGGAAAGGGGAAATTCCAGGGAGTTCATCTGGATCCCTCTGGATGCCCCCTGCGAGACCCCTGAGACCCCTGGGACCCTCTAGAACCCCCTTTCGGGAAGGGACGGGAGTGGAAAACGGGAGGCACATGGAAAGTTCGGAGACCTGGGGAGTCCAAAGGTCAAGGAAAAGGGCGCGTCTCGGGTCTGGGAAATGCGGGATGTCCGAAAAGGGGGGACAGGGGGGTCCCAGAGCACTGACAGAGGTGTAGGGGAATCCCAGTTCCAGAAATGGAGATTCAGGGGGGTCCCAGGCGCCAGGAATGGGGGTTCAGGGGCTTCCCGTGCAGCGATTCAGAGTTCAAACCAGAAGTGGGAGATGCGGTGGGTCCCGGGGCCAGATAAGGGGGTGCAGGGGGGTCCCGCTGCCAGGAAATGAACGTTCACGGGGGTCCCTGTGCCCAGGAATGGGGGTTCAGGGGGTTTTTCCTGCGCAGGAATGGGGGTTCAGAGGATTCTCTTCCCGGAATTCTGGGTTCAAGTGGACCCCGGTGTCCGGTAATGGAAGTTCAGAGGGTTCCCGGTTTCGGGGTTCCCACTCACCTTTGGTCGCTGCCCCTGGGTCCCCCAGGAGTCCCAAGAGCAGCCCCAGACCCAGCGCTGCAGCCATGGCTCTGCTCCGCTGCGACCCCGCCCACAGCCCCCCGACCCCGCCCACAGCCCCTCCGACCCCGCCCACAGCCCAACCCCCACAGCAGCATTCGGCCCCCTATTTTCATGTTCGCCAATGGCAGCCCGATCTGTCAGTGACGTCACCGGTCGCCAGGCAGATCTCGGTCTCGCAGGTTGGGACGCGGAAGCGAAAGGGACCGAGGAGGGCGGGACGGGGAGGGGACGGGGGAATTGCAGAGAATCCCTCTGGATCCCTCTGGATCCCGCTGCGACCGCCCTGGAGCCCTCTGAGAACCACCTGGGAACCCCTGGGACCCCCTTAAGGAAGCGCCCGGAGTGGAGAACTGGGGGCACCCGGAAATTTGGGAGATCTGGGGGTGCAAAGGTGAAGGAAAAGGGCGGGTCTGGGATCTGGGAAGGGCGGGAGGGGCGGGGAGGGGTGCGGGGGGTTCCAGAGGGGTGTGAAGGAGGTCCAGGAAGGGGTCCCAGTCCCGGATAAGGGGGTGCAGGCGGTCCCCATGCCCAGGAACGGAGGTTCAGGGGGTCCCAGGTCAAGGGAAGGGGGGTGAGGGCAGTGGGGGGTGCAGGGGGTCCCTGTGCCCAGGAAAGGGGGTGCACGGGCAGATCCCCGGTGTTGAGGAAGGTGATGGGTGGGGGCTGGGGAAGGCAGGAGTAGGGGTTCAGGGTGTGCCAGGGTCAAGGGAAAGCGGGGGCTGGGGTGTCTGAGAGGGGGAGTGGCGGGAAAGGGGGTGCGGGGGGGGGCATGGGTATTGGATAAGGGGGTGCAGGGGGAGGTACCTGTGCCTGACAACGGAGGATTTGGGAGGGTTCCCGTCCCGAATATGGGGGTGCACGGGGGTGCTGGTGCAGCGGAATGGGGGTTCAAGGGGTCCTGGTGCTGTGTAAGGGGATGCAGTGGGGTCCCAGTGCCCAGGAATGGGGCTTCAGGGGGAGTCCCTTCCCAGCAATCGGGGTTCAGGGAGGTCCCGGTGCCAGACAACGGCGTGGCAGGGGTCCAGTGACCGGGAAGGGGGTGCAGGGGGTCCCCGTTCACATGAATGAAGGGCTCGAGGGAGTCCTGATGCAGTGGAATGGGATTCAGGGGGTCCCAGGGCTGGATAACGGGATGCACTGGGGTCCCAGTGCCCAGGAAATGGGGTTCAGGGGGGTTCACTTCCCGGATTCCGGGGTTCAAGGGGTCCTGCTGCCTGAAAATTGAGGTTCAGGGGGTCCCGGTGCCGGATAAGGGGATGCAGTGGGTCCCGGTGCCCAGAAATCGGGGTTCAGGGCGGTTTCCGTGCCCGGGATATTGGATTCAGGGGGTTCTAGGCTCCAGATAAGGGGGTACAGGGGTTATCGGGGCTGGGGAAGGCATTACAGGCGGGTCCCGGTGCCCCGAAATGAACGTTCACGGGGGTCTCTGTGCCCTAGAACGGGGGTTCGCCCGCAAATGGAAGTTCAGTGGTCCCCGTGCCCGGGAATTGCGGGTCAGGGGCTCTCGGTGCCAGGGCAGTCCCCGGTCCCCGGGCGGATCCCGGAGCCGCAGCTTGGGAGACGCGAAAGTGACCGGGGCAGCGCGGGGAGGGGGAGGGGACAGAGGAAACCCTGGGAATTCCCCTGAAACCCCCGGGACCTGCCCGGACCC
The DNA here is from genome assembly GCF_035770615.1 of Melospiza melodia melodia. Taxonomy (NCBI): domain Eukaryota; kingdom Metazoa; phylum Chordata; class Aves; order Passeriformes; family Passerellidae; genus Melospiza; species Melospiza melodia. The sequence goes on along the minus strand of NW_026948497.1, from coordinate 5,585,831 downwards.
CCCGCAGGACGCGCAGGGGGTGGAGAACTGGGGGGACGCAGAGATTGGGGGGTCTGGGGGCGTCCAAGGGTCGGGAAGGGACCCGGGAGAGCCGGGAAGGGTCCAAGGTTCAAGGAAGGGACTGGGAGAGGCGGGATGGGGGATCCAGGGGGTCTCTGTGCCCACCAAAGGGGGTCCAGGGGTCCCCGGTGTTGAGGGCAATGGGGTCTGGGAGCTGGGAAAGGCAGGAATGGGGGTTCAAGGGGTCCCTGGGTCACGGAAAGGGGGGTCTGGTGCTGGGAGAGGCGGGCGGATCCCGGGGACGCAGTTTGGGAGTGTCATGATCCGTCCTTACAAACGGGTTTCATGATGGCTCATGGATTGATCTCAGGGTGCAAAAGAACTGGCACGGTACAAGGGGGTTTGCAGCGATAATCAAAACAAATGCACCTTTATTGAAATAACCACAGCAAAAACGCACTGGGGAGGAATCAGGGAGAAAAGGAAAAAGAGGGAGGAAAAAGAATGGGTATACAGCTACCAAACGTCGAACTGCGAAGTCCCTCCATGTCCAGCCAATGGAGTTCACCAGGCCATGTCCGGGGAGATCTCAGAGGCCCAGCTCATCTGGACCCCAATTATACTCTTTTTTGATGGGGGAAGGGGGGATGGATTCTGCAATCGAATCAAAGTTAGTTTACTGTATCTTCGGGGGGAAAGAATGGTGTTTGGAAAGGGGCACGCACAGTCCATGTTTGGCAGTAGGTGAGAGCCATTGTTTTTGTGGTTGACTGCCTGCACTTGCAACATCCATCTTGCTTTGGGCAGCTTTCCTTCTCTCCCCCATAGACCTCCCCTGATTTGGGGGTTTCAGTCCCAGTCTCTGGAAGAAGGTGAGAGGGGCCTTCTCACATAGGGATTCTGTGTCTCGGTCTCTTGATGCAGAGGCTTCTTACATCTCAGTTTGTCTGTCACGGTTGTTACAAACGAGTGAGAGGGGTCTTCTTTGGGGGGGACCACACTAAAGCCTAGGAGAAGTTCAGCCAGGCCGAAAACGAGAGGTGGGGAGAATTCCAGAGCTATTGTGCAAAAGGGCAAAATGCCCTTTGAGCTCAGTGTAGCATATAGCAAATGCACCTGTGAAAACAATAATTTAGCAATGCTCTCAGGTCTCAGGCATATGACTTTCCCCTACAGGCTCAGAAACTTCAGACAGGAAGGGTCTGTTTTTCAGTGACCCCCTGTCCTGCTTTAGGGCAAATTTGTTAAAGAATCTGCAAAGGAGGGCCCCTCCAGAAAGCAAAACCCACACGGCCCCTCCCCCCAACCGGTTCGGGAAAAAATTCCTTGGAGAGAGGTGGAAAGAACCTGTTTATTTCAGGCACAGCAGCCCCCAGCACACAAAATGAACAATACCAGCTGACACCGCTCTGAGAAAGATGACAAAATGAGAAAGTCTCTTTCGAGGGTGATTGCTCTGTTCTCAGTCCCTCCGGCGCTGGGGCAGCTGCTGCAGCCAAACCTTCGGTGTTCCTGGGTCCCAGTCCGGAGCAGGTTCAAGATGGTCACAGAAACAGGAGAGGAGAAACAGTCTAGGAAGGGATGTGGACTGTTTAGCTAGAACTAGCTAATAAGCAGAAGCAAAAGCGAGAGCAGAAGCAAGAGCAGAAAAGCAAGCAAGCAAAGCAGCAAGCTGAAAGCAAGAAGTGAAAAACAGCCCTATGTACTGCCTGTCTCTGTGTCCCTGATAAGAGAAACCCAAACAAAACATCCACTCTTCAGAGCCAGTCTTAAAGGCACAGAACAGATGAATGGGGATACAAGCATCATAACGTCACCCCAGGACACCCCCCCAATGACGATCATGAGGCAGATGAGGGATATTTCAGACAGACTCTCACACGACCCCGTGACTCACTATTGTCTTGAGGGATCTTCATCAGCAGGGCTCTGGAGTGTCGTTGATGAGTCTGCAAAACTCACCGTACATTGGTAGTATAACCCGGAAAATAGGGACAGTATGACAGAGAGAGGAAAGAGAGAGATAGAGAGAGAAAAAGGAGGAAAAAAAAGGATAGGAAAAAGAGGGGGGAAAAGGAGACTATAAACAAACATAATTAATATTGATTATAACAGTATTATTCTCATAACAATTTTCAAAATGGTTAATTAAAATATTATTATTTTTGTAACAATTTTCAAATGGTTGAAACAAATCACAAATAATCAAAAGGAAAAGCAATAAACAAATCATAATATAAGCATTAACTTTAAAATTATTTTCTAAAACAAAACAATAAAAATTGAAGGTAATTCTCACAAAATCATAAACGGGAATCAAGGATTGCCCTAAAACACATATGCTTAATTCATAATTGCCTTGTCAACTGACATGGGGATGTCCACAGTGTACAGGGCATCAGCCAAGAGTGTGCATTGATTATAGATGTCAGTCTTGTTAGCCATTTCATCATCCTCCAATTCATAACGAATAGGGCTGCTGACAAGATAAAACAAAGCAGAATTAGAATCAAAAGGATAACAATGGGATGACACACTGTTTGGACACCCGTGGCAGTAGGTGACCACCCAAAGAGGGTATCTCACCACCTGTGCTCGGCATCTTTCTTTACCCTCTCCATAACACGCTGTATCTGTCTCACATTGTGATGAACAGTTACCAAGGTTTTCTGTCTGTTTTTCTTAATCTTTTCAAGGATTTCTACCAAGTCTTGATGGAGCAGCAGTTGTCTTACCAAAGTGAGATTCATCCCAATAGGAGTAGGCATCAGTTTGTGAATCAGTGTGTAGTTAGATTGCAATAGGTGGTGAGAGGTAACTGGAGCTTCATAAGAGAAATCACATCCTGTAATCTTGGTAAAGTTACAAGCACAAAAATTTGAATCATTTTTAGTATCTACTACAACATTCTCTACGAATACAAAATCACAAGCAGTTCTGAAGCATGCACACACCCATTGCCTATATGTATATATATAAAGACTGTTTCAGATGCCTCATTGGGACAAATTTCAAAATGACAGATATTTTGCTCTGTGTCTAAACAAATGTCTTAAGCTATGATTGCATTGCTTTTACAGATGAACCCTTGTTGTTCTCGGACAATACAAGATTCTAAATTGACAGTTTGCCATTTCTCACCAATTTGACGGGCCCATTCCCTATGCTCAGGATAGATAATAGCTCCATCAGGATTCAAACCTAATGCAATCGTAGGAACTATCAAATGCACTGAGGCATTAGGTATGGTTAACACAAAAGCTGTGGCTGTGTTTGTAATGGGGTTGTAAGTAAAATTCACTAAGTTCCACCAGGATTGGAATTCTCTTTCAAAATCAGTGGCTCTGTCCCAAATTATTTTCTGAATTTCAGTGGGAAAAGTGCCTTCTTCACCTTCTCTTACACTTGAGGCAGCAACTGACTGCTTCCACAATTGTGCTGGATACAGCTGAGAGCCAAAGAAACATTGTTTTGTGCAGCACCGAGTGCATCAATTACCAATTTGTGGTCATTTACATTTATGTTTTCCCAATTTGGCAAAATGTTTGATAGCAGCCACTGGTGTGTTCCTAAAGCCAGTAAGGACGACTGCAATGGTTGTTGTAATTTGGTCAAATCTCTAGTTGTAGCAGCCAATTTTATTCATTCACTTCTGAATCAATACTTTTTAGAATTTCCAATCCTGTTCCCACAACACTGGTTATGTCTCTTAGCATCCGTCTTTTAAAAGAGTTCTGCTTTTGCAGCCAGGTCATCCAGTCCTCAAAGGAAGTTTGCAAGAAAGGCGAACAGGCCGGCTGAATTTCTGAGACATTATTTTGCATCAGCAATTTGACTTGTTTAAGAGACCATGCCGGATTGAACAGTATTTTTTGTTGTCCTGTTTTCCCAATTATATATGGTCCATTTTCAAAAATTCTTGGGCTGAGCATAACCGGTGGTTGGGCTGGAGCGGTGGTGGTGTAAATTGTAACAAGTTGGGCTATAGCATTTACTATAAACTTAAAATGTAGGCCCTACAGGCCTACATTTTTTGGACCAAAGACAAACCACTTCTATTGTTTGTGCTAATGTAAAATTGTGCCAACAATCCTGTATACTTGGGTGCCTACAAACCTTTTCATGCTTGTTTGTTTGATCTGTCAAAACACTGATTGAGGTTGCCTTACTATGGGTAGTACCATTAATCATTCATATCCTATACTAATTTTTTTCCCCACTATCGCTTGAAGCTGCCAAGTTTTTGGTTTTCCCATTCCTGCCTAGTGTATATCTGATTTTCATGCATATCAACAGTTGATAGTTTTAAATCCTTCACATTTCCTGTGAATTCAGAAAAATGAACAAAAGCCTGGGACCAAGGCCATTTAGTACCAAGTTCACTAAGGGCGCTCTCAGTCCTTTCTACCCATTGGGGTGTGACTACTGTACTCAGTGTGGGCTTTGTTATACTGTGTATCTTAAATTTGTAAACCGGGCCTTTTAAACTTAATGGATCTGTCAAGTTATTTTGCCAACGCCATGTCACATGAGTTGGTTTGGCTAAAGTAAAATTATGCCAGCAGTCAATTAGTTCATTTCTATAATCCTTTTAATTGCATTGTTGGTTCTGGGGCCTAAAGTGTAGTTACCAACATACTCCTGCCAGCAGCACAGAGTGAGGGGAATTTGTTTATAACACTCCCACTTCGTTGTAGGACACAGTTCTGTTGTAGGGATGTGCAAATAGTTTTTTCCATCTGGTTCTAAAAAATTTACAGCAACTGTAATGGAGGAAGTTTTCTCATAGAGAGATCCTTCCACTTTTCTGCATGCGACCACAATTGGCTCTCCAATTGTTCCAGTTAGGGTTCTAGTCCGGTCCTTCTGATCCCATCCCCACTCACCTGGACAATATACCTCAGAGTCATGCAGCACTATAGACTCTAGGTTCAGGTGGTGACACTTGGGATACGCTCCTAGAACATTAGTGTGATGGATGGTAGCTTCAGACCAAAACCTCTCAGCAAGATTCTGTCCATGAAATTGTGGTAGGATGCAGAAAAGTATCACCAGTGTTATCATGGTTCAGATGATCCTCATGTCCCTTGGGGTTCTTCTGTAAAAGTAAACACAACAGAATCCTGCCACTAAGGGGCAGAAAAAGTTAGAATGATGGAATTATCCAGTGTGTATTAATCTGATGCTCTCTCCCTAGAACATCAGAGGCTACCCATGCATATTTATTCAGAAGGGTTTTCAGCACTAGTGGTCCTTCCCCTACAGTAGGGAAGTCCACCAGAACAGGTTGTCCAGGGTAATGTGCTGGAATCTTGAAATCATCTGGTCTCCCTAGAGAGGCAATTATGCTTGGAACTATCGGGCAAAAAGCAGTGATTTTGGGACACCCATTTGCCCCCCGTATATCATTCACACTTTTCACAGCTTCCCATAACCAAATATCCCAATTTCCCTCCTCTGGTTTCAGAAGTAATTCCAAAAGACCATTGATCCTTTCTATGATCCCATTAGCTTGAGGGTAGTAAGGGGTGTGAAAAGTCCACTTAATCCTTCATTTTTTGACTAATCCTGTACAATTCTAGCAGTGAAGTGCGACCCATTATCAGATTGAATTTCCTGTGGTGTTGGGAAAATTCCAAGCCATCCCTGCAATGCTTTAACAGTATTATCTTCTGTAGCTCTTTTAAAAGCATCGACCTGGACCAACCCAGATACAATTTCTAGTCCTACCAGCACAAAGTGTTTGCCCCCTGACTTCTTAAAGGGTCTGATATAATCTACCTGCCATGCGTCCCATAAGCCTTTACCCTTTCTTAAATGCAGAGGGTTAGCTTCCAAAGGATGTCTGTCCAGTCTCCAGTCTGTGATTGCTCACAGGCTGATATGCATGTTTTACACCTTTCCCTGGTGATAGCCAACCCTGGGCAAGTGCTTCCTTGCACAAATCTTTTGCATCTCTGTGCTGTCTTTTTACATGCAGCCATTCTAATAGTTGATCCCAGTCCTCTGTAATCTGTTCCTTTTTCAGGAGATTTAGTCTTGCTAAATCATCAGCTTTATTGTTCCACCTTCCTGCTGGATTTCCATCTGTCTGTAGTAAGGCTGCCCACCCCAACAAAGTTCTCTTGGCTTGCGATGTTTAAAATTTCTTGCTATTTTTCCTTTTGCCATACTGGAATTCTGTTAACTTCTCAATAATTTTGCTGCCAAAAGGAAGCTACTCAGTACATCCTTTATACACAGGATAGGAGTCAGTGTAGATGCAGACAGGAGAGGTATTCTGTACCTCACGTTGGAAAGCACTTCAAACAACTATCAGCTCCCCAACCTGAGCGCTGCCTTCTCCCTCAGTAATAATTTGTTCACCAGAGGGAATGTGGAGGTCTCTGCCCTGTATCTCCACACCTTCCTCTCTTGTTTAGCAGAGGCATCAGGGAAACAAGAATTTGCTGATTGTTTGGTGGACAAAGGAGGGACTACTTTAATTACAGAGGCAGGTTTGTCATGGCTTCTGCCCAAGTTCTCAGTATCTTGGATCACTAAATTTTTTGCAGCACCTTCTGTTATGGAGAAAGTGTTAGAGTCATGTTCAATCTGAGCATACCAGTTTGTAACTGAGGCCCTCTGGGCCACCCCGTCAGGTGGGGGGGTCCCAGTAGTGTCTTTATAACTTTGAAAAGGGCCTCTCAGACAATTAGTTGTTGTCGTGCAATTTTTTCCACTTCTATGAGAGCTAAGCTAACCACAAACAATCCTTTTTCCCAGGTGGTGTATCTTTTCTCAGCATCTTTGAAACCACAGGAGTAGAAACCAACAGGCCTCATCAGACCCTCAGAACCCCACTGCCAAATGTGTACTGATAGCCCTGAGGAGGCAAATCCACTTTCCACCTGAAAGGGATCTGTGGGATGGACAGGGTCCAGTCCTTGGTGAGCTGTTGCTTCAAAGATCAGTAATTGCATCGCTTCCTCCTGAGAAGGAGTCCAAATCCATTTCACCCCTTTGCTCAGCAAGTCATAAAGGGGCCTGGCAATTATTGAAATGTCTGGAATGTGTTTTCTCCAGAACACTAATAATCCTAGAGCTTGCTGGAGGTCTTTCCTGGATTCAGGCATTTTGATCTGATCTAAAGAGGTTAGGATATCAAGTGGAATACATGTCATACCTCCTTTCCAGCAAATTCCCAAAAACTTCTCTTCCTGAGAAGGCTTTTGAATTTTCTCAGAGAGAATTTGCAAATCAAGACTTTCTAAATGGGAGATTATTTATTGTTGGGTATCTCCCACTACTTCTATTTAATCTCCTCCCACCAGGATATCATCATGTATTGATAAACAGCTACATTGTCAGGTTTGGGTATTTTTTCTAATTCCTGGGCTAAAGTAAGGTGGACCAAAGTGGGGGAGTGTTTGTAGCCTTGAGGGAGCCTAGTGAAAATGTATTGCTGTCCTTTCCATGTGAAGGCAAAACGGCCCATATCTTCTGGCTGTATCATAAAAATTGTGTCTTTGACATCTATTATTGCCATGATTGAGTGAGCCTTTTCTTGAATTGATGTTATTAATTCAGCCAAATCTGGGACCACTGCTGTAAGAGGGTCTGTGTTGGCATTAAGCCTGTGAAAGTCAACTGTCAGCCTCCACTTCCCATTGGGTTTTCAAACTGGCCAGACTGGCAAGTTGAAAGGAGAATGGGTATTGACTATTACTCCTTGGTCTCACAAGTCCTGCATAACCGGTTGATGCCCTCTTTGGCACCAGAGGGTAGGAGGTATTGTTTTACATGAGCAATTTTGCTAGACAGTAAGGAGGGTGCAGCTTGGAGCAGTCTAATGTTAAGATGTGGCACACCAAATGACCACAGGAATCCTTCAGAACCTTCCCACTGCCTCCCAGCAAGAACATCCATCCCTAATAAATTGTTTGGAATATCCCCAATTACCACTTTGAGAACTAATTCATTCTCCTCTCCATGGAGCGTGAGTTTTACTAAGGTCACATTCATAGATTCTGTAGCTCCTAGGACGTTTAAAACACAACATTATTTCTTTGTTGGAGCAATTCTACACTTCTGGGCATCCTTTATGTTAGTGCAAAGATTTGTGCCCCAGTGTCAATTAGAAAGGTTACCAGTGTCCGTTGAGGCCTGTGATAGCTGTGATCAATATATCTTCTGATTTATTTTCAGTGAGCATTCTCAGATACATCCATGCTCTGATCCTTCGCTCACCGACAAGGGATGGAGAAACTAGTTTCTCTGGTTCTGTGTTTGCTTTGGCTCACATCCTAAATTCTGAGGGATAGGCTGGGAAAGGGTTTGTTTTAGCTCACTGCCTGGATTCTGAGAAGGGAGGGGTGCACTGGGTTGAACGGATAAATTCAGTTTCTGATAGTGCCAATTTGTTATTATTTTCTGTAATTTATCAAGGGGCAAACCATCCATCACCTCTCTGGGGACCCCCCTTTTAGCTTCCAACAACCATCAATGGTGGCAGTTAGAGATCTGTTTTCCCTTCTCTAAATTTTCACTGTGAGGAGCCCTGATAAACCAAACACCTTTTGTTTTTTCTGATTTCTCCTCCAGGGTTTTTACAGGGTTTTTGTAATTAATCAAATCTACTGTAATTAATCAAATCTACTCCCTCCATGTCCAAACTTTACAGCTACTGGAAGGTGAATTAGATTGAGAAGCTGGGGGCTGTGAGGGGATGGAGTATGGAGTGAAACCAGAATCAGTAGATCCAGTTTGGTCAGTGGGGTTACCAAGGAATCTACCTCGTCTCTCTATGGGACCCAAGGCCATTATGGTTTTCTGTAAAGTAATTGCTGTAGGTTTAGGAAGCCCTCAAATTAAAGAAGTCATAATTTCAGGCTTTACAGGTAATTGCACTGGCGACTGAAAACCGGGAATCAACTTTTATTCCATAAATCATTTGCAGGCAGGTGCCTTTGTGGGCGCTTTCCAGAAGCTGGTCGAGGGTACTGACTATAGCTAAAGGGTCTCCCCTTTCCAAAGTATTAATTCCCCTGGCCCAGAAAGCCGCACATTGTGTCAGGGACCATGTGTCACGCTTATCTCCTGTTGTTAAGAAAACTCCATGTCCCCAGTACCCACTGGTCTCCTGTTCCGTTAATTTAATTTTATCTCCCCCACTGAGGGACACTCAGAAGGCATATTCTTCTCTGATTCTTGTGGGAGGCGCCCATATTCTTTCTTCAGCTTAGCTAATTTGGTAGCACTGAATGGTATTTGTTCAGTTGTGATATGTGGTTCAAAATCTTCATCATTAACATAATTATATTCTGTTTTAACCAGGAGTCTCAAATGAGAGCAGCAGTTTTCTCCACAGTGTTTTACTGCTTCTAGTTCCTTATGGGGATAAATCTGTTTAATGTGAAGAGTTTCTTTTCCTCTGCCTGTGTTGAGGAATCAGCATTCAGTGAATTCTTAACATGTTCCTCTCTAAGGGCAGCTCGTAACAGATGGATCTCATTCCTTTATTAATTTAAGTTTTTTTCCAAATTTCAACTAGGTTTTGAAGGGAGTCCATTATAGCTTATTCCTCACTTCTTCACTTTAAGAGAGTTTCTATAGCTGCTGTAAGACAAGCTCCCAAAACTGAGCAGAGAATTGTTTTATTTTTGCCCAGTTTAAATTTTTTTCATGTTGTGAAGAACATATGCTATCAATAGCATTTTCCAAATTAAATCAGTTACTTTGTGCCCATTCTTCTTCTCCCAGAGAAGGTTTGGCATTGTGTTTGGCTAGTAGAGCATAAAATTCAGCTTTAACTTTTGCACTGAGGTTTTCAGTCATTTTATGAAAGGACCAAAACCACAACAGGGAGGTATGGACTTAAGTTACACAATCTCACAGCCTTTGCTGTGTTTCTGTTCCCTTCCCAATTCCCTGGGTGGGTGAAGAGACTAAATGTGCCTGGGAGGTTCTACTCAGTTACTTCAAGTTGTCCCTTCTCTTCCCAGACAGTCCAGATTCACACATACACATAAAACAGTTTCCCCTTTTGCACAAAGAGATCTTTTGTGAAATTCTGAAGACAGAACCCTCAATTGAGTATGGGGTTGCTTTTCACCCAGGCATGTGCAGTTTGTGGCAAATTCGAGTCACCTCCCTTGCTTTCTAGGCAACCGCTCATCCCTGTTGGGGTGTCAGGCTCGGTGTGCCTGGAGTGAAACATCCTTCCCCTGTTACAGACTACACACAACCCTGCAAACCCGTCTGTCTGTTGGAATCCTGTCCATGATGCCAATTTAATGTCATGATCCGTTCGTACAAGTGGGGTTGTGATGGTTCATTAACTGATCTCAGAGTGCAAAAACAACACAGAGGGGATTTCAGTCTTAATCAAAACAAATGCACCTTTTATTGAGTGCCCATAGCAAATGCAATAGAAGGAATAGAAAGGAGATAAAGGATAGAGGGAGAGAGAAAAAGAAGGGGTGGGAGTAGCTACCAAGGGAGAGACAAAATTCTCCTGGTCCAGCCAATAGATGTGTCTTGTCATGTTGGGGAGAATCTCAAATTCTTTGGATAACTCAGGGGTCTTTTATAGTCATCCACTGAGGGGGAACAGATAAAAGACAATGTAGAATAAGTCTATTGAAAATGAGTACAGACAGTCCATGTTCCAAAACAGGACAAGTCAATCTTAGCAGTGAGTGGGATCCATTGTTTTCAGGATTGGTGTCCATGAGAAACCAGTCTTGGCTCAGTGAACACACCTGCAGACATCACTTGGCAAACATCTTCCATCAGTCAGGCGAGCGCCCTGTGTTAAAATTTTAAGGGTCTCAGTCCTTGGGAGGGGTCCTTACAGTCCTTCCCCTTACAGCGGTCGTGAAGCAAATGAGGGATTTTCTGTAGGGGATCACCAAAGTTACCCCAGAAAGTTCATTTGGCCAAGAGGTGGGGAAATTCATGGGCCATTGTGATGAGCGAGGATCGTGAAGCAGGTGTAAGTGTACAGAGCAAGCCACTCGCTGTCAGCCCCTGCTCAAAGCAGTTGTACTGTTGTGACACAGCAAGCACAGCTGCAAACAATCACTTGGTGAGCATCCACCTCAACCAGGCCAGAACTCCAGCCTGGGTCTTCAGGATCTTGGTCTCTGTCCTTGCCACGGTCAGGAGGCAAATGAGGGAAACTTTGGACCATCTATTACATCAGTTTCCTTTATGTCTTCCTCAACAATACCCCCTCTGGGAGATATCTTCTGTTAATGGGCTGTCGCAGACATTTCTTCACAGAAATCCTTTTTTTCGGATTTCTGCGTCTTCTGGAGGGCAGAGGCCTCAGAAGAGAAGGTAAACAATTATTATCAGCTGCTGTGGCATGTAATGGGATGCACCTTGATTGGCTCATGCTTCTTGTTTATAATTAAGGGCCAATCACAAAGTGTAAGCCAGGGACTCAGTCCTTGGACACAACTTTGTTATAGATTCTTTCTATCAGTTCTTAGTTTAGCCTAGCAGCTCTGCAACCCCTCTCCTTTATTCTATTTAGTATAGTCTTAATGTATTATATATGATATATAAATGAATCAGCCTTCTGATTCAAGAAACAAGATTTACCGTCTCTCTCTCACCAGCAGCGACCCACTCAGGCGCAGTAATATCTGGTGACCCGAGGTGTCAGAGCTAAAATTAATTTGATAAGACCAGAGGAGCAAAATTGCTGCACTGGGTAAAAATCTTGTATGTGTAGCATTTGATGGTTGCTTTGAAGTGACCACAAAAGTGGATTCAAGCCAGGAGCTGAAGAACTGAAGATCCTGATCTGGACAGAGTTCACAGGCAAGGCTGACCACAAAAGAGAACCTTCTTCTGGAAAACCTTCAGGAAAGATGATGGAAAAGAGCAGCAGACCTGTGGAGCTGGCCAGAGCAAGCTGGACTCTTTCAGAAGGTACTGTTCACTTTTCTGTCCCTGAGGATTCAGCCCTTCATAGTCTGTGGCTGTTCGTATGGCAGACACATGCCTTGCCAGAAGAGATTCAATTCTCCCCTTCAGAGGAGAAGCTTATTGCCCTCTGGAAACACTGGTCTAGAGAAGATGGGGTTTTTTTTGTCAGAAACAGATCTCTATGGGTTCTTTAGATGGGCAAAGCTTTTTGCATTTTTTACTGATGTCCTGTACGCTCTAGATGTTTTTGTCTGGGAGTGCATGGACTCGATTATCCAGTGCGTCTACAGTCAGGGACACGTGTTGCCTTCTATCTACCCAGCATTTATAAAGCTTTTCCACTTCTGAAACGCAGAGCAGCTTGTTTTCCATGGATTTCTAACTGTTATGGACAAGCACCTTTTCCACCGCCCCTGGAAGAAGACGCGGTGGGGGAGGACATTTTGTTTCCCAGCCCCCACTGCTTCGCGGTGGGGGGGGGCTGAAACTTCGCCGGGCGAAGAAGTTTTTTTTACTCTTTCTCCGGAGCATGCTCAGATGGAGCCTTCTCCTTCCCCCCTTCTCCCCCGCAGGGGCGATGGGAGTGGACGCCGCTCAAGCCACAGCCGGCCTCTCAGACTCCGCCTCCTTCACACATGGGGGCGGCACCGGTCTCTGAGGCTTCCTCCACGCCCCTGCCAGAGCCGTCACTCCAGGAGATCCCGTCTCCACCTCTCCAGGCGGTCCCGCCCGCGGCTTCACCGGCCTCCCCGCCCCCGCAAGAGCCTGTGTCCGAGACTGAAGAAGAGACAGCACTTCTGGTCCTGGTTGAGCTGTTGCTAGGCAACGATGAGGAAGTGTCTCCAGCTTCCGGCTCAGCATCGGACACGGCAGAAGAGACAGTACTTCCGGTCCCGGTTGAGCTGTTGCTAAGCAACAGCGATGCTCCGCCGCCGCTTCTCCTGGCTCCACTGTTGCCGTTATGCGCTGCGACGGAGACTGCGACTGCGCCTCCGCAGCGGACCCCAGAGTCAGCGGCAGAAAACGGCGTTGAACCCACGGGACCCTCAGAGCAGCCCGCATCTGATCTTACAATCAGCATGATTCCCTTCCCAGTTCCGGCTCCCCCCTCGCCGCTCGGACTGGGCGCTCCAGCGGCTCTGCCGTTATCGGGGGCTCTGCCCTCCGGGTCGGCGTCAGAGACTGCCATGGCACTGGCGGCTTGTTCAAACTCGGACCATCCCAGACCGGCTGCCCCAGCAGCCGCCCCGGTGGGGGGTCTCTCCTTCAGTGGAGCGGGGGCTGCCCGCCAGCTGACTCTTGCGGCAGTCCAGCTGCCGGTTTTTAAGATCAGCATTCTCGGCGGTTTGGGGGGTGGTGTTTCGGTTGCTGTCGCATGGAGGCTGCCATCTCTGCCCCCCCTCTTGTGCCCTAGTGGCGAGGGGCAGGTGGGTTCTGCCAAAAGTTCTGCCTTTGGTCCCCAGCCCGGTGGGGGTGGTGCCATGAAGCAGATGGGAGACACACCTGATGCATCTGCATTGCAGAGGCAGGGGTGCAGGCCTGTGGGAATGCAGAGCCTTCCTCATGGGTTTGGCCTGGGCCGTTGGGCTCAGATAGTTCCTGGGCTGGCCCCACTGCGTGGCCTCCTTATGTTTTTGGGGATTCTGGTTTGTCCTACTGGACCTGGTCCCCCTTTGTAAGCCAGTTTTGGGGTTCCTGGTCCAGCATGGGCCAGGGCCCCCAGGTCCTTTTCCTTCTCTGGCACTGCTCTGCTCAGCTGCTGCTCTTTTGTTTTCGATCAAAAAAAAAAAAAAAAAAATTTAAAATTTAAAATTAAATAAAAAAGATTGAAAATAGCGGGCAGCAGCACTGAAGCATTGAAGGGCCAGAAAAGGACATTTTAAAATTGTACAAACTGTTTAAAATTGTGTTAGGACTGTCAATGGTTTTTTGATAACTATTGATGGGATTCTTTTTGCAGCAAGTTGTTTTCAGGACCAAAAAGGACTCTCAGATATTCCAAGGGAAACAACTTCGGCTCTTGGACTGTTCCTGAAACTCAGCTGCATGGACTCAAATTCTCTTTGCATTGTATTTTGCATTTTTCTTATATTGTAGCATTGTTTTAGTGATTTGTTAGTTATTGTATATTCTACAGGTGAAGAAATTTCCTGTTCATTCCACATCAGCATTTTTTTATTTTATACAATTTAGAAAGGTGAGATGTCGCAGACATTTCTTCACAGAAATCCTTTTTTTCGGATTTCTGCGTCTTCTGGAGGGCAGAGGCCTCAGAAGAGAAGGTAAACAATTATTATCAGCTGCTGTGGCATGTAATGGGATGCACCTTGATTGGCTCGTGCTTCTTGTTTATAATTAAGGGCCAATCACAAAGTGTAAGCCAGGGACTCAGTCCTTGGACACAACTTTGTTATAGATTCTTTCTATCAATTCTTAGTTTAGCCTAGCAGCTCTGCAACCTCTCTCCTTTATTCTATTTAGTATAGTCTTAATGTATTATATATGATATATAAATAAATCAGCCTTCTGATTCAAGAAACAAGATTCACTGTCTCTCTCTCACCAGCAGCGACCCACTCAGGCGCAGTAATAATGGGCCATTGAGTGTAACTGCATGACTGATAAAAATTTCATCATCCCATTGTGAAATGCTCCAGCCAGAGGGAGGAGCCAAGCATTCCTACCAGATATAATTTGACATTTGCAAGAAGAGAGACAGCCTTTTCCCACTGGATTCCCAGAGGAGCAGCTTTCTTTTCCACTGCATTCCCAGAGAAAGTCCAGGCCCATCTACGCCACCACTGGACCTTCAGAGGAAAACTCCACCCTTCTACAAGATCACTGCTTCAACAGAACAATACCTATCACTGCAGGTGCACTGCAGCCACCATTTAATAGGACTGGTACCACCACTGTGACCCACCAGGTGTCAGGTCATATTCTGACTCTGTCAGTGGGGTTTTTTGTTTGTACTATTGTGTTTGTATTTTTAATTTTCCCAGTAAAGAACTGTTATTCCTATTCCCATATCTTTGCTTGAGAGCCTTTTAATTTCAAAATTATAATATTTCAGAGGGAGGGGATTTACATTTTCCATTTCACAGGAAGCTCCTGCCTTCCTTAGCAGACACCTGTCTTTTCAAACTAAGACAGAGTGTCGTCCATATAATGTAGGATAATGGCATCTGGGAAAGTCCTTTGGATGGTAGATAGAACATGGGCCATGTACCACTGGCATAGAGGGTGAGGTTTCTGTTTTCCCAGCAGTTTCAGTGACAAGAATACAACATGAGAATCGTTTTTCATAATAATCCTACTTTATATTGTTAGGTAGGTTTGGGACAGAAGTGTGAGAATCAAGTTTTGGTACGGGTTTTTCAACGTTCACCTAGAACTGCTTTAAAGGTGACCATTTAACTCATAAACAGTTAATAGTTTGTTTAAATAACAAATCAAAAACCCTCCCCCCACCTAAAAGTATAACAAAACAAAAAAACAACCAACCAAATAAATAAAACCAAACAAAACAAAAAACAACAACATCAAAAAAAGCAGATTCTGGGGGGGGGACTACATAGCTGCTCTGGAAGAGAATCTGCATTCCAGGCAGCCTTGAGAGGAACTTAGAAATGCACATTAACCCTGCTGGGGCAAGGCGCGTGGACAATGTACCTGGGTCTTCCTTCGTGGGGCAGGAATTGGGCTGATTCCCTCTGCCCCTCACCCCAAGCTCTGCCTGCTTGCACTGATGGAATTTGCACAGCTCAAGGCAGAGCCCAGGGGGAGGATATCTGACCCTGCAACAGAAACGGGTGAAGCTGCAAAGGGAAACAGCAAATGGAGAAAGTTGTGGATGCAGCTCCTTCATGAAGCAGGTGAGCGAGGTGATGCAGCTGGCAGCCAGGCCTCCTGCTACAGAAGGACAGGGAATGAGGGCACTGAGAATAATCCCAAAACGAAACAAGACTCAGTAAGAAAAAAACAGGGTCAATGAGTGGATCTGCTTGGAGATAGGGCCAGGGACTTGTAGATTAGGAAGTAACAGGAAAAACCATCAATTTCAGAAAATATAACAAACTGACAAGGACTGCTACTCAAAATTCCTCTAAATTCATGAACTTGGAGGAAAAGAACAAAGACTTAACAGAGCCATGAATATCAGCTGTTTTACAAAAGTGGGGCTGCACATTAACGAGGACATGCAGCTGGTGGATCAGGAAGTTTGAACCTTCCAAGTACCTCAGCCAGTGGGCAAAGGGAGAGGGAGATGAGGCCGGGAAAATGAGGATAAAAATGAGACAGCATGTTATAAACACAAATCTGCCAATTTTTTGGTGAGAAAAATGTTACCACTCTTGCTGCTGGGGTGCTGCTTGTGTGTTATGGTAATTACGGGTCGTTTTCATTAATAGTTGTTTTTGTATCAGTAAAAGCCCTAGCTGGGGCTGAGTTAATGGCTCTTCTCTGGGACAGTGAAGGGTGGGGACCTCCCCAAACAGTGAGGAGAAGAGACTTAGGAGGGGGGCAGACATGCAAAATAACCCCAAGACCAGCATGCCATGAGAAGCTACTGCTTCTAGCTTGCTAAAAAAGACCCCCAAACAACGAGCCAACTAAGAGTTAAGAGATTGGTAAGAGATTGGAGTGATGTCGAGATGTGAGGAACAGAGTGCTGAGCCTGCAGAGATGCTGAACACCTTCGTAGTCCCTCTCACCCTGAGCACGGGAGTCGTCCCGACACCGGGAGCGGACGGGACTCAGCAACGACCCATAATTACCATAACACACAAGCAGCACCCCAGCAGCAACAGTGGTAACCTTTTTCTCACAAAAAAACTGGCAGATTTTTGTTTATAACAGTCCACCCTCTTTTTCTTTCATCAAGCTTAAATTTAAGCTCGCATCAACTTACAATTTTTTACTCATGAGCTTCATATTTAATTTTTTGTATTTATTATAAATTTCTCAAGCACTCTGGTAATCATGGTTACTTAACTTTGTTACCTTTCTTGATTTCTTTAGGTTGGTCTGCATGGCCAATACTACTTTAATGAAACAGGGAAACAAGCACAGTAAAAAGAGCAATCTTCTAAGTATACACACAGTGAAAAAAACTTTTTCCCATACACTCTTATTGAAAATCCATAGATTATCCCGCCAACTGGAATCAAGCATAGCAGTTTGCTCTTGGTTATTTACACATGCTAATTTTTTATTTTGTTTGAAATGTTTCTGATAACTTCATTCTTTATTTTTAATATTTTTTTGGAGCCTGATGATTCTTTTTAACATAGATACTGTAGTCTGAACTTGGCTTTTACAATTTTGGATTTTCTCAATTTCTATTGCACTTTGCTTCTTCTGTTTGGTTTCTCCTAACTCATTGTGTATAGGAACTCCTAAACTCGATCCAGTTTCTTTGGGTAATAAGAAGAAAGCTGGTTTTATTATTCTAGCTGTGTAGCTGCCAGACCAGTCTCCTGACAATTTAGTGTCTGCTGTAGTACTAGAGATCAAAACCAGGTGTTTAGAGCTCTCCTGAAATGTGTTATCAGTTTCTGTTAGGCATTCCTTATATTTACACAGTTCTTTCATTTTTCAAGAGGGGTTTATCCCTTTTTCAGTACACTCATAACATTCATATACTTCATAGTGGGTACACTTGTCTCTTTCTCTTTTCTCAACAGACTCTAATTTGTTTGGATCTCTTGGGATTCACTGGGTAGCTGAATATTTTACTGCTAAATACTTGTTACAAACCATCTTTCTTACTGTTTTTACCATTTCTTTTCTTTTTACTACATCTACTGAGCTTGTTTTAGCAGCATCACATTCAAAGCACAACCAGACTTCTCCTACAGGGAACTCTCCCAGGAGTGGCTGCCTCAAAGTGGCAGTATTCTGGGCTATACAATGCATTCCCTTATTTTTCTGATAAAGGACCAATTGGGAGAGGTTAATGTTATAGGTGAGTTGCGGTGGGGAATGAATCACCGACTAATAAGTCCAAATAAAATGAAATTTATTAATTGATAGAGCAAGCAATAATAGGCAAAGTCAGCACCCCGGGTGCACTGGGCAACAGGAGAGTCTGCGCTCTAACACTGCCACACTCTTCTGATATTTCGTGGAGTTCTTATACAGTCCTGTTTCCAGGTTGATGTGTAGTACTCTGCGTATTCTTCTTTTGTGTCTAGGGGGTCATAGTCCACCCCCCAGAGGTCTGAAGATGAAGATTGGTATTTTCCTTTGTCTGGTTCCTGGAATTTTAGGTTCAATCTGCTGAGTTCCTGGAATCTTAGGTTTACTGAGCGGATAAGCTGATACTGTGCTATCAATCATAGCAAACCCCCCTTCCCATATTAACAGTTTACTAAACAGATAAACAAATGCTTGTGAAACCTATTATCTTTTGGTTTCACCTTCCTTACCCTTTTAAGTCTGGAAATTTACTTAAACTAGAGGTGGTGCAACAGTCTTACTGGAATAACTTTGTCAGCTTTTGATGAACAAACTTAAAGTTTTAACCCATTACAGTTAACACAATTAGGGTTAGAACTGATGTGGACTCTAGACCAGGAGCTCACTTCTTCCTCCTCCTAGAGGGGTTGGTAGCACTCACTGCCCAGCTCTCCTGGGCTCCCCAGAGCACCACCAGCAATCAGAGCCATCATTACTACCCTTCCCAAGAGTCCGGTATGGGTCATCTTGCACAGCCTGCCCACCCGGCCTTGCCTCTTGGGGAATTTTACTGAGAAGAAGCTTCCAAGCTCTTTAGAGTATCTTCTATCCGCTTCTCTGGTTAAACCTCTCTTGGTCTGTTCCCTACCAATTTTGGTTTCTCCTAGGGGAGTGCTCTGTAGAGGATTAACCTGGAGTCTTTAGAACCAAGTTGGGGAACTTAACCAGAATTACTTATTTACAGTCTTAAACTTTTTACCAACATAGTTTACACGGAACTGTCTTGAAACATTTTAAGCTATGTTAGAGCTCTGATACCGAGTATTTTCCCATACAGTTCAGTCTTTTTGACTCTTCCTTCTGAGAGTCAACTTTAAATCACAGTATACTCAGGTGAATTAACTTGTGAGGTGGTTGAATCCTTATCCAGTGCCTGGAGGTGAGAGTGGTGTGGACTCTGGCCCAATGCCTGAGGGAAAAACTGGGAGTCTTGCCCAATGCCAGAAGGAGAATGGGGTGGAGTCCGGTCCAATGCCAGAATGCCAGAGGGAAAAAACTGATGTTGAATCCTGGTCCAATGCCAGGGGGTGAGAGTGATGTGGGTCCAACCTTTTTCTTTTGATCTGCACAGTTGAATTAGTAATGAAGAGTACCTGAAATAGGCTTTCAAATATAGGTCTGCTATTTTATGATTCTATCAAAACTCAGTTTCTCTGTTTAATGTTATTGGTTAATGTTTTTTCCATAGCTTGCATATTTCTCTCATCAACTTCTGCATACTCTGTATTTTGCAAGGAGTTGTATTTCTGTTAGCTAACTTAACTCCCAAAGTGCTTTTATTCTCCTATTTTTCTGTGCATTTAACTTACTGGTTTTCTGTTCTATTTTCAACATCTTATCTATTTATCTCTTGCTTCTGTTTCTTACTTTCACTTACAGCTTAAATACTACTTTTCTTTCAACCCTTTACACTTAATTTTTTTCTCACACTATTCTTCTACACAATACACCTCCCTCTAAGGAGATGTGGTAAAACTTATAATGCACAATCTACATTACCTCTATTCTAATTTGTCTAAATTCACTCTCTTTTATTTCTCATTCACTTTCATACATTCCTTCACACCCTCAAGACACAAACTGGATCATTATTGCTAGAAAATCATGGGTCCCTGTAGCCCCCCTCACCTTGGGGTTGGCCTCCAGGTCTCAGTATCTCTGGGCCTCTTGGAAGGGCCCTGACTCTGGTTGCCTGTGAGGCTGCCTGCGTGTCACTCAGGCTTTTACAGCTACGGCTCCCTCACACATCTGGGGAGCACTAGTCTGGTTTGCAGGTCACACACACACTTCCACTGCCCTCCTTCCCACCGGCCCGGGAAGCTGAGGCTGACTTTGTCACTCACTCTCACACACAAAACAAGACAACAATAAGGTACCTTTTGTTTTCACATTACTTATTACAAGTTTAGTGTTACTGGCCAGTTTTGGTGCTATTGGATGTCCTGTCTATCTGTTTTTGTCTAACTTCAGATTTTTTTTTACTATACTATACTTTTTAGTACTTTGTTGAGACAGGACTTATCTGCTCCTGTGTCTACTCAAAAATTCTAATTCTTCATTTAGGGGTCCCACCTTAAAGTTTACCAAGGACTCTTCTAGATGTTGCCTCGGGTCCTCTAAACTGTAAAGCCCCTGACCCTCTAATTGTCACCTCTAAATATCTTCCCTAAATTATCTTGTTCCCTGGCTATTGCCTCATCGAGACTGAGCTTTCTACAAAACCTCCTGATGTGTCCTGCCTCTCCACAGTAATAGCAATGTCGCTCTCTCAAAGGGACTTGAGGTCTCTCCATCCCTCTTGTACCTGACAGTACTGGCCTATACTTGCTTCCTCCTGATGGTGGACCTGCGCGCCCCACACTTTCTCTAGCTACAGCAACCATGATCCTAGCCTTGGCCTGCAGCGAGGTGTATCTGGCCTTCAAGGTCAGTGTACGGCTAGCTGAGGTTAAGGCCGACACCCAGCTGCAAATCCTGCCAGCACCCCTTGGCATCATAAGGCCTCAGGCTGTGCTGGCTGCAGACTGGATCGCTGCTAAACGACGAGAAGGAAGGAGTTGGACCCTCGCTGGGGGTGAAACAGGTTTATTGGAAAGCCCACGATGCCAACCAGGGAGTGACCAAGAATGGAGTTGGGAGCAGGGTTATGAAGGGAGGGGGTGGATAAGGGAGGGGTTTACAAAAGACCAATAGGGGGAGGAGAGGGGATGAACTTAACACAAATGACATAGTGGAGAGCCCAATAGATACGAGGTATGGGAGGGCCCCCGGGACCACAGCCAACCCCAACCCCCAAAGAGGATAAGCTTCTGGAATACTAGGTGGAGTTGGGGGGTGATTGATTGGACCCAGGGAGGAGAAAAAGTATACATATAAGGGAAAAAGGGGGAGGAGGAATTATATAACCTAAAAGATTGACAATACACATAGCAAGGGTTGCTAAGGGAACAACATAACTGGCAGGGCTGTGGCTGGAAAACAGGGGAGGGCAGAACCATTTTACACAAAATAGGGGGAGCAATACCTCAAATAGGGAAGCAATCAAATAAAATAACTGAACGCACTACAACATCTCCCCGTTTTTTACCAATTAAAAATAGAAAGAACTGAAAAGTCCATATGAAACTTAAACAGCAGGGACCTGCGGCTGGTCCCACCAAGTCTTGCCCTCCTCAAGCTGGAGTCCGTCCGCCCATAGGTGTTTGAGGGGCGGCACGGTCACCCCCTCCTCATCCACTGCTTCTCCGGCCTCCGAGGAGAGGTCCTCCAGCTCGATGAGCTCATTGAGGGGAACGGTGGCGTGGTTCACACTTGGCGTTGACACTTTCATCACAAGTCTTTTAACCAGGCTGAGGATCAAAGTAACAAGAACTAAAAGTATAATCAAACCTAAAACAACTTTATAAACTGATTCTAAAACTGAACCGGCCCACCAACTAAGGCCCCAACCCTTAAAAATGTCCCCCAGCCAGTCAGAGGTCTCTTGTCTGACTTGATGGAGCAGGTCTTGAAGTCGTTTGACAGAATGCCTGGCGTCCTCGGCTCATGAGGACAGGTTCATGCAGCAAAGGCCCTCGAACTCCTCACAGTGATGATGATGTAGCAACAATAGAAAGTCTATTGCTGCCCTGTTTTGGAGTGTCGCCTTTCTTGTTATTTCCTCATCTGTAAGGAGGTCGTATAAGGCAGCTGATGTAAAATTGGCTTGTTTTGCCACCCAACACTCTAGGCGGCACAATTCACCTAGAGACTTCGCCACTGATACCCAAGGCAATAGAATGGTAAAAGCGACCGATTTAGAGTGAGACCAATGTGTAATTTCGTTGTCACAGTCCTCAGTGAGATCCTTGAGATCTCTTTTAGCTCTGGCCAATTCAGACGTGACATTTGCCTTTTTCCAATTGACAATTTGGGTGATATTGGGGGTGAACAGCATCAGTCTGCCAAAAGTGCACAGCCCTCCGATCAGACCAGAGAGGACGCCTGTCCACACTCGATCGCCACAAATCAAAAACGCTCCCCTAGGAAGGGCATATGGGGTCCATCCAGTGGTGGTAGGGCCACTGATCTTCAGCATGGCTTTGCATCACTGGTTCGCCTGATATTCCTTTTTAGTTTGCTGGACCACCTCCATGCCCTTCTTTATAGGAACATAAGTGTAATCGAACTGAAAACAGATAGAGGAGGTGGCAGAACCGAGAAGATGTAATTCTGTGTGGGCTCGGAGGCTAAAGGATTCAGCCTAAACACTACATCGCTCCAGGCGTTGCTAGAATCAAAACTGGGAAGGATAGTAAGGCTCTGGGCCAAAATAGGGGAAAAGGCTGACTTAAAGGTGGGGGAAACTCGCCTGGAGCGAAAGGGATCCCCACAAGACAAGACGACATGGGGTCCTCTGCTGAGCCGGTGTCAAGGCATATATGATTCTGTCCCAGAGACGGTGACCTTCGGCTGGGGGATGACCCACGACTCTGATGGTGATAGCAGGAATACGCTGGCCGTCAGTAGCATCAGCAGGACGTTTAGATTGGGGGCCATCGGTGTTGATGCGGGGGCCATTGGGGAGAAGTAACTATAATACAAAAGAGAACAGTGGGAGCAACAAATATTTAAACAGATGGTTCTGCCCCAAACAACAAACCTAACTCAGGAAGAGGAGTAGAAGAAGGGGAGGAAGGTCTGGAGTCAAAAATCAAAGGTAGTTCAGTGAGGAGAGGGGTAGGAGGAGGGGTCTCAGCATTGGGGAGGAACTGGACATCTGAGGAAACTGATGGTGTTTGGGAGGGTTTTCTCCGTCACCGCCAGCACACCACCTGGACCTGTGGCACAGCCTCCTTCTGCGTCCTCTGCTTCGGGACGAAGGGCCTGACCCATTTGATGATATCCAACGGGGGCCTGAGGGACTGGACACGCAAGCATATCCCCTCCCCCAGGTCACTAGGTCGAAGGGCCCCTCCATCCGCCAGGTCTCCGGATCCTTGATAAGGACCAGCGGCCTGGCTTTAGGCTGCAACTGCTGGTGGCTGCCGAAGTGTTGGACCACTGGAGGGTTGGGATTGTCAAAAGAGCAATTAAGGAAGTTGAGAGTGTAAAGTGCTCTTGACAACCAGATGTGGGGGTCTCCACCTTCACAGCCTCTTGCTGTTGAGCTAAGATCTTCTTCAGGCTCTGGTGGGCCCTCTCCACCATGGCTTGGCCTGTCGGGGAATAAGGGATGCCGGTCTTATGTTCTATTCCCCATTGCTGCAGGAAGCTCAGCAGTTCCTTAGATGTATTCGCTGGGCCGTTGTCAGTTTTGATGGCCCTAGGGATGCCTAAGACAGCGAACGCCAGAAGCAGATGCTTCTGGACATCCGTGGCCTTCTCCCCTGTGTGGGCAGAGGCGTAGATGGCTCCGGAGAAGGTATCCACTGAGACATGGACGTAACACAATCTACCAAAAGAAGGGATGTGCGTTACGTCTATTTGCCACACTTCACAGCTCGCCAAGCCCCTGGGATTAGCCCCTGAGGCAATGGTGGGCATCTGGTCGCGCTGGCATTGGGGACATGTGGCCACGATCACCTTGGCCTGGTCCTGGGTCAGATGGAATTGCCGGACCAAGCCAGGTGCGTTCTGGTGGAAGAGCTGGTGGCTGATCTTAGCCTGGCCGAACACATCTGGGAGCGGGCCCACCGTGACAGCAGCCGCGGCCAGGGAATCAGCACGACGGTTGCCCTCAGCGATGAACCCAGGCAGCTCTGCATGCGATCTCACATGCATTACGAAAAACGGATGCTCTCGGTGGGAGACTAAATCAACGAGCCTTGTGAGTAGTTCAAACAACTTTTGATTTGAGACCTCCTGCAGAACTGCAGATTGAGCTCTGGACACTACACCAGCAACATATGCAGAATCTGTTACCAAATTGAAAGGTCCCTGGAACCTCTGGAATGCCCTGACTACTACTGTCTAACTCAGCAATTTGTGGAGAACCCTCCACAACAGCAACATCTGTCTCCCACCGCTGAGTCTGAGGATCCTTCCAAGTCATGACTGACTTGTGGGATGCTCCAGACGCATCTGTAAAAACTGTCACTGCATCCAGAGGCCCCTTGCTTTGGACTTTCTTTAGTGATAATTTAAATTCCGAATTAAATAATTTGTGGGCCGGCCGATTTACTGCAATATGCCCAGTGTAACTGTCCAATGCAAACTGAAGGTTCTCATTAGTGTGCAGCAGTTCATTGAACGTCTTCATCTTTAATTGGCCCGACTCCAATTCAATTGGTATGTAAATGCATTCGAAATCTCATCCTGCCAACTCCCCGATCCTCGATCTTGCTTTGAGGATCAGTTCGGCTACCAGCTCCTGTGGCCTTGTCATTCTTTTGGACCGATGGTGGCTGAGGAAGACCCACTCTATGATTAAGAGTTTATCTCCCCAGCCTTGGTCCTTCAGAGTCTCATCCCACTGGTGGATTATGCCATGGAGGTGTGGCAATTTTCCCAGTACTATGAATTTAAATGGCAGGCCTGGATGGTAATGGTGGGTCTGCCTGGCCGAAATAGCCTTTTGGATCCTTTCCAGTGCCCCCTGAGCCTCTGGGGTGAGAGTCCTAGGGGAACTAAGCCCCTCTCCCCCTTTCAACAAATTGAAAAGGGGGGCCAGGTCATCGGTAGAAATGCCCAGCCAGGGTCTCACCCAATTTAAAGACCCACACAGTTGATGGACATCTGCAAGGGTCTGGACATTAGTCCTTATAGCCAATTTTTGCGGCACAATGGTCCGCTTTGTAATTTCAAGGCCCAGGTATTTCCAAGGTGGCATCCTTTGAATTTTGTCCTGCTGGAGCTCGAACCCTGAAGCCACCAACACATTGGTTGTCAGGTCAAGCGCATGGGCAAGCAAACTGTTGTCGGCTGCACAAACGAGGATGTCGTCCATATAATGATGTAAAATGATGGCATCCCCGAGGTCTGTACGTATTGGGGACAGCAGAGAAGTGACGTACCACTGGCATATGACAGGGCTGTTCTTCATTCCTTGTGGAAGGACCCGCCAGTGGTAGCGCTTATCTGGGGACTTGCGGTTGATGGAAGGAACCATGAAGGCAAAATGCCGGGCATCTTCAGGGTGCAGAGGAATTTGGAAGAAGCAGTCCTTTATGTCAATTACGGCCAAATTCCAGTTTCGGGGGAGCATTGCAGGGGATGGCATCCCTGGTTGGAGAGACCCCATATTTACGATTCTCTCATTAATTTGGCGGAGGTTGGTCAGGAGCCGCCACTTGTCCTTGTTGAGCTTTTTGATGACAAATATAGGGGAGTTCCACAGAGACATGGTCTCCTCAATATTGCCCTTTAGTAGCTGCTCCTGAACGAGCTCGTGGAGCGCCTTCAATTTTTGTTAAGTGGCCACTGTTTGACTTGTACTGGTTCATCAGACCACCATTCCAGCTTCCAGGTCCAGCGCTCTTCAGTGACCACTGCCTGAAAAACCTGAGGAGCTTTTGGAAGGTCAATTTTGCCTCCCCACTGGGCTAGAAGGTCTCTCCCCCAGAGAGGCTTGGTGTAATCCAAAACAAACCAAGCCAATTGTCCGTCGGGTCCCGTAATTTGTACAATGCTCCTTGATTGCTTGGCCAATTGGAGCCCTCCTACACCTTGAATCGTGCCAGCTGCGTTTTGCAGGCCCCCATCATTCCCGAGAGGGAATGATCGTCACATCTGCCCCTGTGTCCAAAAGACCGCTGATGATTTTGCGGTCCCCACCCAACTAGAGTTGACTTGTCAGGCGGAGCTTCTCCCTTCCCACTACTTGCGCCCAGGCCACTGTCGGAGGTGAGGAGTCTCCCAATGACTTCTTCCAATAGTCCTTATCAGAAAACGGAATGGCCTGGGCAATGATTTGTCCCTTGGGGAGGAAGAGTGGGGGTCAGACACAGTACAGCCCTACCACGAAATGGTCCCGGTCCATAGTGACCAGCCCTGGGACGATGTAAAGGTCTCGTGGAGTGTGCTTAGTATCTCCGACGACAGTCCACCTGCATTGTCCTAAACTCCTCCATCAACCCAGATGTTGGAGGTCGACAGACACCAGCTGTAAATCACTATTGGGAAGGTGTAGGTCCCTAGTGAGCTGCAGCCTATATGGGGAAGCAGAGGACAAGGTGTTAAACGCAGGTTGAGGCTGTAAACCACAGTTGTTAAATGTCACATCAGGTATAGATAAGAAATAGGGCAAGTCCGGTAACATGCATGACAGGTTTCCCTTTGTTCCTCCCTCCTCGCTTGATGTTACGGCACCCGCCACATTTCTATCTTGGCACAGGGAGGGGCTGTGCTCTTGATCTAGCTTTTTTGCAGTTTTTCTCCTTCCTCCTCCTTCCTCCTAAACTCTAAAACTTCTGTCTCATGGGACACTGCGGCATCCAGTGACCCATCTGTCTGCAGAGATGGCAGGGATGAGAAGCTGTTGTTCTCCTGCCAGTCCCGGGTGTAAAAGGACCACTGGCTGCGGCTGCCTCGGCGTCGGCGTACTCAGGCTCTGGAAGCTCGGCAAAGGCCATGGACAATCTTCTGAGGCACGCTTTTGGATCTGACAAAGGAACCCTCCCGGCAACCGCCTCTATCGTTGCTTCCACAATGGGCCGGGGGCTCCGAGGGAGAGATCGGATGGCCTTCTTACATGCCAGATTGGCATTAAGGTACGCCATCTGCCTTAGCATTTCCTCTCTCTCCCTCTCCCCCGGTACCTGCGCTCCTACAAACCTATACAGACGCTCTATAAATGCCATGTAGGGTTCCTGCGCGCCCTGCCTGATTTCCTCCATCTCCCACTGGGAGGTGATGGTTGCGAGCTTATAGAAAGCTTGTCCCGCAGCCTGCCCGGTTTCTATCAGTTGCTCCGGAAACAGAGCTTTGGCCTGCGCCGCCCCGCTTGCCCATGCCTCCATGCCCATTAGATATTCTTCCGATAGCACCAGGCCGTCCGCATCGTGAGATGTGGAGGGGCCCCCTCAAAGCGTCGGGAGAACCTCCACAATCTCCCTCCTCCACTCAGCCATCCAGACCCTAAACTCCATGGGTCCTGTAAGGTGGGAGAAGAGAGCCCTAAAGTACGCAGGCACCAGATTTCCCTGTGCAAGGACCAAGCGAAGGAGCCCCCGGAAGTACTCAGACTCCCAAGTAAACTCCCTCTGGGCCTTGCACAGTTCCTTAATCTGGGCCTGTCCATCCATTGGACCTGAGAACTCCTCTCCCCGCTAAGGTGGTATGTAACCGGGGCGGCTTCCAATAAAGGCACTCACTCCGGCTTCCGGTCATCCACCACCCCCCCCGCCGGAGCACAAAGCGTGGGGAACCAGAAGGAGGAGCGTGGGAACCGGAAAAGGAGGAGGCTGAGGCGGGGCTTGGTGCTTGGGTGGAGCAATGACATGGGCATGGCAGGTTAGTACTCTCTGCCTCCTGTGTGGAGCTCAGAGGTGGGGCAGAATATGGAGGAGGAGCAGGGGAGGAGTTAGCTGGGGGTGGGACTGTGGGCGGAGTAGGGGGAGGAGCCGAGGGAGGAGCCAAAGGCAGAGAAGGGGGTGGAACAGAGGGAGGGACCAAGGGTGGAGTAATGAAAAAAGGGGACAAGTCAGGGGAAAGGAAGGGATTGGCTTTAGAGAGGAAGGGATTCTGGGAAGGAGAAAGGGTCTTGGCGGGAAGGACCATGCGGTCCCTGCCATCTTGAGCTCCATGGGAGCCATCTTGGGGTATATCCATAAACCTAACTGACTAGGCTGCAACAACTGGGGACTTGGGGAGAGGAACAGAGGGACAGGGAAGAGGACTTCGAAGAGTCTGGCCAGGACCCTTTGGAGGAGGGGGCCGAGCCGGTCGAGAGGGAGCAGGGGCAAGGTGATCCTCCTGCTTGCTGTTGGCCTTTAGAATCCCTATCAAGGGCTCATGCCGAGGGGGAGAGGGAGGGGAACAAGGGGTAGGAGCACGAGAACTGGGCGAACTGGGGAGCAAACTTGAATGAGAAGGGCTTTTTCTCAACTCCCCAGACGGGCGCAGCGAGGTTAGCTTGCCTGCCCAATAAGCCACCTTAGATAACTGAGTTTCCCCAGAATTAACTTCTTTATCTAATTTGGCCACAACGGCTGCCCAAAAACGTGGCTCCTTAGCAATTTCAGGGGAAACTTCGGGGAAATGAGAAAAAACCCACCTAATCAACACTTTCAACTCTGTCTTGGGGGCAGTAAACCCTCCCCCAAGTAACAAACCCTTAACCACAAAAAAAACTCCTTTTTGGGTTTTGCTCAGATCCGCACCCGTGGTTTTACTTCCAGAGCACCCTAGACAAGGCAACTTCAGGAGGAGCAAGCACCCATGATGGAACACTCCACCCGCCTGAGAAAAATACAAACTAAAACAATGGAGCACACGCCGCCAGCCCCTGCTCCCCCCACTGTTCCCAAGTCTGGGGTTTCAACAAAAGGGAAAAAAGGGACCTTGGGTGGTGGGATCCGGCCCCAAGTCTGGGGAGACAGACCCCACAGGGAAGGTAAAACAAAAAACGAAAGAGAAGAGGACTGCCCCCAGAAGAACACCTCGCGCCGAGAGGGCTCAGCCCCGCACAGAGAGAGGGCAGAGTAAAGCGCTTCCCCCACGCCACGTGGCAGGCCGATACCGGGGCCCTCCACGCCATGTCTAGAGAGCTCCCCCCGCCCCGCGCTGAGAGAGAGAGATTCCCCCTGGCCACGTGTACTGCCTGGGGATCAGCCCTCAAGGGAAGAAGGGTCAGGAGTGGTCCTCAATGCAGGGAGGCACCCAGGGAAAATTAAAAAGGTGGGGGGGTAGCCACTGAGTCCGGGGCTCACCTAATCCAGCAGTGGTGCAAAAGAAAAATTCAGGTGGATGGTTCTCGTCTGGAAGCCCACCTCAGATGCGGGGAGTTGCAGCTTCGAATCCCCCAGGAGCGCCACCCCTAAAACAGGGTCTGCTGCCACTGGAGGTAGTCTGGTGGCCAAAGGAATTTGTAATCCAATCCGCGGGGTCCAGAGACCTGGCGTCCAGTTGTCCAGCTTTCCTGCTGGCCCCCACGTTGGGCGCCAAACTGCAGCGAGGTGTATCTGGCCTTCAAGGTCAGTGTACGGCTAGCTGAGGTTAAGGCCGACACCCAGCTGCAAATCCTGCCAGCACCCCTCGGCATTGTAAGGCCTCAGGCTGTGCTGGCTGCAGACTGGATTGCTGCTAAACGACGAGAAGGAAGGAGTTGGACACTCGCTGGGGGTGAAACAGGTTCATTGGAAAGCCCACGATGCCAACCAGGGAGTGACCAAGAATGGAGTTGGGAGCAGGGTTATGAAGGGAGGGGGTAGATAAGGGAGGGGTTTACAAAAGACCAATAGGGAGAGGAGAGGGGATGAACTTAACACAAATGACATAGTGGAGAGCCCAATAGATACGAGGTATGGGAGGGCCCCCGGGACCACAGCCAACCCCAACCCCCAAAGAGGATAAGCTTCTGGAATACTAGGTGGAGTTGGGGGGTGATTGATTGGACCCAGGGAGGAGAAAAAGTATACATATAAGGGAAAAAGGGGGGGGAGGAATTATATAACCTAAAAGATTGACAATACACGTAGCAAGGGATGCTAAGGGAACAACATAACTGGCAGTGCTGTGGCGGGAAAACAGGGGAGGGCAGAACCATTTTACACAAAATAGGGGGAGCAATACCTCAAATGGCGGAGCAATTAAATAAAATAACCGAACGCACTACAACATTGGCCTTTGTTTTTTCTTCGTCCCTCCTTACATCCACCTTCAATGCTTCTCTTAATGACTCATTAATGTCTTTCTCTTGCCAATCTTCAATCTTTTCCAGTTTTCTCTGTACATCAGGGCAAGATTTGGTAACAAATGGGACTTTTAGTAGCACTTGTCCTTCTGGGTTGTCTGGGTCTATTCTAGAATACAACTGGAAGTTCCGCTTTAGGCGATTAAGCCAGGCAGCAGGAGCTTCATCCTTCTCTTGTGCACCCTCAAATGCCAATTTGGTATTAGTTCCTTTGGGAACTGACTCTTTGATCCCCTGTATTATCAAAGACCTATATTCCATCATGGCCTTCCTCCACTTCTCCTGATTAGTGTTCCAGCTGGGATCTATTAGTGGCAATTTCTGTTTACCTGATGTCACTTGGGGTCCTGGATGGTTCTCTTTCTCCCAAATTCTTATGCTAGCTGCTCTAATCATCCTGACCTCTCCTGGGGAAAATAATATATTTAGGATGGAATTCATCTCCTCCCCAAGTGTAGATATTTGGACCTAAGTGTTGAAAGCGAAGGGAGACGACCCATCTTTGTTGATCAGCATCGAACTCCAATTTATTGATCTCACTTACACACTTTTATAGTGGTGTTAATTAAGCTCATGCATATTGCAAAATCCGAGCTCAACTTAGGTCACAGATTACACATTAACCCCTCCTTTTGTTTTCAATACCTGTGGTTTGTTATTGAATCCAAAATTTATTTTCTCACCCTGTTATGAAAGTTCTCAAGGCCTCCATGTTTGTCAATTTTTGCTTTCCCAAAACTTATCCAAGGACAAGATATTTACTTGTTATTAAAAACAACCTGAGAACTTCTGCTGTTTACATAAACGTGCCTGAGAACTTTTGTTGTTTACAGAAACAGGCTGTGAGAATTTGCTCCTTACAGCTGCCTTTTACTTTTCCATCAGCTGTATATGATTATGGAATGTCTGAACAAAACTCTATAAGCCATTTCTGAGCAAAATTCTCACACCTAAGAATTGATCCACTTGGTTGGCTATGCCCACTGCGTCCTCGACTAAATGCCCTAACTCTTTCTTGAATCCTCTCACCTCAGAAGCAGTTAGAGGAGCATTCACAAAGCCAACACCTCCCGCTAGTCCTCCCATAGGAGCTTCTCTGAGAGGAAGGAGTCTCTCTGCCTTGGAGATCCTGGATCTGGTGCTACAGTAAGGCCCATCTTCAGATGCCAAACTACTGGTTTGAGGGGTATCTGGGTTACCCTGAACTTTCTGTACATCAGCAGGTGTATTTGGTGATAGCTGCTTACTGGGCAAGGAGGCATTTGTGTCCCAACTAGGAGGAGGTAAAGGGACAGCAACAGAAGGGGGAGAAGAGCCTGAGTGGATATTAAGTGGAGCTGGAGAAGGGGTGGAGACTGCAGCAGGTGGAGTAGGCACTTGTGGTGATGCAGAAGGAACTAGAGGAGCTGAAGGGGGTGGTGAGGGAGTGGTTACTGGGGGAGATACTGGGTTTATCATAGGGGAAGCTGAAGAGGTAGAAGGAGGAATTTGAGCAGGTGGTAATGAGATGGCAGCCGGGAGGAGAACCGGACCTGCCATTTGAGGTGCTTGAGGAAGAGGATTATAAGGTGGAGGGGCAGAAGGAGGCAAATAATCCAGGGGGTCCCATCTTTTACTAATTCAAATCATCCCTCCCTTCATTCCCCTCTTTCTTCTTCTGCATCTTACAAATTCGCACCCCTTCCTCCCCAATAGTGTTTTTTAACCAGTAAGCCACATACAATAATTGCTCGGGATCGGTATCTCCTCGAGCTGTCAGATTGATGCCGAATTTTGCCCCAAAAGGCGAGAATAACTGCTTAAGAGACCCAGTCTAAGTCAGATAAGCAGGAGGTATTTTATTACGACACGTCGGAGAAATCACAAAATGGATTTCTGAATTATGTACAGCAAAAGCGGGTTTTTATACAATTTTAAACAAGGATTACATCATTTATTACATGCATATTCATAGGCAGGCGGGGTCTTCTGGGAATTCCTGGTTTTCCTTAGTTAAATTTTAAGCTTTTCCTAATTTGGTCTTCTTCCTGTTATCTTTGGCATGTTTTCCCATGGCTTGGCTGAAGTTATTGTTGTACTTGGCTTGATCCTAGCGGCTTGGCAGGTCACTTTAACTTATTGGCTTCCACTTCTGTTTCTTCAAATACTCCAATTCCAAAGTTTCTTCTGTGAGTGTATTTTAGACTACCTTATCCAAATATTGAGAGTGTATTTTACATTGCCTTATCTAAATATCTGATCAAAGGTCTTCCTGAAAGTGTGTTTTAGGTTATTTATTAACTGCTGCTATCCCCTTGATATAATTTTGAGTATCTTTTAATTCTTTTGTTTTCAGAAGCTATTAGCCATTATAATAAATGGCTTCATTTCCCCCCTTTTCTTATAACTTACGAATTCTTTCGTCAAATTCTAACCCTGTAGGGCGCTGATATGCTCGTACCATAGCCCAGATCATTTGGGTTCTTTTCATTATGATTCTCAGTCTCCACCACATACAAATATTTGTGAGAGTTAATAGTAACAGAACTATGATTATTATTAGCGTTGGGTGCACCAGATAGTTAAAGACTTGTGTAGCTGTTGGGGAGTATCCTACAAAGATATCCCAGCAATGATGCTGGCCTACTTGTTCTACTTTAGTCAGGACATTCTTTATTTTTTCTGAATTATGTTCTACCTGCCATACCATTCGTTTGGTTGTTTGATTTACCTTTTGTATCAATTCCTTTACTTTAGGATGTGTGAGCATTGATTTAAGAACTTCGATGTCCATCCCTATTTGTAATTTCGGTATCTCTTGATACAGGTCGAAATCTGCGTTAATTAGCTGTTGAGTAGTTATTGGGACAGTATAATGAAAATCACAACCTACTATCTTGGTGAAGTTGCATACACAGAAGTTAGTATTATTAGTCTTTTCTTGGCAATTATCTATGGTGACATTGTCACAAGCTGTCCTCACGCAAGCGCACCCATTCCCTATATAATAAACTTGTGATTGTGTTCTATTATGCGGAAGCATTTCAAAGGTACATACACTGTTCTCGGCATCTAAGCATAGATCTTCTGCTTCTACTACAGCGTTTTCACAAACATAGCCTAATTGTCCTCTAGGAATACATGCTTCTGTGCTAACCGATTGCCACCTATTTTTGGTATTATCATAACTAGCCCAGACATTATGGTCGATTGGCCTGACAATAACATCTTGATGTATTGTCCCTAGAGTGAGGATAGGAAAGATAGCTCTTTCCTCTGCTGCACTAATGGTGAGGACATAGGCTTCAATGTGTTCCTGTTGAGGCTCATAAGTGAAATTTACTAATTGCCACCAGGCTTGGTGGTCCTTCTCAAATTGTGTAGTATGATTATCCTTTAATATTGTTTCTCTTATCTCTTGAGGTAATATACCTGACGTTCCTTCTCTCAGTATTCCTGCCGCTATTGATTGTACCCATTGTTGTGTCTGAGGGCACTGGATAGCTAATGCAATTTCCTTGCTAAGTTCCCCTGTATAGTTAGCGAACTTCAAAAAATCCTCTTCAGTGTGGTTTGCTACCATGGTTAGCAATTTTGCTACTAGCGATTGTGTTTCTGCTAATGTAAGCATGGATGAACTGAGGGGCATTTTTAGTTTTCCTAAGTTCGACGTGACGGTACTTAATTTATTCACTAATACTTCTTGATCTATCGTGTTTAATATACCAAATCCAGTGCCAATCCACCCACTCAAATCTCTTTGTGGTCTTCTATGATGAGACCTTGTTGCTAGCCATGCATTCCATCCCTTAAGGCTTTGCTGTATAAACGGTTGGCAATCCTTCTGCAAATACGTAATATCGGTGTGAAAGTTCATCTGCACCTTTTTCAGGGAGTAAGTGGGGTCTAACAATAATTTTTGTTCATTAGATTTTCTTATCACCTGAGGCCCTATAAAGGTTAGGTTATGTACTACTTTACATACCACCGGTGGAGTGGTTTCTTGGGGCAAGTCTAGATCTGGATACAATGGGATCACGTCTTCCGGTAATGCTACCTTATATGCGACAGCACGCTTAGGGAAGCCAAAACCCATTTCCAGGGCTTTCAGCTCCCTTTCACATGTGAACGTCATCGACTGATCCAATCTAAATGCCATCTCACACTGTGCTTTCCCTTCCTCAGGACCATTAGATGCTACAATCTTTCCCGCAGAAAAGAGAAGAGGGTGTAAGTCAAGGGTTATGTTTTCAGGATGTATTTCCCCAAGCGGATCTTCTCTAAAAACTACTGAATTTCGGGGTTGTGATCCGGGTGGATCTCCCCTGAAGTCACTCCACTGGCATGAAATTGGGCCCTTTTGCTGAATCCAGACAGTGGGTTTCCCCATTTTCACTGGACTAAAGGTGATTAGGTTGTGTTCAGAGGCTGCCATCAAGGGTTGAATTGTTAATACCAGCCGCCTTGTTTTTCCTTCTATTGGGTCAAGCTCTCGACACCCGACTTGAATTTGGTCTCCCTCGTACGCTACCATGGAGGGCTGATCCCATACTTTACTCGCATATGGCTGATTGTTACGTAAGGCATACACCTCAAACTAGGGCCCCTTCAGTCCCGTTTCCAACTCCAGGTGGATACACTGGTGTGCATTAGACCATGGGTCTATTGAGACAGAGCCTTGGGGAAGAACTATACTTATCATTAGTCCAATGATCAGGGTTGTGAAGATCTGCGGTGAAGTCAGGATCATGATGTCTGCTCCTCTGGTTTATTCTCCGGAGCTTTCTTGACTCGTGAGTAATGGATCCACGTAGGTCGCTCCTTGATCCGAACCGCGGTGAAGGTAGTCAGCAGCACTTGGAAAGGTCCCTCCCACTTTTCTTGTAGGGGTTTTCCTAAAAGATTCTTAACATACACCCAATCACCGGGATTAAACGGATGCAACTTACAATCAGGTTGTTTAGGTTGGTGCCCTATCACCACAGTAGCATTCTTATCGAACTGTTTCCCCACCGTAATTATATAATCATAAATGTACTGATTACCGATTTGGTCTATAGCGTCCCCATTTACAACTTGCATAGCATAGGGTCTACCATACAGAATTTCAAATGGACTTAACTTCTCTTTTGATCTTGGTTTGACTCTCAGTCTGAGCAGAGCAACAGGCAAAGCCTGATACCACTGCAAATTAGTCTCCTGGCATATTTTGGCAATTTGCTGTTTGATGAGATGATTCATCTTTTCCACTTGCCCACTGGCCTGTGGACGATAAGGTGTGTGTAGTTGCCATTTGATTTGTAATGCTTTGCTTATTGCTCTCACCACTTTTGCACAGAAATGTGTACCTCTATCCGAAGAAATGCTTTTCGGTACCCCAAACCGTGGAATAATTTCATTCAACAGTACTTTAGTCACTTCTCTTTCCTTATTTGTCCTACAAGGGAATGCTTCAGGCCACCCAGAAAATGTATCAGTTAATACCAACAAATACCGAAACCCCCCTTTTCTTGGGAGTTCAGAAAAATCAATTTGCCATACTTCACCTGGAAATTTACCTTGATTTATGGCTCCTTGGTGTACCTTGGTTCCCGTATTCGGGTTATTTTTCAGACACCGCTCGCACTGGGATGTAACGTGTTTTACAGTAGTAAATAATTTTGGTCCTGCTATCCTAGCTCGCAAATGTTGGTAAAGTGGATCTAGGCCCCAATGGGCCTTTTCATGCTCCGTTTTCACAATCTGCCACATTAGGTTCCTTGGTATTATCAACTGTCCTGTCTCTAATTGTCCCCATCCACTGTCTAACAGTTTACCTTTATTCTTTTGAATCCATCTGTGATCTGATTCCTGGTAATCTGGCTTGATATCAGTATCCAGCTCTCCTGGTATTAGGGCTACTATTTCTACTTCTCTAGTCCTTGTGGCAGCCAATTTAGCTTCCGTATCTGCCTTCCTGTTCCCTATTTCTGGGATAGTGTTACCTTTCAGATGTCCTTTACAATGCATTATGGCCACTTGAGCTGGGAGTTGGACCGCCTCTAGCAATCGCAGAATCTCTTCAGCATGTTTGACTGTTTTTCCTTGTGTAGTCAATAGTCCTCTTTCTTTCCAGATGGCCCCATGAGCATGTACAACGGAGAAGGCATATTTAGAGTCTGTCCATATATTAATTTGCATGTTTTCTGCCAATTCCAGGGCTCGAGTCAGAGCTATCAGCTCTGCCTTTTGGGCTGAAGTCCCTGCAGGCAAGGGGTTTGACTCAATTACCCTTTCTGTAGTAGTGACTGCATAGCCAGCCATTCTTACTCCTTGCTTCACGAAGCTGCTGCCATCTGAAAACCAGTTGTCCGCACCTTCGAGTGGCTCTTCTTTGAGATCTGGGCGACTGGAGTAGACGGCTTCAATTGTTTCCAGGCAGTCGTGTTCGATGGGTTCTGATGGGGCTCTCCCTTCTAAAAATGAAGCTGGGTTCACAATGTTAGTTACTTGAATGGTTACGTCATCTGATTCAGCCAAGACGGCCTGGTATTTTAAGAATCTGGAAGGCGACAACCAATGGTTGCCTTTCTGTTCCAGCACGGCCGATACAGTGTGAGATACTAACACAGTCATCTTTTGGCCCAACGTGAGCTTTCTGGCCTCTTCTATGTTAATTATCACTGCAGCCACTGCCCTCAGACAGCCTGGCCATCCTTTACTTACTTCATCCAATCGCTTGGAGAAGTAGGCCACAGCTCTCTTGTGTGGTCCCAACTGCTGTGCTAGGACTCCTAGGGCCATCCCTTGTCGTTCATGGGAGAACAGCCAGAATGGTTTTGATACATCTGGAAGACCTAAGGCCGGTGCTCTCATTAGCTCCAGCTTCAACTTTTTGAAGGCCCCTTCTGCCTCGGGGGTCCAAACTAGAACGTCCTTAGTTTCTTTCAACAAATCGTACAGTGGTTTAGCGAGTATCCCGTACTGGTAGATCCATAGCCGACACCAACCTGTCATTCCCAGAAAGGCGCGCAGATCTCTCACTGTCTCTCTGGTTTAGGCATCTGACAGATGGCCTCTTTTCTAGCTGCTCCCAGGGATCGCTGTCCTCTGGAGACTTCGTATCCCAGGTACACCACTTCTTTTTGCACCAGCTGTGCCTTCTGTTGAGAGACTCGATATCCACTTAAACCCAGGAAATTTAACAAGGAAATAGTCCATTCAACGCATTCTTCCTTTGTCACTGTTGCTATTAGGAGGTCGTCTACGTATTGCAGAAGGGTGCCATCTCCCAGCGGCCTTTCCCACTGTTCTAATTCTTTGGCTAACTGATTCCCAAATATTGTAGGAGAGTTAGTCCATCCTTGGGGCAGTACCGTCCAGGTAAGTTGGGTCTTTCTTCCTCTATCTACAGATTCCCATTCAAAGGCAAAAATCTTTTGACTCTCGGGAGCTAAGGGAAGGCAGAAGAATGCGTCTTTCAAATCTAATACGGTGAACCAGGCCAAATTATCCCTGAGTCTAGTTAAAAGCGTGTATGGATTAGCAACTAAAGGATGTAATGTCTTGGTTATTTCGTTTACTGCTCTCAGATCCTGAACTAGTCTATATGTTCCATTAGGTTTCTTTACTGGCAGGATTGGTGTATTAAAATCTGATTCACATTCTACCAATAACCCCAGTTCCAGAAACATTTTGATTATGGGCTCAATCCCCTTCCTGTCTTCTATTCTCAAAGGGTATTGTTTTCTTACCACCGGTCTTGCCCCGTTTTTAAGTTCCACAACAATCGGTGCTGCTTGTTTTGATTTTCCAGGTATATCAGTAGCCCATACTAATGGGTATGCCTCGCTCAGGATTCGCTCAAAATTGTGATTCTCAGATTTAGGTTCCACACAACTGATTGTTAGGCTTAGGGCTGTAATCAGTTGTTCTTCTTTTACTTGAAATTCCAATCTGTCCTTATTGAATTTTATTATGGCTCCCAAGTTCTCCAATAAGTCTCTCCCTAATAGAGGCTTTGGTGAATTTGGCAAATACAGGAACTGGTGAATTCCCATTTGTTTCCCAATTTTGTATTTGATAGGTTTCAAAAAGTAAGCTTTTTCTGGTTGGCCTGTTGCTCCCACAACTTGTACAAATTCATCACTTTTAGGTACCAGTTGTTGATTTAAAACTGAAAAAGTTGCTCCCGTATCAATCAAAAAGTCCAATTCCTCTTTACCTTCCCCTAGCTCCATTTTAACCAGTGGGTCTGCTAGGGTACGGCCCACCAGTCCCCCTCATTCACTTTCTTGCTGTGTGGTGGTAGTAGAGGCCATTAGCCTTCTCTTTAACTGGGGGCATTCTTGTTTCCAGTGCCCCGTTTGTAGGCAGTATGCACATTGATCTGGCCCTACTCTAGCTGGGTGGGGTTGGAACCTCCCTCCCCCTCTCACTGGGTAGCCTCTACCCCTACCCCTGGCTCCAGGTTCTGGGTAACCTGTCTTCTGAGCTGCTACTGCCACAGCCACTACTCGAGCTATCCTCCTGTCCTCTCTTTTCTTCTCCTCAACTTCTCTATTATTATATACCTTCCATGCCTCATTCAGCAAGGCCTCCAGGTTTTTATTTTCTGGATGTTCAAGTTTTTGCAATTTCTTCCTAATGTCTGGGTTACTCTGTCCCATCATTAATCCCAACAGGTGTTGTTTCCCTTCTTCCGTTGCTGGGTCCAGGGGTGTGTATTGTCTCATGGCTGCCCTAAGTCTATCCAAAAACTCTGACGGGGTCTCATCCTTTCCCTGCCTAATGTCATATAGCATCGACCAATTGATAGCCTTAGGGATCGCATTACGCAAGCCCATCGCGATCAGCTTTCTATACTGCACCAGTCGTCGATAGTGCTCTTCGTTGCCCGGGTCCCATTCTGGTTTACTGCTGGGGAAATTATCTTCTAGTCTCCCTGATAATACTTGAGCATGTAGTTTTCCTGTTTCCAATACGAGTTCCCTTTCTGTATCTGTCAATTCTGACAGCATCACCTCTATATCTTCCCAATCAATATCTAAATTCTTTGCCATTAATTCAAACCTCTTCGCTACTCCCTCTGGATTCCTCCTGAAGTTCCTTGCCTCATCCCTCCAATTGTTCAGATCACTCGTGGAGAACGGCACCTTTACCCTAGTCCTTTCTCCTACCATTGGCATAAGTTATCGAAGAGGAGCTATTGTATAATTCCCTTCTTTTTGCTTTGCTTCCCTCTGTGCCACAGATCTGGTATAATACGAATGACTGGTCCCTTCCCCAGGATCTTCCTCCTGTGCCTCAATGTCTTCCCTATTCTTTCTCTTCTCCTTTCTCTTTCCCTTTCCCTGTTCTTCATCTTCACCTTCTATTTCTGTTAATTCCTTTCCTACTACTCCCCTGACATGGTTTACACAGTCCAACCGCCTCTCACTCTGTATCTGTCGCCTTTCTTCCCGCATCTGCTGGCGCCTATCCCGTTCCGGGCTACTGTCCTCATCTTCTGTTCCCCTTCCATCTCTCTTATCCTCTATCTGAATTACTATATTCAGCTTCTGTGAGTTGTTCTCTGCCTCCCTTTCGCATATCTCATTGTCATTATTCTCACTATACTTCAACTTAGAGACGTCGCCTCCTAGTGAGTTACTTTTATCCCCAGTCCTCGGTGTGCTGGTTTCTATTCTACAGGTACCTGATTTCCTAAAACCCCCATTCCTGGGTGTGCTACTATCCCCATATGGACTCAGTTCGGGCAGGCTGCGTGTCTCCCCTCAACTCTCTGCTTCGTGTGGACTGTCTTCTTCCCTTTCCACTTCTAGTCTAGGTGGGCTGTCAGCATCCCTATAGGTCCCTGACCCCTGTGGACTATCTGGTCCCTGTGGACTGCTTTCCCTCTTGTCAATCCCCGATTTTAATGGGCTATCCTCCTCCCAAGTGTTGTCTAGTTTCTGAGGGCTGTGCCCAAACTTAGATTTCCACCATCGTTCCAGCTCCTTTAATGGGCTAGGGTCCCCTTGTTCCTCCTTTGGCCTGGGAAGAGGCCCTTCCCGTCCTGGGGTGAATGGATGGTATTCCCATAGGCTTATTTCGCTCTCCTTTCCACTATCCCTTCTTGTTAATTTAAGACATTGTTGCCCAATGCTACATGCATCACAGCAACGTTCTTTAGGCTTTGAACCTTTCTTATCTTTTTCCAGGGCTAGTACTAAGGGGTCCTGAGGTGCTACGTTTACCCCGCACTCTTTTTGCCACTCCGGTTTATTTCTTAGGGTAAAGAACATGTCCACATACATTACTTCGTCCCATTTATTAAGTCGGCGGAGAAAAAGCATCAATTGCAAAATAGTGTTATAATTAGTTGTTCCCTCTGGTGGCCATTTCTCATTGTCATCTAAATTGTACAATGGCCACCACTGTGTACAATATTTAAGGAGTGCCTTTTTACTTATGTTTCCCCCCGGGATCCCTCCCAAGTCCTTCCAGTGCTTTAGGATACATCCTAAGGGGGTTTTCATATTTATGTCCTTACTCTGTTGGCCTCCCATTGCTATTCCCTGTGTCTGTCTAACCAGATCAGTCTCTGTTGTCTCGCATGTACTGTTACTAATTTATTTTAACACTTCATACACACAATCTGCAATCGCTTCGTCCTTTTCCGACCTGGCTTCTCGCGAAGAACAGGAAATGCGGCGTGGGACTCC
Source organism: Melospiza melodia melodia (assembly GCF_035770615.1). Lineage (NCBI taxonomy): Eukaryota > Metazoa > Chordata > Aves > Passeriformes > Passerellidae > Melospiza > Melospiza melodia. The sequence continues at coordinate 5,545,175 of NW_026948497.1, read as the reverse complement.
CTCTCGCTTCGCAGCGATGCTGCGTCTCATTCACTCTCACTCATACCCACACCTTTACGAAATAGTTCCTACCTTATAGTCTATATCAGAACGGACTGTTTTACCAGGTTTGGTCACGAGAGGTCGCCTACTGACCGCGAGATACCGGTTTGCCAGACTCATGCAATCACAACTGTAGACAGTATAACAATTGCAGGGGGTGACAAATTTCTTGCCGGACATCTATCAACTTATTCTCTTCTAAAAGATTACAGAGAGAGCAACAAGATATTTCCTGTAAGATTTTGCAACAGGCACATAGAACAGACACAAAAGGATCTCCGGCTGACAGACCTCTCAGAAAGCAATCCACAGTGTTATAACACAGTGCACAATGTTTAAAACAGATCCCACACAGTAAAAACAGATCGAAGATACCAAGATAAACAAATACTCCCTCCAGCAGGACTTTAACCTGTGTTTTCTCCCAATCAATTTTAACCAATGCTGGGATTTTTAACCCCAGCAAAACCAATGCTAGCAAACCAATGCTAGCTAACCAATGCTAGCAAACCAATGCTAGGATTTCAACCCAGCTGGGATTCTTTACTGGGGCGTCCCCCAGCTTTCCCTTCGGGCGGTCACGTCTGACCCCCATTTCCCAATAAAGCGCTTTATTCCAAAACCAATAATTAATTGAAATACCTCTTAATTGCAGCAGGAGATGCAGGGTACTCTTCGTCCACCGAAAGCACTGGTCCGGGGGGGGAGTCTCTTCTGACAAAAGTTAGTCAGGGGCGCCCGAGGGTCCCGACCCCGGACCCGGCTCGGGGAGGACCCCTCAAGTCCTGGATCTCCTGTCTGGTCCCATCTGGGTCGCCAGAAAATGATGCCGAATTTTGCCCCAAAAGGCGAGAATAACTGCTTAAGAGACCCAGTCTAAGTCAGATAAGCAGGAGGTATTTTATTACGACACGTCGGAGAAATCACAAAATGGATTTCTGAATTATGTACAGCAAAAGCGGGTTTTTATACAATTTTAAACAAGGATTACATCATTTATTACATGCATATTCATAGGCAGGCGGGGTCTTCCGGGAATTCCTGGTTTTCCTTAGTTAAATTTTAAGCTTTTCCTAATTTGGTCTTCTTCCTGTTATCTTTGGCATGTTTTCCCATGGCTTGGCTGAAGTTATTGTTGTACTTGGCTTGATCCTAGCGGCTTGGCAGGTCACTTTAACTTATTGGCTTCCACTTCTGTTTCTTCAAATACTCCAATTCCAAAGTTTCTTCTGTGAGTGTATTTTAGACTACCTTATCCAAATATTGAGAGTGTATTTTACATTGCCTTATCTAAATATCTGATCAAAGGTCTTCCTGAAAGTGTGTTTTAGGTTATTTATTAACTGCTGCTATCCCCTTGATATAATTTTGAGTATCTTTTAATTCTTTTGTTTTCAGAAGCTATTAGCCATTATAATAAATGGCTTCAAGATAATGATTTAGTTGTTGGCACACCCACTTGTCCTTTGTCCCACACCAAAGCCATCCTCCTTGCACCTCTAATTCCGGCCAGACTTCTATGCAGTAGTGGATCATCTTCACTTTATCTAATCCCTCCATGGCCTCTATAGAATTCCTTTTCTCTAACAGTTCTCCTAACGGACTATTGGGAGGTATATTCTTCAGTCTCTTGCTGGTCTTTTTACTATTACACCCTTCAATTTTTCAGGTCTCAACAGTAAAAAATCCCAAAGATGCCTCTACTGACAGATAGTTTCAAGAAAAATCTTGTTTGAGGAGCTTCAGCCTCCTCCACCAAACTTCAAATTTTTGCCTGACACTCAGCACTTTATACTGAAACAGCTGCCCGATCTCTTGATTGCCTAACTTTCCTAATGTCAGGTCTTACAACTATCAAGACTTGAACACACAAAACCTCGGCGTAAGAAGCCGGGTTGTGCCTGACTCCCCTCTGTCAGGAAAAACAGCTGCTTGATTTTTAGTTTGCCTAACCTGCCAATTTTTAGGCCTCACCCTATCAAGACTTAAAAACAAAGCGCAGCCTCCTTTGCTGGGATTTGTGCCTGATCCCTTTGTCAGGACTTACTTTGCCTGCAGGGCTTGTGAGCTTGCCCGAATCCTTCTCGGGACTTACAATCTGCCTGACTTCCCTCTGTCAGGACTTTTGGGGGTGCATGCCACTCATACAACTATTCCCTCTGCACACCCAGAGGGGGGGGGCCCTCTTTCCCCCTTAGGAGACGACTCACTCACACTAATTCCACACGCTTCCCCCGTTCCCAGACGGCTCCTTCGCGGGGGTACGGAAATGCGGTACTGAGGGGTCTGCTCTTGCATCGAAGGTCCGGCTGCCGGCCTTCGTCTCACTCACACACGCGCGCTCATCTCCCACTCCCACCACCGGATTTCTCATCAGTCCGGTGCTCCGGTGCTCCTCTGCGTCGCTGGTCCTGAGCCGATCTCTCTTGTCCTGATAGCCAGCTGTCCTGCAGGTCCAAGATGGCCAGTCCTGGTGTCCTCTTCCGGTGTGGCTATCCTAGACGAGCACCCAGCTGAAATAAACATGGCAAGAGACTTTTTCTCCTTTTAATGCCTTTATTAAAAATGATCAGCTCAGGATTGGGCAGCTCGACGCGTGTGCAGTCTCCCGTCGTCTCTCCCAAGGCAACGAAAAGGAGGAGGATATGCGCAGCTTTGTCCACTAGGAGCAGAGCTGGGGGTCTAGTCCTTGTGGGAGTTTTTAGGTCATGGTGACCCCTCAGATGTTGTTCTCTGCCACTTCGCCCCGTCCGCTCCCGGTGTCGTGCTCAGGGTGAGAGGGACTACGAAGGTGTTCAGCATTTCTGCAGGCTCAGCACTCTGTTCCTCACGTCCAGACATCACTCCAGTTTCTCAACTCTTAGTTGGCTTGTTGTTTTCGGGGTCTTTTTTAGCAAGCTAGAAGCAGTAGCTTCTCATGGCATGCTGGTCTTGGGGTTATTTTGCATGTCTCCCCCCGCTCCTAAGTCTCTTCTCCTCACTGTTTTGGGAGGTCCCCACCCTTCACTGTCCCAGAGAAGAGCCATTAACTCAGCCCCAGCTAGGGCTTTTACTGATACAAAAACAACTATTAATGACAACGACCCGTAATTACCATAACACACAAGCAGCAGCCCAGCAGCAACAGTGGTAACCTTTTTCTCACAAAAAAATTGGCCGATTTTTGTTTATAACAGCTCCCACCTGCGCTGCGGCCGCCTCCGAGTTCCACCGCCACCTCACCATGCTCCGGCCGCTGCCGCCACTCCCGGGCCCACACACATGCTCCGCCAATGCCACCGCTGCCAAGCCACGGCCGCCCTCAGCCTGCCACTGGGGCCCTGCTCCACCCCGCTCCCACCAATCAGCGTGCCACAACCACGTCTGACGGCACTGTCGCCCAATCACAGCCAGGGGCAGGCTCTGCACACGGCACAGCCCCGCCCCGCGCTCTCAGCGCCCCCTGGGCTGCGTGAGGGCAGAGCCGGAGCTGAGGAACAGCCCTGGAACGGGCCCGGGCCCGAGGGGGATTGAGCTGAAAACACAGACAAACTTCTCCGCACCTCCTGCAATGGCTTTCCCAGCATTGCGGCTCCGGTGGTTCCAGCTCAGCGGGTGCCCTGGAGCCTCACTTCTCCTGCCTGTAATTAGGAGCAGCAGTGCATCGCTTTGATTTCCCCCAAAAAGGGAAAACTACTCCAAACCTCTGTGGATGAGTGGGGGAGGGGAGAGATTTCTGCCAGAGAACTCCAAAAACCTCGGAGCAGGATAATGAGAAGTAAGTGAAAACCCTAGATGCAGCTTTCCCCCGCGCCTCCCTCCTTCCAGCTGCGCCTCCTACCCCGGCAGTGCTGGAGACAGGTAAGGGGACCATGCTCAGTTCATGCCTCGGGGCTTCTCCCTCTCCTCAGGGACAGAAGTCATTCCCCTGCTGCACCCTGGGCTCTCTCCCACCGGAGACTTCTCCAGGAACTTCTCCAAGCTGAGTCCATCCCACGAGGCACAGCCCCCCCTCCAAGTGCTGCAGCGTGGGTCACTGTGCCCCGGGGTCAGTCCTGCCAGGACAGGCTGCTCCAGCGGGGCCCTCTTGCAACGGGGTCACAGCCTCCTCTCAGGCATCCCTGTGATCCAGCGTGGCTGCTCCGGGGGCTGCAGGGGAATCTCTGCATGCCCATGGATCTGCAGGGAGATCTCTGCAGCCCCACGGATCTCTGCATCCGACACCGCCATCTTTGGAGGTGTCAGGAATAGGTTGAGCTCTACCTGAAGCTCTTCTAAAATTCCCCACACCCTTCCCAGCACAGGGAGGGTTTTACCTCCTCACAGCTCCCCAGACTGACAAGGAGTGGAAGAGACATGGAGAAGGGAAAAGGAAAAGGCAGAAGGAGAGGAAAGAACAAGAAGGAACAAGGGAGGAAGGAGATGGGAAAGGAACGTGGATGGATGTATGACAGAATGAGAAGAAGGAGGGCGGACAAGGAGAAGATGGGATTTGCCTCCATGGCAGAGGGAAGGGGAAGGAGATCCCCCCAGTCCATCCCTGGCAGGACGACGTTGGCAGTGAGGCTGTCCTGCAGCAATGCTGGGCTGGGAGATGGAGCAGCAGACAGGGGAAAGGGGCAGTGATTCCTTCTGCCCTGCCTGGCTGTCCCAGTCTGGAGCGTCCTGGCGCTGCCAAGGCCCTTGGAGCGTTCGGCACTCCGCAGCCCGAAGATCATGGCTGCTTTATAAAGCTGACAAAGTCGGCAGGATGGGTCTGGGTATGATCTGCAGCAAACTGGGTTTATTGGTACAGGAACAGGGGACAGAGCTGAACGGGGCCCAGGAACAGAGACAGGGTGCAAGCTGAGGGCACAGGGGGTTTTTATATGGGGTAGTGAGGGTGGAGCTGAGGGCCAGGGTCCAATGGATATGGGGGAAAATGGTGCAAAGGAGGGGTTAAGGGTCGGGTTAGCTAACAGGGGCAGAGGAATGCAGTAAATTAGGGCCAATGGAGGGACAGAGAGAGGAGAAGATTCTAAGGACTAACCAGAGATGGGTAACAGGGGTTGAACTAGGGTAATTAGGCCAATGGGGTAACATAACTTTACATAAATGAGCATGTGCCTGCAAAGATCTGTGGGAGAAGCAAGCTTCTCCCATAACCTTGAAATCTATTCCTCTTATTGGGGACCAGTCCTCCACGAGTGGGAGACTAAACTCTAATGGTAGGCCCATGGGCCTCCACACCAATGCATTTTCCTTTTCTTTGCAGTCTTTTTCTTCTCCATCCAGACAAACCTTATGATTGAAAGATCCTGCCTTAGGAGAACAACAAGGGGTGAGCGCCTTGGGTGTTGTGAGAAAGGAGCCTCACGCTTTAGAACTTTTAGAATTTTAATAAAGGATAACTAGAGAGACATGAATAACAGCACTGGTGCTTGGCGATGGCCTGAGGCACACCTGTTAACCACAGCAACTCTTCTTATCTCCTTTTCCCCCTACATTGGTCAAATACATATTCATAATCATTATAGAAATTCAAACATTTCTTTTAACTTGTTTACATGTTCCAGGAATTCTTTAGGTTGGTTTGACCCCCAACTCGCCTTTTTAGAGTACGTGCAGGAATCGTGGATTGCTGTTTTGAGGGTTGTGTGTCACTCCCTCACAAGGGCCCCTGTTCTGTGGTTTCAGCAGGTGACAGTTATTGACAGTGGAAGGGTCAGTGGCAGGGGTGCTCATCACATCATTTCCTTAAATGTTGTCTGACCATGCAGATGGTTTTAGCAATTTTCACAAGTACTTGAAATGAACATTAGCTATTTCACAACTATCTCTGAGTTATTATTGTCAGTTAGTTAGAAAAATAAAAGCATTAGTTATTATTTCACAACTACAGCTACTTCTGCAAAAGTTAACATTGTAACGGACAACATCTGGCATCCACTTTAATATTTTGCAAAAGCCAAAACTATAATGTATGTTTTTCACACTGTCCACAAACTTAAACATCATCCATAAATGATGTTCTGAGGATATGAGCTACACAGGGGCCAGGCACTGACCACAAAAACCTGACAAATTATACTATAGCAAAAACAGTTAAAAGTGATTACAAACTGTGCTCTATCAAACTCGCTGGGATTAAGAATAATTTGCAGAAGTCAATACATAATAGCAAAAGCCAAAACTACCTAGTTTTTTATAACAAACCCAGGGCAGGTTTTTCCCTTGCATGGAGCACTGGGGCCTTCCCCGGGCCCCTTCCGCCCTCGTGCAGAGCCGGTGGCATTTTCCAGCACACCCAGTTTGTAACCAAGAGCCGGGTGCAGCCGAGAAGGCTCCAAGCGCCTCCTTCCAGGCTGACTCTGCAGGGCCCGAGGCTGCTCTGGGCTCTGCCAGGGCTCTGCTGTGGCTCAGCTCTGGGCCAGGCTGGGCCCGCTCTCCCCTCACATTGCTCCGGGCAGCTGAGGCACAGCGGGAGAAGGAAGGGACACGGCAAGGCAGTTGAGGGTTAAGAGAGTTTTTATTCAAACAACTGCCATAACAAACAAGCTGTCCTAACTACCATAACAAACAGGCAATCCTAACTACCCTAACCAACTAGCAGTGCTAACTACCATAACCAACTAACAGTGCTAACTACCATAACTACCTAGTTGACCTAACTACTGTAACAAGAAGCTGCCCTCAAGTGCTTCATCTCCTCCGCTGCTCCCTCAGTTGCTTTGCTGTAGTGATCAGAGGTGTCAGGCTGGAGAGAGGCTTGGCAGATGATAAAAATGGGTGCTGCCCAAAGGATAGAAAGGAAAGAAATGAACTGTTACTTTCCAGAGTCAAGTTCCTCACAGGCTCTGTTGCAACAGGACAAAGGGAAATGGTTTGAAACTCAAGAGAGAGAAGCAGGCTCAGATTAGATCTAAGGAAGAATTTTTTAACCAGCAGAATGGGGAAACACTGACAGAAGGTGCCCAGAGATGTGGGAGGTGCCTCCTCCCTGGAAACATCCAAGCTCAGGTCAGGCAGGGCTCTGGGCCCCCTGAGCTGCTTGAAGATGTCCCTGCTCGCTGTGGGGCACCAGGCCCAGATGGGCTCCAAAGGAGCCTGCCAAGCCACAGCAGGCGAGGATTCTGCTTGCTCTGCGTGTGGAACGCAGAGAGACTGGAGACTGCCAGAGGGGGCCTCACAAGAAAACCCCTCCCTGGTGCTGCTGCTTCCCCTGCAGCCCCTGGCCCTCACCTGCAGCAGCTCCTGGGCAGCCCAGCGCCGCTCCTCGTCCGTCTCCAGGCTGCACTCGAGGAAGTCCCGCAGCAGAGCCGACAGGCGCCGGGGCTCCTGCAGCTGCGGGGTCCCGTTCTGCCGGATCAGAGCGCGAGCCTGCAGGGAAAGCAAACTCAGCGCTCTGCCAGCTCCCTTCACACCCACACGGGCTCACATCCACCCCAGGGCCTCAGCCCCAGCTCCAGGGGCACTTTCCGCCCTGCCAGAGATGCTGCTCAGAGCTCATTTTGCTATGCCAGTCAAAAAACCCAAACCCTGGGGCTGCCACAGCCACAGCAACATCCAAATGATCTCGCCTTGAGAGCCAGTTTCACCAGCTGACTTTGTTAGTAGGAACCTCCATCAGAAATACCACATTTTGCTTCTTGAAATATGGACACCAGCTTTACAGGCCATTTTCCAGAGTCAGTGTGGTCTGCCTGTGTTATTTCAGAGGATTCTTACATCAAGTGCATCTCTGCAGTGCCACTGACACTCAGGTAAATGCATTCCTGATGCCCCATCCCAGAAACCGCCAGGCAAGGAACAGGAGGTTTGTGATGCTGAAAGCTCAGGCTTGGTGACACAGAGAAAGTAGCTTGGACTAGGAAAGAAACATGTTAGACTATGGGGATGTTAAACAATCATCTTCATGTTTTCAACAAGTTTCCCAGTGATAAGAATCGGGGGGGAAAATCATCTCGCAAAACCTCTTTTAGAATCTCCTGCAGAAATCTTGTTAGGTTTGGGGAGGGGATGTGCGGCTGGTGTGCAGTTTTCTTGCAAGGTAACATTAGAGCTGATGCACTTGCTTCACATTTTCAGGTCATCCTCACAGCCAGATGAGCTGCAACAACATAAATCCCAAAGCAAAGTTTTGGTGGAGACTGCAGAATAATCATCTGTGTTCAGGATGGAGTCCTCTGGGAATTCCCTTCCCGTGTGCAGAAACCTCCAGCTGCTGCTCCCAGTGCAGGGTCCCCCTGTGCTCACAGGCCTCTGCAGCCACTGCAGAATTTGCCTCTTACCATGGCCGCCGATTCCTTGAAGTAAGGAGGTTCTCCTTCCACCATCTCGATGGTCACAATTCCAAAGGCCCAGATGTCCACCTTGGGGCCATAAGGAGATCTGGTCACAACTTCTGGGGCCATCCAGTGAGCAGTGCCCACCATGGAGCTGCACTGGTCCTGCTCAGGGCTGAGCTGAGCGCAGAGGCCAAAATCAGCTGAGGACAGAAACAAACCCTGTCAAAGGCAGCTGGAATGAAGAAACCAAGCACAAAGAAGGGCCATAGGCAGAGCAAAGGCACTGCTGGCACCCTGCTCCTCTCCTGAGCTCTCTGCAGGGGCAGCCGCTCTCAGCTGGCAGCCGGGGCCGGGCAGTGCCCCCAGCAGCCCTTGTGGGGCTCTGGCCCTCCCTGGGAAGCAGCCCCACACCCGCAGCCCGGGAGCGCCGTGCCTGGCTAGGAACACCCACCCAGCCTGACAGAGCCGTCCATGCCCAGGAGGATGTTGGAGCTCTTCAGATCCCTGTGGATCACCCGGTTGGAATGGAGGAAATCCAGGCCCTGCAGACACTGAGAGAGAACAATGTGGTAAATAGGTATGATTCATGCTGATAAAATTGAAACAGTAATCAATATTGATACAGTAATTAATATTTGGAAATAATAAAACAGTTAAAACTTGTAATGCCAAAGAAGAAAGGGAGAGGAGGGGCTCCACCCCCTCTCCTGGCAGATGTTCAAGGATAGGAGGAAAAAGCAAGAGATGACAGTTACTAAAAATTAAGAGAGAGAAGGGAAAATGTGGTTGGGTCCCAGGAAAATGCCCGCTATAAGAGATTTATTGCTTTGATGCTAAAATGTAGTAATATGTTAATTTTGGCTTACATTATACTGGCTTGGTGCGCATGTGTAACCCAAAGGTGAATTAAAGGACAAAGAGGAAGAGGAGAAGTCTTCATCCAAAACGACCCCCTACGATGGGTGCGACCACCAAACCGAGTGGTGGAGCATGCACGGTAAAGGTGGTGATGAGGGTGGAGGTAAAAATATGATGAATTGAAAATGAGAGGAGATGGCATTGACACATGACATATAAGGGGGAAATCTTCACTTGGCAAGTTCGCACGTGAGGTGGCAAGGGTCCAAGAGCCCTGCACTCTGTACCTCGCGGTTATCTTTTGCTTATGGGCTATTATTTGAACCGAATGATCCGTTATTTTTAATCAAATTATATTGGTTATCTTTTCCTTATGCGCTATCATTTGAACCGAATGATCCCTTATTTTTAATCAAATTATATTTCTAAACTATTCAATTAAAATTGATGCTATCTCAAATATTGTTTGGTTTTTTTTTTAATGATGAGATAATTGGGCAAACATAACAACAAGAAACACGAGGGCAAAAACCAATGGCCAGAATATATCACATATAAAAGGACGGTTCAGAATTGTGCCAGCAGCAGCTTTGCTGTGACAGGCCAGGAGTGCAGTGCACACAAGCTCCAGGCAAACGGTTCAAGGCAAACCTGAGAACAGCAAATCAAATCCAAACCAAAGAGTACCACAACAGCAGGAGAGAGAACAGGAACAGAGCAGAAGTGCAGTGATGCTGGCAGGCTGTTCACTGCAGAGGCTCTTTCTTCCCCAGCTCACAAAAACAACACAGAAACAAAGCCCTGAGCACGGAGCCACTCCTGTTCTCACGCCCTGTTTGGAAGGACCATCGTGTCCCAGCCATGGAGTGACAAGCAGGATCCCTCACCTCCCGACTGACAGCTGCCATCTCTCCTTCAGCCATGCGTATCTGTCTGACAACATCCTGCAAAGTTCCTCCATCCATGTATTGCATCACCAGCCAGAGATCTCCATCAACAAGGAAGCTGGAAGAGGAAAGCAATGGCATGGAAATTAAAGTGCAGAGCTCAATTCCCCCATGGAAAAGCCTGGAGTGGAGTTTTGTTTCCAGGTCGCTTGTCAATGAGGACAGAATCAGATGGAGAGACATTCCTGCCAGGCAGGACATTCCCTGCAGAACAAGGCAACACAACTGCCAGGGTTATCCAGGGGAGGAGGCTGTGCAGCACTTGGGACAAAAGCAGTCAGAAAACCTTTCAGAAAGTCCCTTCAGAAACAGGCAAGGCCAGTGAAAAATGGGCAAATGAGGCATTTCTGGAAACAAGAACCTGGTCTTCCTGGCATCTGTAGCAATGGAAAAGGGCTGGGAAGAAGAAGCCAAGGGAAATAATTTCTGCTGTGGTTCATCAGCACTTGTTAGAAGACACAGCAAACGGGGAGGAACTTGAAGGAAAAACCAAAGCAAAGCAACAAAAGCACATGGAGGGAGTGAACTGCCAGGCTGTTGTTTTGGGAAGATGTGGCTGTGTCAGGCATTTTCAAAACAGGCTACAGACTCCAGATGCCAGGAAAGGTTGACACAGGGCCCGGGCACGGGATAAGAGCTGAAGCACTCACCTGTCCAGAAATTTGACAATGTTGGGGTTCTTCTTGTCCTTCAGGAGCAGGATCTCATTCACAGCTCGTTCCCTGTTCTGCCCTCTGAGACTCATTTTCTTGATGGCCACCTGAAGGGACATTACAGCCTTTAACTCCACAGCAAACACGGAGCAAGTCTTTTTGGAGCAACGGAGCTGGGCTGAGCCCAACTGCCTTGGGATGGGACACCAGAGCTCAGCAAGGGCCATTCCCACAGCCCATTGCTCTGCCAGCTGGGGGCTGCTTACAGGACACATGGCCAGAGACATTTGGCCTTGCAAGCTCTGCAGAAATGGTCCCTCAGCTGTCAGCCTCAAAGCTCTAACAACATTCTCTGCACCTACAGTCTTCTCAAATGGCCTCAACACTCTCATTATTATTAATATTCAAACACATGTTGCAAGCAGGAGGTAATTCTGGTTCTGTAAAAACAGAGGAAAACAGCCAGGATGCCTTTGGCAATTCTCTGGGATTTGGTCATGATTTCAGATCCAAATGCTCTGGGATTGCACAACAAAGCAAACACACACACCTATTGCTCAGGTGATGTATGTCACAGGCTGTCACTGACACCAGACCCAAAACAACTGCAGGATTTAGGAGAGAGCTTTGCTTTGACATCCATCTTCTCATTTCTCTCCCTCTCCCTCTGTGAACAGCTGAAGTAGGACTAAAACTCCAAACTGAGCCCAAGCAGGAGCTCTCCCTAATTAGGCCTTGAGGGTCCCTTTGAAGATAAAAGGCAGGATGGAAAAACTGCTAAATAATGTTCCTGTCTGAGGCTGGGATGAAGATAAACTGGACCTCAGTCTCCAGCAGCTGATGCATTCACACTTTTAGATATGAAGACCAAGCCAGGGCGTCTTGCACTGACAGACACCGCTGCCCTCCTTCCATTCCTTTGGCACTTGAGAAGGACCAAGTCTGTCCCAGCTGTGCTCTGCAGGCTGACACTGCTCTGCCTTCAGAGGAGCAGCCTGGGCAGGAAAGCTCTGCTGGCCCCCAGAGCTGCAGCCACAGCTCCCAGCAGAGGGGAAAGCCCTGCAGAGCTGCCAGCCGTGCTGGGCGTGTTGGCACTGACCTCTCCTCCAGTGGCCCTGTCGAGTCCTTTGTAAACGGTTCCGAAAGCCCTGGAGACAAAAGAGCAGAGAAGAAAGAAGCAGCGCTTTAGGCCCTGGCAGTGAAAGCCAGCCCAGACACGAGATCTCTGCTGCCTGCAGCGTTCACAAACACCTGGGTGCATCGACCCTTCCATCACCAGCACAGCAGCCACCAGCCCTCTGCCATGCAAGGTGTGCAAGAGGAAACGGAGACCCAACACGAAGGAACTGGGCTGGAACAAATCCCAAATGTCCACCCTGAATTGCTTTAGCTCAAAACCTGAGGTGAGAAATGGGTGTCTAAAGAAGTGGAAAAGAATGCATTTCATCCTTTTTCATTTCCTGCCTAAGACCTGCAGGATCCACAAGGGCCCTGCCATCAGGCAGGCGATCCATTTTACCCCAGAGTGCATCAGCTCTATGTCTGTTACTGAATGTATGGGGTCTGCTACCTGTGCTAGAGTAGAGCACTTATTAGTTCATCTCTGGTTTTTGTTGCTAAACCATTAGGTTGATAATCCTGACCAGTGGATATTTTTTGAAGCAAAATATTTGAAAGAAATATTCTTGAGAACTGTTTTCTGACAGTCACCAGATGGTGAGTTGCTCTTTTAGGCAATCCAGTTCCAGGGACAGAAGATCTTCCAGGTCCTGCTCCTTGCTGCAGGCAGGACACTGCCAGCCTCAGGGGCCTTTGATGGCGCCTTCTGACCACAGTTATCAATTCTGATCAGGACTGAGAGACAGCAGGATGGTAGCCCAGTGTCTGAAGGTGCTTTGGGCTCTCCTGACCTCTCACTTGATCCTGCACCAGCACAACACCCAGCCCTGCTTGTGCAGAAGCAGCTGCCGTGCACTTACCCTTGGCCAATCTGCTCCACTTCCAGGTATTTCTGGCGAGGCTCCGCATCGCTCACGGTGTTCCCTGAAAGAAAAAACGTGGAAGACGCTCCCTCCCAGAGTGAGAGCCCGCCTTGCAGCAGAGCCAGAACCAGCCCCACTCCCTGGGGCCGTGAGCCCCTTGGTGTCAGCTGGGGAAGGACAATAAATGGCTCTGTGACATTCAGCTGCAGAGCAACCCTGGGTGCAGCTGATGCCCAGACACACACACAGCACCTGCTCGGGCACCCAGGAACAGAGCAGACGTACTCAGCTGCATCAGGCACCACTCCCCTCTCCCCTCTGGCTGCAGGGCTGTGCTGCTGTCAGAATGTTCAGCCCAGGATCCCACAGCGGAGGGAGCTTCATTGTCCTCTTCCCAAGCAGAGGGAGGTTTTCCATCCTCTTCCCAAAATGCTGCAGCTTCTCCATCCTCTTCCCAAAATTCTGCAGCTTCACCATCATCTTTCCAAGCCAGGGGATCTTTGCTGTCCACTTCCCATGCTGGGAGATGTTCACTCTCCTCTTCCCAAGACAGAGGATGTCCTCCATCCTGTGGGAGGAGGATGGGAGATGGGAGATGTCCTTCATCCTCATCCCACTCCGGGAGATGTCTTTCATCCTCATCCCACTCCGGAAGACGTCCTTCGTCCTCATCCCACACTGGGAGATGTCCTCCATCCTCATCCCACTCCGGAAGATGTCCTCCATCCTCATTCCACACTGGGAGATGTCCTCCATCCTCATCCCACTCTGGAAGATGTCCTCCATCCTCATTCCACACCGGGACATGTCCTCCATCCTCATCCCACTCTGGAAGATGTCCTCCATCCTCATTCCACACCGGGACATGTCCTCCATCCTCATCCCACTCCGGAAGATGTCCTCCAATCTCATCGCACACTGCGAGTTGTCCGTTGTCCTCGTCCCACTCCGTGGGAGCTTGGCCATTCTGGTCCCACTCCAGGGCACATCCACCGTCTTCGTCCCACGCCGGGAGATGTCCCCTGTCCTTGTCCCACCCCGCGGGAGCCTCGCTGTTGCATTCCCATACCGCGGGATGTTCGCCCTCGTCTCCCAGAGCAGCGGGAAGTTCACTGTCATCTCCCAGCACTGAGGGAAGTTCACCATCGTACCCCAGAGCAGCGGGAAGCTCACTGCTGTCTTCCTCCTCTTTGGCCTCCTCTTTGGAAGCAGAGGGACCTCCAGGAGGTGCTGGTGCTGCTTTTGTGCCCTGTGGACAGACGGCAGCGTGAGGGACGGGAAGTTCTCTCTCAGTTATCACCTTATTTATCCTCAGCTGCACATCCAGCTGCACTTAGAGGAAATTGGGTTCCGAGCTGTTCCAACTAACAATGGGCTAAAGTCGACATTGCCCCTTATTGTTGGGAATTCGATATTCCACCATGGCTAAAGCCAGCAAGCAATCCTCTGCCTGCAAAACCAGACCTGCAGCTCTTCAAAAGCTCTTCAGCAGAAAAGGAGAAAACTGATGGGAATTCCTTTGCTGCTGCTGCTGCAAAGACACTGACAGGAACTTTCCTTCAGCCTCCCAGGCTGGCACTCGGCTGCCCCAGGCTGAGCTCACAACTTGCTGCACAATTCCAAACACCAAAGGTTCCTTTCCCACTCACCGAAGGAGGAGCTGCTCGGAATGTAGACATGAGGTGCCCTGAAATGGGAGAGGGAACACGAACCAGATACTGTTAGGAGAAAAACTGCCTGTGGTGGGAAATGCCATGGAGCAAGGCAACCCCGAGAGAGCATTTTGCTTTCACAGCATCCCTCCAGGAGCCACAGTCCCTTCCCACAGCAAGCAAGAGAGCAGCACAAAATACTGGGCTGGGTCAGTTCTTGGCTGGAGCAGCAAAGGGAGGGAGTTCCATGCTCTGCTGGCACAGACTCCCTGCTTGAGGGAACAGAACCCCCCAGGGCTCATTGCAGATGCTGTGCACCCCCCGCTGGCTGCAGATACCCCCTTTTTCAGCTGCAGCTGCGGGCAGGAGCTCTCCCAAAGTAATGGTGTCTTCATGGCAATTTGGTTCCAAAGTCAACACAGCTCCGGAGGAAGAACAGAAAGCACACAGCAAGCCCAAAGCCACAGATGCTGCACCGAGGGAAAACCTCTACTTACGTGCCAAGTGGGTTAAAAAATACCCCGAATAAGCCACAGAGTACAGAGTGCAAACTGCAGCAGCCACGTGCTGCATCATTTTGGCTGCGCTGCACACGTCTGCAGCCTGTAGCCCTGCAAGCACAGAAGGACACCCGTCAGGGCTGGGCTGGCTGCTGAGAATGCCTCGGGCAGGAGGATCCTCCAGCAACGAGCCCAGAGCCACTCTGGGCACTGAGGCCTCCGTGTCCCACAGCAACGGGAACACCACGGGGACGTGGCGCTGTTCCTGTGACATCCCAGCAGCAGCTCATGCAGAAACCACCTGGAAGGTTCTCCTGTGTCACAAAGGAGCACAAAGAACCCTCCCAGGGCACAGCCCATGGCCCAAAGTGTGCAAGAGGAACTCGGAAAATGCAGCAAACAAGGACACCCCATAGCCCAGCCTGAACACTGAGGAGGAACAAGGACGCACCAAACCAAAGGAAACATTACCTTTAGTCACTGATACTTCTGACTAAAAGCAGCAAGTCTTGTTCCATCTGGGATCTTTGTTCTAGTTCTAAAAACAAGCAAGGTTCTCCACTCTAAATACACAGAAGGCAAGAACTTGGGAGGAGGTGGGGTTAGGAAGGAGGAGGAGGAGGGAGAGAGGAAAAGGAGGAGCAGGAAGAGGAGGAGCAGGAGCAGGAACAGGAGGAACAGGAGGTTCCAGTGCCCCCTGTGGCCGCAGCCGCGGGACCATCACCCCTTCCTCTTCCTGCAGGTGAGCGGAGAGGGGGAGCTCGTCCCAAATCAATTCAGGGGTCCCTGAGAGGGTTTTTTATTGCTGTGTGTTTGGAGCTCACAGATTGTGGAATTGACCCCAACTATCATCTGGTGTCCCTGAGAGGTTTTTCTCTCTGTGTTCATAAGTTTGGATCTTGCAGGAGCCCAAAGCTGAGCCCCTTGGGGGATCTTTGGGGGCCCATGTTCCATTGCCCAGTATGGGCAGGGGAGCACATTGGTCCTGGGGACCCCCCGGAGAGCAGAGGAGGGGAACCCCTGGGACTCCCAGAGTGGGGAGAGCAGAGATGGGTGATCCCAGAGCTGGGGGACCCTGGCAGACTGGAAAGGGGGGGAGCCTGGAGAGGAGGGACCCCTGGGATCCCTGGGATGTCAAAGTAGAGCATCAGGGTAGAAGGGAATCCATGGACCCCCAAAAGCCCCTGGATCATCCCTAAGCAGGACGCTGGAGAAGGGGGAACCCCTGGAACCATTGGGCTGAGTCTTGATATTGTGGAGATTTTCATGGACACAAGACTCCTGCTGAGTTCCAGATATGGAATTGTGCAGAAGGAGCCTCTACTCTAAGGTGCTCCCATCTTGGTTTCCTCCAAATCAGGGTTTGTCATTCTCAAGCTGTGGCCAGATGGAGGAGGAGGAAAAGCCCTGGAGATCCCACACATGGAGGGGCTGCAAACCCAGCCCAGGGAGGTGTGGGGAGGAAAGAGCCCCCCTGAGCCAGGAAGGCGGCCGGAGATGCAGCCAGAGCTCAGAGCTGGGGGAGAAGCCTCATGGCAGGGAGAAGCCCCGCAAGTGCTTTGAATGTGGGAAGGGTTTCAGCTCCAGCTCCACCCTGATGGAACACCTGAGCATCCACACTGGGGAGAGGTCCTGGGAGTGTGGGGAATGTGGGAAGAGCTTCAGTGGGACCTCTGACTGAGCTTCAGCAAGCACCACAAGATCCACACTGGGGAAGGGCCCTAGGAGTGCTGTGAATGTCAGAAGAGCTTCAGGTGGGATTCAGAGATTGTCACTCACCAGCACTTCCACACCAGGGAGAGGCCCTGCGAGTGTCCCAAGTGTGGGAAAAGCTTCGTGCACTGCTCCAGCTCCATCCCCCATGGGAGGATCCGCGCTGGATGGTCCCCAGTGACCCCCGCTGGGCAGAGCCCTGGTGACCCCTGTTCTGGGGGATCCGTGTTGGGCAGGGGGAAGGTGTTGAAGAGATTTCTTTTCCTTCTCCTTGTGCTGCTCTGATTTGGTTGGTAATAACTTCCCTCCGTGTGCCCAGGCCGGGTCTGTTGTGCCCGTGCCGGATTTGCTGAGGGATCTCTCCCAGTCCTTGTCCCCATGCAGGAACCCTCGGTTCCATTTTCTGTCCCTGTGCGGCGGCGGGGGCAGGGACAGAGCGGCTCTGGGGGTGCCTGGCATCGGGCCAGCGTCACCGCTCGCCACGGACACCCCTGAGATGCCGCGCACCTGGGCACGCATTGCTGGGCTCACCTGAGCTCCCACCTGCCCAGCGCCCCAAGGTTCCCCCCCCACCTCCCCAAAAACCCCCAGCCCGGGGCTGCAGCGTCCCGGGAGCCCCTCAACCAATCAAAACACAGCCAAAACGCGCCGCAGCCAATGAGAGCGGGTTGAAGAATCATCAGTTGTGTGGCGGAGTCTCTGAGATCGGGACCCCAGAAGCAGCGGCAGCCAATGAGAGCGCGCGGCGCTGCCGAGCCCGCCCTGCTCCGGACTGGCGCTCCCAGCGCAGCGCGGCTGCTTTGGGGCTGCTGCTCCCTGCCCGGCCCCGGCCATGGGGCGAGGGGCGGCAGCTGGGGCCCTGCTGGTGGCACTGGTGGTGCTGGGAGCCCCCCCGGCTGCGGGCGCGGAGCTCTCGGGTGAGCGGGGGACGGGAGGCGCTGGGACAGGGGGGAGAAGGGGGAAAAGGGGGTGAAGGGGGGAGCCCGGAATGGAGGGGGAGGAGGAGGGGATCCCCCAAAGGGAGAGCGGGATGGGCTGACGGGGGATGGGGGGGGGGGGAAGGTGAGAAAGGGGTGGGAGAGGGTGGGAAAGTGGTGAAAAGGGGAGGGTGGAACCCCAAAACAGGAGCCCAGCGGTCCCCTCCCGGACCCCTCCCGCGCCCCCCTCCGGGGCTCTTTGGGGAGGGGGCGCGTGGGGGGCGCCCAGGCCCGGCCCAGAGCCCAGCGCTGCCGAGTCCGACCTGCCTCGTGTCACTCCGTTGATGAGGAGGCCTCTTACATCTCTACTTGTCTGTCACAGCGGTTAAGGACGGGCGAGAGGGGTCTTCTCTTGGAGGAGGGACCAGCCCGAAGCTCAAAGCAGCCAGGCCGAGAGGTGGGGACGACTCCAGAGCTATTGTGCAAAAAGGGCAGGGTGTCCTGCGAGCTCAGTGTAACATATAGCAAACAACACCTGTGGAAAAACAGTAAGCTAGCAGTACTTTTAGGCCTCAGGCACATGACATTCCCCCCCACTGGTTCAGGAAACAGAGGTTTTAATTTTTCCCTGGTCGCTCTCCATGACAGTCGTGAGGCAGATGAAGGATATTTCGGACAGATTCTCACAGAAGTCTTTGCTATTTTTCTCGAAGTTCATGAATTTAGCAGGACCTTGGCTGAGCAGCAGTCTGTGTCATCAATTAATAACATTTTATGAAACTGATGGCTTCTCCTGTCGCTTCTTTATGTACAAGTCCCTGGCTCTATCTCTGAGCAGATTCACAGCATCTGTTTGTAAAGACACTTTCCTCTTCTTCCTTTCATGGGGGTTCCCCGTTTGTGGGACATCCCCCCTGAAGCAGGGCGTCCCCCCTTGCTGCAGCTCCACCCCTCAGGCAGTGCTCAGCCAATCAGAGCACGCGGCGCTGATGACTCAGTAGTTGCCAGGCAGACCCGCACCTCCCAGCGTTCCCCATCTGCGCTCCCGCTCGGCCCCAGCGCCCCCCTCGAGGGGAATTTGGGGAGGTGGGAGTGGGGCAGCGCCAAGGCCGGGCCCCCCCGCGCTGTCCCGGCGGGAGCGGCTGCAGTGGGGACCGAGTGCGGGCGGGAGCGGCCGAGAGCCCAGCGCTGCCCCAGCCCGACCTGCCCCAGTTCCATCCCTGCCCCTGCCGTGGGATGCTGTGGGTTTGGGGGGAAGAGGGAGCCGGCAGTGGGTGCTGGGCCTGGGACAGGAGGAGAAGGGAAGGAGAAGCAGGGTTGAGGAACAAAAGGGTCAAACGATGCACGTGAGAGAAGGTTGGATTGTGCAGGAGAAGGAGGAATAGCAGGAGGAAGAGGAGTGTGAGGAAGAGTAGGGACACAGGAGGAAGAGGAGGAGCAGAAATAGGAGGCACCACAAGGTTCCACCTCTCCCTGTGTCTGCAGCCTCCTCTCCAGCCCCAGGAGCGTTGCCCCTCCCCCCAACTCCCCTCCCCCCCCATGCAGCCCTCCGGGGAAGGGGGATCCACGATTTTCATGGGGGTGAATCTCGGTGTTTCTGAGATTTATTGGGGTAAATATTGGTACTTTGGTGTTTTGTGGAGGCTGAATCTGAATGTTTTGGAGGGGGTTCTGGCTGAATCTTCATGTTTGGCAGCTATTGATCTGTGTCTTGATGCTTGTAGGATTTTTGTGCTGAATCTTGGTGTTTTAGCAGTTCTTACAGACACAAGATGCCCAAGTTCCTGAGATGAACTCTGGCAAGGAGGAGCCCCCAGCCCAAGGCGCTCTCATTTTGTTTTTCTCCCAAACCAGGATTTTTCATTCCCAAGCTGTGGCCAGATGGAGGAGGAGGAAAATTCCTGGAGATGCCAGACAAGAAGGGGCTGCAAGGAGGAAAGACCTCCCCCTGTCCCAGGAAGGCAGCCGGAGATCCAGCCAGGGCTCAGAGCTGGTGGAGAAGCCTCATGGCAGGGAGAAGCCCCACAAGTTCTTGGAATGTGGGATGGGCTTCAGCCACAGCTCCGACCTGAGCAAACACCATAGGATCCACACTGCGGAAAAGCCCTATGAGTGTAGGGAATGTGGGAAATGCTTCAGCCACAGCTCCAACCTGAGGAAACACCAGACGATCCACAGTGGGGAAAACCCCTTTGAGTGTGGGGAATGTGGTCACCTCTTCAGGACGGTCTCTGGTCTAATCCAGCACCAGGTGATCCGCACTGACGAACGGCCTTATGAGTGCTTGTAGTGTGGGAAGAGTTTTGGGTGGAGCTATGCCCTGAGAAGCCACCACTGGTGCCTCCAGACTGGGGAGAGGCCCTACAAGTGTTCTGAGTGTGGGAAGAGGTTTCAGTCCAGCTCCAATCTCCTCATACATCAGCAGATTCACACAGAAGAGAGGCCCTTCCGCTGCCCCAACTGCGGGAAAGGCTTCAAGTGCAACTCCACCCTCACCCTGCACCGGCGCATCCGCACCGGGGAGAGGCCCTACGAGTGTGGGGAGTGTGGGAAGAGCTTCTCCAGCAGCTCTGGCTTGACCCAACACCAATGGAGGCGCCACTGAGGGAAGCCCTGTGAGTGCCCCAAGTGTGGGAAGAGCTTTGTGTGCTGCTCCAGCTCCATCCGCCATGAGAGGATCCGCGTTGGATGATCCCCAGTGACCCCCATTGGGCAGAGCCCTGGTGATCCGTGGTCCAGGTGGTCCATGTTTGGAAGATATTGGCTGGGAGGCTGCACATCTTCCTGGCTCCCATGGGCGCCTGGATGAACACAGGGGCAGGAACATCCATTGGGACACAGATCAACAATGGGAATTCCTTGGGGACAGTGTGTTGTGGTGTGCTGTATTGTCCGATTTTGGCCTTCCAGGTCACTTTCCCAGGTGTGCCTACACTCTCTCCCTTCCCCCTTACCCCCATGCTGAGTGAGTCCTGTCACTCAGACTTAACATTCCAGCAAGGCGTTGTGTGGTTGGTCAAGTTTAAAGGATGCCCCTATGCCCAGAGGTCATTGGCCTGTCTGGGTGTCATCTTCCCCTGAGACCCTGCCCCTCTCACCTGGTTGGTGGCTCACCTGTACCTCCCCTCCCCCTATCCCTGAGCTTAAAAGGTGGATCAGACCATGCGGTTCAGTTCTGTTGGAGCAGTTGCTCACGTTCAGACCTCTGTAACCATGGAATAAACCTCTGGACATTAAACCCTCCAGCAGAATCCTCTCCTTTTTCTCTTCACCATCGCCTGAAGCTATTCCTCCTGAGGTAACGGGGTCCCTTACAAGCCTGGACTTGTTCAGTGCCCAGCTGCAACCACCAGCAAGCCAAGGTATCTCTGGGGAGATACACCGCAGTTGCTGCCTTTGGCCCAGCAGCGAGGGTCAGACTGGCCCAGGCACAATCTAACTGGTAATATTGGGAGCCTTTTTTTCCAATAACAGTGGATTTGTTGGCTTTCAGTCCCAGAAAATCTTTTGTGTTCAGTCATATTTTCTGGTGGCATCAAGGAATACTGAATGGTCTGGGAGGTTGTTAAGTAATATGGAGGGGGAGCGGCACTGGAGACAAAAACCCCTCACCCCGATGTCCATGTTGCAACAGGGCTTATTTTTTTCCCAAGCCCTCTCTTATGAAGGGCATTGAAAGATCCCATCTGGATGCCCTCATTGGTTTGAACTCCACACCCCTTTGGGTCCTGGCCAGCGAGATGCCACAGCCTTGGGAGATATGTGACTGGGGGAGGCCCTTGTCCATCATGGTAATATCTCACCCTTTTTGTCTTTATAAAGTTTTGTGAAGTGCTCTCTGTCATCCATCTGCAAGGGCCCTTTGCAAACAGGGTAACAGAAAACAGCATGGATCTAATTTGCAGTGGAGCTGCAGCATTCACTTCCAGGACCTGTTAGGGAGGAACTCAGGCTACAGGCATAATGCTTATTCGAATTACAACTTATCTCTGCAAGCAGAAAGCTATTTAATCCTTAACCCATTTAACCCTTAGAGAAAAACCCAACTATTAAAAAACAAGCTGTAACCCAGTTATCGCTTGGAGAAAAACCCAACTCCCAGAAAACAATCTGTAAACAGAAAAACAGTTTATAAACATGAGAAAAAATTTGTAAGCAAATCAAGTCCTTATATGAACTGTGCATGAGGTAGGTGATCATTTGTGATCTACTGTTGAGGCGACATCAGAAATGCCATCTGTGATTTTCAGGGTCCATTGAAATGTATTTTAGGCAGCTGAATATCATAGGGTTATTGTACTGTTGTATTATTTATTGTAAAACATGAGAACATGATATTACTTAAAATTCAGTGTGGGGGTGTACTTTCACCCCAACCTTTTTTCCCCTTTTTTCTTTGTATAATAAATAAAAATAGGAACACAACATGGAATTTGAATACTATTACTTAGGGGATTACTGAGGGGGTCTCTTTTTCTATCAGCACTTGAAAAAACCTCTTCCAGATGAGACTTTCTCATTTATCTCAATGTAAGAATGGTTTACCTTATGCAAAGTTTTATCTAGGTTTACTAATATATTTTTCTTTACCAGCCAGGTTCATGGCTTGATCAGGGCAATAACCTTGGTTGGGAGATATTTTCTGTGTATATATTTTAAAAACAAGCTTTTATTAATATCTAGTGCAAGAAGAATTTTTAGCATGAATAACAGTGCGAGCAATATACTTTTCCCCCTTTGTTAGAAGTTAGAATTTTTGTTATTGACTTTAATAGATTACTTTTAACTTTTAAAATGATGACAAGTGGCAGAATTTCAGTTAAAAAACTTTGCAACTGAAATTTGCTTATGAGAAATTAATGTTCTTTGTGTACCTCAGTGGATATTCTTTGAATCTCACCCATTTATCTTGAAGCAATGCAAGAATAGTTACTAGGAGTACAGAAAATAGTCACTAGGAGTAAGAAAAGACATGTTAATACACATACTCGAGTTTCCTTAAGACACAGTAGTACCTGCCTGAGACAGAACTGTAAACGTTTTTTAAATAATTTTAGCAGAACTAGTGATCACAGGCTTATCAATTTTGGTTTTAGCAAATGCAAACAATAATAATAAGTATTGTACTATGAACTCTAAGGCAGATTTCACAAACAGTTGTACATTTTTGTAACTCTTGTGTGATAACCCTTCAATATTTTTACTCTTGGCACATGTTATTAGTTTATTAGAGTCTTCAGAATATGAAAACCTTGATATATCAGGAGGTAAGGTGGTTGTCAAGCCCTTGAGAGGTGGAAACTTGGTGTTTGTTTCTTTGCCTTCTCATCATCCATTTGTAGGGAAAAGCTGGCTTCTCGCTGGACTGGGTGAGAGGGTGTGTTGATTTCAGCTGCTGTGAAACAGTTATCTCATGTATCTGGCCCCATCTCTTGAGGCAGACTCCAATGTTTCTGCATCATGGCACCAAACCTTTGCATGCTTATTTCCACTGCTTTTAGCCGGGCTGGATTCTCTCAGGGGCTTTTCCCACACTCTCCTTCTGGGTATGAGGTTTGCAGGAGCTCCTGGTGGTGCCATTCCCAGCCCCGCTCTGGGGGCAGGGTCAGAGGCAGGGCCATTCCCACTGGAAGCATAGCTGCGTTCCACAGAGGCTGCCTTGGGTGCAGGACCCTGGGATTGGGGTGGGGCACACATGTCCTGCGATGCAGGCGTGGCCAGGCTCCACGGAGGTGTGGCTTTGGAGCCAGCTCACTGGGTCTCCGGAGGGGACAGTCTTGACATTTCCATGGTGATGGGAGGTGCTGGTGGTCCCGTTGCAAATGGTGGGGTGGCAGTCTCAGCAGCCGCGGAATGGCTGCGGAATTCGCCTTTATCCCAAGAGGGGTCTCAGCAGCCATCATGCCAGAACAGGGTGGCATGGCGCATCTGCCTGGGTCAGCCATATAGTGGCCCAAGGTGGCTGCATAGTGACTACAGCAGTCCAGAGTGGACATGGGGCATTTCGGAGCTGCCAGGGCCAGGCCGCCATCTCTCCACATGGCTGAATTGCGCTATCTGTCCTGCCAACTCCCTGGACAGTACCGGCATTCACGGCACGGGCAGCCCTCGGTTTGTCTCCATTTGCTGGGCTTCCTCCACTCCTCGGGGCTGTGCCGCTCCCCACGGTCACTCTGCAGTAGTTCTTGCAGTGGCCAGGGCCCGCCAACTCCCTGGGCAGTGCAGCTCCTGTGTGGGGTTGCACAAAGAAACGGCTGTGCTGCTGCCCTTCCCCCTTTGCCTGTCATATTCCAACTGTTTTATCTAGTCCGTAACAATTGTCCAAGGCTTTATAGCACTGATGGCTGTGTTCTCACCATTAGAGGCTGCCACAAATATATATTGTCCAACCCCCTCCCAAAAGGGTAAGTTTAAAGTGGTCTCTTTGGACACATTTAGTTCATGGCTCTCACACCACTTGAAAAGGGCTTGCAGAGCCCGTTCATGGTAATAAATCCCTCTTTTTAAGAAAAAGAACATCCATGCCTTCAGGATGGGATATTCTGGTGTTGAAGTCCAGGCTCCCATGGTCTCAGTAATGATTCTAGTCCACGAAAACAGAGTTTGAAGCCACATAGCACTTTTTGCTGTCTGCCCAGCAAAGTCCCAGTTACTGTGACAGCTTTCTTGCTGACGTCCCCGCTTTCATGCTGTTTTTATTCTGGTTCCACAGTGATCCAGCTCTACACTGTTTTTTCCAGTTCCACACTGATCCAGCTCTAAGCTGTTTGTTCCGGTTGGTTGTACACTGGTCCAGCTCTCTGTCAATTATTCTGGTTCTAGACTGATTCCAGCTCTACACCCTATTGTATTCTGATTCCAGCACCAATGTCCAGCTCTGACACTGTAATAGTCCTGGTTCTAAACACTCTACCAGCTCTTAAGCCTTTGCTCTGTGCCAGGCTATGGCTGCCGAGTCCTCATCATGTCGGGGTCACCACACGTTAGGTCACGTTTTAGGGAGGAGCAGTGCAGGAGACAAAGACCACTCACCCCCAGGTTCATGTGGCAACAGAGCTTATTTATTCCCAAGCCCTCCCTTATAAAGAGCATTTGAAAGACCCTGTCTGGATGCGCTCATTGATTTGAACTCCACGCCCCTTTGGGTCTTGGCCAGTGAGATGCCTGCAGCCTTGGAAGAAATGTAATTGGGCGAGGCCCCTGTCAATCACTGTAACAGGAGGTCTTTTCCAACCTCAGTGATTCCACAATTTTGATTTCCTAGTGCCCAAGAGCGTCTTTCACAGCCAAATGGTGATGAACTGGGGCAAAGACCAAGATTTTGGAGACAAAAGTGGGTCTATCACAAGCCATTTAGAACCTCCAAAACTGACAGAAAGCATCAGGATTCTCCAAAGTAAAGGGGTAATTTCTGCCCATAAACTGAGGGAGAAATCCCCCAAAGCCATTTACAACCTACCAAAACTGGTGGAAAGCATCAGGATCTTCCCTAATACAGGCTCCTGACGTGCTTCCCTTCCCCATTCCAACATCAGAGCCAGGTGTCTCCTACTTTCCAGTTACTTATCCCTCAGGAAGGTGCCCCAAAATCTCAGTAACCGTACTGCCCCAAGCGCTTCATCCCAACATGCAGCTGTTTCATTCCAGACCATATCTTGGCCATCCTCTCTCTCCCAAACACAGTCCCATTCTTGGGAGAGCAGAGTCGCTGCCAAGAGCATCAGTGTGTGCAGGGGGTCCTTTATCTGCCTCATGCAGCTCCAAGCTCTTGAGGGCAAATTCCTGGTTTCTAGGGCTGTCCCCCTCCCCAAATTTGTTGTGTTTAATACCCAAATGCAGCCAGTCTGTGCCCTGTGGCAGCAGCGGGAGCCAAGACAGCCCTGGGAGCTGCACTAATGCCCGGCTGTGCTCAGGAGGCACTGAGGGCAGGGGAGTTCATAAAGAAGTGCCGCCCTGCAGCCCTTGCTGAGCACAAGAAGGCTTTTTAGTGCCTGGGATTGATTTTCTGGGGTTTCTGGGCTCCTGGGCCCAAGGCAGCGGCAGCAGGACCTGCAGGGCCTGGCCCATGGGAGCAGCAGGGATTGAAAACTGCAGCTACCCCAGCACAGTGGCTGAGGGCTGAGTGGAGCTGGTTGGGAACACCTCCTGGAACCCCCCTGGTGCCCAAGGGCTGAGCAGAGCTGGTTGGGAACACACAGTTCATCTCTACCACTCTAAGCCACTTCCCCTTCTCTGGCTACCGCCACCATTCAGCCCCAGCATGGTCCCGCGGAGTCACCGCTCATCATGCAGCTGGGCTTCATCTGGGCCGTGCCCCGCCCGTCCCTCGCTGCATCTCCTTCAGTGACACAGGGCGGCCGAGAGCCCTTGGGGTGGCTCCAAAAGGCCCAGGTCCCCCTGGCTTCAGCTCTTTCAGTGACACAAAGCAGCTGAGACCCCCAGTGCTGCCCTGATGAGCCCTCAGTGTCGCTCTTTTAGTGTTGGGCAGCGGCCACTGCCAGTGTGTGTTTTTTGTTATGTTTTATTCTATTCTCTACTGCTCCTGCTTCTCGCTGCTCTTGGTGTAACCGTTCTGTGGCACGGGGGGTGGGGAACTCTCAGTATGGCTTTTTTCTTGTATTATATACTATTTTCTATGTTTAATTCTATTCACAGTGCTACAGATGAGCAATATAATAATTGGCTCTAACAATTAAGAGATAGATATTATTTGGATATTAAGAGATAGATATTATGTGGATGTATAGTTATGTTATGGTAGTATGTCCCCATAGCCCTCTTTCCCCTCCCCCTTGAAATAGCCTCAGTAGTCAGGGCATTTGGAGAAGGCTGGCTATTACCAAGAGGCACAGCATAACAGCACCTGATCTCCAGTCTAGATGTAAGAAAGTAATCTCCACCAATGGATGGCAGAGAAGGAGTTGAATGACAAAACTTTAGGAGGGGCTAAGGATATAAAAGGCAGAGGATTTAAAGGATATAAGGATATAAAAGGCATCCATGTTGTAGAAGAGCATGTGGGGAGGGGCTGTCATCCCAGTGCTGTTTTTCCTTATTTAGTCTCTTGGTTGTATTATTTGTTAAGGTTTAATAAACCTTTACAAATTTTAAAAGTGAGCAGTCATTTCTCACAACACCTTCCACAGCCTCGGCGCTGCCTTTCTGGTTACACCCAACAGCGCCCATCCTGCGATGCAAATCTTCAGTGACGCTAGGTGACAGGGACCCCCTGGTGCAGTTTTTTATTACTCAATTCTACTCAATTCTCTGTATTTTATTCTATTTGCCCTCTGCCTGTACAGCTTCAGTACAGCTCCTTCAAATGAGGGAGATGCCCTTCATGTGGCTCTTTAATTGCACTTTAGTCTCTTCTCTTCAGTTTAGTCTCTTCTTTCGTTCCCACATCACCCATCTCATGAGCAACTTCTTCAGGGACTTGGGGCAGCAGAAACCTCTCAGGGTGGCTCCAAATGGCCCTGCCTACTGCTGCTCCCAAGGTCTCCCCACTGCTCCCTGGGGATTGAACACTGCAGGTGGCCCTGGCCCCTTCTTCTTCCTCTTCTTACTCTGGATGGGATCGAGCCCTCGCCACTGCCTGGCTCCTTCTGCCACTCCTGCCCAGCATGAACCAGCGCTGCCGCTAACGGGGCTGGAGCGTGACTGCCCTGCACCTCAGGGCCAAGCTGAGAAGTGGCTGCATGGGTGGGAAGGGACCCTTGCTAGACAGGGCAGGGACTGACCCCATGGACAGATCCCACACCCTGGAGCAGGGCAAGGATTCCTGAACTTGAGGGGCAAGCAGTGGCACAAACTGACCGTAACTCCCATCACATCTCCCTGCACCACTGGGCAGAGAAGGGAGGGAACTGGCGGTGGTGTTTAATTTTTACATTCATTGTTACAAAGCAGAGTCACAAGTGAAGCTCCGCTTGAGTTGTTAAAACCTAAGATCAAGGGCAAAGACTCTCTAATCAAAGTTAGAAAGTGGTATGTTTATTACCACTGGCAGGGAGCACAGGGGTCATACCTGAAAGGTGTGACCGTGCTGAACAAAGTTCTTTAACCTCTATTTCTTTCCTGAGATCTTACATAGAATACATATGCATAACTCCAGCACCTCCCATCCTCACTCTCTATTAAAATGAGGTTATTAGTCCTTCACACATGTGCAATTCTTCTCTTGAATTGGGTTGGTGGTGTCGAATTGGGTCAGTGATCTTAAGGGATGAAGTCAGGAGTATATTCATCAGATCTCTGTGACCCTTTGGCATGATCCATGGACCCCTGCTTCGTGGTTGATTACATAAAGCCCAGGTGCTAATCATTGTACTACTGGCTTCAATATATTCTTATAATAGTTCACTCACTCCACTTCCTTCTATGCCGGGTGCGGGAAGACTCGGACACTCAATATGAGATCAGCAAGGTCCGTTTATTTAGCAAAAGCATCAAACTTTAATACACACAAGTAATAAGCTTAATGAATATTCTGCAAGCCAAGCAACCCATTGGTTAAGCTATACCACCAACTCTTCCTCATTCTTTCAGGCCTACATTCCCTTTGCCGACGTCTCTCTGTCTACTTGTTATCATACCCAGCTAGGCCCAAGGACAAGCTATCTTGCAGGTGCAAAAACTCAAACTAGCTGTGTTCGGTACTTTCCCAGCCCCTGGTCAGCTAACAAGCAAATGTCTAGGTGACCTCTGTCATGTAGCCATTTCTCCACACTTCTACAAATAAGCTCATAATAGGAAGCAATATAACAATCAGCTCTAGCTTAAGCATCTAATAATCGTGACTCTATCATCTTACATCCTGATCACTATGAATTGCCTCTAATCCTCAGCTGAAATCTTACATTTTGAAATCATGCTTTGTGCTTTCAGCTTCAAACGAGGGAATCCAACGTGGGCGCTGGGACTTCCATAATGTCAAGATGTTACTTGATATTCAACACTTTAGTTTTGGCAATAAGAGGCCCTTCAGCAGCAATGTCTCTCCCAACCACTGGTTTCTGGCTCAGACGCAGCATGGAATTTGGACAAGAAACCCAAAGTCACAGGAGAAGTAGCTCCACAATGTTTTTTCCATTGTTATTTTTTGTTTTAAATATCATATATATTTAACTTTTTCTTTTTCATCTTCTATAATGCCGTGTTTATTCTCTTTTTCTACTTCCCAATAAGATCCCAGTTGCCCCTAACATGGTCCCATTTTCTCCCAGTCAGGCCCTGTATGGTTCCTTCCAATCTCAGTCCCTCCCAGTAGGAGTCCAGTATGGCCCCAGTCACTTCCAGTATGAACCCAGTCACTCCTAGAATGTCATTTGCCCACATGATGGCCCCAGTTGCTCCTAGCATGATCTCAGTATGAGTCCAGTCACCCCAGTATGATCCCAGTCACACACAGATACTCCCAGTATTATTTCAGTCACTGACAGTATGACACTCTCAGTCCTGCTATTACTCCAGCATGGGCCAGTTGCTCCCAGTGTGATCCCAATTGCCTCCTGCATTTTTCCAATTGTGCTTTTTCACCACTACTATGGTTCCAGACACTCCCAGTATGATTCCAGTCAGTCCCAGTATGATCCCAATCATGCCCAGTATATCCCAGAAACACCCAGTTGCCCTCAGCATGCTCCCAGTACCCCTCAATGTGGTCCCAGTATGATACTTGGTGCCCTAAATCTTGTTCTGCCTCGTCCTGGTCCAGGTCTCAGTGTATCCTGGTGTCCCAGTCTGCCCCAGTCCATCCCAGCCTGTCACTTTCTGTACTGGTCCCTTCCTGGCAGCAGCCGGAGCCCTCCCCATGGCCTCAGGCCCGGCCAAACCCCCCCAGCCTGTCCCCATGCTGATTTTTATGGGGTCGTGTATCCCCCAGCCCCACTGTCACTGTCCTCCTCCGGCTGTTCTCAGTGTTCCCAATAAAATTTCTCAGCTTGCCCCGGTCTCAATTTTTGCAGGGGGGCACTGGGGAGGGACTCTGGGGGGCCTCTCAGGGGGACTGTGATTGGGGGGGGAAAACCAACCACAGGATGGATCGGGAATGGAGAACCCCCCTGTGTCCCCCTCCTATATCACTCCACTCTGGGATGGCAACTGGGAAGCACCTGAACTGCAGCACAGAATGCAGTGAACCTCAAAAGTTGCCAGAACTCCCCTAAACAGGTGGGATGAGGAAGGAGGGGGAGTCGGAGGTGCAATGTAGGAGGAGCCAGGGGAGGAGGAACAGGAGGAAAAGGAGGGAGGCAGGAAGAGGAGGAGCAAGAAAAGGAGGAGCGGTGGGGAAGTGCGGGTGTCACCGCCTGCTCTGTACACTGCGTATCTGGGAGCATTGTCCCCCCGCTTCACCCATGTGAGCGGAGAGGGGGAGGTCACCCCAAATATCTTGGGTGGTCCCCGAGAACCATTTTTCTGTGGGGGGGTGTAGCTCTGTCTTGGATTGAAAATGCAAGATATGGCTGGGGGTATGTATTCTATTGCCATCTGTTAGAGGTGGGGCAGTTATCTTTATCTCTTCCACAACCAATCCTCCCTCCAGGAGACATCTTCTGTTAATGGGCCACTGAGTGTCACTGCATGACTGATGAAATTTCATCATCCCATTGTGAGATGCTCTGCCCAGAGGGAAGAGCCAAGCATTCCTACCTGGATATAATCTGCAATTTGGAACACCAGAGACAGCCTTTTCCATTGGATTCCCAAAGGAGCCACTTTCTTTTCCACTGGATTCCCAGAGGAAGACCAGACCCATCTACACCACCACTGGACCTTCAGAGGAAAACTCCACCCTTCTACAAGATCTCTGCTTCAACAGAACCACACCTGTCACTTCAGGAGCACTGCAGCCACCATTTAATAGAATGGTACCACCACCCTGACCCACAGGGTGTCAGGTCATATTCTGACTCTGTCAGTGGGGTTTTGCATTACTGCAATTTTATTTTATTTTATTTTATTTTATTTTATTTTATTTTATTTTATTTTATTTTATTTTATTTTATTTTATTTTATTTTATTTTATTTTATTTTATTTCATTTCATTTCATTTCATTTCATTTCATTTCATTTCATTTCATTTCATTTTTATTTTTCCCTTATAAAGAACTGTTATTTCTACTCCCATATCTTTGCCTGAGAGGCCCTTAATTTCAAAATTTGAATAATTCAGAGGGAGGGGGTTTAAGGTCTCTGTTTCAAGGGAGGCTCCTGCCTTCCTTAGCAGACATCTGTCTTTTCAAACCAAGACAGATTTTGGTGCCCAACATAAGACTCAAGGGCATTGAGAGAAAAATGGAATAACAGTTCCTAAATAACCAAATTTTTGTGTGCTTGACATGGAAACCTCTTTAGGTGTCACCATGTGGTCTAGCTTACCCTGATTTGGGTGGCATGTCATCATGGCTACGTTTTTCCTATTTGCAGGCCCTTATCTAAACATAGGTCTTATAACTAAGGCTACTGTGGCTGTTATCCACTTTGTTTTATGGGTTAAGAAGATGAATTAATGGATTTTTAACTTCCTCTGAAAGTTAAGGTTCGATTCTCATAGATTCAGAGCTATCACACACTAACTGTATGTTTTTGCAGTTACTTTAATAATGCTACATACTGTGAGGAAATGACACTGGGGGAAATTTTCTCCCAACCCTTCAACCATCTCTTTGGGTCTACCCCACCAGTTTTTGAAGGATTCAAATCCTCTGTAAATGCTAATGATATCCTACAGTGGCTGGTGTTGCTGATATGCCTGTTAAGCCTGTTCTATTTAGCATTCAGATAAAAAGAAGATTTACCTGGATAACCACCCTGATATCTACCCCAGAGAACAAGGATGCTCCCCCAGAACCTGACATGCCCCCAGAAACTAGGGATGCTGCCACGCAGCCTGACCTTGTCCCAGAGATGAGTGAGGCTGCCATAAAGCCTGACACTGTCCCACAGCCCACCTCAGAAATAAATCACCTGGATTGGGTGGGGGTTCTGGTAAAGGAAATAAGCCAGATGCTAAAGGAGCACATGTCCCCAGCTGGTGAGAAGCCCTCCCCCTGCCTTGAAGAGGGAGAGTCTAAAAGTGCAGCAGTGGAACCCACAGATGTTACAACTGTCCAGGTTCCAGCTGAACTGCAAGGGCAGCCACAGACAGCAGCAGTTGCCCCTGTAGAAACCCCTGTAGAAAGGAGATCTAAGATGAAACCAGAGCACCCAGATAAAAATAAGAAAGGAGGGTCCTCACAGCCTACAGAAGAGCCAGAGTTTGCAATCATCACCAAGTCCCTGACATACGAAAATCTCCCTAATCTGCCCAAAGACATTGTACGATGGAGATGAGAAGCTTATACAACTTGATTACTTTGGGTCTGGGACCTTATGGGTACAGATGAGCAAGTGGATAGTGGAGAGGCAAGGAATTTGGGATCCTTGACCCAGGACTCAGGTATGAATCAGATTTTTGTAAGGGAGCCAGGGTCCCTTTCCCTCTAGGAGCGGCTTTTAATGAGTGCCAGAGAGAGGTTTGTCCCCAGGGAGAGCATGCAGGAGCACCACCATAGAATGTGCTGGAAGACCCTTGAGGAAGGCATCCAACAGCTGAGAGATGTGGCAGTATTTGAGGTACTCTTTGGGAGGGTTGGACAGCATGATAATGACCCCAACAAGGTCAGGTGCACAGGGCAAATGTTGTGGAGTCTGGTAAATCTGGGGCTATCTCAATACACCACATTCATTGCAACGATTAATGCTGACATCAACCGAGAGACAGTGGGCTCTGTTGCCAACAAGCTTAGAAATTATGAAAGTATGATCAGTGGCCAATGCAGACTCATGTCTCTGCCATGGTCAAGGAACTCAAAGCAGAGATGAGGGAGGAGGTGAGGCAGGAGGTGAGGAGGAGCAGTTGCCATAAGGCACCGGTGCAAGTGACAGGCCCCAAAGTCAGAGCCAAATGTCACCCAGCTAAAGAGAGAGGGTAAATGTCACAAGCTGACCTGTAGTTCTTCTTTTGCAACTGTGGGGAAGACATGGGAAGGTGGGATAGGAAACCTACTTTATGGAAATAAACCATGCAGGACTCAATTTTTTTCATGGTGGAAAAGCCCCCTCTTTATTCAGGTAATTTGCTTTTATACAGTTTTACAGAGCTTGTGTGTGACTCCAATTGGTTAGTAGCTTTCTTGCCAATTATTTTATTGGTAAGTAACAAGTTGTTGCCCTGTATTCATTGGTCACTCAAACCCCTGGTGTGTACATGCCGGAAAAGTTGTTTGTGAGCGATAGTTTTCATTTTTCTATCTAATGTTCTAAAAAAAGTTTACACAGGTGCTAATTGCTTTTCCCCCAGGAATAGATTGTTATGTTAACAAACTGCTCACACCAGGATTGTTTTCACATGGGAACTTGTAAAGTGCTAGTTTGACAAGGCCAGACACTGATTTTAGGAGAGCAGGCTTGATTTTATGAGGCTTTTCTTTAAAATTTCTCTGCCTCACTGCAACATTCAGTGATAGGGGCACCTGTCACGCTTTGGGGTAGGGACCTGTTGTGCCAGTGGGGGACTCTGATAGAAATCCTTAAGCCACCACAGGATTTCTAGTCGAGGCCACTGAGCAGTGCACCACGCTGCAGCTCTCATGGAAAACTGGTCACCCTGTCTGGGTGGATCAGTGGTCCTTTCCAGTGAAAAAGTTAAAGGCGCTGCAGTCCCTCTTTCAGGAGCAGCTGTCAATGGGCCACATTATACCACCTGCCAGCCCTTGTAACACATCTCTTTTTGTAATCAAGAAGCCAGGCAAAGACAGGTGGCGGCTCCTGCAGGACCTCCGTAAAATCAATCAGGTCCTGGAAGATATGGGTCCCTTGCAACCTGCCCTACCTTCTCCCTCCATGCTACCGAGGGATTGGCAGATGGTCATCATTGACTTCAAGGACTGTTTTTTTCAACATTCTCCTGCACCTTGAAGATGCCCTCTGATTTGCCTTTTCTGTCCTGCCTCTGAATAAACAGAGCACTTCTACAGAGATACCATTGGACAGCTTTGCCCCAGGGCATGAGGAACAGACAAACAATTGGCCAATGGTTCATGGCTTGTATGCTATCTCCCATTAGACAAAATTCCCAAAAGTGATAATTCTTCCTTATATGGATGACATTCTGATTTGTGGAAAGACTTCCACCTTGCTTTAGCCAGTGTTTCCAAAGCAGTTCAAGACATGGGGTTTGAGGTAGCTCCAGACAAGATACAAGTATACCTCACTATGGAAATACCTTGGCCTCAGGATCATGGTGAGGACCATCGTACCCAAACCAATTGACATCAAGAATGATCCCAGAACCCCGCAAGAACTCCCATCAACTTTGCAAGGGCATCAACTGGGTTTGTTCTCTGCTGGGAATTACAACAAAAGACCACACACTGCTATTCCAGCTTCTAAAAGGCAGTGAGAACCTGGACTCTCTGTGATCACTTACACCAGAGACCAAGGAAGCAGTAAATAAAGTGGCCGATGCTTTAAGAGGTAAATAAGCCCGCTGGTATAGTCCAGACCAACCTTTCTCCCTAGTGATCCTCGGTCCTAGTGCTAAATTTTATACCCTGCTTATTCAGTGGAATAAAAAGTCACTTGATCCCTGTGACAGTGTGCACAGAGGTCTTAGGATGAGGGAAGAGATGAGGATCTGACTCCATGTTTCAGAAGGCTTGATTTATTATTTTATGATATATATTATATCAAAACTATACTAAAAGAATAGAAGAAAGGATTTAATAAGAAGTCTAGCTAAGAATAGGAAAAGAAAGAATGATAACAAAAGCTTGTGTCTCGGACAGAGAATCCAAGCCAGCTGACTGTGATTGGCCATTAATTAGAAACAACCACATGAGACCAATCACAGATGCACCTGTTGCATTCCACAGCAGCAGATAACCATTGTTTATGTTTTGTTCGTGAGGCCTCTCAGCTTTTCAGGAGAAAAAATCCTAAGGAAAGGATTTTTCATAAAATGTATCTGTGACATCTCACTCTTTTTATTATAATTAAATTAAAAAGAAACATGTTTGTAATTTCTTCTGCTGGGCCCATGCAGAGGAAAGAACAGACACTTGACAGGTTATCTGTTGCCAATCAAAACCTCAATCAAGTGCTGATGTGGAATGATCAGGGAAATTCTTCCACCTGTAGAACA
Organism: Melospiza melodia melodia; assembly: GCF_035770615.1. Taxonomy (NCBI): domain Eukaryota; kingdom Metazoa; phylum Chordata; class Aves; order Passeriformes; family Passerellidae; genus Melospiza; species Melospiza melodia. The sequence continues at coordinate 5,510,480 of NW_026948497.1, read as the reverse complement.
TAAAATTCTATCATATCACTAAAACAATCCTACAATATAAGAAAATGCTGAAAACAATGCAAAGAAAGTTCATTGCTTCAAGTCCAAACATCTGAGTTTCAGGATAAAGTCCATGGACTGAAGATGATCCTCTTTGACATCTTTGAAAGTTCCTCTTGATCCTGAAACAGGCTTGCAGAATCCTGAAACAAAGAACTGCTAAAGAAAATCATCAATAATTATCTAAAATCCATTGACATTTATAAAACAATTTTGAAAAAGTCTCTGGAATGTCTTGGCCACAGCCCTTTATTGAAACACTTGGGTCAAGGTTAATTTTTGGCTCTTCATTGCTCTTGAGCTGCTACTAGCTCTTTCAACTCTTTGCTTTTTTATTCTTTTTTTTTTTTTTTTTTTTCAGAAAGAGCAGCAGCAGAGGAGCCTGTGAGGCCCTGCAGGGGCCTTGGCCCTTGTGGAAGGATCAGGGATCCCAGACCTGGCCCACGGGACCATGGCCCAGGTCCTGATGGGGGAAGCAAAGCTCCCAAACCCATCAGCTGGCCGGGAGGAGGCCCTGGCCCAGGGAACCGAGCCAAACAGCCCAGGCCCAGCCTGCGAGGTGGGCTCTGTGTTCTCACAGCCCGGCACCCTGCTGCCAATGCCTGGGCAGCACCAGTGACCAAACGCTTCCTTCCTTTAGCAACACTGGTGCACACCAGCAGTTGGGAAACAGAAGCCGTCCCGAGTATCTTCATCTCGGGTCCGGGGATGTTTTTTCCCCACAGCAAGCAAGCGATGGTCGCTTTCCACTGTTTCCCTTGCCTCTGCAATGCATAAGCAAAAGGTGTTTCTTCTTTCTGCCTCCCGGTACCATGCCCACCCCCTCTGGGCCGGGGACCAGAGGCAGAACTCCCGGGAGCCACATCCCTCATGCTGCTGGGGCGCATGGAGGGAGTCAGGCATTCCAACCCCCAACGGGAAATCCCTGGCCAAACACGAACTGGCCCATAAAAAATGCTGAGTTTGAAAGCAGGCAGCCGGGATGCACCCGCAATCAGCTGCCGAGCCACGCCTTCCCCACGGAGGGACAGGCTGGCGTTCCCTTCCCCTGTCCCAGCTCCCTCTGCAGGGGCAGCCCCGGGACAGCCCAAAAAGGCTCGGGGGGGGGAAGCCACGCTGGTTGCAGGTGCCGCGGCATCTGCCACTGGGGGCAGGGGGACCATGGACAGCTCCAAAGATGGTTCCACAGGCTCGGCACCATCCTCAGCATCATCTTGAACTGGGACCGGGCCAGTGGAAGGTGGCAGAACTGCTGGGGACCAGTGGGGGCAGTGCTGATTGCTGGTCGCTGTTCTCAGCTTCAACTTCCTCCACCAGCGTGGCAGGCGAAGGGGGAGCTGCCACCGTTGGAGCCCTCATGGGCTCTGCTGGAGGGGTGACTGCGGGAGGGGCTGTGGGGACCAGCAGCAGCCGCGGCGCTGTCTGGAGAGGGATCCGCAGCTCCGGCTGGGGCGGCACAGCCAACTCAGATCTGGACAAAGTTTGGGATTGACAAATCTTGACTTGGGGGAAAAACGTGTTAGCCCCTTGTTTATCAAGTCCATCTCCAGAAGTCACCGCCTCATTCACTGTTGGTGGGCCCAGACCCTGCTCATCTCCAGCCTCCCCCACCCCTCCAGGCTGCTGGGATCCCCCAGCTCCGGGCCCACCGGAGCTCTCCCACTCCCAGTGAGCCCCAAAACTGATGTCACCCCCCTGCCCCTTCTGGTAGCAGGTAATCACCATGTGGGTCCTCCAAGACCCCTCCAAGGGGCATTTGCAGCTCAGCTGATGGGTTCTGTGAGATCCAAACATCCCCTCCCTTGCAAAGAGCCCTCCTGGACATTCTCTGAGAGATGTGGGACGAGCTGCCCCTCCCTGCTCACCTGCAGGATGTGGAGGGTGGGTTGATGCTGCTGGAACCAGGGAGAGCTGCGGACTCAGTCAGTGAGTGAGGGAACCGCGTGGTTCTCCTGCTGCTCCTCCTATTTCTGGTACTGTTCCTGTTTTTCCTTTCCCTCCTCCTTTCCTCCCCCTCATCCTCTCTCCCTCCTCTTCCTCTTGCTCCCCCTCCCTGCCCACCCCAGACCCCCCTTTCCCTCCACCTCTCTCCCACAGCCACAGCACCACCAGCTTTTGGGTGGAGGGAACCCCCCATGAGCCCCCCAGGGATGGGCAGGGGGCTTGGGGACCCACCCAGTGCGGATCCATTCCCCTCCAGAGACTCAGGGAATCACTCCAGGGATTGAGTGATGGAGACACAAAGGGATCCCCATGGAACATCCCTTTTTCTGTGCCATCCTCACCTTTCCCTCCCATCTCACATCATTCCCCCAACCCAAAGACCCCTCCCAACTCAATTTGGGGGTCCCATCCCTCTCCCGCTCTCTCTGAATCTCCTTTTCCAGGCTCTTCCACCTTTTCCCCATCATCCCGTCAGCCCCAACCCTAGCCTCTGTGCTTGGTTTTGGGGGTTGCAGGCCCCTCCTGCTCAGTCTGGGGGGGTCACATTCCCCCTTTCCCTCAATTATGGCAGCTCATGGATGCTTTTTCCTGGGCACAATCCCTGAGTTTTGGGACTTTTGGTGTGTAGCTTAGAAGTGTGACAGCTCTCTCTGGCTTTCCCCTCCCTGTTGTGGCCCCTCAGCTGCCCCTGACACCCTGGGGGCGCTGGGATTTTCTTCCTGGGGACAAGGACGTTCACCTCCTTCCAGGAGCCCAATGCCTGGCTGGGGCTCCAGGTCAGGGGGTCCTTGAGCAGCTGCCCCAGAACCTCCCCCTGGGTCTCCCAGCACAGCCAGAGCCACTTGGGGTCCCCAAAGGCCTCAGCAAGCCCCAGGTCCCTCCCAGGAACCCTCAACTCCCTCAAACCCAGCATCCCCCGCATCCCCTGCAAGTTCTCCCCATGGAACCGGCAATGGCCATGTCCCCACATGTCGCTGACCATGTTCCACCATGTCCTCACCCATGGCTGTCTCCTCACCATGTTTCCATCCCTCTCATTGTCCCCCACATCTCCATCCATGCCCATGTCCCCATTCCCATCCATGACCATATGTCCCCATGTTGCTCTCAATGTCTGTATCCTACCATGATCACATGCATATCTTAATTTAATGTCTTTATTTTTACTCCAATATCAGATATTTTAAAAGGATGAAGAGAAATGAAAAGAAAATCAAGGCCAAAAGAAAAGGACTTCCGTGTCTATGCTGGCAGAGGACCTGTGTGCTTGGTGGGAGGGAAGAACCTTTTTTGGTGGAGTTTCTACCCCACTGTCTCAAAAATCTTGGTCTTTTCTCCACTTTTTCACCATTTGTCTGCCAAAGACACCTTTGGGCAATAGGAAATCAAAATCATGGCATCCCTGAAACTGGGAAAGACCTCCAAGACCATTCAGTATTCCTTGATGCCACCAGAAGATAGGATTGAATGCAAAAGATTTTATGGGGGTGAAAGTCAACAAATCCGCTCTCCCCAAGGAATTCCCATTGTTGGTCTGCGTCCCAATGGATGTTCCTGCCCCCGTATACATCCATGTGCCCACGGGAAGCCAGGAAGATGTGGAGCCACCCAGCCAGGTGTCTTCTCAACACAGATCACCAGGACCATGGATCATCAGGGCTCTGCCCAATGAGGGTCACTGGGGACCACCCAATGTGGATCCTTCCTTGGGGGATGGAGTTGGAGGAGTGCATGAAGCTCTTCCTGAACTTGGGGTATTCACAGGGCTTCCCTCAGTGGCGCCTCCGTTGGTGTTTGGTCAAGACTGAGCTCGTGGAGAAGCTCTTCCCACACTCAGGACATTTGTAGGGCCTCTCCCCCGTGTGGATACGCCGGTGGATGGTGAGTTTGGAGTTTTGCTTGAAGCCCTTCCCACAGTCAGGGCAGCGGAAGGGCCTCTCGTCTGTGTGACTTCGCTCATGTACGAGGAGATCGGAGCTCCTGTGAAACCTCTTCCCACACTGGGGACACTTGTAGGGCTTCTCCCCAGAGTGAATGCTCTGCTGGTGTTTTCTCAGGTCAGTGTGCCACCCATAGCTCTTCCCACATTCCAAGCAGGTGTACGGCCGTTCCCCCGTGTGGATCACCTGGTGCCGAATCAGGGCCGAGCTTCCTCTGAAGCTCCTCCCACATTCCCCACACTTGTAGGGCTTTTCCCCAGTGTGGATCTTCTGGTGTTCCGTCAGCTGGCATTTCATGCTGAAGCTCTTCCCACACTCCCCACACTCATAGGGCTTTTCCCCAGTGTGGATCCTCTTGTGTTTCTTCAGGCCAGAGCTCTGGCTGAAGCTCTTCCCACATTCGCCACACTCATAGGGCTTTCCCCCTGTGTGGATCCTCTGGTGTTGCATCAGGTGGCCCTTCTGGCTGAAGCTCATCCCACATTCCCCACACTCATAGGGCTTTTCCCCAGTGTGGATCATCTGGTGTTGCTTCAGTTGGCCCCTCTGCCTGAAGCTCTTCCCACATTCCCCACACTCAAAGGGCTTTTCCCCAGTGTGGATCCTCTGGTGTTGGATCAGGACAGAGTTCTGGCTGAACCTCTTTCCACACTCCTCACACTCATAGGGTCTCTTCCCAGTGTGGATCACCTGGTGCTGCCTCAGGCTGGAGCTCCAGCTGAAACGCTTCCCACACTCCTCACACTCGTAGGGCTGCTCCCCAGTGTGGATCACCTGGTGCTCAGTCAGGTCTAAGCTCCGACTAAAACCCTTCCCACATTCCAAGCACTTGTGGGGCTTCTCCCTGCCCTGAGGCTTCTCTACCAGCTCTGAGCTCTGGCTGGATCTCCGGCTGCCTTCCCGGCTCAGGGGGGCTCTTTCCTCCCCGCAGCTCCCTGGGCTGGGTTTGCTGCCCCTCCTTGTGCGGAATCTCCAGGGCTTTTCCTCATCCTCCATCCACACACGCCCTAGGAATGAAAAATCCTGGTATGGGTAAAAAAGAAAATGAGAGCATCTTGGACTGCGAGTTCCTCCTTGCCCAAGTTTATTTCAGGAAGTCATTGGGCATGTTGTGTCTGTAAGAACCTCCAAAACACCAAGATTCAGCACAAAAATTCTCCCAACACCAAGACACAGATCAAAAACTCCCAAAACATCATGATTCACCAAAACTCCCCTCCAAAATATAAAGATTCACACACCAAAATACCCAAGGCAATAAAGCTCAGAAACACCAAGATACAGCACCGTGAAAATCATGGATTCCCCTTCCCTGGTCATCTGCTGCATGGTAGGAGAGAATGCTACCGGGGCTGAGCAGGAAACTTCAGATACAGGGAGAAGTGGAACCTTGGTGCCTCCTGTTTCTGCTCCTCCTATGCATCCAGTCTCCTTGCTCTTGCTCACACTCCTCTTCCTCCTGCTATTCCTCCTTCTCCTGCACAATCCAACCTTCTCCTCTCACGTGCATCGTTTGACCCTTTTGTTCCTCAACCCTGCTTGTCCTTCCCTTCTCCTCCTGCCCCAGGCCCAGCACCCACTGCTGGCTCCCTCTTCCCCCCAAACCCACAGCATCCCACGGCAGGGGCAGGGATGGAGCTGGGGCAGGTCGGGCTGGGGCAGCGCTGGGCTCTCGGCCGCTCCCGCCCGCACTCGGTCCCCACTGCAGCCGCTCCCGCCAGGACAGTGCGGGGGGGCCCGGCCTTGGCGCTGCCCCACTCCCACCTCCCCAAATTCCCCTCGAGGGGGGCGCTGGGGCCGAGGGGGGGGGCACAGGTGGGGAACACTGGGAGCTGCGGGTCTGCCCGGCAACTACTGAGTCATCAGCACCGCGTGCTATGATTGGCTGAGCACTGCCTGAGGGGTGGAGCTGCAGCAAGGCGGGACACCCTGCTCCAGGGGGGATGTCCCACAAACGGGGGACCCCCATGAAAGGAAGAAGAGGAAAGTGTCTTTACAAACAGATGCTGTGAATCTGCTCAGAGATAGAGCCAGGAACCTGTACGTAAGGAAGCGACAGGAGAAGCCATCAGTTTCAGAAAATGTTATTAATTGATGACACAGACTGCTGCCCAGCCAAGGTCCTGCTAAATTCATGAACTTCAAGAAGAACAAGGACTTCACAGAGCCATGGATATCATTTGCTATACAAAACTGGGGAGCATGTAAAGGGGGAGTACATAGTAGGTGGATTGGAGTCTGTACCTCTCAAGTACTTCAGCCAACAGGGGAAGGGAAAGGGTGATGTGCCCAGGGGAATTAGGATGAAAAGGAGGCTGGGTCAACAACTGGAGAGACTCCGTGGGAAATGTCTTATGGCTCTCCCTATTTTGAGGAATGAAATTACTTCTACACGACTCCTCTGTCTGCTTTGTGGACAGAAACCTCTGGTGATGTCCTTTTTTCCACACACCTTGGGACTCGTCCGGAATTCCTTCCACCATCCGGGGCAGCGGGCAGCGAGTGCAGCTGAAGGTGCCTCACCCAGTTTGGGTGATCTTGGGTGACTCCCTTGGGGGGCGGCGGCACCGGGGATTGATTGGGTACCCCAGAGTGACCAGGAGACAAACGAGTGACACATCAGGGGAGGCTCTAAAGAGTCAGCAGGGAGAGAGCACTGAAAATCTCATCAGGGAGTGCACTGGGATCTTTGGGGAGTGAACATGGCAGGGCACCCATGCAGGGTAGAAAAGAGAAAGCCGGGAAGGGGTTCCCACCAAAATATCTCTGGAAGGTCTCTTGGGAGAATGTTGAGGGAGTTTGCACATTCTCCCACAAGTAATTAAGGACTTGGACACTCAGGGGGGCAATAAGGGAAAGTCAGAAGTGATATGGACAACAGGGGATGGATGGTGTTGGTGTGCTGCAAAGGGATTCGCTGAAGGAGAGTGTGCAGGAATATGGTTAAGGCAAGAAGCTGCAGGAGGAATCTATGTGGTAAGAAAAAGAAAAGAGAAGGAAGAGAAAAATACTGAGGATTCAGATGTTTTTCAGCAGGGTCTTAGCCGCAAAACTTGTCAGCTGATCATTTGTATCCCTGGTTTCCAGGAAAGGAAATCAAGGAGGTCAGGGTTTCAGGGGGTTTCTCTGTGGGAAGCAGCGGCAGCACGGGCGCAGAGCTGCGGCACCGGGAGCACGGGCTGGGGGCCTGTGGGGAGCTGCGGGGCCGGGCCGGGGCTGTGGGGCAGCCGGGGCTCAGCGCCGGGCGCTGCCTGACCCCACCAGCCCCGGGCAGGGCCGGCAGCGGCCCCCGGCCCCCAGGAGGCTGCGGGACGCCCCGGCCGCTGCCCGGCCCCGTGGAGCTGCCGGCCCTGCCCGCCGGGGGCGCCTTTGGACACTGCGGCAGGACAGGGAGCGGCTCTGGGATACGGGCTGGGGAGGGCACCCTGAGCACAGGGAGGAGGAGCAAGGAACACCGCGGAAAGGCAGATTGTACATGGAAGGGTCAGGATTTTCTTCTAAGGATTTGGGTTGAGTCATTGGAGAAATGAATTTGCAGAAAACAGCACAGCTGTCAGAAGGTTAGAGTTAGGGTTGAGCTGCTGATGAGAGCTGATTGCTGGGTGCTTGGGACCTCTGGTTTTTTTGGGAGTTTTCCCAGGGGCAGGGCGGGGGGGCCGGGAGGAGGAGGAAGGGGGCGGAGATGCCAGAGGAGGTAGGGGGGTAGGGGGTAGGGCTGGGTGCAGTTGCTGGCCCTCTCTCAGTTTTTTGTCCCTCTCCCAGGTTTTTGGAAGAGGACAATTGGAGCTGCTGCCCTTAGGCTGCTCTTTCCACTGCTGCTGACCGAGCCCGTGTGAAAAATGTGTATGATTGGCTTTTTGCAAATATTAAAATGAGTATTATATGTGTTATGTTAGGAAGTTATGCTGTATTAATTTTTTAAAGTAGTGTGTTAAATGTAGTTTTAGGTTATAGCAATGTCAAAATAGAAACTATGTATGTGGGATATTTTTTAAAGAAAGGAAGGAGGTACTTGCATCAGATAGTAGCCACCTAAATCTTTCAGAGAAAGAGAATTTATTGCTCCATTATCAGAAGAAACGAACTTTTTCCTGCCTTGCTCATCCCTGAAGATGCCATCAGGACTAAGAGGAAGAAGTTGACACTGACCAGACTGAATCCTTTGTTTGAATGGAATTTATGTATCATGTATGAGATGTATGAATATGCAATGGGCTATGGTTTTTCAGGGTTAATCCTCTGTTAACGTGTGTCCATTTTTGGGCTTATTTTGCCCAGAAAAAGGTACCTGGACTGTCCGTAACTCTTTGTTCTCATTGTCTTGTATTGTCCTAAATCCTAATTGTCCAAATTTTTATTAGTCTAATTGTTTACTGTTTTTATAACTATTTTATTACTATTAAACTTATAAAGTTTTAAAAACCAGTGATTGGCGTTTTTCACAATTTGGTAGCAGAGGATGGTTACTAACACCTCGCTGCCGGTGCATTAGGAGAGTCAGAGTGGGGAAGGCGCGCCCTGCCCCGTTGGAAGCCTCGCTCTGTCTCCCCTGGGGTGACCCACAGACGCAGGTTATGGTGGACAAAAGGAGACAATAAAACAAAAAGAAGGGAAAAGGCTCCCTACAGCCGCGGTAATTGGCCCCCTAAGAGTAGTAATGTGCACGAAGAACCCGGGAAGGAAAAGAGATTGGTAAGTATTTCTCAGGGGGGCAGGTACAGGGGATGAATGTGTGTGAATGAGAGGAGGGCTGGTTGTCCCAGACCTGCCAAGTGAGTGCTGGAGTCTCCCACGCTGCGTTTCCGACTTCCCGCGGTAAGTGGCCAGGAGAGAGACGAAGTGAATGCTAACAGGAGTGAGAGAATCCCCCAGCGTAACTGGGACTGGGTCTCAGAGTGGGGCTGGACCCCTCGGAGGAAGGGAGCAGAGGAGTTTCTGAGCCCAATCCACTAGGAGATGGGACCAAAGGGGCCCCTAAAAACCTGCTGGATTGAGGGATAAGAGTGCCCAAGAGGATCCAGAATTAAAACCTGCTGGGTTGAGGGATTAATATTCCAATTAATATTCAGGGTTAAGCAAAATTCAGCTAGATTGAGGATATGCTCAAGAGCATCTGGGGTTGGACAACACAGCTGGGTTGAGGGATATCCAAGAGCACAGGGACTGGCCAGAAACACCTAAACTTGTAATAGGTGATGTGAAAGTAAAAGGTACCTTATTGTTGTCTTGTTGTGTGTGAGAGTGAGTCACACACAAAATCAGCCTCAGCTTCCCAGGTGGGTGGGAAGGGGGGGGCTGTGGAAAGAGGAGTGTGTGACCCACAAATGAGCTATTGTTCTCCTGGGCGTGTGGGGGCTGTGGCATAAGGTACAGGTGACCCGCAAAGGGCCATTGTCCCCAGGGCGTGTGAGGGGGCCGTGGCTAAAGAGTGTGAGTGACACACAAATCAGCCTCACAGGTGAACGGCACCGGAGGCAGCAGAGTCAGGGCCCTCCCAGGAGGCCCGGAGATACTGAGACCCAGAGGCCACCCCAAGGTGAGGGGGGGCCACAGGGACCCGCGATTCTCTGTCAACAGGGATCCACTCTGTGTCCTGAGGGTGGGAAAGAATGTGTGGAAGGGAATGAGAAATAAAAGTGAGTGAATGTAGACGAATGAAAGTATAGGTAATGTATATTCTGTATTTTAAGCTTCACTATATCTCTTTGGAGGGAGGTGTATTGAGAGTAGTGTGAGAAAAAGGTTTTTTGTTTCTGTGTGTGTAGTTGAAAGAAAAGTGGTATTTCGGTTGTTAGTGAAAGTGAAAAACAGAGGCAGAAGATGAATAGATAAGATCTTGTTGAAAAATTAGACAGAAAACCAGTAAGTTGGATACAGGGAAAAAAAAAAAAAAAAAAAGAAAAAAAAAGAGGGAATAAAGGTGTACTAGCAGAGATACCCCAAAATAGTCCTTTGGGAGTTATGTTAGCTAACAGAGATACAACTCCTGGCAAAAGGAGATAATACAGGGTATGTAGTAGTTGATGGGAAAAACATGCAAACTATAGAAAAAGGGAAATTAATCTTAAACTAGTAAGCTCAAACTTGTGAATTATATACTTTAAAAAGAGCACTAGAATATTTAACACAAAAAAATGAACTATATATACTGATTCAAGGTATGCCTTTAGAGTAGTACATACCTTTTAAAAATTTGGAAAGAAAGAAGATTACTTAATTCAAGAAGAAAAGGATTAGTACATGAGGAACTTACTTTAGAGGTTTTAGAGGCATTACAATTACCTAAAAGAGATAGTTATAGTACATATTAAGGAACCCCAAAAGGGAAAGACTCCAGAAATAAGAGGAAATAATTTGGCAGATCACGAAGCTAAGGATGCAGCAGAAAATGGAGCTGAAAGAGTTATGTTAATATTAATATTAACTCCAAACGAGGAAAAACTGAAAATTCCAAAGTTTAGGGAATCAGAGAAAAAAGAATTGGAAGTGAACAAGATAAACCAGGGAAATGGAAACTTCTTAATGGAAGACAATTACTTAATAAAATGTGCTTACTAGGAAAATATTAGAAGACATGCATCAGAAAACCCACTGGGGTACTCAAGCTTTGTGTGATCATTTTTTAAGGAACTATGGGTGCACTGGGATTTTTGGAGTAGCAAATCAAATAACTGAAAGATGCTTAATTTGCCAAAGGATAAATAAAAAGGTGATGAGAAAAACATTAGGAGGTCGTGACTTAGCTCATCGACCATTTCAAAGTATCCAAGCAGAAGTTTAGATTTGTTCGGCTCTGGATTTATTTGTAAAAAACACCCGTGTAATCTAGAAGAAAGACAATATGCCATATGTTAGACAGGAGATTTTAGGAGAATAAAAATCTTTAAAGCATCACAAACACCCAAGAAAAAACAAGAAAAGAAAAAGGGGAAATGAAAGGGAGGAGAACAAGAGGAAAAATCAGAAAGAGAGTGGGATCCTCTGCAGGTCTTGCCCCCTCTGTTCGCGGCCCAGGCGCCTGTCCCGGGTCCCGGCTCGCTGCCCGCCTCAGCTCCGCCTGCCCCGGTTTCCATCCCAGGTGCGGCCTCACTGCCCAGGGCAGCTCCACCTGCCCTGGCGCTGTCGCTCAATTTGTGTGCCCTGCTCCCACTGCCTGGCCCGCGGCCGCTCTGCCGGCCATGCTGGGGAAGATGGGGGTTGCTCTGTCCTGCCGCCTGCTCCGAGGTCACCGCGCCCACCGCACCCAGGGGGGGTCCCAGCCATCCCATCCCCGGCTGCCCTGCCCGTGCCACCTGCGCTGGGCACCGCCGCTGCTGCCGGGCTCTCCCACCTGCCTTTGCTCTGCCGGGAGCTGCCGGATCAGCCGCCATCAGCCATGTGGGGGCTACCCACGCTCCGCCTCGGGCTCCACGGGAAGATCCCCCTCTGCCGATTCCGGCAGCAGACCCTGCCCACACTCCGACCCAGCCTTGGCAGGATATCCTCCCCTGACCCCGTCCTGCTCTGAGTTACATACCCTTGGTACCCACAGCACCGGTGTTAAGGGAAACTCTCTCTCTGTACAGGAAGCACCTTATCGAAACACTAGGAGCTCAGTTAAAAGGCAGCCCTCTACAAATTCTTTCTCAAAACACGGGAGAAAGGCCACAGAAGGTAAAAGAGTGAAAGAGTTAGCTGAAGGGATTGCTCTATTTCCGTTCAGAGAGGTTCCCATGGGAGGGATGTGCTGCCCCGCCCCGCGGGAGCCACCAGCGCCCCTGCCGGCCGTGCCCGGAACTGCACCCAAGGGCAAAGTGCCGCAGCCCAAAGGCCGGGACTGGGTCCGGGCTCTGTTTGCTGTCAGTGCCGCAGCTGTTGGTGTTTGTTTGCTTTATTATACACACTAGCAAAGAACTGGTATTCTTCTTCCCATATCTTTGCCTGAGAGCCCCTTGATTTCACTATTCTAAAAATTAAGAGGGAGGGGGTTCATATTCTCCATTCCAAGAGAGGCTTTTTCTGCCTTCCCGAGCAGACACCTCTCTTGTAAAGCAAGACAAGCACCCACAGGCACTCAGGGGGCTGCAGGAGGGGCACAAGAAGGCCCTGCAGCACTTGGGCACAAAGGCACAGCAGGTGAATGCAAGAAGGGAGCAGCAAAAGGCCAAGCTGAAGGCAAAGGCCAGGGCACAGTTCCCACAGCCCCTGAGGGATCAACCCCAGGGCCCAAGGGGGCCCCAGCACCCAGGGCACGGCTCGGCCACAAGCACCTGGCAGAGGCATTGCCCTCCTCGGCAGGGGAGAGCCCACCCAAACAGCCCCTGGCAAGGAACCAGGGCTCCAGCTGCAGGGCACAAGGACGCTGCAAGCACAGACAGCAGCACCCTCAGGACCAGCAAGTCCACCCCTTGATGGACATGGATTGGCAGGGCTCTCACAGCTCCCATCACACCAGGGACCCTCCACACTGGAGCCCTTGAGAGCATTCAGGGTGGGTCTGCATTGAGAGGAGGCATTTCCTGACGGACGCAGGGGCCTCTCAATCCACTCTGAATCTTAGACTTAAAGGGGAAAATAGTAAAGGAATATTTTCATTTTTAAGGGAATGAGTGGGAAAGATGAGCAGGTATGATTTGTTCAACCACTATTAGAAGTGGTTGAACAAATCATTATTAGAAGTGGGGGATAGATTTGAAATAAATTAATTTCTTTTTCTTCCTCCTGTGATTGTAATTAACTAGGAAGGAATTTGAGAGCTGGATTTTAATACTGTAAAAGGGGATACAGAGGCTAGTTCTGTTCTAACTTTGTGCCAAAATCTGACACGGCCTATGCTGAAGTGAACCCAGAAGTGTGGGCAGCCCCAGAATAATACAGACAACTTGATATGGAGCCTCCCCAAATGACTTTGAAACAACCAGGACAAAAAGTGTCTAAAATCAATACGCTGTTCCAAGAGAGGGAAGGAAGGGCTCACAGCCTGGTACTGAGTCCCTGTTAAAGGCAGGGCTTTTGGAGCCAGGGATCTCTCCCTACAACACTCCTATCCTGCCAGTCAACAAACTGGATGGATGGACACAAGGAGGAATCACAGAATTTTCAAGTGTTAAAATGAAGATTAACTGAGGCGGCTGAGCTGGGCCTTCCAGACAGGGAAAAAGAAATTGCATTATAGGTTAAACAGAGTATTGCCAAAGGAATTCTTGTGTTAAAATGTTTAACCCAGTGGCCAGAGTGGCCTCATTGTCTGCAGAATTGTGCAGCCACAGCTTCCATAGGAACTGAGAGCTGAAAACTGATGACAACAGGAACTCTTATTGTTCAAGTCTGGCATCAAGGTAAAGCTTTGACAAACAAAAGAGCCTCTAAATGGATGAGCAGGGCTCGGTTATTCCAGTATGAAACTTGTTCAATGGCACAGGAGGATTTAGAACTGAGGACAGGGCAAGGGTTTAACCCAGCCTCCTGTCTGAACAGCCTGGAGAGGGGCTGGCAAGGAACCCAGGACTGCACTCAAGGGACAGAGCTCCAGACCCAGGCTGGGACAGATTGATGGGACATTCCCTGGCCTGAGGGAGAAAATGTGTTTGTGGATGGCTCTGCAAGGGCAGCAGAAGGGAAAAGAGCTACAAGACAGGCTGTTATTAAGGAAGGAGAATCAGACACAGCGCAGGTCACCGCCCCATGCTCAGCTCAACCCGCGCAGCTGTGGGTGCCTGTGAGAGCCTGGCACTGAAATGCCCTGAGCAGGAAGGCTTCAATATCTTCTGGTGACACCATGGCACCTAACAGGGGGGCAAAAGCAATTCTCACTGCTTCAGCAACCACTGGATCACTTATTAACTCATTTCTACAACAAATAATTCAAAGGTAATGGGTTGTGGAAGCAATAGATTCAGATGGGGAACTCATTTTACAGGAAAGATCCTTCTGGGGATTATGGCAACTTCAGGAATACAATGGGACCTCCATAACTCCTGGCAGCCCCAGAGCTTGGGTTGGATAGAAATAATGAATGGGGGAATAAAGAAGAACCTTTGGAAGCTGGTGATAAAAACCAAGATGCCATGGGTACAGCTTTTGCCATTGGCTCTGGCAAGAATAAGAGCCAGTCCCAGGCCAGATATTCAATTATCTACCTTGCAATTCATGTCTGGAATTCCTTACCCTGGTAATTCTCCACCTAGTGCAGGGTGGAGATAAGCGATGTACATTTACAGCAGTCTGTGGCCAGAATCCTGTCTCTTGTGAAATCTCTCCCACAGGAAGCTGGGCTGGCACAGAGCCTGCCCTGGCACTTGGCTGCTGCCAACACCCAGCCAGGACATCGGCTCCTGCCTAAGGAGTGCAAAGCAGCACCACTGGTGGCCAAGGGGCCCATGCCAAGTGTCCCTGAGGCCAGAAACAGCCGCCAGCACAGCTCAACACGGGGGACCCCTCAGCCTGGCCTCAAGGGCTCTGAAGCCCCGGAGATTTGCACTTCCCGCCCGCAGCAGGAGGATGGGAGGCCGCCCCTGAGCCTGCCCTGAAGGCAACGCAGCAGCAGCCAGGGCTCCACAGCGGGCCAAGCCCCTGCGCCTGCCCACAGATCCTCGCCTGGAATCCTCTGCAATCCTGGCCACCCTCCTCTGCCATCTCCAGCCACTGGGGCCAAGCCTTGCTGCCACTGCTGCAGCTTCAACGCTGGCTGGGCCTGCACTGCCACAGCTGCTGGGGAACACCACGGCACAATTCCACTCTGGGGCTCACTTTCACCGAAACACTGGGCTGGCTGGAATAAAAATTACACCATGAGCATCTTTTTTCAAAATAATCCTACTTTTATATTGTCAGTTAGGTTTGGGCCAGGGATGTGAGAATCAATTTTTATTCTTAGCAGAAGTAGATAAAATCTTTTTGGAGTCTTCTTGTGCGTGTGTTTGCGTGGCTGTTGAAGATTGCAAAATTTTGGTCTGGGTTTTCTGGTGCTTACCTTCAGGCTGCATTTTGCAAAACTAGAAGAGCTGTAATGGTGACCGTTTAACTCATAAACAGTTAATAGAACACTCTTCAAAACCCCCCCCAAAAATTAAAAATACCTCAAAACCTGGGTTGGGGGGGGGGTGGGGCACATTTGACTCACCAGATGGCTTCCCTGGAAGAGAAGCTTCATTCCAGGCAGACTGCAGAGGATCTTTAGAAATGCACATTAACACTGCTGGGCAAAGTGTGGACAATGTACCTGGGTCTCTTGCCTGGGGCAGGAATTGGGTTGATTCCCTCTGCCCCTCAAGCAAGCTCTGCCTGCTGGCACTGATGGAATTTGCACAGCTCGAGGCAGAGCCCAGGGTGAGGATATCTGACCCTGCAACAGAAACGGATTAAACTGCAAAGGGAAACTGCAAAAGCAGAACGTTGCGAAAACTTCATTAAAAGAAGTGGAGGGGAATCATCCCTCTGCCCACTCCAATATGTGCCGTCACTGTCTATGTTATGTAGGGTACATTAGAGCATTGAGATGTTCTTGCTAGCACAAGTTCAGGGAAATCAGTTCAGAAACAAAGTATTTGATGATTCAATTAGAGAAAAGTGGTCAACTGATGCAGTCTTGGCTGGAGGGAGTGCCCAAAAATGGGGAAAAGATGAACGGCCACCAGAACAAATCCTACAACACCATGGACCAGCCCCTGGGAACCCGAACCAATTCATATCAGGAGCCACAGAACCCATTTCTCATTTCCATGGCATCATTAGATTACAAGCTGTCCTCGGAATAACCAACCAGACAGCTCCAGCTCCTGACCTTCCTGCTGACCAATCCACTGAAACGAGGAACACAACATTTCACCATGGGATGGGATGGGATCAGATTAGCTGTAAGCAGAAAAAGGAGGAGTTGCTGGAATGAGGGAAAGCCCTAACTTCTATAAGAATTAATAATTAAAAGGGAGGGAAATCTTAAGTATCGGGAAATCTGAACCTCTCAAGTACCTCAGACAATAGGGAAACAGAGAAGGGAAATGCGGACGGGAAACTGGGATAAAAAGGGAGGCTGCGTCCTCCAAAACTTGGAGAGACCCCAGGGCAATGCCCCATGGCCTCTCCCCTTTATTCGAATAAAGTATAAGGACTCTTATGTCCCCTTTTCGGACATAAGCCTCTGAGGTTTGTGGATTAATTCTTCTGACAAGTGCGTTGTGCCCGTCACCAGTGATTGAACTGTCCCCACGCTTACCCACACCCTCGAGCCTTTCCTTACGTGCTCTGTTCCCTGCCCAGGGACAGGAGGGAAGTGACAGAGAGGTTTTGGCCTCCCTCCAGCATCCCCTGCTCCGGCCTGGGCTCCTGCCGAGGCTGCAGGCCGGCCCCGGCTCCGTCCCGCACTCACCCCAGCTCCCAGCGCCCTCAGGTCCCGGTCACGCCGAGCTCCCGGCGGTTCGGGGCAGCAGCAGCGGCTCCTTGGCCTCCTGCCCGGGCCGGGCCCAGCGCCGGGGCCGCTCCTCAGCCGCGGCTGCCGGGAAATGCCGGAGTGCGGGGAAAGGGAGGCGGGGCCGTGCCGTGTGCAGAGCCCGCCCCTCGCTACGATTGGCTGATTCTGCCAATCAGTCACTCCCAGAGCTCACGCGTTGATTGGTGAGAGCAGGGCCAAGCACGGCCTCCGGTGCCGCCCTGAGGGCGGCCCTGGATTGGCGGAGCCGCCATTACCGGATCGTCCGGCGTGCCCGGGAGCGGCGGCAGCGGCCGGTGCCCGGTGAGGCGGCGGCGGAGCTCGGAGGCGGCCCCAGCGCAGCCTCTGGGCACGGGGCAGCCACCTCTGTCCCAGCCACAGGAACCGAGCCGAGCCAGCGCTGCTCCGGTAGCGGCTCCTGCCGAGGCAGCGGCCGCAAGGAGACCGCGGGCAGCCACTCCCGCAGCGCCCTCACGCCAGCGGCAACACGGGCCGGACACAGCACAACGAACCCGCCGGAGCCCCCTGCAGCCCCCGAGGCCCGCAGCCAGCCCCGAGCTCCCGCACAACCCAGCGCGGCTCCCACCTGCGCTGCGGCCGCCTCCGAGCTCCGCCGCCACCTCACCTGTGGGGACCCGATCACTCCCAGTATGTTCCAACTCACAGTAGGGTCCCAGAGGCTCCCAGTCATGCCCTGTATGGTTACTTTCATTCTCAGTCCCTCTCAGTAAGAGCCCAGTGTGGCCCCAGTCACTTCCAGTATGAACCCAGTCACACCTTACACCATTGCCCCTGCTGTGGTCCCAGTTGCTCCTAGTATAAGTCCAGTCACCTCCAGTATGATCCCAGTTACTCCCAGACACTCCCAGTACTATGCCAGTCACTCCAAGTGTGACCCCATCAGTCCCAGTATAATCCCAGTATGACCCCAGCATGGGCCAGCTGCTCCCAGTATCATCCCAGTTGCTCCCTGCATTATTCCAGTTTCTCCTCTTCACACCTACTACAGATCTGATCACTCCCAGTATGATTCCAATCAGTCCCAGGATGATCCAAACCAGTCCCAGTCCCTCCCAGTATATCTCAATTGTCTCCTGCATGTTCCCAGTTGCTCCCAGTTGCCCACAGTGTGGTGCCAGCATAAGCCAGTATGATCCCTGGTGTCCCAATTCTGCTCCCAGTGAGTTCTTTTCCCAGTCTGTACCAGTCCATCCCAGTCCCTCTCCAGCAGCTGCTGCCGTTTCCCACATCCTCCTCCCTCCCCCCCTATTCCCGGGCACTGGGACCCCCCTGCACCCCCTTATCCTGCACCAACACCCCCCTGCACCCCCTTATCCTGCACCAACACCCCCTGCACCCCCTTTCCCGGGTATCCCCCTCTCCCGGCCCCTGGATCCCCCGTTTCCGTGATCCCGGGGACCCCCGGGCCCCCATTCCCGGCCAGCCCGAGGCACCTCAGCCCCAGCCTCCCTTTGCTGGGAAACACGGCCTGGGCACGGGGCTCTGCGGCCGCTCTGGGATTTGTGATCCCCCATAGGAAAGGGAGAGAACAGCACAGAGAGAGAGAGAAGGAGATTGGGAATCAGCAGCAGAGGGAGAAAGAAGGAGATTGCGAATCAGGGGTCGGGGTCCCAGCGCCCAGCCCTGCTCCGCCGGGGGTGGGACCCGCACCCGCAGGAAAAATTGGCTCCGCTGCTCGCGGTGCTTGCCCGGCTTTGGGCCGAGCCCAGCGGGGTCCGGGCAGAGTTTGAGCGCAGGGCCGGGAGTTCAGCACAGCCCGGCCCGGGGGTCCCGCAGGGCTCGGCCCTGGAGGGTCCCAGACGGATCCCCGAGGGATCCAGAGGGGGGCCAGGAGGGGAGGGGATCCAGGTGAATTCCCTGGAATTCGCCCTTTTCCCCTCCCCCTTTTCCCCTCCCCCCGCGCTCCTCGGGCACTTTCGCTTTCGCGTCTCTCCAGCTGCGCCACAGCCGCGATCGGGGACGGCTGCGATGGCTCCAGCGCTGGGGCTGGGGGTGCTCTGGGCGCTCCTGGGGCTTCTGGGGAACCCGGGGGGCGCGACCAAAGGTGAGTGGGACCCCCCGAAACCGGGACCCCCCTGAACCGCAATTCCCGGGCACCGGGACCTTCCATTTACGGAACTTCCATTTCCGGGCATCGGGAACCGTCTAAACCTCCATTGTCGGGCAGGGGAACGCCTCTGAACCCCTATTTTGTGACCCCTTCTCAATCCCCTTCCCCAGCACTGGGACACCCCTGTACCCTCTTATTTGGTCCCAGGACCCTTCATTACCCCCATATCTGGTCACCGGCACCCTCGGAATCGCAATTTCCGGGCACGGGAACCCCCTGAACCCCCATTCCCGGGCAGGAGCACCCAGCATAACCCCCATTTTGGTTCCTGTGATCCCCCTCACTCCCCTTCCCCAGCACCAGGACCCCCTGAACCCCCATTTCTGGTCACCGGCGCCCCAGTAAGCGCAATTTCCGGGCACTGGGAGCCCCTTGAATCCCGAGTTCCGGGAAGGAAACTCCCCCTGAACCCGCATTTTCCGGCACGGGAAGCCTCCCTGAACCCCCATTTTGGTCCCTGGAACCCTCCTGCTCCTCCTAATCCGGGACTGGGATCCCCCCGCAACCCCATCAGTGCTCCGGGACCCCCTGCACCCCCATTCCCGTCCATCCCGCCCTTCCCAGACCCCAGTCTCCCCCTTGTCCTCGGCTTTTGGATCCCCAGATCTCCCAAATTTCTGCATCCCCCCAGTTCTCCATTACCGGCGCTTCCTGGAAGGGGTTCCAGGGGTCCCAGAGGGTCCTCCGGGGTCCCAGGGGGTCTCAGCGAGGATCCAGCGGGATCCAGATGAATTCCCTGGAATTCCCCTGGAATCTCCCCTTGGGAGACTTTTCCGTCTCCCAAACTGCGTCCCCGGGATCCACCCGCCTCTCCCAGCCCCAGACCCCCCTTCCTGTGACCCAGGGACCCCCTGAACCCCCATTCCTGCCTTTCCCAGCTCCCAGACCCCACTGCCCTCAACACCGGGGATCCTTGGACCCCCGTTTGGTGGGCACAGGGACCCCCTGGATCCCCCATCCCACCTCTCCCAGTCCCTTCCTTGAAACTTGGACCCTTCCCAGCTCTCCCGGTTCTGCTTCCCGACCTTTGGACGCCCCCAGACCCCCCAGTCTCTGCGTCCCCCCAGTTCTCCACCCCCTGCGCGTCCTGCGGGGGGTTCTCAGGATGTCTGGGAGGGTACCTGGGGGGATTCTGCGCCCCAGGACCCCCTGAATTTTGAGTTCTGGGCACTGGGACCCCCCTGCACCCCCCTTATCCAATCCCCCTGCACCCCCTTTCCTATCCATCCCACCTTCCCCAGACCCCTCTTTTCTTTGTCTCTGAGGCACCCTGGACACCCATTCCTGCTTTTTTTAGCCCCCAGCTCCTCTTTTCCTCTGCATCAAGGACTCCTGAGCCTCCCATTCCCAGGTCTCCGCACCTTGTGATCCCTTTCCTCAGCACTGGGGACCCCTGGACCCCCTTTCCTGGGCACAGGGATCCCCTGGAACCCCCATCCCACTTTCCCAGTCCCTGCCCCCCCCCTCCCCTTCCATAACCCTGGAACCCCCCGAGCCCCCATTCCTGGACACCAGGACCCCTTGCAGGCCCTTTCCTGTCCATCCCACCTCTCCCACCCTGCACACCCTTTCCTTGGCCCCAGGATCCCCAAACCCCTTCCCAGCTCTCCCAGTTCCCCTTTCATTGATCCATGGTCCCCTCAACCCCCCCAAATCTCCGTGTCCCCCCAGTTCTCCACTCCCTGCATTACCTGAAAGTGGCGGTGTCAGAGCCCAGCCTGGGGGCCCCCCAGTTCATGGCCATTGGGTTTGTGGATGGGATCCCCTTCGTGCGCTATGACAACGAGCGGGGCCGGGTGGAGCCACTGACGCAGTGGATAAAGGATGGAGTCGATCCAGAATATTGGGATAGGGAGACCCAGAAGCTTGTGGGACACCAGCACACATTTGTCAAGGACCTGGAGACACTGCGGGAGCGGTACAACCAGAGCGGGGGTGAGTGGGGGGATCTGTGTGGCTGGAATGGGAACTGTAGGCCTGGGATGGGGATCCATGGGGCTGGGATGGGGATCCCTGGGGCTGGGATAGGATCTATAGGTAGCGGATGTGGATTCACAGGGCTCCAAGGAGGTGAAATGGGAATTCATTAGGCTGGTATGGGATATCTTGTGATCTGTGTGTTGGGATAAGATCTGTGGGGTTGAGTTGGGGTCCATGGGGTTGGGATGTGGATCCATGGGGCTCCAAGGGGCTGGGATGAGGCTCTGTGGGTCTCCCTCAGACTCTGGTACTCCATGGGGCTGAAATGGGTCTCTGTGGGGCTGGGACACAATTCCATGGGTCTCTGTGGGTACAATTCCTTCAGGTCTCCACACGAGATTGCGAGTTTCTGGCTGTGAGCTCCTGTCCGATGGGAGCGTCCGTGGATCCCACCTGGATGGCTACGATGGGCGAGATTTCATCTCCTTTGACCTGGAATCTGGGAGATTAGTGGCAGCTGACAGCGGTGCTGAGATCACCAGGAGATTCTGGGAACAGGATGGGACCGTGGCTGAGTATTGGACGAATTACCTGAAGCACATCTGCCCAGAATGGCTCCAGAAATACATCAGATATGGGCAGAAGGAGCTGGAGCGCAAAGGTGGGAGCAGAATTCCTGTGGGGATTTGGAATTTGGGAATGGAGGACTTGAGAACATGTCATTTTCTATGGGAATTCCATTGGTAGTTCTCATCTCCATCCCATTCCCATGGAATTCTATGGTCAGATTTCACTTCCATCCCATTCCCATGGAATTCCATGGTCAGATCTCCCCTCCATCGCTTCCAGTGGGAATTCCATGGTCAGATCTCCCCTCCATCCCATTCCAGTGGGAATTCCATGGTCAGATCTCACCCCAGACCCATTCCAGTGGGAATTCCATGGATGTCTATCACCATTATCCCATTCCAGAGCCCCCTGATGTCCACGTGTCCGGAAGAGAGGAACACAGGACGCTGATCCTCTCCTGCCACGCATACGGATTCTACCCCAACAGCATCGCAGTCAGCTGGATGAAGGGGGGTGAAACCTTGGATCAGGAGACGGAGTGGGGCGGGATCGTTCCCAACAGCGACGGCACCTTCCACACCTGGGCCAGGATCGAGGCGCTGCCGGAGGAGCGGGAGCAGTACCGGTGCAGGGTGGAGCATCCCGGAATGCCAGAGCCCGGGATCTTCGCTTGGGGTGAGGCTGGGAATGTGGGGATTGGGAATTTGGAATTCCTAAATGGGGATTCCCCTCACCCTCCTCACTATCCCGCGTTTCCCAGAGCCGACATCTGGCGGGAATCTCACTGTGGTGGTCGCTGTGTCCGTCATCGCTGCCATCCTCATCCTCATCGTCCTCATTGGATTTGGCATCTGGAAGCTCCAATCCGGTAACACATGGGATGGGGCTTGGGAAGGGACACGGATCCACTCGGCACCGTTCTGGGAATCCTGTGCCACTGACACTGATCCCACTTTGTTTCCACAGGGAGGAGGGACAGGAATGGATACAACCCAGCAGCTGGTGAGTTCCAATGGTGGATCCAGCTCTGGATCCCCTCTGTGCTGATCCCAGGATGGATCCTGGGGTTAATCCCACTATGTGATCTGTGCTGGAATCTCATGGATATTCTCTTTCTGCAGGAAAAGACATGGGAATGAACGGCTCCACTGCAGGTACAGCATGGGATCAGGGTGGGATTCTAGAAGGAGATTGAGGCAAGACGGACAGACTGGCAACGGGAAGGGATTCTGGATCAGGGCAGAGGTCTAGAGTGGGATCAGGTGGAATTGTAGAGTGGGATTGGGGCTGCATTCTGGAGTGGGATCAGGAGGGATGGATGGAGCAGGATTGGTGTGGGAGGGATGGAGTGGAATCAGGGCCAGATTCCAGACAAGAATCAGGTGGGATGGAATGGAACAGGATCAGGTTGGGGTTCCAGAAAAGGATTGGGGCAGGATGGATGGGGTGGAATGGGGTGGGATGGATGGAGCAGGATTGCAGCAGGCTTGGGGTGGGATCACTTGGGATTCTGGAGCAGGTCCTGCTCTCCACGGGCTCCAGCCAGGTCCATCATGTGGAATGGGGACAGGGACAGGGTGACACCATGATCCTCTCTCATCCTGGCAGGAATCGCCGCCTGAGCAATCCACGGAGCTGGATCTGGCCCCTTCCCTCTTCCCTGGAAAGCTGAGAGCTGCCAGCAGAGCTCATCCCGCTGCTCCCACCCACCCCACAGCTCTTGCTAACAGATCCATTTCCCATTTTCCAATGTTTTAAAGGCAAGAACCACAAATATTCACAATGCTTCGCTTCTGGTGTGAAACTATCCTGCTTTGGGAAATAAATCTGGGTTCCCTCCTCCAGTGTCTGGCAGTTCATCTCTGGGAGCCAGGAATGGGAATGGGGTCACTGGAGCAGGGATGGGGACACCAGGAGCAGGATGGGAACACCAGGAGCAGGATGGGAACACCAGGGGCAGGATGGGGTCTTGTCAGCCACACCTGGCTGTTGGGATTTTAGCTGACTAGAGATTGGAAAAGTACAAGGCCGTGGCTAATTCCAAGTCCTGCACCTGTGTTCTGGGGTGATGTTATGATGATAGTGATAGATGGAGCTTTAAGTGACTAAAGTGAAAAGGGGGAATCCTACAGCTCTGTAATATAGGACCTGGATTCAGTGGTCCAGTGTGGGGATGTGATGAAGTCATGATGGGTATTGCTTGTAAATTTTGGGGGAACGGATGGAAATTTTGTATGAATAATGTATGATGTGTTGTAGTATGTTGATAATATGGGGATAAGGGGTGGAATGTCCTGGGGTGACGTTATGATGCTTGTATCCCCATTCATATGTTCTGTGCCTTTAAGACTGGCTCTGAAGAGTGGAAGTTTTGTTTGGGTTTCTCTTATCAGGGACACAGAGACGGGCAGTACATAGGGCTGTTTTTGCTTCTTGCTTTCAGCTTGCTGCTTTGCTGGCTCTCTTTTCTGCTCTCCTTTGGCCTCTGCTTATTAGCTAGTTCTAGCTAAACAGTCCAAATTCCTTCCTGGACTGTTTCTCCTCTCCTGTTTCTGTGACCATCTCAAACCTGCTCCGGACTGGGACCTGGGAACACCGAGGGTTTGCACCTTGTGGCTGCAGCAGCTGCCCCAAGAGCCGGAGGGACTGAGAACAGAGCAACAATCCCCAAAAGAGACTTTCTGAATTTGTCACCTTTTTCACAGCGGTGTCATCGGGTATTGTTCATTTTGTGTGCTGGGGGTGCTGTGCCTGTTAAATAAACAGGTTCCTTCCACTTCTCTCCGAGGAATTCTTCCTGAACCGGTTGGGGGGAGGGGCTGTGTGGGTTTTCCTTTCTGGAGGGGCCCCCTTTGGAGATTCTCTACCAAATTTGCCCTAAACCAGGCCATAATATTGGCACCCATCCTGGGGGCTCGAGAGAGTGGAAAAACCCTGTTTTGACTGCATTTTGGTTGCTATTCCTCTGTGTTCATTTAAATCAGCTAATAGCCATGCTTTTTGAATTCATAATATCTATTGGGGTGAAGATTTGCATGCATTTCTGGTCCCTAGGGTTTTTTGAGATTTTAATACCTCTCTGGTCCCTAGGTTTATTTTCTTATCCAGAAATAGCTTTAGTATTGTCCCTAATACGTAGTTTTTACATCAGAGGGGCAGTGACCAGAATAGCTATCCTGCTGGGCTTGGTGGCAATGATTTGCAAGAAGTTTATAAACATGCTGGGGTCTGCTCCAGGTATGAATGGTTCATGGCTATGGTTATGCATCCAGTTTGTTAGAGGGGGAGCAGCAGGGAATGAGGTTTTTCAGCCTCTGCTTTCCTCCTCCTACGAATCCGTTGCATCACTAGTGAAGGATGTTCAGTTTCCCCTCAATGTTAAAGAAACCATCTTTCTGGTATTCAATCTGGTAACCTTCCTCTATACAGCCTGCTGCTTCTCTAGAATGAGGGCTGAGATTTCTAGACGGGCTGATGAGACCCCTGACTCAGGAGTAAACCCCAGTGTGGAAAATCCTAAGTGGTGTGGGAAGTGGGAGGATATAGGCCAAATCCTGAAGGAATTCTCTGACCCTATAGTCTGGGATTTTCCCCATGAACAAATTCAAAACCCAGCTGAGGTGGAGAAATATCTGAAAGAGAAGTACCAGGATGAGCCTAAGGAGAGGAAGATCATTGCAGTGAGCTGGGCCCTGGCATATGGTTATCGCTCACTGCTAGATCCTGTCGGGCAGCAGACAGAGGCAGGGGGCAGGGAGATAAATCAGCAACTATCCCGGTGACTCAGGCTGCAGCCAACAGCCCAGGCTCGAAGCCAGCAGCCAAACCAAAGAGTGAGCCTAAGCCAGCAGCTAAACCAATGGCTGTTGCTACCAGCCCTAGAAGTGGGAAATGCACGGACAAGACCAATCGACCAGTGGATGATGATGATGATGATGATGAAGGAGAAGGAACCTCAGTGCCTCCTGACATAAAATCAGGAGTCAAAGCAGCAGGTGCAAGATCAGATGCAAATATTGAGTCCTTTTCCCTGAAGGACCTTCGTGGCTTACAGAAGGATTACACCCAATGACCTGATGAATCCATAATTAGTTGGCTGGTGCGTCTCTGGGATGCTGCAGGCGAGGCTACAATTCTGGACGGCACTGAAGCGAGGCATTTGGGATCCCTGTCACAGGATCCTGTCATCGACCAAGAAATGATGAGGGGGGCTAATCCACACAGCCTCTGGGCTCGGGTCTTGGACAGTGTTGCACGAAGATACCTGTGTGCAGATGATCTTTATATGCAACAAACTCAGTGGAAGACCATAGAGCAAGGGATACAATGCCTGAGAGAAATGGCAGTGGCAGAGATTATCTTCTCAGATGACGTAACAACTAGGAACCCAGACTTAGTACCATGCACGTCTGTGATGTGGCCAAAACTTGTACGACTTGGGCCACATGAATATGCTTCTGCCTTAGCTATAATGAAGAGGATGAGAGGGATGAGACTGTGCTTGACAAGGCAAGGAAGCTCCGAGCATATGCAGATGCTGTGCATGGCCCGACACGTGCCAGAATTGCAGCGGTAGAAACACGTCTGCAGAACTTAGAGGATAAGATAGAGGAGAATCATAAGAAGCTTAGAGAGGAGATTAAAGAAGACCTTCTCCTTCTCCAAATTTCAGCAGTGCAGATCAGAGGTTCTGGTATCCAAGGCAGACGTTTCCCAGATGGTGAGAGAAGATACACCCCACGAGCTGAGCTGTGGTTTTACCTGCATGATTGTGGGGAAAACATGAGAAGGTGGGATAGGAAACCTACTGCTGTTCTGGCACGACGGGTGCGTGAACTGAAGGAGGCCACCAGAAGGAAAGCAGCTCCAGTTGCCCGTAGCCGAATGGCCAGGTATGATGATGATATGTCTGATCCCCTTGAAGGAACATCCAAAACATACGCCCAGGGAAAGGATAACCAGGCTTAGAGGGGCCCTGCCTCTAGCCAGGTAGAGGCTAGGGAAAATCGTGTTTTCTGGTCTGTGTGGATTTGTTGGCCTGGCACATCAGAAACACAACAGTATAAAGCTTTGGTTGATACGGGTGTGCAATGCACATTATTTCCATCGAGACATGTGGGGACAGAGTCTGTTTCTATTGTGGGTATGACAGGGGGATCCCAGGATTTCACTTTGGTGGAAGCTGATGAGCCTAACAGGAAATGAGTGAAAGAAGCATCCTATTGTGACTGGCCCAGAGGCCCCATGTATTTTGGGCATAGACTACCTTAGAAGCGGGTATTTCAAAGACCCAAAAGGACTCAGGTGGGCATTTGGGATAGCAGCTGTAGTGGCAGAGGGCATCCAGCAATTGAACACCTTGCCTGGGTTGTCTGAGAATCCATCTGCAGGAGGATGCCTGACGGGAGAAGAGCAACAGGTGCCAATTGCCACTTCCATAGTGCATCGATGACAGTATGGAACCACTCGAGATGCTGTGATCCCCATCCATAAGATGATCCAAGAGCTGGAGAGCCAAGGGGTAGTCAGCAAGACCCACTCACCCTTCAACAGCCCCATTTGGCCTGTGTGAAAATCTGAGGGAGAATGGAGATTGACTGCGGACTATCATGCATTGAATGAAGTGACACCACCACTGGGCGCTGCCGTGCCTGACATATTAGAGCTCCAGTACGAGCTGGAGTCCAAGGAAAGTGGTATGCCACTCTAGACATTGCCAATGCAGTTTTCTCCATTCTTCGGGCAGCAGAATGCAGGCCTCAGTTTGCTTTCACATGGAGGGGAGTGCAGTACATCTGGAACCGACTGCTCCAGGGGTGGAAGCACAGTTCCACCATCTGCCATGGACTGATCCAGGCTGCACTGGAAAAGGGTGAGGCTCCAGAACATCTGCAGTATATTGATGACATCATTGTGTGGGGGAACACAGCTGTGGAAGCGTTTGAGAAAGGGACGGAAATCATCCAGATTCTCCTGGGAGCTGGTTTTGCCATTAAAAAGAGCAAAGTAAAGAGACCAGCTCGTGAGATTCAGTTCCTGGGAGTGAAGTGGCAAGATGGACGGCGTCAGATTCCTACAGATGTCATCAACAAGATCACAGCAATGTCTCCACTCACCAATAAGAAAGAGACACAAGCTTTCCTAGGCACCATAGGTTTTTGGAGGATGCACACTGCTGAGTACAGTCAGATTGTGAGCCCTCTTTACCTGGTCACCCGCAAGAAGAACAATTTCCAGTGGAGCCCTGAGCAGCAACAAGCCTTTGTCCAGATTAAGCAGGAGATTGCTCATGCAGTTGCCCTTGGCCTGGTCATGACAGGACCAGAGGTGAAAAATGTGCTCTACTCTGCAGCTGGGAACCATGGCTTGTCCTGGAGCCTTTGGCAGAAGGTGCCTGAAGAGAATCGGGGTCGACCACTGGCATTTTGAAGTCAAAGCTACAGAGGGTCTGAAGCCAACTACAACCCCACAGAGAAGGAAATCTTGGCTGCCTATGAAGGAGTCCAGGCTGCCTCGGAGGTAATAGGCACTGAAGCACAACTCCTCCTGGCACCCCGACTACCGGTGCTGGGGTGGATGTTCAAAGGCAAGGTTCCTTCCACTCACCATGCCACCAGTGCTACACGGAGCAAGTGGATTGCTCTCATCACTCAGCGTGCCCGTATAGGTAAACTGAATCGCCCTGGGATTTTGGAGGTAATTACAAATTGGCCTGAAGGTGAGAATTTTGGTGTCACAGATGAAGAGGAACAAGAACCAGTGACACAGACTGAAGAGGCTCCTCCCTATAACCAACTACCACCAGAGGAAACACACTACGCTCTTTTCAGTGACGGTTCCTGTCGCAAGGTAGGGATGAACTGGAAGTGGAAAGCAGCCGTATGGAGCCCCACACAACAGGTTGCACAAGCTAACGAAGGAGAAGGTGGACCAAGCCAACTTGCTGAACTCAAAGCTGTTCAACTGGCCCTAGACATTGCTGAGAGAGAGAAGTGGCCAAAGCTCTACCTCTACACTGATTCATGGATTGTAGCCAATGCTCTGTGGGGATGGCTGGAGAGGTGGAAAAAGGCCAACTGGCAACGTAGAGGAAAACCAATTTGGGCTGCTGAAGAGTGGAAAGACATTGCTACCAGGGTAGAGAGGCTACCTGTCAAAGTCCGCTCTGTGGTGATCATGACCATGAAATGATCATGACGCAGCCATGGCTGTGAGACAATTGTGACCATGAGGTGACTGTGAGATGACCATGAGATGATCATGACCATAAGGTGATGGTGATGACCATAACTGTGGGGAATAAGCCTTACAGAATAAGGACCTTTCCCACCTTTGTTCAATCCTGTTCACTTCTGTTCACCAAAAGGCATTCTGGGGAGGTTCAGCTGTGGGTTGATGGCCAGAGAGTGGGTTGATGGTTGCCTCATGTGTGAGGCATGGATTGGCTGAGGAGATGCAGGGACACCACATGATCAGTGAGCTGATTGGGTAAAGGGACACATCAATAGCAACACTGCAGTGGCAGGCAGACAATGCGTACTTAGTTTGGTTAAGTTTGGGGCAAGTTTTGAGTATAAAAAAGATCAGCTGGTTACAATAAACAAACTTCTTTGGAACAAGCAAGGAGGTCCATGTGTCCTTGTTCCCCATTGCTGTGCATGACCATGAGATGACCATGACCATGATTGTGATCATGACACAACCATGACCATGAGATGACCATGATGATTGTGGCCATGAGTTGACCATGAGATGATCTTGCGATGACCATGACCATGTGAGGACCATGACTGTGACCATGTCCATGATATGCTCATGACCGTGAGAGGACTGTGACCATCAGATGACCATGACATAGCCATGAGCATGAGATCATGACCATGAGAAGACCATGATCTTGAGGTGATCAGGGGATGACCATGAACATGAGATGAAGATGGTGCTCAGGAAATGACCACAACCATGACATGACTATGACCATGAGTCGACCATGAGATGACCATGAGCATTTAATGACCGTGAGCATTTCATGACCATGACACAGCTATGAAGTGATCACGGTCATGAGATGACCATGATTTGACCATGGCCATGGGGTCATAAAGACCACGAGATGAGCAAGAGATAACCATGGCCATGAGACAACATATAACAATGAGACAACCATGACCATGAGATGATTGTGACCAAGCGATGACTATGATATGACCACAATACAACCATGGCCATGAGACCATTGTGACCATGAGGTGATTCTGAGATGACAGTGAGATGACCATGACGTGACCATGATGTGATCATGTGACGACCATGACCGTGAGATAACCATGACCATGACAGGATCAAGACCAACACATGATGGTGACAATGAGACAGCCACAAAATGATCATGCAATGACCATGACACAACCATGACCTTAAGATGACCATGACCATGAGATGATGGTAATCAGGAAATGACCATGATCATGAAATGGCCATGAGATGACTGTGACCATGAGATGACCAGGACCACGGGATGACCATTACAATGATATAACCGTGACTGTGAGGTGACCATGAGCATAAGATGATTGTGACCAAGAGATTATCACAACACACCATGGCCACATGTGATTATGACCATGAGCTGACTGTGAGATGACCATTACAACGACAGGACTATGAATATGAGATGACCAAAACAGAACCATGGCCATGACATCACCATGACATGACCTTGGCTATGAGACAATAGTGACCATGAGGTGAGTGTGAGATGACCATGAGAAAACCATGACCATGAGGTGATGGTGATCAGGAAATGGCTGTGACTTTGAGATTATCATGACCATGACACAACCACAGCCATGAGATGACCATGATATGATTGTGGCCATGAGTTGACCACGAGATGATCATGAGATGACCATGACCCTACAATGACTTTGACTATGACCATGGCATGGCCATGATCATGAGATGACCATTATAATGAGATGACCATGTGAGATTACTGTGAGCATGTGATGACTGTGACCAAGAGATGACCATGAGATGACCATGCTCGTGAGATCATAGTGATCTATTTGCAAATAGAGATGGGTTGGTGGGAGATGTGGTAGTTGGAGGCCACTTGGGGCATAGTGATCATGGAATGATAAAATTCTCAATATTTGGTGAAGTCAAGAGGAGCATTAATAAGACTTTTACACTGGACTTTTGGGGGGCAGACTTTGGCCTACTCAGGAGACTTATTGAGAGAGTTCCTTGGGAAGCAGTCCTTATAAACAAAGGAGTTCAGGAAGGGTAGGCATGCTTCAAAATGGAGATCTTGAGGGCACAGGAACAGACTGTCTCTGTGTGCCAAAAGATGAGTAGAGGAGGCAACGTCCAGCCTGGATGGGCAAGGAGGTTTTGGAAGAACTCAGGAATAAAAAAAGGATGTATTATCTTTGGAAGGAGAGTCAGGAAGTATTTAAGAGGGCTGCTAGAGCATGCAGGAAAAAAAATAGGGAGGCTAAAGCTCGGTTTGAAATTAAAATAGTGACTTTTGTAAAGGATAACAAAAAATGTTTACATATATATATATTAATGGTGAAAGGAAGAGTAAGACCAACCTTTCTTCTTTACTGGATGAGGGACGGAACTTAATAACTGCAAATGAAGAGAAGGAAGAGGTGCCTAACGCGTTCTTTGTCTCAGTTTTTCATGAGAAGACTTGCCTTCAAGGACAACTGTCCTCTTGGGCTGCTCAGTGGTGTCAGGGAGCAGAGTGTATCCCCCATTATCCAAGAGGAGGCAGTCAGAGAACTGCTGAGCCACTTGGATATTCATAAATCCATGGGACCAGATGGGATCCATCCCAGGGTGATGAGGGAGCTGGCAGATGAGCTTGTGAAGCCACTCTGCATCATTTACCAGCAATCCTGGCTCACTGGTGAGGTTCCAGATGACTGGAAGCTGGCCAATGTGAGAGCCATTCACAAAAAGGGTGGGATGGAGGATCCTGGTAATTATAGGCTAGTCAGTCTGACCTCAGTACCAGGTAAGGTTATGGAACAGTTCATACTGAGTTCATACAGTTCATCACACAGAACTCACAGGATGGCCAGGGTACCAGACCCAGACAGCAGGGGTTTAGGAGGGGTAGGTCATGTTTGACCAACCTGATCTCCTTTTATAACCAGGTGCCCCTCCTAGTGGATGTGGAAAAGGCTGTGGATGTTGTGTACCTGGACTTCAGCAAGGCCTTTGACACTGTCTCCCACAGCACACTCCTGGAAAAGCTGCAGCCCACGGCTGGGACAGGAGCACTCTGTTCTGGGTTAGGAATTGGCTGGATGGCTGGGCCCAGAGAGTGGTGGTGAACAGTGCTGCATCCAGCTGGCAGCCAGTCACCAGTGGTGTACCTCAGGGGTCTGTGCTGGGACCAGTTCTGTTTAATATCGTTATTGATGACATGGATGAAGGGATTGAGTCTTTCATTTGTAAGTTTGCAAACGACACTAAGCTGGGAGCGTGTGTCCATCTGTTGGAAGGTGGGAGGGCTCTGCAGACAGAATTGGAATGGTTGAATGGATGGGCAGAGTCTAACAGGATGAAGTTTAATAAATCCAAGTGCCCAGTCCTGCATTTTGGCCACAATAACCCTCTGCAGTGCTATAGGCTGGGGATGGTGTGGCTGGACAGTGCCCAGGCACAAAGGGACCTGGGGGTGCTGGTCAACAGCCGGCTGAACATGAGCCAGTGGAGTGCCCTGGTGGCCAAGAAGGCCAAGGGCTCCTGGCCTGTATCAGGAATGGTGTGGCCAGCAGAACTAGGGAGGTCATCCTTCCCCTTTACTGGACACTGGTGAGGCCACAACTTGAGTGCTGTGTCCAGTTCTGGGCCCCTCAGTTTAGGAAGGACATTGAGACACTTGAGCCCGTCCAGAGGAGGCAACGAGGCTGGTGAGAGTGTTGGAACACAAGCCCTGTGAGGAACAACTGATGGAGCTGGGGTTGTTTAGTCTGGAGAAAAGGAGACTCAGGGGTGACCTTATCACTCTCTACAGCTCCCTGAAAGGTGGTTGTAGTCAGGTGGGGTTGGTCTCTTTCTCCAAGCAGCAACTGACAGAACCAGAGGACACAGTCTCAAGCTGTGTCAAGGGAAATATAGGTTGGATATTAGGAAAAGGTTTTTTACAGAAAGGGTGATAAACTTCTGGAATTGCCTGCCTGGGGAGGTGGTTGAATCACCATTCCTGGATGTATTCAAGAAAAGACTGGATATGTGTTGCAGAAATGACCCATTTGTCGGGGATGAGCCATTTGTTTGGTGCAGGGAAAATTAGGGGCTCAATATGAGACATCAGTGAGTTCCGTTTATTGAAGAGAGCATCAGACACTTATACAGCAAGTAATAAGCTCATGAATATTCTGTAATTTGCACCGTCCATTGGCCACACCACAACATCAGCTCTTCCCCATTCCTTAGGGGTTACATCTCTCTTTTCTCATGGCTCTTTCACTATTTGTTATCATACTACAGCTAGGCCCAAGGACACGCTATCTCGCAGGTGCAGGATTTGGAAATAGCCACGGCCTTGTACTTTTCCAATCTCTAGTCAGCTAAAATCTCAACATTTCCCCCATTTTCTTTTTGAACAAGCCAAGTTCTATGGGCTAACTGCGTCACACTCTTTGCAATACAAGAATAGGCAATTCCAACAACTATTACATTACAAGCAGTATTCTCAGCTAGAAAGGTTTCTCTCTTACAAGGGATCTAAGCCAGGGAGACAAACCGAAAAGTCTATCACTATCTATAGAATATGCCATACGACAGATACAAAAAGGATTCTATGCTGCTACAAGGCTCAAATAAAACTCAGGTGTGCTAATACAACCTACAAAAATAAGCTAAAGGAGCAACATGTGCGCAGGTTTCATCTGCGTCGAATGTCTGGTAAGTTTGCTTTTCATTCTCAAACAGCAGATATACTTCAAACAGGAATGGCTCTACTCACAAATGCCTCTGATTGTCTCATCTAACTAGAGTTTCTCTGATGTTCACGACAACACCCTGCACACAAGTCATAAAATAAATGTCGAGCATAAATCTATCTAACGTCACTTAAACCTAACAGCACTTAAAACACTTAAACTTAAAATATTTAAACTTAACAGAACTTAACATCACTTAAACTTATCTTAAACTTAACA
Source organism: Melospiza melodia melodia (assembly GCF_035770615.1). Taxonomy (NCBI): domain Eukaryota; kingdom Metazoa; phylum Chordata; class Aves; order Passeriformes; family Passerellidae; genus Melospiza; species Melospiza melodia. The sequence goes on along the minus strand of NW_026948497.1, from coordinate 5,477,345 downwards.
GAAATGAAACTCAACTTTGCAGAACTTAAGTTTAACAGACCTTAACCTTAACAAAACTTAACCTTAACAGAACTTAAACTTAACAGATTTTCAAATCAACAGAACTTACATGTAAAATCACTTAAATTTAACAGAACTTAACCTTAACAGAACTCAACCGACTTTAAATTCTACAAAACATAAACCTAATATAATTTAAATGTAACAGAATCTAACTTCACCTAAACTTAATAACACTTGAACTTAACAGAAATGAAACTTAAAAATACTACTTAACTTTAACAGTATTTAACACTTAATGCCACTTAATAGACAATTTAACTTAAACTGCTTAGCAACGGATAGAACTTAATATAGAAATAGAATAGAATATAGAATTTACTATAACTTACTTACAGGCCTAACTCTAAAACACTAAGCTAAAACAACTTTCTTCATGTGTTTGCTACAGCATTTTTACACTTGAATGCACCTAAACAGAAGGAGTTTGTTCAAGGTATACCTGTGGAAAAATTCTTTTGAATTCAGTGCTTGCTTTTACATCTACCACATCTAAGCAAGGCTTAAAGAACACAAAAAGCACACTCATTACATCTTACTTATACAATCGCTTTAACACATCTTTAACATTTTTAATTTTTTCAAAATACAATTTCAGAGTTTGATGTTCCACCGACTGAGTTATCTGGGCTTCTGATGTTTAAAGTCTATGTTAATAAAGGTGATTTTAAGGCAGCATAATGGATGCTAAGCCAAATCGGCCAAAATTTGGCTCAACGCATTCACCACGCTGATTTCTCTTTCACAGTCTCTGCCAGGAAGAACAAAAAGTCTTTTTAACTTAGGTGAGGATTGTCCTGATAGTAATGCTCTTTGTTGTTGCTTATTTATCATCACTGGTCTCTTAACTGCTTAGTGCGCTGGAAAGGCTGGGCTCGCGCGGACTCTCGAGTTGTCCCTGATGCCAAGCGCCGGCCGGCGGCACCGAGCCCTGCGCACCAGAGACACTGTCTGCGGCGGCGCCGGCCGAGCTCCAGACCTATACTTGCAGTCTGTTAAGGTTCAGTCTATTAAAGATTGCCGGGTCTAAACTAAGGCCCCTGCCAGCTGCAAGCAGAGGGAAGAAGAGCTCGTGATGGGAAAAACGCTCCAGTCCCACGCTACCGCCCGCAACCCAGCGGGGCGACCCCCGCCACGCTGGGCTTCTTGTTTTGCGAGACGCACTGTAGGCTGACTCACTGTGTGGGCCAGACCCAGCGCAGCATCCATGGCGGCGCAGGTCGCTCCCCGTGTGGCGGGGCTCCGCTTCCCCCGCCACTGCCACCCCAGACGATCCGCCCGTGCCCGCCGCTGCTTGGAGCCGCCACTGCCGCCTCAGGCGAGCCGCTTACTGCGGCTGCTCCCCATGGCACAGCGCCCATGCCAAGCTCGGAGTGGCACAGCCTCACAGGCGCCCCGAGCCACGGCTGCTGCCGCCATCACAGCAGGGTCGCTGATTTATTGTGCATGTACTTACAGTGCCAGCACCACAACACACATTTTTGCAAGTCTATATGCAGCAATCTCGGGAATTCTCTTCCCAAGTCGACAGTCTATAGTCCCCGCTTTTCTAAAAAGCACTTAAAATCTATACGCCGCTTGTCTCTGTATTACCTTTTAACCTGATATTCAGCGCGCTGCAGCCTTTCCAGGATGTCAGCAGCGTTCAGTCAGCTGGACTCTCCTATGTGGTCGCCAGGGCACCAAAGCCCGCCCTTTTGCCTTTCGTCAGCTCTTCTATATAGGGTTGCCTGAGACGTGGGGCCTGCTGTTTGTGCCTCCCAGGCTGCGTCAGGACTGACACGGAAATACTGCACCGGACCGTGGCTCGCAGGCCCAAGTCTTCTGTAAAGTCCGTAGGGTCTGTAGAGTGCATAGAGTCGCTGTTCGGGCACCAATTGTTGCGGTTTCCCAGCCATTTGTCTGGTGCAGAGAAAACTCGGGGCTCAATATGAGTCATCAGCAAGTTTTGTTTATTGAAGAGAGCATCAGACACTTATACAGCAAGTAATAAGCTCATGAATATTCTGTAATTTACGCCGTCCATTGGCCACACCACAACATCAGCTCTTTCTCATTCCTTAGGGGTTACATCTCTCTTTTCTGATGTCTCTTTCACTATTTGTTATCATACTACAGCTAGGCCCAAGGACACACTATCTTGCAGGTGCAATAGCTCAAATTAGGCTGAGTCCAGTACTTTTCCAATCTCTAGTCAGCTAAAATCCCAACAAGTGAGAGGCCATGAGTGAGGCCAGCAAAGTCACGATAGTATTCTGACATCTGCTCCAGTATCAATCAAGCCTATCACTGATATGGTTCCTGGATGACATTCACTGGCAGTGAGGATGTATGTCTTTTCTGGACGGTTCTCCGTTACTTTCTCAGTCTAGAACACCTGAGGTACCCCTGTTGATCCAAAACTTGCTGTGCTATGACTTTGGTCCACTGTATTTGGACCAGAACTCACAATATTTACAAGTTGAGCAATGAAAGTTCCTCTCTGAATACTGACAGGAGGGTCATCAATGGATACCATAGCATGAATCTATCCTAAGTAATCAGCATCAATAGGTCCTACATGCATATGAATACCTTTTAGGTGTAGTACTTGATCTTCCTATCAAAAACGCACTCAATCCTTGTCCCACTGGACCATAGGCATTGAGGGGCACTTTACATTTTTTTTTTTGTCAGAATGGTTACTGTGTCGTCGGTGGGTATATCAGTCCCTGTAGAGCCACTTGTTGCTCCTGAGTATTGTTCACAAATGGATAGCTTTGCAGTGCTGGAAAGCCCATATTTGCTGCTGTGGTTGTTGGGGTATTTGTTTTCCCACATGCCCCTTGGTGCTCTTCTTCTTGTTTCCCTGCAACAGCTGACCATTTGCCTGATATTTACTCCTGCATTGTTTAGCATAGTGCCCAAATTTAGCACAACGATTGCACACAGCATTGCTGTTTACACTTGACTGAGATGTTATTTTCTGGGTATTACACCATGCCCTTACGTGCCTTTGCTGTCCACAATTATAGCATTTCGATGAAGGTCTTAGAACTGCAGCAAGAGCTGCCATTTTATGCTCTACTGAACCAACTGTTGATCAAGCAGTAATAATTTCAGGCAATGTGGGTTCCTCAGGTAAAGTGTAAATAATCTTTCTGCAGTCTGAGTTTGCATTTTCTTTAGTCAAATGTACACACAATTTGTGTTGCAAAGATTCATCATCTACCTGTTTTTTCAATAGCTGCAGCAAGCTCTTCCACAAATTGCAAAAACGGTTCTCTCATCCCTTGTTGTATCGTAACATATCTCTGCTTTGGAGCTGCCATTTCCACTGTTTTAATTAAAGCACTCATGCCAGTTCTCTGAGCTTGCGCCAAAATTGAGGGATCCCACCTTGCCTGTAAATCTGGGTTAGCAAAAGGCCCAGTGCCCAGTAGGGCATCAACACCCACAGCATGAGGAGGGTGGTGTTGAGGCAACTGCATATTTGTTAGAGTTGTGTGCTCAGCCATTCGCCTCCAAGTGTCTTGAAATACACCGTATTGTACTGGCTGGAAAAAAATTGTAGCAATATGCACGATGCCATAAGGTGCAAGCATATCTGCATTAATTACATGCATTAATTGCATTACATCTGAGGAATTAATACCATACTGAGCCACTTTCAATTGGAGATCTAGCACAACCTTCCAGGCAAAGATGCGATGACTATCATCCTGCCGTGTTCCAGGAGCTGCTTTAAAACCTGGAAAAGCCATAGGGTTATCACAGGCAACATTTGCATTAGCACTGTTCTCCTGAGGTACTCTTGGAGTACCTGATCTTTCTATCATGTCCCAATTCTTTTCTTCAGCTGTTTTTTTCCTAACAAATTCCCAAAAGTCCTGAGGCTGTCAAGGAAGCCCAGTTACTTGACATGGGGGCAAAATCCATGGGGCAGTAGGGCTAAAGTTATTAGAAGGTGAACTGTTAACAGTTCCCTGCCCCAACTCAGGTGTTACTGCAGGTGACTCATCACATGATTTGCTGTTGCTGTCACTGTCAGGTAACGGAGGATATGACCTTGCAGATTGTTCATGCAGCTCAGAGGGGAATGAGGGGGCAGATGGCTGGACTAGAGTGGAGGGAATCAGGGGGGCAGACGGCTGGGTTTCTCTCTCTGCTAAAGACATTTCAGCTACCTGGTGCAGCAGTGTAGTGTATTCAGGCACCATCGTGAGCTGCTGTGCAGCTGTGACATAAAGAAGTTTAGGAGTCTGATAAGGAGATACAATGCCAGCTTTCCCAGAAGCTTTGGTAGCTTTCCCAGAAGCTTTGGCAGCTTTCCTAGAAGCGTTGGCATCCAGCCCAGAAACTCTGGCAGCTTTCCCAGAAGCTTTGGTAGCCTGACTGGTAACTTGCATGGCACCTGCACCTTCTTTAAAGATAGATTCACCAAGTTCCCCATTAGAGGCCCCCTCTGCCTCATCCCCCTAATCAGTTTCTGTTATCAACCCCGATTCTTCATCTGCGTCCCGCTCTGCTTGTTCTGACTCTGTTTTCCATTCCTTTAATGCCTCAAAGACCGATCCCCAAGTAACAGCTAGATTGACAACAGTTTTATATCCCATATCAGATGACTTCCACAGTCTGTCCCCAACGTTTTTCCATGCTTTAACACTAAATGCTGTGTCAGGATCACTGCCAAAATCCTGTGATTTAGTCCACAGGAATATACTACAAAGGGCATAGTCTGAACTATTAATTCCCTTATTTCTTAACAAAACTTTCCATGTAGCCAAAACAGTCTCTTCTTCATTAGATAAATTATTTCCCATTATTACTACTTGGTGGCTCACCTACTTACAGGTGTCTTGATAGGAGAAAATCAGGTCTGGGCTTCGCTGTGGTTTCCACCCTCCATTCTCAGCTGCACCAAGGCTGCCTCCCCCACTACATCCCTGTGAGTCACGTTTGCCAGTTGCTACGACCCCGTATGGGTCCAGACCAAGTATGTTCTTAAGGGTGTTGAATCACGTCGGGGTCACCAGAGGACACTGTCAAGGCGGTCATGACACAAGGCAGAGACTACAAGAAGTCTCAGATGGCAACTCTTTATTATCAATCATGGCTGACCTTTTATACACTTTCTAATTGTTTATACTTCTTCTACCCTAACTATTGGCCACAATAAATCAACATAACATCATTGGTGAAAAGTTACAGTGACTTCAACTAACTTTCTAAAATTACTTCATCCAGCTGCAAAGCTCTCTTCTTATCTTTCTTATATTCCCCACTTCTCTTGGTCTCCTTAGTTACAGCCCTTGAGAGAGCTCCTTATCAACTTCTTGCTTCTTACCTTTCTTCTCATTCCTTTAGCTAACAGGCTTACTGTTAGCCCCTTCTACACAAAGGCATTTGCTATACCAGCCCCACAGCTTCACAAGTAACGGTTGCCCTATGCTGAAGGTACACAGGTGGTTACATGCCTCTGTCACTTACAGCAGGGTGGGTTCCTCCTCAGACAAGGACTTCAGAAGTTTTTTACACTTCTCATTAGCATTTTCTACAGCTAATTTTGAAAGCAACATCTCTCTGGCAAAGTCATTCTCAATTTGTCTTTCAAGAGCTTGCTTCAAGCAGCCCTTGAATTGCATATAAGGCTCCGCCGATCCTTGCTTTACATAAGTAAATACATTTTGGGGGTCACAGCATAGGGAACCTTTAAAAATGTGGTATGCACAGCTTCAGTAATACCCTCAAGGGCCTCACTAGGAATGTGGGCTTGCTCAACAGGTTCTGAGTGGGTTCCTTCACCGGCCAAGTGATCAATCATGAGTGCTGCGATATTCTGGTTTGCATGTCCCACAAAGTTCACAACCAAAGCTTCTAACCCCTTTTTCTGCTGAGCACCTGTGGAGACCGGTGGGGCTACAGAACAAGGACCATTATAGTCTTTTGGACAGATAGACAGACAGACCCCAAATTGGAGAAATCTCCCCTGTTCAGGGCAACTGAGCAGAGCCTCTCCCAGGAGCCTTTGTTGTATATGCAAATGCACCCAGTTCTACCTCCCTAGTTGGACTGTTGGCCTCTCCTGCCCTTTTTCGTTATATTTATATGTCCTTGAATGTTCTCCCTTCCCTGCTTATCCATTGGCCCCATATTGCCTCAGTGTCCCACCCCCTTTACCCTATTGGCTGTCACCCCTTGTCTCCCCTCTGTACTGTCCTGAGCCCTCAGCCGTTTGGCCCTGATGCTCTAATCGGCCCCCCTTATCCCCTGTATTTAAACTCGAACCTTCCACTGTTCTTTTTGTCTTTGTCCCTGGACTCCTTTGTGTGTGGCTGGAATAAACCTCCTCCTCTGACCTCCATACAAAGACCCTTCCCATTTCTTTGTCGTTGGTGATTCCACAAGAAAAGTGTGTGCTGCAGGGATTCTGTGTGTGTGCCTGTGCCACCGAGCAGCTTCATTACTGGAGACACTTCTGGAAGGTCACAGCTCTCACTCCATCACCAATGGGCTTGCGGCTTGCCACAGCTGACAGCCTGAACAGGGACCTCTTCAGAGCATTCCTGGAGGCATCTTCAGTAGCTTTTTTGCTACTCAAATTAAGCCATGTTCAGAGCAGCCAGTTTCCAGAGGAGACTGTTAAGTTTTACTGGGGCAATCCCACAGGTGACCGGCAACCTTCTTGAGGCGAGAAGAGCGGTTGGCGCCAACGGAGCACCTGGAGAGCTTTTGTTGACCCACTGTCTTGTGAATAATATATTTGGGGGTTACCCTTTTTTGTCTTTCCTTTGCCTTCTTTTCCTCTTGGATGTTGGGAGGAAGTGTGGGGATGGGAGCCAAACTGACCCACCCACAGAGGAAAGTTTATACCTAAGTTAAAGGAATTCTTGTTGGGGAAAATTTTCATTTTTCAAAGGGAGATTTAAAATCTTTTCTTCATTGATTGTTCAAGTATTTTCCTGATATTATAAGGTAATCCATTCTAATGAGTTCTGGGACCATATAGGGAAAATGTTCCACGTTCTTCAAGTTAAAGGGGATCTTTCAGTGGGGAAATTTTATCCTTTGGCCTTATTGTTACATCTGTAGAAAATGTTGGGAAACATTTGGGACCCCAGTTTAACACCCCTTCTCCCTGTTCCTCCCCTCACATCCCTAAACCCTCTTCCCTGCCCCAGGGAGGATCGGGAGATGGATACCGCCAGCAGGCGCAGGGTTGCTACCATCCCCCTGACATCTCCCAGTGTTCTCTGTTCCCTCTCAAGGGCAGCACAGGCCATGCTGCCTTGGGCTCTCTCCTAACCCTCTTACCAATGTTCACATACCCAGTTCTACCACCTCTAGCTGTTCTCTCAGATGGTGCCAGGAATGTGGCTAGCCCTGCCATCTTGTCTTCTCCCTCTCCAAGTTTTCCTGCCTTTTCTCCACAAAATGGTGCTGACCCCACAAAGGCAATGGCCATTTTGTCACCTCCCTGTCCTGCTAAAAATGATGCCTCAGACCCTCCTCCTACTTTCTCTATTCCTGTAATCGTGCCCTGCCCCTCCCTTTTCTGTCAGTAAGTGAGTCCGGGTTGGGACTTCCCCTCTCTATTGGGAATCCCTCCCCATTTTGCACACCATCCCTACGCCCCCCTTCTCTTGACTCCTCTCCTGATAGTCCCTCCCCTTCCCATTCCCACAACACTGGAGCCAGAAGTGGTGATGACAGTGACCAAAAGGAGGCCATATTGGCTTCCACAGCTGCCCACAAACAGGCAGATTCTGGCTGCCCCAAGAGGTTCCATGCAGTCATCAAGCACCCTCCATCCTCCTCAGATGATGAGAGTAGGGATTCCACAGACCTGGATTCTGGTCCTGAGTCTGAGGATTGCTGGGCCAAGCTGCAGAAGGAAGCTACCTGGGAGGGCTCAGAGCTCGCCAAAAAGATTGTGGGCCTGTCCATTATATGTAAACACAGCAGAAGGGTGACTGCTATCAATTCCTGGGAGCCGATTCCCTATGCGGAATTGAAAGTGCTCTGCAAAGTGGCTAAGGAATATCATTGGGGATTGCATTTCTTAAAAACTTTCTGGAAGCCACCTTCTCTTCCCGTGTCTTGGTCGTGCATGAAAATAGAAATAACTTGAACTGCCTACTCTTCCCGTGTCACAATCCGTCCTTATGAATGGGTTTCATGATTATTTGTGGATTTGATCTCAGGGTGCAAAAAACCGACATGGCAGAGGGGGGTTTGCAGTGATAATCAAAACAAACGCACCTTTATTGAATAACCACAGCCAAATGCGCTGGGGAGGAATTGAGGAAAAAAAGGAAAAAGAAGGAAAAGAGGGAATGAGAGTAAGGATGGTATATAGCTACCAAACATAGAACAGCGAAGTTTTTGATGTCCAATGCAGTTCACCAGGTCACGTCTGGGGAGATCTTGAAATCTCTAACTAACTCAGAGGTTTTTATTATGATAACTCTATTGGAAATTGCTGGGGGTGGCAGGGAGGACGACGACACATACAATAAAGAACAGATGCAACAGTCCATGTTCTCAGCAGTAAGCGAGAGCAATTGTCTTCTTGGTCCAGTGGTCACAACCCGCAGGCAAATATCTCGCTTTGGTTAGCTTGCCTCCCACACACACCTCTCCTGGGTTGGGGGTTTCAGTCCCACTCCTTGGAAGGAAGAGTGGGGCCTTTTCACATGGGGGTTTCATGTCTCGGTCTTTGATGGAGAAGCTTCTTACATCTCAGTCTGTCTGTCACAGTGGTTGTAAAACAGTTAAGGGTCTTCTGTGGGGGACCACCTAAGACTCAGGAGAAGTCCAGCCAGGCTGAGAGTTAGGACAGCTTCCAAGGCTATTGCTGCAAAAAGGCAAGATGCTCCTTTCTTCTTTCATTGAGCTCAGTTAACATACAGCAAACAACACCTGTGAACAATAGCTTAGCACTGTGCTCAGGTCTCGGAGCTGTTGGCAGGTGATTTTCTCCAACAGGGCCAGAAACTTCAGACAAGGATCTTTTCTTCAGTGCTCCCCAATGACGATCGTGAGGCAGATGAGAGAAACTTTGGACAGAGTCTCACACTCCGATTGAGTACATGCTGTGGGAGAGGCAGTAAAAAAGGCATCTCACATCACTGGCAGACACATATTCAAAAGATGCCAACAAACCAAATTTAACCCTTGAAAAAATGGCAGGAGAAGGTGACTTCCAGAAGCCACAAGACCAAGCAAAGGATTTACAAGAAGCTGCACTCAAGTGACATCACCACTGCTGCAAAGACATCCCAGCTCCGCACTCTTGATGACACACTACCTACACAGAGTTTCACTAACATCAAACAAGGGTAAGTGAAATTTTCATCAAATTTGTAGACAGACTTAAAGTTGCACTTGAGAGACAAATAGAAAGCCCAGAAGCCAATAAGGAAGTGCTAAATAAAATGGCCTTGGCAAAGGCAAATGAGTGCAAAACAATATTAAGAGCTTTCTCCTTCAACCAAGAACCTAAAATCAACCAGATGGATGAGGCCTGTGCCAAATTATCTTCCACTGAACAGACTCTGGCAAGGGCAATCTCTAAGGGGGGGGGCCTTTTAAACATCCCAAGACACTGCATATTTTAATTATGGGGAACTGGGCCATTTTTTGAAGGACTGTCCAGAATATAAAATGTCTAAAGACCAGCAGCCACAAAAGGGGTGCCATTCACCACATTGTATGGATTGCAACAGACATTCTAACAACCGTTCTCAGTTTCGTTATCACCAGCAGCCTCACCATCACCAGCACCATTATCAGCCAAAAAACTTCCAACAGACTGCAGGGTGGCCCCGCCTGAAGACAGCAAATGGAAAGCAGTTTCACTCTACCCTCCCCACTATTCCAGAAGTCCAAGATGTGGGAAATTCCCACTGAGCTCTTCATACTCCAAACAACAGACCAGAGTCACCAAGGATTTCCAGCAAGTTCAGGTCAGGACCTGACGCCAATTGGTGAGTGCTCTGTCCGTACCATTTGATGACTCTGCTTTCTACTGTATTCCCACCAGAAAATATGAACCCCTAGAGGACCTGAGGGATGTGCTGGTAATAGGAAATTGTATTCATGGACCAAATGAAATGCATGTTATAGCAGCAGTACAAACTGTTGGGCCAACAAACAAAATCACAGTCACTTTCTGCTGCTCAAAACCACCACACTTCCTGCACAGAGAGACTGTGATCGCCCAAGTCTTTTTATTGTCATTAAGCATAGACAATTTCCCAGAGCACCCAACGGCATTCTGGGTTGAAATCATGGGCCAAGACAGACCCCTTATAGAGGGTGGCCTGTCGACTAAAGGTAATAACATCTACCTACATGGGATGATGGACACAGGGGCCAATGTTACTATCATTACACAACCTAAATGGCCCCCGAACCAGGAGCTGACTCCTGTCATTGAAGTCATCTCAGTGATCAGAGGAGCCATTGTCTCCATGAAGAGCAAGCATACTATCACAAAAGAGGGACGGAAGGGCCAAACTGCCACCATCAGGCCATTTGTAGTCAGGGCACCCATCACCCTGTGGGCCAGGGACCTATTGTCCCAGTGACCAGCTTGACTTGATATTCCACCTCCATCCCGGGATTTCTAGTTCGGGCTACTGCAGAGGGCACCACTCCACAACTCACCTGGAAGACTGACACCCCATCGTGGGTGGATCTGTGGCTCCTCTCAACAGAGAAATTACATACTCTCAATCTCCTTGTGGAGGAGCAGCAGCTTTCCAAGGGACACATCGTACCTACCAACAGCCCTTGGAACTCCCCTGTCTTTGTTCTTAAAAACCTGGCAAGGAGAGGTGGAGGCTCCTCCATGACCTTTGTAAAATTAACAAGGTCATTGTAGTCTGGCCTTCTCTCTCCCTTCATGCTTCCCCATGACTGGAGACTGGTGGTCATAGATATCAAAGGCCACTTTTTTAACATCCCTCTCTATGTCCAAGATGCTCCCATATTCGCTTTTTCCATTCCCTCCCTGAACAGGCACATCTGAAGCAGTACCACTGGTGAGTCCTCCCCCAGAAAATGAAAAACTCACCCTCTATTTGCCAGTGGTACATGGCCCATGTCCTGTCTCCCATCCAAAGGACCTTCCCAGATGCCATCATCCTACATTATATGGATGACACTCTGTCTTGGTTTGAAAAGACAGGTATCTGCTAAGGAAGGCAGGAGCTTCCTGTGAAATGGAAAATGTAAATTCCCTCCCTCTGAAATATTATAATTTTGAAATTAAAAAGCTCTCTAGCAAAAATATGGGAATAAGAATAACAGCTCTTCACTAGGAAAACTAAAATTACAAATGCAATAATACAAACAAAAAACCCCACTGACAGAGTCAGAGTATGACCTGACACCCGGTGGGTCACAGTGGTGGTAGCAGTCCTATTAAATGGTGGCTGCAGTGCACCTGCAGTGACAGGTATTGTTCTGTTGAAGCAGAGATCTTGTAGAAGGGTGGAGTTTTCCTTTGAAGGTCCAGTGGTGGCATAGATGGGCCTGGACTTCCCCTGGGAATGCAGTGGAAAAGAAAGTTGTTCCTCTGGGAATCCAGTGGGAAAAGGCTGTCTCTCTTCTTCCAAATGTCAAATTATATCCAGGTAGGAGTGCTGGGCTCCTCCCTCTGGCTGGAGCATTTCACAATGGGATGATGAAATTTTTATCAGTCATGCAGTGACAATGGCCCAATAACAGAAGATATCTCCCAGAGTGGGGATTGTTGAGGAAAAGATAAAGCAAACTGTTGTGAGAGGTGGTCTAAAGTTTCCCCCATTTACCTCACAACTGTCACAAGGACAGAGACCATGGCCCTGAAGACCCTGGCTGGAGTTCTGGCCTGGTTGAGGTGGATGCTCGCCAAGTGATTGTTTGCAGCTGTGCTTGCTGTGTCACCACAGTACAACTGCTTCGAGCCGGGGCTGACAGCGAGCGGCTTGCTCTGTACACTTACACCTGCTTCACGATCCCCGCTCATCACAATGGTCCATGAATTTCCCCACCTCTTGACCAAATGAACTTTCTGAGGTAACTCCAGTGATCCCCCCATGGAAGATCCTGCATCAGCCTCACAACTGCTGTAAGGGAAGCCCCCTCCCAAGGACTGAGACCCTTAAAATTGTAACACAGGAGCGCTGGCCTGACTGAAGTAAGAGGTTTGCCGAGTGTTGCCTGCGGGTGTGTTCTCTGAGCCAGGACTGGTTTCCCATAGAAACCAATCCTGAAACAATGCGTCTGTTCACTGCTGAGATTTATTTGTCCTGTTTTGGAACATGGACTGTCTATACACATTTTCAATAGACTTATTCTTCATTGTCTTTTATCTGTTGCCTCCTTGGAGGATGACTATAAAAGACCCCAGAGTTAACCAAAGAATTTGAGATTCTCTCCAACATGACAAGACACATCTGTTGGCTGGACCACAAGGATTTTGTCTCTCCCTTGGTAGCTATTACCACCCCCGTCTTTCTCTCTCTCCCTCTATCCTTTATCTCCTTTCTATTCCTTCTATTGCATTTGCTATGGGCACTCAATAAAAGGTGCATTTGTTTTGATTAAGACCGAAATCCCCTGTGTTGTTTTTGCACTCTGAGATCAGTTAATGAACCATCACAACCCCACTTGTACGAACGGATCATGACATTAACCCTTGGTTAAAACAGAATATAATTATGTTAATGATGAAGATTTTGAATCACATATCACAACTGAACAAATACCATTCAGTGCTATCGAATTAGCTAAGCTGAAGAAAAAATATGGCCGCCTTCCACAAGAATCGGAGAAGAATATGTCTTCTGAGTGTCCCTCAGTGGTGGAGATCAAATTAAATTAACTGAACAGGAGGCCAGTGGGTACTGGGGACATGGAGTTTTCTTAACAACAGGAGATAAGCGTGACACATGGTCCCTGACACAATGTGCGGCTTTCTGGGCTGGGGGAATTAATCCTTTGGAAAGGGGAGACCCTTTAGCTGTAGTCAGTACCCCAGACCAGCTTTTGGAAAGCGCCCACAAAGCCACCTGCCTGCAAATGATTCATGGAATAAAAGTTGATTCCTGGTTTTCAGTCACCAATGCAATTACCTGTAAAGCCTGAAATCATGACTCCTTTAATTTGAGGGCTTTCTAAACCTACAGCAATTACTTTACAGAAAACCATAATGGCCTTAGGTCCCATAGAGAGACTAGATAGATTCCTTGGTAACCCCACTGACCAAACTGGATCTACTGATTCTGGTTTCACTCCATATTCCATCCCCTCACAGCTTCAGTTTCTCAATCTGATTCACCTGCCAGTAGCCATAAAGTTTGGACATGGAGTGAGGTTGCAGTAGATTTGATTAAATACAATAGATGATATGGACATGTAAAAACCCTGGAGGAGAAATCAGAAAAAAAAAAAAAGGTGTTTGGTTTATCAGGGATCCTCACAGTGAAAATTTAGAGAAGGGAAAACAGATCTCTAACTTGCAATGTTGGTGATTGTTGGAAGTTAAAAGGTGGGTCCCCAGAGAGGTGATGGATGGTTTGCCCCTTGATAAATTACAGAAAATAATAACTAATTGGCACTATCAAAAACTGAATTTATCAGTTCAACCCAGTGCACCCCTCCCTTCTCAGAATCGAGGCAGTGAGCCAAAAGAAACCCTCTCCCAGCCTCTCCCTCAGAATTTAGGATGTGAGCCAAAGCAAACACAGAACCAGAGAAACTAGATTCTCCATCCCTTGTAGGTGAGCGAAGGGTCAGAGCATGGATGTATGTGAGAATGCTCACTAAAAATAAATCAGGAGATAATATGATCACAGCAATCACAGGCCTCAAATGGACATTTGTAACCTTTCTGATTGACACTGGGGTACAAATCTCTGCACTAACATAAAGGATGCCCAGAAGTGTAGAATTGCTCCAACAAAGAAATAATGTTGTGTTTTAAACGTCCTAGGAGCTACAGAATCTATGAATGTGACCTTAGTAAAGCTCATGCTCCATGGAAATGAGTGTGGGAAAGACATTCTGTGCTGTCCTTGTGAGCCAGCAAGGCCTCCTGAAGATAAGGAGAAGCCCTATATCTCTCCTGAAGGAATACCAAGGTCGTTACCGTGGAGACCAGAGAAAGGAGAGAAAGTTGGGAGATATGGACTCTGGCTGGCTCGCAGAGTGACATGGCTCCCTGGTTGCCTGCTGGGAACTTTGTTTCTCTTTTATGGCCAATGGGCACTGAATGTGTGTTAGATGGGTGTAAAGATCTGGAAGAGCTATAAAAGCTACGTTGGTTTAATAACTTTATCTCTTGCACCATTTGATGGAGTTGTGTATTATTGTACTGCGTCGTGCTCTATAATGACAGAGGAGAATTAGTTCTTAAAATGGTAATTGGGGATATTCCAAACAATTTATTAGGGATGGATATTCTTGCTGGGAGGCAGTGGGAAGGTTCTGAAGGATTCCTGTGGTCATTTGGTGTGCCACATCTTAACATTAGACTGCTCCAAGCTGCACCCTCCTTACTGTCTAGCAAAACTGCTCATGTAAAACAATACCTCCTACCCTCTGGTGCCAAAGAGGGCATCAACCAGTTATGCAGGACTTGTGAGACCAAGGAGTAATAGTCAATACCCATTCTCCTTTCAACTTGCCAGTCTGGCCAGTTTGAAAACCCAATGGGAAGTGGAGGCTGACAGTTGACTTTCACAGGCTTAATGCCAACACAGACCCTCTTACAGCAGTGGTCCCAGATTTGGCTGAATTAATAACATCAATTCAAAAAAAGGCTCACTCAATCATGGCAATAATAGATGTCAAAGACACAATTTTTATGATACAGCCAGAAGATATGGACCGTTTTGCCTTCACATGGAAAGGACAGCAATACATTTTCACTAGGCTCCCTCAAGGCTACAAACACTCCCCCAATTTGGTCCACCTTACTTTAGCCCAGGAATTAGAAAAAATACCCAAACCTGACAATGTAGCTGTTTATCAATACATGATGATATCCTGGTGGAAGGAGATTAAATAGAAGTAGTGGGAGATACCCAACAATAAATAATCTCCCATTTAGAAAGTCTTGATTTGCAAATTCCCTCCAAGAAAATTCAAAAGCCTTCTCAGGAAGTGAAGTTTTTTGGAATTTGCTGGAAAGGAGGTATGACATGTATTCCACCTGATATCCTAACCTCTTTAGATCAGATCAAAATGCCTGAATCCAGGAAAGATCTCCAGTAAACTCTAGGATTATTAGTGTTCTGGAGAAAACACATTCCAGATCTTTCAATAATTGCTAGGCTGCTTTTTGACTTGCTGAGGAAATGGGATTGGACTCCTTCTCAGGACGAAGCATTGCAATTACTGATTTTGAAGCAACAGCTTACCAAGCACTGGACCCTGTCCATCTCACAGATCCCTTTCAGGTGGAAAGTGGATTTGCCTCCTCAGGGCTATCAGTACACATTTGGCAGTGGGGTCCTGAGGGTCTGATGAGGCCTGTTGGTTTCAATTCCTGTGGTTTCAAAGATGTTGAGAAAAGATACATTATCTGGGAAAAATGATTGTTTGTGGTTAGCTTATCTCTCATAGAAGAGGAAAAAATTACACGACAACAACTAATTGTCTGAGAGGCCCTTTTCAAAGTTATAAAGACACCACTGGGACCCCCCCACCTGACGGGGTGGCCCAGAAGGCCTCAGTTACAAACTGGTATGCTCAGATTGAACATGACTCTAACACTTTCTCCATAACAGAAGGTGCTGTAAAAAATTTAGCGATACAAGAAACTGAGAACTTTGGTTGCAGACAAAATAAACCTGCATCTGTAATTAAAGTAGCCCTACCTTTCTCCCCTGAACAATCAGCAAATTCTTGTTTCCCTGATGCCTCTGCTAAATGAGAGGGGAAGGTGTGGAGATACAGCGGCAGAGCCCTCCACATTCCCTCTGGTGAACAAATTATTACTGAGGGAGAAGGCAGCGCTCAGGTTGGGGAGCTGATAGTTGTTTGGAGTGCTTTCCAATGTGAGGTACACAATACCTCTCCTGTCTGCATCTACACTGACTCCTATCCTGTGTATAAAGGATGTACTGAGTGGCTTCCTTTTTGGCAGCAAAATTATTGAGAAGTTAACAGAATTCCAGTATGGCAAAAGGAAAAGTGGCAAGAAATTTCAAACATCGCAAGCCAAGGGAACTTTGTCGGGGTGGGCAGCCTTTCACCAGACAGATGGAAATCCAGCAGGAAGGTGGAACAAGACTAAGTCCTCTGAAAAGCAACAAATTAGAGAGGGATCAACTATTAGAATGGCTGCATGTAAAAAGACAGCACAGAGATGCAAAAGATTTGTGCAAGAAAGCACTTGCCCAGGGTTGGCTATCACCAGGGAAAGGTGTAAAACATGCGTATCAGCCTGTGAACAATCACAGACTGGAGACTGGACAGACATCCTTTGGAAGATAACCCTCTGCATTTAAGAAAGGATAAAGGCTTATGGGATGCATGGCAGATAGATTATATCAGACCCTTTAAGAAGTCAGGAGGCAAACACTTTGTGCTGGTAGGACTAGAAATTGTATCTGGGTTGGTCCAGGTCGATGCTTTTAAAAGAGCTACAGAAGATAATACTGTTAAAGCATTGCAGGGATGGTGTGGAATTTTCCCAAAACCATAAGAAATTCATTCTGATAATGGGTCCCACTTCACTGCTAGAATTGTACAGGATTAGTCAAAAAATGAAGGATTAAGTGGACTTTTCACACCCTTTACTACCCTCAAGCTAACGGGATCATAGAAAGGATCAATGGTCTTTTGAAACGACTTTTGAAACCAGAGGAGGGAAATTAGAATGTTTGGTTATGGGAACCTGTGAAAAGTGTGAATGATAGACGGGGGGTAAATGGGTGTCCCAAAATCACTGCTTTTTGCCCGATAACTCCAAGCATAATTACCTCTCTAGGGAGACCAGATGATTTCAAGATTCCAGTACATTACCCTGGACAACCTGTTCTGGTGGACCTCTCTACTGTAGGGGAAGTACCACTAATGCTAAAACCCCCTCTGAATAAATACGCATGGGTAGCCTCTGATGCTCTAGGGAGAGATCATCAGATAAATACACACTGGATAATTCCATGATTCTAACTTTTTCTGCCCCTTAGTGGTCGAATTCTGTTGTGTTTACTTTTACAGAAGAACCCCAAGGGACATGAGGATCATCTGAACCATGATAACACTGGTGATACTTTTCTGCATCCTACCACAATTTCATGGACAGAATCTTGCTGAGTGGTCGTGGTCTGAAGCTACCATCCATCACACTAATGTTCTAGGAGCGTATCCCAAGTGTCACCACCTGAACCTAGAGTCTATAGTGCTGCATGACTCCGAGGTATGTTGTCCAGGTGAGTGGGGATGGGATCAGAAGGACCGGACTAGAACCCTAACTGGAACAATTGGAGAGCCAATTGTGGTCGCATGCAAAAAAGTGGAAGGATCTCTCTATGAGAAAGCCACCTCCATTACAGTTGCCAGAAAATTTTTAGAACCAGATGGAAAAAACTATTTGCACATCCCTACAACAGAACTGTGTCCTACGACAAAGTGGGAGTGTACCAAACAAATTCCCCTCACTCTGTGCTGCCAGCAGGAGTATGTTGGTAACTACACTTTAGGCCCCAGAACCAACAATGCAATTACAAAGGATTATAGAAATGAATCAACTGATTGCTGGCATAATTTTACTTTAGCCAAACCAACTTATGTGACACGCCGTTGGCAAAATAACTTGACAGATCCATTAAGTTTAAACGGGCCGGTTTACAAATTTAAGACAAACGCTATAACAAAGCCCACACTGAGTACAGTAGTTACACCCCAATGGGTAGAAAGGACTGAGAGCGCCCTTAGTGAACTTGGTACTAAATGGCGTTGGTCCCAGGCTTTTGTTCATTTTTCCGAATCCACAGGAAATGTGAAGGATTTAAAACTATCAACTGTTGATATGCATGAAAATCAGATATACACTAGGCAGGAATGGGAAAACCAAAAAACCTGGCAGCTTCAAGGGATAGTGGGGAAAAAAATTGGTATAGGATCCAAATGATTAATTGTACTACCCATAGTAAGGCAACCTCAATCAGTGTTTTGACAGATCAAACAAATAAGCATGAAAAGGTTTGTAGGCACCCAAGTGTACAGGATTGTTGGCACAATTTTACCTTAGCACAAACCATAGAAGTGGTTTGTCTTTGGTCCAAAAAATGTAGGCCTGTAGGGCCCACATTTTAAGTTTATATTAAATGTTATAGCCCAACTTGTTACAATTTACACCACCACCGCTCCAGCCCAACCACTGGTTATGTTTAGCCCAAGAATTTTTGAAAATGGACCATATATAATTAGGAAAACAGGACAACAAAAAATACTGTTCAATCCCGCATGGTTACTTAAACAAGTCAAACTGCTGATGCAAAATAATGTCTCAGAAATTCAGCCAGCCTGTTCACCTTTCTTGCAAACTTCCTTTGAGGACTGGATGACCTGGCTGCAAAAGCAGAACTCTTTTAAAAGACGGATGCTAAGAGACATAACCAGTGTTGTGGGAACAGGATTGGAAATTCTAAAAAGTATTGATTCAGAAGTGAATGAATAAAATTGGCTGCTACAACTAGAGATTTGACCAAATTGCAACAACCATTGCAGTCGTCCGTACTGGCTTTAGGAACACACCAGTGGCTGCTATCAAACATTTTGCCAAATTGGGAAAACGTAAATGTAAATGACCACAAATTGGTAATTGATGCACTCGGCGCTGCACAAAACAATGTTTCTTTGGCTCTCAGCTGTATCCAGGCACAATTGTGGATGCAGTCAGTTGCTGCCTCAAGTGTAAGAGAAGGTGAAGAAGGCACTTTTCCCACTGAAATTCAGAAAATAATTTGGGACAATGCCACTGATTTTGAAAGAGAATTCCAATCCTGGTGGAACTTAGTGAATTTTACTTACAATCCCATTACAAACATAACCACGGCTTTTGTGTTAACCATATGTAATGCCTCAGTGCATTTGATAGCTCCTACGATTGCATTAGGGCTGAATTGTGATGGAGCTATTCTCTATCCTTCTGAGCATAGGGAATGGGCCCGTCAAATTGGTGAGAAATGGCAAACTGTCAATTTAGAATCTTGTATTGTCCGAGAACAACAAGGGTTCATCTGTAAAAGCAATGCAATCATAGCTTAAGACATTTGTTTAGACACAGAGCAAAATATCTGTCATTTTGAAATATGTCCCAATGAGGCATCTGAAACAGTCTTTATATATATATAGGCAATGGGTGTGTGCATGCTTCAGAACTGCTTGTGATTTTCTATTTGTAGAGAATGTTGTAGTAGATACTAAAAATGATTCAAATTTTTGTGCTTGTAACTTTACCAAGATTACAGGATGTGATTTCTCTTATGAAGCTCCAGTTACCTCTCACCACCTATTGCAATCTAACTACACACTGATTCACAAACTGATGCCTACTCCTACTGGGATGAATCTCACTTTGGTAAGACAACTGCTGCTCCATCAAGACTTGGTAGAAATCCTTGAAAAGATTAAGAAAAACAGACAGAAAACCCTGGTAACTGTTCATCACAATGTGAGACAGATACACCGTGTTATGGAGAGGGTAAAGAAAGATGCCGAGCACAGGTGGTGAGATACCCTCTTTGGGTGGTCACCTACTGCCACGGGTGTCCAAACAGTGCGTCATCCCATTGTTATCCTTTTGATTCTAATTCTGCTTTATCTTGTCAGCAGCCCTATTCATTATGAATTGGAGGATGATGAAACGGCTGACAAGATTGATGTCTATAGTTCATGCACACAACTTGGCTGATGTCCTCTACACTGTGGACATCCCCAAGTCAGTTGACACAAGGCAATTATGAATTAAGCATGTGTGTTTTAGAGCAATCCTTGATTCCATTTTATGATTTTGTGAGAATTACCTTCAATTTTTAGCGTTTTGTTTTAGAAAATAATTTTAAAGTTAATGCTTATGATTTCTTTATTGCTTTTGCTTTTGATTATTTGTGATTTGTTTCAACCATTTGAAAATTGTTACAAAAATAGCCCTACTTTAATTAATTAACCATTTTGAAAATTGTTATGAAAATAATACTGTTATAATCAAAACTAATTATGTTTATTGTCTCCCTTTTTCCCCTCTTTTTCCTATCCTTTCTTTTCCTCCTTTCTCTCTCTCTCTCTCTCTCTCTCTCTTTCCTCTCTCTGTCATACTGTCCCTATTTTTCTGGTTATACTACCAACGTACAGCGAGTTCTGCAGACTCATCAACGACACTCCAGAGCCCTGCGGATGAAGATTCCTCAAGACAATAGTGAGTCACGGGGTCGTGTGAGAGTCTGTCTGAAATATCCCTCATCTGCCTCATGACCGTCATTGGAGGGGTCACTGAAAAACAGACCCTTCCTGTCTGAAGTTTCTGAGCCTGTAGGGGAAAGTCATATGCCTGAGACCTGAGAGCATTGCTAAATTATTGTTTTCACAGGTGCATTTGCTATATGCTACACTGAGCTCAAAGGGCATTTTGCCCTTTTGCACAATAGCTCTGGAATTCTCCCCACCTCTCAGCCTGGCTGAACTTCTCCTAGGCTTTAGTGTGGTCCCCCCCAAAGAAGACCCCTCTCACTCGTTTATAACAACCGTGACAGACAAACTGAGATGTAAGAAGCTTCTTCATCAAGAGACCGAGACACGAAATCCCTATGTGAGAAGGCCCCTCTCACCTTCTTCCAGAGACTGGGACTGAAACCCCCAAATCAGGGGAGGTCTATGGGGGGGGTTGGAAGGAAAGCTGCCCAAAGCAAGATGGATGTTGCAAGTGCAGACAGTCAACCACAAAAACAATGGCTCTCACCTACTGCCAAACATGGACTGTGCGTGCCCCTTTCCAAACACCATTCTTTCCCCCCGAAGATACAGTAAACTAACTTTGATTCGATTGCAGAATCCATCCCCCCTTCCCCCATCAAAAAAGAGTATAATTGGGGTCCAGATGAGCTGGGCCTCTGAGATCTCCCCGGACATGGCCTGGTGAACTCCATTGGCTGGACATGGAGGGACTTCGCAGTTTGACGTTTGGTAGCTGTATACCCATTCTTTTTCCTCCCTCTTTTCCCTTTTTCCCTGATTCCTCCCCAGTGCGTTTTTGCTGTGGTTATTTCAATAAAGGTGCATTTGTTTTGATTATCGCTGCAAACCCCCTTGTACCGTGCCAGTTCTTTTGCACCCTGAGATCAATCCATGAACCATCATGAAACCCGTTCGTAAGGACGGATCATGACACTCCCAAACTGCGTCCCCGGGATCCGCCCGCCTCTCCCAGCCCCAGACCCCCCTTTCCGTGACCCAGGGACCCCCTGAACCCCCATTCCTGCCTTTCCCAGCTCCCAGACCCCATTGCCATTGCCCTCAACACCGGGGATCATTGGACCCCCTTTGGTGGGCACAGAGACCCCCTGGATCCCCCATCCCGCCCCTCCCAGTCCCTTCCTTGAACCTTGGACCCTTCCCGGCTCTCCCGGTTTCCTTCCCGACCCTTGGACGCCCCCAGACCCCCCAATCTCTGCGTCCCCCCAGTTCTCCACCCCCTGCGCGTCCTGCGGGGGGTCCGGGCAGGTCCCGGGGGTTTCAGGGGAATTCCCAGGGTTTCCTCTGTCCCCCCCCCACTCCCCGCGCTGCCCCGGTCACTTTCGCGTCTCCCAAGCTGCGGCTCCGGGATCCGCCCGGGGACCGGGGACTGCCCTGTTACCGAGAGCCCCTGACCCGCAATTCCCGGGAACGGGCACCCCCCGAACTTCCATTTGCGGGCGAACCCCCGTTCCTGGGCACAGAGACCCCCTTGAACGTTTCGGGGCACCGGAATCCCCCTTTAACCCCTTCCGCAGCCACGATAACCCCTGCACCCCCTTATCTGGAGCCTGGAACCCCCTGAACCCTGAATCCCGGGCACGGAAACCGCCCTGAACCCCGATTTCTGGGCACGGGGACCCTCTGCATTCGCTTACCCACCACCGGGCCCCCCTGAACCTCAATTTTCAGGCAGCAGGACCCCTTGAACCCCGGAATCCGGGAAGTGAACCCCCCTGAACCCCATTTCCTGGGCACCGGGACCCCAGTGCATCCCGTTATCTGGCCCTGGGACCCCCTGAACCCCTATTCCACTGCATCAGGACTCCCTCGAGCCCCCCATTCATGTGAACGGGGACCCCCTGCACCCCCTTCCCGGTCACTGGATCCCTGCCATGCCGTTGTCTGGCACCAGGACACCACTGAACCCCCATTCCCCTGCACCAGGACCCCCGTGCACTCCCTTATCCAGGACTGGAACCCTCCCAAACCCTCCATTCTCACACACCGGGACCCTCCCACACTCCCTTATGCATCATGGGGATTGCCCTGTTCCCCCTTATCCATCACGGGGATCCCCCTGCACGCCCTTATGCAGCCCCAATGCCCCCCCCGCACCCCCTTTCCCGGCCCTCCCCCTCTCAGACACCCCAGTCCCCGCTTTTCCTTGACCCCGGCACCCCCTGAACCCCCACTCCTGCCTTCCCCAGCCCCCACCCATCACCTTCCTCAACCCCGGGGATCTGCCCGTGCACCCCCTTTCCTGGGCACAGGGACCCCCTGCACCCCCCACTGCCCTCACCCCCCATCCTTGAACTGGAACCCCTGAACCTCCGTTCCAGGGCATGGGGACCCCCTGCACCGCCTAATCCGGGACTGGGACCCCCTTCCTGGACCCCCCTCACACCCCCCTGGGACCCCCCGCACCCCTTCCCGGCCCTCCCGCGCTTCCCAGACGCCAGACCCGCCCTTTTCCTTCACCTTTGCACCCCCAGATCTCCCAAATTTCCGGGTCCCCCCAGTTCTCCACTCCCGGTGCTTCCTTAAGGGGGTCCCAGGGGTTCCCAGGTGGTTCTCAGAGGGCTCCAGGGCGGTCGCAGCGGGATCCAGAGGGATCCAGAGGGATTCTCTGCAATTCCCCCGTCCCCTCCCCGCCCCGCCCTCCTCGGTCCCTTTCGCTTCCGCGTCCCAACCTGCGAGACCGGGATCTGCCCGGCGACCGGTGACGTCACTGGCAAATCGGACTGCCATTAGCGGGCAGGAAATAGCGGCACCAATGGCGGGGCCGGAGGCTGCTCTGGGGGCGGTGTCACGTCTGGGGCAGGGTCAGGTCTGTGGGCGGGGCATCAGCGGAGCAGCGCCATGGCTGCAGCGCTGGGTCTGGGGCTGCTCTTGGGGCTCCTGGGGGACCCGGGGGGCGCGACCAAAGGTGAGTGGGAACCCCGAAACCGGGAAACCCCTGAACTTCCATTTCCGGGCACCGGGACCCCCCGAACTTCCATTACCGGGCACCGGGACCCCCCCGAACTTCCATTTCCGGGCACCGGGAACGCCCTAGACTTCCGTTCCTGGGCAGGGGAATTCCCCCGAACCACCATTTTGGGTCTACTGACCCCTCTCCATCCCCTTCCCCAGCACCGGGACCCCTCTGTACCCCCTCATGTGGCACCGGGACCCCCCTGAACTCCCATTCCTGGGCAGGGAAACCCCCCTGACCCGCCATTCCCGGGCATCAGAATCCACTGAGCCCCCATTCCTGAGCACGGGGACCCCTTGAGCGCCCATTTCTGGGCATAGGGACCCCCTGATCCCCCTTCCCCAGCACCGGGACCCCCTGAATCGCCATTTCCCGACACCGAGACCCACTCGAACCCCGAATTCTGGGAAGAGAATCCTCTGAACCCCCATTCCTGGGCACGGGGACCTCCATGAACGTCCATTTCCTGGCGGTGCGGCTCCCCTGCACTCCCATATCTGGCCCCGGGACCCACCGGATCTCCCATTCCTGCGGTTCAGGATCCCTTTAAAACCCGAATCTCGGCACTGGAACCCCCCTGAACCCCCATTTTTGGGCACGGGGCCACCCCTGAATCTCCATTTCCGGGCATCGGGACGCCCCTGCACCCCCTTTTCGGACATCTTACTTTTCCCAGGCTCCAGACCCTTTGAACCTTTCCCTTGACCTTTGGACCCCTCAGATCTCCCAACTTTCCGTGTCCCTCCCGTTTTCCTCTCCCACCTCTTCCTGAAACGGGGTTCCAGGCGTCTCGGGGGGGTCGCAGGGGAGATCCAGAGAGATCCAGATGAACTCCCTGGAATTCTCCCTTTCCCTCTGTCCCCTTCCCCCGCGTTCCCTCGGTCTCTTTCTCTTTCCCGTCTCCCAGGCTGCGTCCCCGGGATCCGCCCGCCTCTCCCAGCCCCAGACCCCCCTTTCCGTGACCCAGGGACCCCCTGGAGCCCCATTCCTGCCTTTCCCAGCTCCCAGACCGCACTGCCCTCAACACCGGGGACCCCTGGACCCCCTTTGGTGGGCACAGGGACCCCCTGGATCCCCCTATGCCACCTCTCCCAGTCCCTTCCTTGAACCTTGGACCCTTCCCGGCTCTCCTCATTCCCCATCCTTCCTCCCCTGCCAATCTCTGCACCTTTCCAGTTCTCCATCCTCTGCTCATCCTGTGGGGGGTCCCAGGGGGTCCAGGAGGGTCCCAGATGGGATTCTGGGCCCCAGGACCCCCTGAATTTTCAGTTCTGGGCACTGGGACCTCCCTGCACTCACTTTCCCATCCATCCTTTCTTCCCCAGTCCCCAACCCCCCCTTTTCCTTGTCTCTGAGATCACCTGGACCCCATTCCTGCTTTTCTCAGCCCCCAGACACCCCTTTCCTCTGCTTCAAGGACCCCTGAGCCTCCCATTCCCAGGTCTCCCCACCTTGTGATCCCTTTCCTTGGCACTGGGGACCCCTGGACCCCCTTTCCTGGGCACAGGGATCCCCTGGAACCCCCATCCCACTTTCCCAGTCCCTGCCTCCCCCTCTCCCCGTCCATAACACTGGAACCCCCTTGAGCCCCCATTCCTGGACACCAGGACCCCTTGCCAGCCCTTTCCTGTCCATCCCACCTCTCCCACCCTGCACACCCTTTCCTTGGCCCCAGGATCCCCAGACCCCTTCCCAGCTCTCCCAGTTCCCCTTTCATTGATCCGTGACCCCCTCAAGCCCCCCAAATCTCCGTGTCCCCCCAGTTCTCCACTCCCTGCATTACCTGCAAGTGGCGGTGTCAGAGCCCAGCCCGGGAATCCCCCAGTACATGTCCATGGGGTACCTGGATGGGATCCCCTTTGTGCGTTACGACAGCGAGAGGGGCTGGGCAGAGCCGCTGACACAGTGGATGAAGGATGGAGCCGAGCCGGAATATTGGGAAAGGCAGACCCAGATGAATGAGGGGAACCAGCACGTGGCTGCCAGGAACCTGGAGACACTGCAAGAGCGATATAACCAGAGCGGGGGTGAGTGGGGGGATCTGTGGGGCTGGGATGGGATCTGTGGGGCTGGAAGGGGAACTGTAGGGCTGGGATGGGGATCCATGGGGATGGGATGGGATCTGTAGGTCTCGGATGTGGATTCACAGGGCTCCAGGTGTTTGAAATGGGGATCCATTAGACTGGGATGGGATATCTTGTGATCCATGGGTTGGGATATGGATCCATGGGCCTGGAATGGGATCTATGGGCTTGGGTTGGGATCCATGGGGCTGGGATGGGATCTGTGAAGCTGGGATAGAAACTGTAGGACTAAGATGGGGATTCATGGGCTTAGGATGGGGATCCATGGGACTGGAATGGGAACTGTAGAGCTGGGATGAGGATCCATTGGGCTGGGATGGGATCTATAGGTCTCGGACATGGATTCACAGGGCTCCAGGGGGCTGAAAATGGGGATCCATTAGACTGGGATGGGATATTTTGTGATCCACAGGTTGGCATATGGATCCATGGGGCTGGGATGGGAACTGTGGGGCTGGGATAGGAACTGTAGGACCAAGATGGGGATCCATGGGGTTAGGATGGGGATTTGTGGGGCTGGGGTGTGATCTATAAGTCTCAGGTGTGCATTCACAGGGCTCCAGGGGGCTGAAACAGGGATCCATTAGGCTGGGATGGAATATCTTGTAATCCATGGGGCTGGGATTGGATCCATGGGGCTGGGCTGGGATGGGATGGGATCCGTGGGGATGGGATTGGATCTGTAGGGCTGAGATGGGATGGGATTCATGGGGCTGGGATTGGATCCATAGGGTTGGCATGTGCATCCATGGGGCTGGGATGGGATCTGTAGGGCTGGGTTGGGATCTGTTGGGTTGGGATCCATGGGATTGGGATGGGATCTGTGGGGCTGAGTTGGGATCCATGGGGTTGGGATGTGGATCCAAGGGGCTGGGAGGAGGCTCTGTGGGTCTCCATTAGACTCTGGGGCTCCATAGGGCTCTGTGGGGCTGGGACACAATTCCACGGGTCTCTGTGGGTACAATCCCCCCAGGTCTCCATACTGTACAGCGGCTTTCTGGCTGTGAACTCCTGTCTGATGGGAGTGTCCGTGGGTCCCGCTGGGAGGGCTACGACGGAAGGAATTTCATCTCCTTTGACCTGGGATCTGGGAGATTCATGGCAGCCGACAGCGTTGCTGAGATCACCAGGAGGCGCTGGGAACAGGATGGGACCGTGGCTGAGAGGCACCTGAATTACCTGAAGCACGTCTGCCCTGAATGGCTCCGGAAATACGTCACATATGGGCAGAAGGAGCTGGAGCGCAAAGGTGGGAGCAGAATTCCTGAGGAGATTTGGAATTTTGGAATGGAGGACTTGGGAACATGGTCATTACTGTGGGAATTCCATGGGTAGATCTTGCCACCATCACATTCCCATCAAATTTCATGGTCAGATCTCACTCTTATCCCATTCCAGTGGGAATTCCACGAGTAGAGTTCACCCCAATGGTGGATTCCACTATTATCCCATTTCAGAGCCCCCTGATGTCCACGTGTCCGGAAGAGAGGAACATGGGACGCTGATCCTGTCCTGCCACGTGTACGGATTCTACCCCAACACCATCGCAGTCAGCTGGATGAAGGGGGGTGAAACCTTGGATCAGGAGACGGAGTGGGGCGGGATCGTTCCCAACAGCGACGGCACCTTCCACACCTGGGCCAGGATCGAGGCGCTGCCGGAGGAGCGGGAGCAGTACCGGTGCAGGGTGGAGCATCCCGGAATGCCAGAGCCTGGGATCTTCGCTTGGGGTGAGGCTGGGAATGTGGGGATTGGGAATTTGGAATTCCTAAATGGGGATTCCCCTCACCCTCCTCACTATCCTGCGTTTCCCAGAGCCGACATCTGGCGGGAATCTCACTGTGGTGGTTGCTGTGTCCGTCATCGCTGCCATCCTCATCCTCATCGTCCTCGGATTCGGCGTCTGGAAGCTCCAATCCGGTAACACACGGGATGGGGGTTGGGAAGGGACACGGATCCACTCGGCACCGTTCTGGGAATCCTGTGCCACTGACTCTGATCCCACTTTGTTTCCACAGGGAGGAGAGACTGGAAGGGATACAACCCAGCAGCCGGTGAGTTCCAGTGGTTGATCCAGCTCTGGATCCCCTCTGTGTGGATCCCAGGATGGATCCTGGGGCTAATCCCACTGTGTGATCCATGCTGGAATCTCATGGATCTTCTCTTTCTGCAGGAAAAGATATGGGAATGAATGGCTCCACTGCAGGTACAGCATGGGATCAGGGTGGGATTCCAGAGGGGGATCGGGGCCGGATGGACAGACTGGGATCGGGGAGGGATTTCTGATCAGAGCAGGGTCCAGAGTGGGATCAGGTGGAATTGTAGAGTGGGATTGGGGCTGGATTCTGGTGTGGGATCAGGAGGGATGGATGGAGCAGGGTTGTAGCAGAGTGGATGGAGTGGGATCGGGTGGGATGGATGGAGCAGGGTTGCAGCAGGATTGGGGTGGGATCATGTGGGATTCTGGAGCATCTCCTGCTCTCCATGGGCTCCAGCCAGGCCAACCTGTGGAATGGGGACAGGGACAGGGTGACACCATGACTCTCTCTCATCCTGGCAGGAATCGCCGCCTGAGCAATCCATGGAGTTGGATCTGGCCCCTTTCCTCTTCCCTGGAAAGCTGAGAGCTGCCAGCAGAGCTCATCCTGCTGCTCCCACCCACCCCACAGCTCTTGCTAACAGATCCATTTCCCATTTTCTAATGCTTTAAAGGCAAGAACCACAAATATTCACAATGCTTCACTTCTGGTGTGAAACTATCCTGCTTTGGGCAATAAATCTGGGTTCCTTCCTCCGGTGTCTGGCAGTTCATCTCTAGGAGCCAGGAATGGGAATGGGGTCACTGGAGCAGGGATGGGGACACCAGGAGCAGGATGGGAGATCAGAAGCTGGACTGGGACACCAGGAGCAGGATGGGGGCTTGCCAGCCACACCCGGCTCCATCTCCTCGGATTAATTTCCCGTTCCGTGTCCCATGTCTGAGGTGTCCCCAGAAGGGTTTGGCCACGCTGGGCTCCTGGAGGGACAGTCAGATGGGGGGAGGGGTCAGGCCAGGCCTTGTTGTCCCCAGAGGTCCTTGAGTGTCCCAAAATCAGGGCTCAGGATCTCAGAGAGGTTCCCTGGCCATGACCACGGCCATGACACGAGCATGAGATGGCCGTGAGAATGACCATGAGTGACACAACCCTGAGATGACCATGACCATGGGATGACCGTGACTGTGACCATGACCATGACACAACCACAACCCTGACCATGAGATGATTTGGACCAAGAGATGACTGTGGCTTGGCCATGCTACAACTATGGCCTTGAGGTGACCCTGACAGGATCGTGGCCATGAGATGACCATGAAGTGACAATGACATGATCATGAGATGACCATTACAGTGACGTGACCCTGAGCATAAGATGATGGTGATCAGGAAATGACCATGACCATCACTATGAGATGGCAATGACCATGACATGACCATAAGATGAATATGACAATGGGATGACCATGAGATGACCATGACACCACCATGGCCATGAAATTATGAAGGCTTTGAGATGACCATCACTATGACTATGACACGATCTTGACCAAGAGGTGACCATGAGATGACCACAATCGTTTCACACCATGGCTATGTGGTGATCATGACCATGAAATGATCATGACGCAGCCATGGCTGTGAGACAATTGTGACCATGAGGTGACTGTGAGATGACCATGAGATGATCATGACCATAAGGTGATGGTGATGACCATAACTGTGGGGAATAAGCCTTACAGAATAAGGACCTTTCCCACCTTTGTTCAATCCTGTTTACTTCTGTTCACCAAAAGGCATTCTGGGGAGGTTCAGCTGTGGGTCGATGGCCAGAGAGTTGGTGGTTGGTGGTTGCCTCATGTGTGAGGCAGGGATTGGCTGAGGAGATGCGTGGACACCACATGATCAGAGAGAGCCGACTGGGTAAAGCTGATTGGACAAATCAATAGCAACACTGCAGTGGCAGGCAAACAATGCATGCTTATTTTTGTTAAGTTTGGGGCAAGTTTTGAATATAAAAAAGATCAGCTGGTTACAATAAACAAACTTCTTTGGAACAAGCAAGAAGGTCCATGTGTCCTTGTTCCTCATTGCTGTGCATGACCATGAGGTGACCATGACCATGACTGTGATCATGACACAACCATGACTATGAGATGACCATGATGATTGTGGCCATGAGTTGACCATGAAACGATCTTGAGATGACCATGACCATGTGAGGACCATGACTGTGACCATGTCCACTATATGATCATGACCGTGAGAGGACTGTGACCATCGGATGACCATGACATAGCCATGAGCATGAGATCGTGACCATGAGAGGACCATGACCTTGAGGTGATCAGGGGATGACCATGAACATGAGATGAAGATGGTGCTCAGTAAATGACCACGACCATGACATGACTATGACCATGAGTTGACCATGAGATGACCATGACCATTTAATGACCGTGAGCATTTCATGACCATGACACAGCTGTGAGGTGATCAAGGTCATGAGATGACCATGATTTGACCATGGCCATGGGGTCATAAAGACCACGAGATGAGCAAGAGATAACCATGGCCATGAGACAACATATAACAATGAGACAACCATGACCATGAGATGATTGTGACCAAGAGATGACAATGATATGACCACAACACAACCATGGCCATGAGACAACATATAACAATGAGACAACCATGACCATGAGATGATTGTGACCAAGAGATGACAATGATATGACCACAACACAACCGTGACCGTGACCGTGAGGTGACCATGAGACAACATATAACAATGAGACAACCATGACCATGAGATGATTGTGACCAAGAGATGACAATGATATGACCACAACACAACCGTGACCGTGAGGTGACCATGATGTGATCGTGTGATGACCCTGACCATGTGGTGACCATGACTGTGAGATAACCATGGCAGGACTATGAATATGAGATGACCAAAACAGAACCATGGCCATGACATCACCATGACATGACCTTGGCTATGAGACAATAGTGACCATGAGGTGAGTGTGAGATGACCATGAGATAACCATGACCATGAGATGATGGTGATCAGGAAATGGCTGTGACCTTGAGGTTATCATGACCATGACACAACCACAGCCATGAGATGACCATGATATGATTGTGGCCACGAGTTGACCATGAGACGATCATGAGATGACCATGACCATACAATGACTTTTGACTATGACTATGACATGGCCATGGTTATGAGATGACCATTCTAATGAGATGACCATGAATGTGAGATTACTGTGCACATGTGATGACTGTGACCAAGAGATGACCATGAGATGACCATGCTCGTGAGATCATAGTGATCTATTTGCAAATAGAGATGGGTTGGTGGGAGATGTGGTAGTTGGAGGCCACTTGGGGCATAGTGATCATGGAATGATAAAATTCTCAATATTTGGTGAAGTCAAGAGGAGCATTAATAAGACTTTTACACTGGACTTTTGGGAGGCAGACTTTGGCCTACTCAGGAGACTTATTGAGAGAGTTCCTTGGGAAGTAGTCCTTAAAAACAAAGGAGTTCAGGAAGGGCAGGCATGCTTCAAAATGGAGGTCTTGAGGGCACAGGAACAGACTGTCTCTGTGTGCCAAAAGATGAGTCAAAGAGGCAAATATCTAGCCTGGATGGACAAGGAGGTTTTGGAAGAACTCAGGAATAAAAAAAGGATGTATTATCTTTGGAAGGAGAGTCAGGTCTCTCAGGAAGTTTTTAAGGGGGCTGCTAGAGCATGCAGGAAAAAAAAATAGGGAGGCTAAAGCTCGGTTTGAAATTAAAACTGCAACTTGCGTAAAGGATAACAAAAAATGTTTATATATATATATATATATATATATGGTAAAAGGAAGAGTAAGACCAACCGACCAACTTTTGTTCTTTACTGGATGAGGAATGGAACTTAATAACTGCAAATGAAGAGAAGGAAGAGGTACCTAACGCGTTCTTTGTCTCAGTTTTTCGTGAGAAGACTTGCCTTCAAGGACAACTGTGCTCTTGGGCTGCTCAGTGGTGTCAGGGAGCAGAGTGTATCCCCCATTATCCAAGAGGAGGCAGTCAGAGAACTGCTGAGATATTCATAAATCCATGGGACCAGATGGGATCCATCCCAGGGTGATGAGGGAGCTGGCAGATGAGCTTGTGAAGCTGTTCTCTCTCATTTACCAGCAGTCCTGGCTCACTGGTGAGGTTCCAGATGACTGGAAGCTGGCCAATGTGAGAGCCATTCACAAAAAGGGTGGGATGGAGGATCCTGGTAATTATAGGCCAGTCAGTCTGACCTCAGTACCAGGTAAGGTTATGGAACAGTTCATACTGACTGTCATCACACAGAACTCACAGGATGGCCAGGGTATCAGACCCAGACAGCAGGGGTTTAGGAGGGGTAGGTCATGTTTGACCAACCTGATCTCCTTTTATGACCAGGTGGCCCTCCTGGTGGATGTGGAAAAGGCTGTGGATGTTGTGTACCTGGACTCCAGAAAGGCCTTTGACACTGTCTCCCACAGCACACTCCTGGAAAAGCTGCAGCCCATGGCTGGGACAGGAGCACTCTGTGCTGGGTTAGGAACTGGCTGGATGGCCGGGCCCAGAGAGTGGTGGTGAACAGTGCTGCATCCAGCTGGCAGCCAGTCACCAGTGGTGTACCTCAGGGGTCTGTGCTGGGACCAGTTCTGTTTAATATCGTTATTGATGACATGGATGAAGGGATTGAGTCTTTCATTTGTAAGTTTGCAAACGACACTAAGCTGGGAGCGTGTGTCCATCTGTTGGAAGGTGGGAGGGCTCTGCAGACAGAATTGGAATGGTTGAATGGATGGGCAGAGTCTAACAGGATGAAGTTTAATAAATCCAAGTGCCCAGTCCTGCATTTTGGCCACAATAACCCTCTGCAGTGCTATAGGCTGGGGATGGTGTGGCTGGACAGTGCCCAGGCACAAAGGGACCTGGGGGTGCTGGTCAACAGCCAGCTGAACATGAGCCAGCAGAGTGCCCTGGTGGCCAAGAAGGCCAAGGGCTCCTGGCCTGAATCAGGAATGGTGTGGCCAGCAGAACTAGGGAGGTCATCCTTCCCCTGTACTCGGCACTGGTGAGGCCACAACTTGAGTGCTGTGTCCAGTTCTGGGCCCCTCAGTTTAGGAAGGACATTGAGACACTTGAGCCTGTCCAGAGGAGGCAACGAGGCTGGTGAGAGGCTTGGAACACAAGCCCTGTGAGGAACAACTGATGGAGCTGGGGTTGTTTAGTCTGGAGAAAAGGAGACTCAGGGGTGACCTTATCACTCTCTACAGCTCCCTGAATAAGGTGATTGTAGTCAGGTGGGGTTGGTCTCTTTCTCCAGTCAGCACTGACAGAATCAGAGGACAGAATCTCAAGCTGCATCAAGGGAAATATAGGTTGGATATTAGGAAAAGGTTTTTTACAGAAAGGGTGATAAAGTTCTGGAATTGCCTGCCTGGGGAGGTGGTGGAGTCACCATTCCTGGATGTGTTCAAGAAAAGACTGGATATGGCACTCAGTGCCGTGGTTTAGTTGAGGTGTTGGGGCATGGGTTGGACTCAATGATCTTTAAGGTCTCTTCCAACCTCGTGATTCTGTGAATTCTGTGACCATGAGATGGCCATGAGCTGACCATGATGTGATTGTGACCATGAGATGAGCATAACAATGAGATGACTGAGAGGATGCATGATGACTGTCAGCAAATGACCGTGACCATGTGATGGCCATGACTGTGATCATTAGATAACCATGACCCAAACGTAGCCCAGAGATGACCATGATAAGATTGTGGCAAATGTGTTGAACATGAGATGATCATAAAATGACCATGACAATGCGATGACCATGACCGTGACCATGACACAATCATGACCATGGGATGACCATTACAATGAGATGACCATCAGCATGTGATGACTGTGACCAAGAGATTATCACAACACACCATGGCCATGTGTGATGATGATCATGACATGACTGTGAGATGACCATTATAGCGAGATATCCACAAGAATAAGATGATGGTCATCAGGAAGTGGTCCCCAAGAAATGACCATCACCCTGAGATGGCCATGAGCTGACCATGCCCATGACACAGCCATGATCATAAGGTGACCATTACAGTCAGATGACCATGAATGTGACCGTGACAGGACTGTGACCATGAGATGACCATGAGCAGGAGATGATTGTGACCAAGACATGACCACAATACAACTATGGCCATGTGGTGATCAAGACCATAAGAATGAGGCCTTAAGTTTTAACTTCCATATTTTCCATATTCTGTACTGTGCTAGTATATAACTCTGAACTTCATATAAAGTGTTAGCAAGTTCTCTTGTGAGTCAAAGTGGAGTTGGGGGGGACACAAACCCACCCCTATAATCAGCAGAGCAGGGACGGAGCGGGGGTCCCGGCCGGGATGGAGCCCACGGGGAGGGGCTGCGGCCGCCGGCGGCTCAGGAGCTCTGTGGGCAAAGAAAAGGGGATGACACCGGGCTGGGGGGCCCCGGGGGGAGCGCACACACCCCGGGGGACGGGGGGACACGAGTCCCGGGACCTCCCCTCACCTTCTTGCACAAGTAGAAGCCGAGCCCCAGCGCCAGGAAGACGAAGCACAACACGGAGTTCGTAAACCCTGTCAGCATCTTGCTGTGGGCAGCTCCGGCGGCAACTCTGCGGGGTCCCATGGGCTCGGTTTTGGGGTCCCACCCTCCACTTCTCCCCACTTTCTCACCGTCTCCCACCCCTAACTCACCTCCCCCCCCGCCCTCAGCCCATCCCGCTCTCCCTTTGGGGGGTCCCCTCCTCCTCCCCCTCCATTCTGGGCTCCCCCCTTCACCCCTTTTCCCCCTTCTCCCTCCCTGTCCCAGCGCCTCCCGTCCCCCGCTTACCCGAGAGCTCCGCGCCCGCAGCCGGGGGGGCTCCCAGCACCACCAGTGCCACCAGCAGGGCCCCAGCTGCCGCCCCTCGCCCCATGGCCGGGGCCGGGCAGGGAGCAGCAGCCCCAAAGCAGCCGCGCTGCGCTGGGAGCGCCAGTCCGGAGCAGGGCGGGCTCGGCAGCGCCGCGCGCTCTCATTGGCTGCCGCCACTTTTGGGGTTCCGATCTCAGAGACTCCGCCACACAACTGATGATTCATCAACCCGCTCTCATTGGCTGCGGCGCGTTTTGGCTGTGTTTTGATTGGCTGAGGGGTTCCCGGGACGCTGCAGCCCCGGACTGGGGGTTTTTGGGGAGGTGGGGGGGGAACCTTGGGGCGCTGGGCAGGTGGGAGCTCAGGTGAGCCCAGCAATGCGTGCCCATGTGCGCAGCATCTCAGGGCTGCCCGTGGTGAGCGGTGACGCTGGCCCGATGCCAGGCACCCCCAGAGCCGCTCTGTCCCTGCCCCCGCCGCCGCACAGGGACAGAAAATGGAATCGAGGGTTCCTGCATGGGGACAAGGACTGGGAGAGATCCCTCAGCAAATCCTGCACGGGCACAACAGACCCGGCCTGGGCACACGGAGGGAAGTTATTACCAAATTACAGCAGCACAAGGAGAAGGGAAAGAAATCTCTCTAACACCTTCCCCCTGCCCAACACGGATCAGCCAGAACAGCGGTCACCAGGGCTCTGCCCAACGGGGGTCCCTGGGGATCATCCAGCCACGATCCTCCCATGGGGGATGGAGCTGGAGCAGCACACGAAGCTCTTCCCACACTCGGGACACTCGCAGGGCCTCTCCCTGGTGTGGAAGTGCTGGTGAGTGACAATCTCTGAATCCCACCTGAAGCTCTTCTGACATTCCAAGCACTCCTAGGGCCCTTCCCCAGTGTGGATCTTGTGGTGCTTGCTGAGGTCGGAGGTCCCACTGAAGCTCTTGCCACATTCCTCACACTCCCAGGGCCTCTCCCCAGTGTGGATGTTCAGGTGTTCCATCAGGGTGGAGCTGTAGCTGAAACCCTTCCCAGATTCCAAGCACTTGTGGGGCTTCTCCCTGCCATGAGGCTTCTCCCCCAGCTCTGAGTTCTGGCTGCATCTCCGGCCGCCTTCCTGGCTCAGGGGGGCTCTTTCCTCCTCACACCTCCCTGGGCTGGGTTTGCAGCCCCTCCACGTGCAGGATCTCTGGGGCTTTTCCTCATCCTCCATCTGGCCACAGCTTGGGAATGACAAACCCTGATTTGGGGGAAACCAAGATGGGAGCACCTTAGAGTAGAGGCTCCTTCTGCACAGTTCCATGTCTGGAATTCAGCAAAAGTCTTGTGTCCATGAAAATCTCCACAATGTCAAGATTCAGCCCAATAAACACTCCTAGGAGTTCCCTATTGCTGATCTCTCCACTTTTGGGGTTCCAGCGGTTTCCTTTCCTTGAGATCATAGGGGTCCAATGCCTCCAGGGGTTCCCCCTTCTCCAGCGTCCTGCTTAGGGATGATCCAGGGCCTTTTGGGGGTCCATGGGGTCCCTTCTCCCTTGATGCTCTACTTTGACATCCCAGGGATCCCAGGGGTCCCTCCTCTCCAGGCTCCCCCCCTTTCCAGTCTGCCAGGGTCCCCCAGCTCTGGGATCGCCCCTCTCTGCTCTCCCCACTCTGGGGGTCCCAGGGATTCCCCTCCTCTGCTCTCCCGGGGGTCCCCAGGACCAATGTCCTGCCCTGCCCATACTGGGCAATGGAACGTGGGCCCCCAAAGATCCCCCAAGGGGCTCAGCTTTGGGATCCTGCAAGATCCAAACTTATGAAGACAGAGAGAAAAACCTCCCAGGGACACCAGATGATAGTTGGGGTCAATTCCACAATCTGCAAGTTCCAAACACACAGCAATAAAAAACCCTCTCAGGGACACCCCAATGGATTTGGGATGAGCTCCCCCCTCCCCGCTCACCTGCAGGACGAGCTGGGGGCGAGGGTCCCGCGGCTGCGGCCACAGGGGGCACTGGAACCTCCTGCTCCTCCTCTTCCTGATCCTCCTTTTCCTCTCTCCCTCCTCCTCCTCCTTCCTAACCCCACCTCCTCCCCAGTTCCTGACTTCTGTGTATTTAGAGCGGAGAACCTTGCTTGTTTTTAGAACTAGAACAAAGATCCCAGATGGAACAAGGCTTGCTGCTTTTAGTCAGAAGTATCAGTGACTAAAGGTCACGTTTCCTTTGGTGTGGTGCCGTCCTTGTTCCTCCTCAGTGTTCAGGCTGGGCTGTGCGATGTCCTTGTTTGCTGCATTTTCCGAGTTCCTCTTGCACCCTTTGGGCCATAGGCTGTGCCCTGGGAGGGTTCTTTGTGCTCCTTTGTGACACAGGAGAACCTTCCAGGCGGTTTCTGCGAGAGCTGCTGCTGGGATGTCACAGGAACAGCGCCACGTCCCCGTGGTGTTCCCGTTGCTGTGGGACACGGAGGCCTCAGTGCCCAGAGTGGCTCTGGGCTCGTTGCTGGAGGATCCTCCTGCCCGAGGCATTCTCAGCAGCCAGCCCAGCCCTGACGGGTGTCCTTCTGTGCTTGCAGGGCTACAGGCTGCAGACGTGTGCAGCGCAGCCAAAATGCTCCAGCACGTGGCTGCTGCAGTTTGCACTCTGTACTCTGTGGCTTATTCGGGGTATTTTTTAACCCACTTGGCACGTAAGTAGAGGTTTTCCCTCGGTGCAGCATCAGTGGCTTTGGGCTTGCTGTGTGCTTTCTGTTCTTCCTCTGGAGCTGAGTTGACTTTGGAACCAAATTGCCATGAAGACACCATTGCTTTGGGAGAGCTCCTGCCCGCAGCTGCAGCTGGAAAAGGGGGTGTCTGCAGCCAGCAGAGCGTGCACAGCATCTGCAATGAGCCCTGGGGGGTTCTGTTCCCTCAAGCAGGGAGTCTGTGCCAGCAGAGCATGGAACTCCCTCCCTTTGCTGCTCCAGCCAAGAACTGACCCAGCCCAGTATTTTGTGCTGCTCTCTTGCTTGCTGTGGGAAGGGACTGTGGCTCCTGGAGGGATGCTGTGAAATCAAAATGCTCTCTCGGGGTTGCCTTGCTCCATGGCATTTCCCACCACAGGCAGTTTTTCTCCTAACAGCATCTGGTTCATGTTCCCTCTCCCATTGCAGGGCACCTCATGTCTACATTCCGAGCAGCTCCTCCTTCGGTGAGTGGGAAAGGAACCTTTGGTGTTTGGAATTGTGCAGCAATTGTGCAGCAATTGTGCAGCAAGTTGTGAGCTCAGCCTGTGGCAGCTGAGTGCCAGCCTGGGAGGCTGAAGGAAAGTTCCTGTCAGTGTCTTTGCAGCAGCAGCAGCAAAGGAATTCCCATCAGTTTTCTCCTTTTCTGCTGAAGAGCTTTTGAAGAGCTGCAGGTCTGGTTTTGCAGGCAGAAGATTGCTTGCTGGCTTTAGCCATGGTGGAATATTAAATTCCCAACAATAAGTGGCAATGTCGACTTTAGCCCATTGTTAGTTGGAACAGCTCGGAACCCAATTTCCTCTAAGTGCAGCTGGATGTCCAGCTGAGGATAAATAAGGTGATAATTGAGATAGAACTTCCTGTCTCTCACGCTGCTGTCTGTCCACAGGGCACAAAAGCAGCACCAGCACCTCCTGGAGGTCCCTCTGCTTCCAAAGAGGAGGCCAAAGAGGAGGAAGACAGCAGTGAGCTTCCCGCTGCTCTGGGGGACAATGGTGAACTTCCCTCAGTGCCGGGAGATGACAGTGAACTTCCCGCTGCTCTGGGAGACGAGGGCGAACATCCCGCGGTATGGGAATGCAACGGCGAGGCTCCCGCGGGGTGGGACAAGGACAGGGGACATCTCCCGGTGTGGGACGAGGATGGTGGATGTGCCCTGGAGTGGGACCAGAATGGCCAAGCTCCCACGGAGTGGGACGAGGACAACGGACAACTCACAGTGTGGGATGAGGATGGAGGACATCTCCCAGTGTGGAATGAGGATGAAGGACAACTTCCAGTGTGGGATGAGGATGAAGGACATCTTCCGGAGTGGAATGAGGATGGAGGACATCTTCCGGAGTGGGATGAGGATGGAGGATATCTCCCAGTGTTGGATAAGGATGGAAGACATCTCCCAGTGTGGAATGAGGATGGAGGACATTTCCCGGAGTGGAACGAGGACAACAGACAACGCGCCGTGTGGGATGAGGATGGAGGACATCACCCAGAGTGGGATGAGGATGGAGGACATCTCCCATCGCCCATCCTCCTCCCACAGGATGGAGGACATCCTGTGTCTTGGGAAGAGGAGAGTGAACATCTCCCAGCATGGGAAGTGGACAGTGACCATCCCCTGGCTTGGAAAGATGATGGCGAACCTGCAGTATTTTGGGAAGAGGATGGAGAAGCTGCAGCATTTTGGGAAGAGGATGGAAAACCTCCCTCTGCTTGGGAAGAGGACAATGAAGCTCCCTCTACTGTGGGATCCTGGGCTGAACATTCTGACAGCAGCACAGTCCTGCAGCCAGAGGGGAGAGGGGAGTGGTGCCTGATGCAGCTGAGTACGTCTGCTCTGTTCCTGGGTGCCCGAGCAGGTGCTGTGTGTGTGTCTGGGCATCAGCTGCACCCAGGGTTGCTCTGCAGCTGAATGTCACAGAGCCATTAATTGTCCTTCCCCAGCTGACACCAAGGGGCTCACGGCCCCAGGGAGTGGGGCTGGTTCTGGCTCTGCTGCAAGGCGGGCTCTCACTCTGGGAGGGAGCGTCTTCCACATTTTTTCTTTCAGGGAACACCGTGAGCGAGGCGGAGCCTGCCCAGAAATACCTGGAGGTGGAGCAGATTGGCCAAGGGTAAGTGCACGGCAGCTGCTTCTGCACAAGCAGGGCTGGGTGTTGTGCTGGTGCAGGATCAAGTGAGAGGTCAGGAGAGCCCAAAGCACCTTCAGACACTGGGCTACCATCCTGCTGTCTCTCAGTCCTGATCAGAATTGATAACTGTGGTCACAAGGCGCCATCAAAGGCCCCTGAGGCTGGCAGTGTCCTGCCTGCAGCAAGGAGCAGGACCTGGAAGATCTTCTGTCCCTGGAACTGGATTGCCTAAAAGAGCAACTCACCATCTGGTGACTGTCAGAAAACAGTTCTCAAGAATATTTTTTTCAAATACTTTGCTTAAAAAAATATCCACTGGTCAGAATTATCAACCTAATGGTTTAGAAACAGAAACCAGAGATGAATTAATAAGTGCTCTATTCTAGCACAGGTAGCAGACCCCATACATTCAGTAACAGACACAGAGCTGCTGCACTGTGGAGAAAAAAGCATCACCTGCCTGATGGCAGGGCTCTTGTAGAACCTGCAGGTCTTAGGCAGGAAATGGAAAAGGATGAAATGCATTCTTTTCCAGTTCTTTAGACACCCATTTCTCCTCCTAGCTTTGGAACTAAAGCAATTAAGCCTGGACATTTAGATTTGGTCCAGCCCAGTTCCTTTGTGTTGGGTCTCCGTTTCCTCTTGCACACCTTGCATGGCAGAGGGCTGGTGGCTGCTGTGCTGCTGTTGGAAGGGTCGATGCACCCAGGTGTTTGTGAATGCTGCAGGCAGCAGAGATCTCTTTTCTGATCTGGCTTGCACTGCCAGGGCCTAAAGCACTGCTTCTTTCTTCTCTGCTCTTTTGTCTCCAGGGCTTTCGGAACCGTTTACAAAGGACTCGACAGGGCCACTGGAGGAGAGGTCAGTGCCAACACGCCCAGCACGGCTGGCAGCTCTGCAGGGCTTTCCCCTCTGCTGGGAGCTGTGGCTGCAGCTCTGGGGGCCAGCAGAGCTTTCCTGCCCAGGCTGCTCCTCTGAAGGCAGAGCAGTGTCAGCCTGCAGAGCACAGCTGGGACAGACTTGGTCCTTCTCAAGTGCCAAAGGAATGGAAGGAGGGCAGCGGTGTCTGTCAGTGCAGGACGCCCTGGCTTGGTCTTCATATCTAAAAGTGTGAATGCATCAGCTGCTGGAGACTGAGGTCCAGTTTATCTTCATCCCAGCCTCAGACAGGAACATAATTTAGCAGTTTTTCCATCCTGCCTTTTATCTTCAAAGGGAACCTCAAGGCCGAATTAGGGAGAGCTCCTGCTTGGGCTCAGTTTGGGGTTTTAGTCCTACTTCAGCTGTTCACAGAGGGAGAGGGAGAGAAATGAGAAGATGGATGTCCAGAGCAAAGCTCTCTCCTAAATCCTGCAGTTGTGTTTGGGTCTGGTGTCAGTGACAGCCTGTGACAGGGATCAACTGAGCCATGGATGTGCATGTTTGCTTTGTTGTGCAATCCCAAACAGAGCCGTTGGATCTGAAATCATGACCAAATCCCATAGAATTGCTAAATGGTTTCTGGCTGTTTTGCTCTGTTTTTACATAACCAGAATTACCTCCTGCTTGCAACATGTGTTTGAATAATAATAATAATAATGAGAGTGTTGAGGCCATTTGAGAAGACTGTAGGTGCAGAGAATGTTGTTAGAGCTTTGAGGCTGACAGCTGAGGGACCATTTCTGCAGAGCTTGCAAGGCCAAATGTCTCTGGTCATGTGTCCTGTAAGCAGCCCCCAGCTGGCAGAGCAATGGGCCGTGGGAATGGCCCTTGCTGAGCTCTGGTG
The DNA here is from genome assembly GCF_035770615.1 of Melospiza melodia melodia. Taxonomy (NCBI): domain Eukaryota; kingdom Metazoa; phylum Chordata; class Aves; order Passeriformes; family Passerellidae; genus Melospiza; species Melospiza melodia. The sequence continues at coordinate 5,436,198 of NW_026948497.1, read as the reverse complement.
TCCCATCCCAAGGCAGTTGGGCCCAGCCCAGCTCCGTTGCTCCAAAAAGACTCGCTCCGTGTTTGCTGTGGCCTCCTGGCACAGACTCCTGCAGTTAAAGGCTGCAATGTCCCTTCAGGTGGCCATCAAGAAAATGAGTCTCAGAGGGCAGAACAGGGAACGAGCTGTGAATGAGATCCTGCTCCTGAAGGACAAGAAGAACCCCAACATTGTCAAATTTCTGGACACGTGAGTGCTTCAGCTCTTATCCGGTGTCCGGGCCCTGCGTTAACCTTTCCTGGCATCTGGAGTCTGTAGCCTGTTTTGAAAATGCCTGACACAGCCACATCTTCCCAAAACAACAGCCTGGCAGTTCACTCCCTCCATGTGCTTTTGTTGCTTTGCTTTGGTTTTTCCTTCAAGTTCCTCCCCGTTTGCTGTGTCCTCTAACAAGTGCTGATGAACCACAGCAGAAACTATTTCCCTTGGCTTCTTCTTCCCAGCCCTTTTCCGTTGCTACAGATGCCAGGAAGATCAGGTTCTTGTTTCCAGAAATGCCTCATTTGCCCATTTTTCACTGGCCTTGCCTGTTTCTGAAGGGACTTTCTGAAAGGTTTTCTGACTGCTTTTGTCCCAAGTGCTGCACAGCCTCCTCCCCTGGATAACCCTGGCAGTTGTGTTGCCTTGTTCTGCAGGGAATGGTGGAACTGATGAGTTCAGGAGCTGAACCAGCTGGGGCCAAGGGTTGTGGTTCCACATTGATCTGGGCTGTTGCTAAACTGCATTTTTCACCTGCTTGCAATCTCAGGCCTCTCCTTTCTCACAGGTGTCTCCTTCTCCTTTAGACTGTGCAGATTCCATGGGCTGTGCAGCCTGGCAGGAATGTCTCTCCATCTGATTCTGTCCTCATTGACAAGCGACCTGGAAACAAAACTCCACTCCTGGCTTTTCCATGGGGGAATTGAGCTCTGCACTTTCATTTCCATGCCATTGCTTTCCTCTTCCAGCTTCCTTGTTGATGGAGATGTCTGGCTGGTGATGCAATACATGGATGGAGGAACTTTGCAGGACGTTGTCAGACAGATACGCATGGCTGAAGGAGAGATGGCAGCTGTCAGTCGGGAGGTGAGGGATCCTGCTTGTCACTCCCATGGCTGGGACACGATGGTCCTTCCAAACAGGGCGTGAGAACAGGAGTGGCTCCGTGCTCAGAGCTTTGTTTCTGTGTTGTTTTTGTGAGCTGGAGAAGAAAGAGCCTCTGCAGTGAACGGCCTGCCAGCATCACTGCACTTCTGCTCTGTTCTTGTTCTCTCTCCTGCTGTTGTGGTACTCTCTGTCGGGTTTGGATTTGATTTGCTGTTATCAGCTTTGTCTTGAACCGTTTGCCTGGAGCTTGTGTGCACTGCACTCCTGGCCTGTCACAGCAAAGCTGCTTCTGGCACAATTCTGAACCATCCTTTCTTGTGTGATATATTCTGGCCATTGGTTTTTGCCCTCATGTTTCTTGTTCTCTCTCAGTGTCTGCAGGGCCTGGATTTCCTCCATTCCAACTGGGTGATCCACAGGGATCTGAAGAGCTCCAACATCCTCCTGGGCATGGACGGCTCTGTCAGGCTGGGTGGGTGTTCCTGGCCAGGCACGGCGCTCCCGGGCTGCGGGTGTGGGGCTGCTTCCCAGGGAGGGCCAGAGCCCCACAAGGGCTGCTGGGGGCACTGCCCGGCCCCTGCTGCCAGCTGAGAGCGGCTGCCCCTGCAGAGAGCTCAGGAGAGGAGCAGGGTGCCAGCAGTGCCTTTGCTCTGCCTATGGCCCTTCTTTGTGCTTGGTTTCCTCATTCCAGCTGCCTTTGACAGGGTTTGTTTCTGTCCTCAGCTGATTTTGGCCTCTGCGCTCAGCTCAGCCCTGAGCAGGACCAGTGCAGCTCCATGGTGGGCACTGCTCACTGGATGGCCCCAGAAGTTGTGACCAGATCTCCTTATGGCCCCAAGGTGGACATCTGGGCCTTTGGAATTGTGACCATCGAGATGGTGGAAGGAGAACCTCCTTACTTCAGGGAAACGGCGGCCATGGTAAGAGGCAAATTCTGCAGTGGCTGCAGAGGCCTGTGAGCACAGGGGGACCCTGCACTGGGAGCAGCAGCTGGAGGTTTCTGCACATGGGAAGGGAATTCCCAGAGGACTCCATCCTGAACACAGATGATTATTCTGCAGTCTCCACCAAAACTTTGCTTTGGGATTTATGTTGTTGCAGCTCTTCTGGCTGTGAGGATGACCTGAAAATGTGAAAGAATGCAGTATCTCTAATGTTGCAAGAAAACCCCAAACCATCCCCAAATCCCACCCACAAATCCCAACAAGTTTTCTGAAGGAGTTTCTAAAAGAGGTTTTGCAAGATGATCACCCCCCTGATTCTTCTCACTGGGAAAGTTGTCTAAAACCTGAAGATGATTGCTTAACATCCCCTTTAGAGTCTAACATATTTCTTTTCTAGTCCAAGCTACTTTCTCTTTGTCACCAATCCTGAACTTTCAGCAACACAAACCTCCTGTGTCTTGCCTGGCAGTTTTTGGGACAGGGCATCAGGAATGCATCTACTTGAGTGTCAGTGGCATTGCAGAGATGCACTTGATGTAAGAATCCTCTGAAATAACACAGGCAGACCACACTGACTGGAAAATGGCCTGTAAAGCTGATGTCCACATTTGGAGAAGCAAAATGTGCTATTTCTGATGGAGGTTCCAACGAACAAAGTCAGCCAGTGAAACTGGCTCTCAAGGCGAGATCATTTGGACATTGCAGTGGCTGTGGGAGCCCCAGGGTTTGGTTTTTTTGGCTGGCATAGCAAAATGAGCTCTGAGCAGCATCTGTGGCAGGGAGGAAAGTGCCCCTGGAGCTGGGGCTGAGGCCCCGGGGTGGATGTGAGCCCGTGTGGGTGTGAAGGGAGCTGGCAGAGCGCTGAGTTTGCTTTCCCTGCAGGCTCGTGCTCTGATCCGGCAGAACGGGACCCCGCAGCTGCAGGAGCCCCGGCGCCTGTCGGCTCTGCTGCGGGACTTCCTCGAGTGCAGCCTGGAGACAGACGAGGAGCGGTGCTGGGCTGCCCAGGAGCTGCTGCAGGTGAGGGCCAAGGGCTGCAGGGGAAGCAGCAGCGCCAGGGAGGGGTTTTCTTGTGGGGTCCCCTCCGACAGTCTCCAGTCTGGCTGCGTTCCACACACAGAGCAAGCAGAATCCTCACCTGCTGTGGCTTGGCAGGCTCCTTTGGAGCTCATCTGGACCTGGTGCCCCACAGTGAGCAGGGACATCTTCAAGCAGCTCAGGGGGCCCAGAGCCCTGCCTGACCTGAGCTTGGATGTTTCCAGGGAGGAGGCACCTCCCACATCTCTGGGCACCTTCTGTCACTGTTTCCCCACTCCCCTGGTTAAAACACTCTTCCTTAGATCTAATCTGAGCCTGCTTCCCTCTCCTGAGTTTCAAACCATTTCCCTTTGTCCTGTTGCAACAGAGCCTGTGAGGATCTTGACTCTGGAAAGTAACAGTTAATTTCTTTCCTTTTTATGCTTTTGGCAGCACCCATTTTTATCATCAGCCAAGCCTCTCTCCAGCCTGACACCTCTGATCACTGCAGCAAAGCAACTGAGGGAGCAGCGGAGGAGATGAAGCACTTGAGGGCAGCTTCTTGTTACAGTAGTTAGGTCAACTAGGTAGTTATGGTAGTTAGCACTGTTAGTTGGTTATGGTAGTTAGCACTGCTAGTTGGTTAGGGTAGTTAGGACAGCCTGTTTGTTATGGTTCTTATGACAGCCTGTTTGTTATGGCAGTTTTTTAAATAAAAACTCTTTTAAACCTCAACTGCCTTGCCGTGTCCCTTCCTTCTCCCGCTGTGCCTCAGCTGCCCGGAGCAATGTGAGGGGAGAGCGGGCCCAGCCTGGCCCAGAGCTGAGCCCCAGCAGAGCCCTGGCAGAGCCCAGAGCAGCCTCGGGCCCTGCAGAGTCAGCCTGGAAGGAGGCGCTTGGAGCCTTCTGGGCTGCACCCGGCTCTGGGTTACAAACTGGGTGTGCTGGAAAATGCCACCGGCTCTGCACGAGGGCAGAAGGGGCCCGGGGAAGGCCCAAGTGCTCCATGCAAGGGAAAAACCTGCCCTGGGTTTGTTATAAATAACTGGGTAGTGTTGGCTTTTGCTATTATGCATTGACTTCTGCAAATTATTCTTAATTACAACGATTTTGATGCAGTACAGTTTGTAATCACTTTTAACTGCTTTTGCTGCAGTATAATTTTTCAGCTTTTTGTGGCCAATGCCCTGGCCCCTGTGTAGCTCATATCCTCAGAACATCATTTATGGATGATGTTTAAGTTTGTGGACAGTGTGAAAAACATACATTACAGTTTTGGCTTTTGCAAAATATTAAAGTGGATGCCAGATGTTGTCCATTATACTGTTAACTTTTGCAGAAGTAGCTGTAGTTGTGAAATAATAACTAATGCTTTTATTTTTCTAACTAACTGACAATAATAACTCAGAGATATTTGTGAAATAGCTAATGTTCATTTAAAGTACTTGTGGAAATAGCAAAAAGCGTCTGCATGGTCAGATAACATTTAAGGAAGGGATGTGATGAGGAGCCCTGCCACTGACCCTTCCACTGTCAATAACTGTCACCTGCTGAAACCACAGAACAGGGGCCCTTGTGAGGGAGTGACATACAACCCTGAAAACAGCAATCCACGATTCCTGCACCTACTCTAAAAAGGCAAGTTGGGTGTCAAACCAACCTAAAGAATTCCTGGAACATGTAAACAAGTTAAAAGAAATGTTTGAATTACTATAACCATTAGGAATATGTATTTGACCAATGTAGGGGGAAAAGGAGATAAGAAGAGTTGCAGTGGTTAACAGGTGTGCCTCAGGCCATCGCCAAGCACCAGTGCTGTTATTCATGTCTCTCTAGTTATCCCTTATTAAAATTCTAAAAGTTCTGAAGCGTGAGGCTCCTTTCTCAAAACACCCAAGGTCCTCACCCCTTGTTGTTCTCCCAAGGCAGGATCTGTCAATCCTAAGATTTGTCTGGATGGAGAAGAAAAAGACTGCAAAGAAAAGGAAAATACATTGGTGTGGAGGCCCATGGGCCTACCATTAGAGTTTAATCTCCCACTCACGGAAGACTGGTCCCCAATAAGAGGAATAGATTTCGAGGTTATGGGAGAAGCTTGCTTCTCCCACAGATCTTTGCAGGCACATGCTCATTTATATTATGTTACCCCATTGGCCCGTTGGCCTAATTACCCTAGTTCACCCCCTATTACAGGTGTTTGGTTAGTCCCTAGAATATTCTCCTCTCTGTCCCTCCATTGGCCCTAATTTACTGCATTCCTCTGCCCCTGTTTCCCTATCAGCTGACCCAACCCTTAACCCCTCCTTTGCACCATTTTCCCCCATATCCATTGGACCCTGGCCCTCAGCTCCACCCTCACTACCCCTTATAAAAACCCCCTGTGCCCTCAGCTTTCAACCTTTGTCGCTGGGCCCTGTTTAGCTGTGTGCCCTGTTCCTGTACCAATAAACCCAGTTTGCTGAGATCATACCCAGACCCATGCTGCTGACTTTGTCAGCTTTATAAAGCAGCCATGAGCTTCGGGCTCCGGAGTGCCGGACGCTCCAAGGGCCTCGGCAGCGCCAGGACGCTCCAGGCTGGGACAGCCAGGCAGGGCAGGAGGAATCACTGCCCCTTTCTCCTCTCTGCTGCTCCATCTCCCAGCCCAGCATCGCTGCAGGACAGCCTCACTGCCAACGCCATCCTGCCAGGGATGGACTGCGGGGATCTCCTTCCCCTTCCCTCTGGCATCGAGGCAAATCCCATCTTCTCCTTGTCTCCCCTCCTTCTTCTCATTCTGTCACACATCCATCCACGTTCCTTTCTCATCTCCTTCTTCCCTTGTTCCCTCTTCTTCCTTCCTCTCCTTCTGCCTTTTTCTTTTCCTTTCTCCCTGTCTCTTCCTCTCCTTGTCAGTCTGGGGAGCTGTGAGGAGGTAAAACCCTCCCTGTGCTGGGAAGGGTGTGGGGAATGTGAGGAGAGCTTCAGGTAGAGCTCAGCCTATTCGTGGTGCCTCTAAAGATGGCAGTGTCAGATGCAGATATCCGTGTGGATGCAGAGATCTCCCTGCAGATCCATGGGGATGCAGAGATCCCCCTGCAGCCCGCGGAGCAGCCACGCTGAGCACGGTGATGCCTGAGAGGAGGCTGTGACCCCGCGGCCAGAGGGGCCCGCTGGAGCAGCCTGTCCTGGCAGGACTGACCCCGGGGCACAGTGACCCACGCTGCAGCACTTGGAGGGGGCTGTGCCCCGTGGGATGGACTCAGCTTGGAGAAGTTCCTGGAGAAGTCTCCGGTGGGAGAGAGCCCAGGGTGCAGCAGGGGAACGACTCCTGTCCCTGAGCAGAGGGAGAAGCCCCGGGGCATGAACTGAGCCCGGCCCCATTCTCTGTCTGCGACACTGCCGGGGTAGGAGGTGCAGCTGGAAGGAGGGAGGCGTGGGGAAAAGCTGCATTTAAGGGTCTCCACTTACTTCTCATTATCCTGCTCTGAGTTTTTGGAGTTCTCTGGCAGAAATCTCTCCCCTCCCCCACTCATCCACAGAGGTTTTGAGCCGTTTTTCCTTTTTGAGGGAAATCAAAGGTATGCACTGATGCTCCTAATTAGGGGTACGAGAAGTGAGGCTCCAGGGCTGAGCCGGAGCCACCGAAGCCGCAGTGCCGGGAAAGCCGTGGCGGGAGGTGCGGAGAAGTTTGTTTGTGTTTTCAGCTCAATCCCCCTCGGGCCCGGGCCCGTTCCAGGGCTGTTCCTCAGCTCCCGCTCTGCCCTCACGCAGCCCCGGGGGCCCTGAGAGCGCGGGGCGGGGCTGTGCCATGTGCAGAGCCCGCCCCTGGCTAGGATTGGCCGATGGTGCCGTCAGTCGTGGTTGTGGCGCGCTGATTGGTGGGAGCGGGGCGGAGCAGGGTCCCGGTGGCGGGCTGAGGGTGGCCGTGGCTGGGCAGCGGCGCCATTGTGGGAGCGTGTGTGCGGGCCCGTGAGCGGCGGCAGCGGCCGGAGCGCGGTGAGGCGGCCGCGGAGCTCGGAGGCGGCCGCAGCGCAGGTGGGAGCCGCGCTGGGTTGTGCGGGGGCTCGGGGCTGGCTGCGGGCCTCGGGGGCGGCAGGGGTCTCGGGCGGGTTCGTTGTGCCGTGTCCTGCCCGTGTTGGCGCTGGCGTGAGGGCGCTGCGGGAGCGGCTGCCCGCGGTCTCCTTGCGGCCGCTGCCTCGGCAGGAGCCGCTGCCGGAGCAGCGCTGGCTCGGCCCCGTTGCTGTGGCTGGGACAGAGGGGGCTGCCCCGTGCCCGGGGCTGTGCGGGGAAATTCCCGTGGCCGGAGGTTTCTGTGCCCAGAGGAGACAGAGGAGTCCTGTAAAAGTGACTTTATTGCTGAGCAGAGGGAGAGGCCGTGGGGCATTTGCCGTTCACTCTCTGCCACTGTTGTAGTTCGCAGCCTCCTTTTTATCCTCATTTTCCCGGCCTCATCTCCCTCTCCCTTTGCCCACTGGCTGAGGTACTTAGAAGGTTCAGACATGCCAACAGCATGTCCTCGTTAATGTGCACCCCCACTTATGCAGAACAGCCGATATTCACTGCTCTGTTAAGTCTTTGTTCTCCTGGAAGTTCAGGAATCTAACAGGACTTAGTCTGAGCAGTCCATGTTAATTAGTAAAATTTTTTGAAACTGGTGGTTTCTCCCTTCCTTGTCTACAAGTCCCTGACCCAATCTCCAGACAGATTCACTCAGTGATTTTTTTTTTTTTTTTCCCTTACTAAGTCTTCTTAGGTTTTGGGATTATTCTCAGTGCCCTCATTCCCTGTCCTTCTGTACCCGTTTCTGGATCAGGAGGCCTGGCTGCCGTCTGCATCCCCTCGCTCACCTGCTGAATGAGCTGCACTCTCAAGGTGTGGAGCATGGTACAAAGATGAGAGTTGCTGTAGCACATCCGAGGAGAAAAAGCATTTGTTTAACCCATGGTCTGCCAGGGAGCCACAAAACTGTGTCCCATTGCCAACCTTTTCACGTTTGGGCCGGAACATGAGCTGCTTTTTTGTTTCCTTTGTTATCTGTTTCAGCACTTTTCCTTTGTCATCTATTTGCCGACAGCAGTTTGAGTCATTGAATTTTCCAGAAACTCCTTTTTCTGCTAACAGATGATCTGATCCCATCCCATGGTGAAGTGTTGTGTTCCTCATTTCAGTGGATTGGTCAGCAAGAAGGTCAGGAGCTGGAGCTGTCTGGTTAGTTATTATTTTGAGGACAGCTTGAAATCTAATGATGCCATGGAAATGAGAAATGGGTTCTGTGGCTCCTGATATGAATTGGTTCGAGTTCCCAGGAGCTGGTCCATGGTGTTGTGGGATTTGTTCTGGTTGGCATTGATGTTTTTCCCATTGTTTGCACTTCCTCAGGAGCCAGGGCTGCATCAGTTGGCCAATTTTCTGTAATTTAAACATCAAATACTTGGGTTCCCAACTGCTTTCCTGAACTTTTGGTAGCAGCACCCCCCATGCTGTAATCCACCCTATATAACACAGACAGTGACAGCACATGTTGGATTTGGCAGAGGGATGATTCCTCCCCACTTTTTAGAGTGAAATTTTCACTACATTCTCCATTTGCTGTTTCCCTTTGCAGCTTCACCCGTTTCTGTTGCAGGGTCAGATATCCTCCCCCTGGGCTCTGCCTTGAGCTGTGCAAATTCCATCAGTGCCAGCAGGCAGAGCTTGGGGTGAGGGGCAGAGGGAATCAGCCCAATTCCTGCCCCAGGCAAGAGACCCAGGTGCATTGTCCACACTTTGCCCAGCAGTGTTCATTTGCATTTCTAAAGCTCCTCTCCAGGCTGACTAGAGCCAAAGCTTCTCTTCCAGGGCAGTAACCTGGTGACTCCCCTCTTCCTTTCCCACCCATTTTCCTTTGCCTTTTTTTGATGCCTGTTGTTTTTCCTTTTTTTAAACACTATTCTGTTAACTGTTTATGAGTTAAAGCGTCGCATTTCAACCTCTTCCAGTTTTTCCAAATGCATCCTAAAGGTGAGCATGGAGAAACACAGACCAAAATTGTGCCATCACTAAGAGACACGCACACACATACCCAAAAAGCCTCCTTCTCCGCAGAATAGAAATTGATTCTGACACCCCTGACCCAAACCCTACTGACCAAAAGAAGGATTATTAAGAAAAAAACCATTCTAATGTTGTAATCTTATCACCAAAATGGTGGGAAGAGCCAAAACTCTCCAACATTTCCAGTGTTAAAAAGTCAAGGAATTACTTGATTCTGGCCAGGATGTGCAACAGAAATCATTTCACCCACACATAGCCCAGGTGTGCAGAGAAAATTGTTGAATGACACGTGAGTTTTACTGGATTTTCCCTAAACTTTATACCATCCAAAACCCACAGAAATCCACTGGTTTAATGTTCATTGCTTTCAAGTTGTGTAGTTTTTAGTATTTGGTTTCTTATTGGACCTGCATTTTTTTCCCTCTGATGTAAATTAGATCCACAATCCTGGATTGCCTTCTCAACCTTTTCCAGACCAGGTGTCTCCAGCTCTGCCAGGGGCAGTGTCTGGGGTAGCTGATGAAGAAGAAGATATTGCTGTAGCAAGAAGATATTGAAGCCTTCCTGCTCAGGGCATTTCAGTGCCAGGCTCTCACAAGCACCCACAGCTCCACGGGTTGAGCTGAGCATGGGGCGGTGACCTGCGCTGTGTCTGATTCCCCTTCCTTAATAACAGCCTGTCTTGTAGCTCTTTTCCCTTCTGCTGCCCTTGCAGAGCCATCCACAAACACATTTTCTCCCTCAGGCCAGGGAATGTCCCATCATCAATCTCTCCCAGGCTGGGTCTGGAGCTCTGTCCCTTGAGTGCAGTCCTGGGTTCCTTGCCAGCCCCTCTCCAGGCTGTTCAAACAGGAGGCTGGGTTAAACCCTTGCCCTGTCCTCAGTTCTAAATCCTCCTGTGCCATTGAACAAGTTTCATACTGCAATGACCAAGCCCTGCTCATCCATTTAGAGGCTCTTTTGGTTGTCAAAGCTTTACCTTGATGCCAGACTTGAACTATAGGAGATCCTCCTGTTGTCATCAGTTTTCAGCTCTCAGTTCCCATGTGAGCTGTGTCTGCACAATTCTGCAGACAATGAAGCCAATCTCTGGCCACTGGGTTAAACATTTTAACACAAGAATTCCTTTGGCATGGCCCTGTTTAAAATCCACCTATAATTCAAATTCTTTCTCGCTGTCTGGGAGGGCCAGGGCAGGAGCCTCAGTTAATCTGCTTTTTAACACTTGAAAATTCTGTGATTCCTCCTTGTGTCCATCCATCCAGTTTGTTGAGTGGAGTGTTTTAGAGTGTGATGCCTGGCTCCAAAACCCTGCCTTTAACAGGTAGTGTGTAATAAGCTGTAAGCCCTTCCTTCCCTCTCTTGGAATAGGGTATTGATTTTTAAATCAATACAAGCAACCTCTTTTCCTTATTGCTTCAAAGTAATTTGATGAGGCTCCATAGCTAATTTCCCTTCTTTCCCTGGGACTTCCCACATTTGTGGCTTCACTTCAGCGTAGGCCTTGCCAGACATTTGACACAAAAGTTCAACAGCACAAGCCGCTGTATGACCTTTTACAATATCAAAATCCAGCCACCAACTCCTTCCCAGTAAATTGCAATCACAGTAGGAAGAAAAAGAAATTCATTTATTTCAAACATATCCCCTAGATCTCCTAATAGTGGTTGATTAAGTCATACCTGCTCATCTTTCCCACTTATTCCCTTAATAATTAAGCCATGCCTTGACTGTTTTGCCCCTTGGGTCTGAGATTCAGAGTGCATTGAGAGGCCCCAGTGTCCATCAGGAGAGGCCTCCTCTCAATGCAGACCCTGCCTGAATGTTTTCAAGGGCTGCAGTGTGGAGGGTCCCTGGTGTGATGGGAGCTGTGACAGCCCTGCCAATCCACGTCCATCAAGGGGTGGACTTGCTGGTCCTGAGGGTGCTGCTGTCTGTGCTTGCAGTGTCCTTGTGCCCTGCAGCTGGAGCCCTGGTTCCTTGCCAGGGGCTGTTTGGGTGGGCTCTCCCCTGCCGAGGAGGGCAATGCCTCTGCCAGGTGCTTGTGGCCGAGCCGTGCCCTGGGTGCTGAGTCCCCTTTGGGCCCTGGGGTTGATCCCTCAGGGGCTGTAGGAGCTGTGCCCTGGCCTTTGCCTTCAGCTTGGCCTTTTGCTGCTCCCTTCTTGCACTCACCTGCTGTGCCTTTGTGCCCAAGTGCTGCAGGGCCTTCTTGTGCCCCTCCTGCAGCCCCCTCAGTGCCTGTGGGTGCTCATCCTCTGACAGCTGCTAAGCTTCTGCAGAATCATTTGTTTTCCAGCGACTCAAAGAATATCTTGATCCTTGCCTTATAATCCGCCTTTCCCAGGTGTTCCTTGCTCCTCCTCCCTGTGCTCAGGGTGCCCTCCCCAGCCCGTATCCCAGAGCCGCTCCCTGTCCTGCCGCAGTGTCCAAAGGCGCCCCTGGCGGGCAGGGCCGGCAGCTCCACGGGGCCGGGCAGCGGCCGGGGCGTCCCGCAGCCTCCTGGGGGGCCGGGGGCCGCTGCCGGCCCTGCCCGGGGCTGGTGGGGTCAGGCAGCGCCCGGCGCTGAGCCCCGGCTGCCCCACAGCCCCGGCCCGGCCCCGCAGCTCCCCACAGGCCCCCAGCCCGTGCTCCCGGTGCCGCAGCTCTGCGTCCGGTGCTGCCGCTGCTTCCCACTGAGAAACCCCCTGAAACCCTGACCTCCTTGATTTCCTCTCCTGGAAACCGGGGATACAAATGATCAGCTGACTAATGTTGAGGTTAAGACCCTGTTGAAAAACATCCCAATCCTCAGTATTTTTCTCTTCCTTCTCCTCTTCTCTTTTTCTTACCACATAGAATCCTCCTGCTGCTCCTTGCCTTAACTGTATTGCTGCACACTCCCCTTCACCCAGTCTCTTCCCAGCACACCAACACCATGCATCCCGTGTTCTCCAAATCCCTTCTCCGCTTTCCTTATTGCCCCCTTGGGTATCCAAGTTCTTAATTACCTCTCGGGGAGTGTGCAAACTCCCTCAACCTTCTCCGAAGGGACCCTTCTGAGATATTTTGGGATCATCGTCCCTTTGGCACAGGACCCCTTCCCGGCTTTCTCTTTTCTATCCTGCATGGGTGCCCTGCCATGTTCACTCCCCAGAGATCCCAGTGCACTCACTGATGAGATTTTCAGTGCTCTTTCCCTGCTGACTCTTCAGAGCCCCCACTGATGTGTCACTCGTTTGTCTCCTGGTCACTCTCGGGTACCCAATCAATCCCCGGTGCTGCCACCCCCCAAGGGAGCCGATGCCCCAAAGTGGGTGAGGCACCTTCAGCTGCACTCCGCCGCCCTGGATGGTGGAAGGAATTCTGGATGAGTCCCAAGGTGTGTGGAAATAAAGTGGGATTGTGCAGGAGAAGGAGGAGTTGTAGGAGGAAGAAGAGGAGGAGGAGGAGCAGAAAGAGGTGGCACCACACGGTTCTATTCCTCTCTGTGTCTGCAGCCCCACCCCAGCCCCCCCAGCTTTGTGCCCCCATATAGCACAGGTGACCGGGGGAAGGGGAATCCATGATTTTAACCAGGGTTTAATCTTGATGTTTCTGAGCTTTATTGGGCAAATGTTGGTACTTTTGTTTTTGTGAGGGCTGAATATCCGTATTTTGGAGGAGGTTTTTGCTGAATATTGACATTTGGGAATTTTTTAATCTGCACCTTGATGTTTAGAGGATTTTTGTGCTGAATCATGGTGTTTTGGAGGTTGTTTCAGACACAAGATGCCCAGTGACTTTCCCACATGAACTTGGGCATGGAGGTATTCCCAGTCCAAGCTGCTCTCCTCTTGACTTTTTCCCTAAGCCAGGATTTTTCATTCCCAGGGCGTGGCCTGATGGAGGAGGAGGAAAAGCCCCAAATGTACCTCATGAAGAGGGGCAGCAAACCCTGCCCAGGGAGCTCTGGGGAGGAAAGAGCCCCTGTGAGCAAGGAATGCATCCTGCGACCCAACCAGAGCTCAGAGCTGGAGAAGCCTCATGTCAGGAAGAAGCCACACAGATGCTTGGAATGTGGGAAGTGTTTCAGCTGGAGCCCCACCCTGTGGCAGCACCAGGTGATCCACACTGGGGAGAAGCCCTTTGAGTGTGAGGAGTGTGGGAGGAGTTTCAGCCACAACTCCGTCCTGATCCAGCACCAGAGGATCCCCACTGGGGAGAAGCCCTTTGAGTGTGAGGAATGTGGGAAGAGCTTCAGGCAGAGGGGCCAACTGATACCACACCAGGTGATCCACACTGGGGAGAGGCCCTTTGAGTGTGGGGAATGTGGGAAGAGCTTCAGAGGAAGCTCGGCCCTGATTTGGCACCAGGTGATCCACACGGGGGAACAGCCCTACAGCTGCTTGGAATGTGGGAAGAGCTATGGGTGGAACTCTGACCTGAGAAAACACCAGCGCACCCACACTGGGGAGAGGCCCTACGAGTGTCCTGAGTGTGGGAAGAGGTTTCACAGGAGCTGCGATCTCCTCAAACATGAGCGGATTCACACAGAGGAGAGGCCCTTCCGCTGCCCCGACTGCGGGAAGGGCTTCAAGCAAAACTGCAAACTCACCATCCACCGGCACATCCACACCGGGGAGAGACCCTACGAGTGTTGGGAGTGTGGGATGAGATTCTCACAGAGCTCTCACTTGACAGAACACCAATGGAGGCGCCACTGAGGGAAGCCCTGCGAGTGCCCCAAGTGTGGGAAAAGCTTTGTGTGCTTCTCCAGCTCCATCCGCCATGAGAGGATCCACGTTGGATGATCCCCAGTGACCATTGTTGGGCAGAGCCCTGGTGATCCATGGTCCTGCTGATCTGTGTTGGGAAGGCACCTGGCTTGAAGGCTTCACATCTTCCTGGTTCCCTGTGGGCAGCTAGATAAATGCAGCAGCAGGAACATCCATTGGGACACAGACCAACAATGGGAATTCCTTGGGGAGAGCAGATTTGTCGACTCTCAACCCCATAAAATCTTTTGCGTTCAATCCTATCTTCTGCTGACATCAGGGAGTACTGAATGGTGTTGAAGTTATGTTCAGGGTGAACTATATGATGCTTGTTAGCTAGCTGAGGCAAAGAAGTTCCCTGGACTGTGGGGTTTTTCCCTTTTCTTTGAACCTGTTTAAACCTGCTCTGGCCTGAACACCCAGGGGAGCACTGGCAGCTCACACCTGTGGCCCACCAGGCCGGGCCTGGGCCGTTACATTTCCAGCACCAGAGGGACTGATAAGAGACTGAGTGAGCCAAGCTACAGCCCATGGAGGAACTTTGTGAGTTTGTCTCTCTTTTATAGCAGCAAGAGGTTTAATTGTTTAATATTGTTTAGGTTTTATTGTGTAATAAAGAGTTTTTGCCACTTTTCTTCAAGAAGGTCTTTTATTTTTCCTGAATCAGTTGGGGGAGGGGCCAATTGAATCTGCTGTCTCGAGGAACCCCTTTGTGGGTTCTCTCCCAAATTTGCCCTGAACCAAAGGACAAGGTCTTTTCCAACCTCAGGGATTCTACGATTTTGATTTCCTGTTGCCTGAGGGTCTTCCATAGCCAAATGGTGCAAAACTGGGGAAAAGATTTTGGAGACAGTAGGATAGGAACTCCACCAGAAAAGGTTCTTGCCTTCTACCTAAGCATGTGGATCCTCAGCCAGCATGGACACTGAAATCCTATTATTATGGCCTTGATTTTCTTTTAATTTCTCTTCATCCCTTTAAAATATCTAATCTTGAGGTAAAAGTAGACATTGAACTAAGACATGGGTGTGGTCATGGTAGAACACAGATATGGTGGGACACAGACATGGAGACTGACATAGGGACACATGGACATGGAGGGGGCCATAGCCATTCATGGGGACATGTGTGGACGCGGGCATGGATGGAGATGTGGGGAACAGTGACAGGGATGGAAACATGGTGGGGAGACAGCCATGGGTGAGGACATGGTGGGATATGGCCATGGCCGGTGCCATCGGGGAAACTTATAGGGCATGGGGGGGATGCTGGGTTTGAGGGAGTTGAGGGTTCCTGGGAGGGACCTGGGGCTTGCTGAGGCCTTTGGGGGCCCCCGGCCAAATGGCTCTCACTTTGCTGGGAGACCCAGGGGGAGGTTCTGGGGCAGCTGCTCGAGGACCCCCTGACCTGAAGCCCCAGCCAAGCATTGGGCTCCTGGAAGGGGATGAATGTCCTTGTCCCCAGGAGGGAAATCCCAGCACTCCCAGGGTGTCAGGGGCAGCTGAGAGACCACAGAAGGGAGGGGAAAGCCAGAGAGGGCTGTCACACTTCTAAGCTACATCCCACAAGTCCCAAAACTCAGGGATTCCTCCCAGGAAAAAGCATCCATGAGCTGCCATAATTGAGGGAAAGAGGGGATGTGATCCCTTGAGACTGAGCAGGAGGGGCCTGTATTCCCCAAAACCAAACACAGGGACGAGACGTGGAACTGAAGGCATGATGGGAAAGGGGTAGGAGTGCAGGGGAAAAGAGGATTCCAAGTGGGAGATAGATGGGATCCCCAGATTGAGTTGGGAGGGGTTATTGGGCTGTGGGAATGATCGGAGAGGAGAGGAAAAGTTGGGGATGGGATAGAAAAAGGGTGGTTCGGTGGGGATCCCATTGTGTCCCCATCACTTGATCCCTGGAGTGATTCTCTGGGGCTCTGGAGGGGAATGGATCTGCACTGGGTGGGTTCCCAAGCCCCCTGCCCATCCCTGGGGGGCTCATGGGAAGTTCCCTGGTTTCCTCCACCCAAATGCTGCAGCCATGGAAGAGAGAAGGGTGTGAAAAGAAGATCTGGAGTGGGCAGGGAGGAGGAGCAATAGGAAGAGGAGGAAGAGAGGAGGCGGAGGATGGGAAAAGGAAGAGCAGGAAGAGGAAGAGGAGGAGCCGCAGCAGAACCCCATGGTTTTCCTGCTTGCCCGCTGAGTCTGAAGCTCCCCTGGCCCTGGCAGCATCAACCCCCCAGATCTCACAGGTGAGCGGGGAGGGGGAGCTCGCCCCAAATCCATCGGGGGATCTCTGGGAGGGTTTGTTTGCAGGGGAGGGGATGTTTGGGTCTTGCAGGGCCCCAGAAGTGAGATGCTGATGCTCCTGTGGAAAACTGTGGAGGGTTCCTGTGGCAAACTGGCTGTAGTGGCTGGGGCAGTGGTACCAGTTGAGGGGGGACATTGATTTTGGGGATCTGATTTGCATCAGAGTGAGGAGAGCAGCAAAGGTCAATCCTGGAGCTGGGGGATCCCGGCAGCCTGGAGGGGTGGGGAAACCTGGAAATGAGCAGGGTCTGGGCCCATCCGACTGTGAACAGGGCGGTTACTGCTCGAGCTGGGCTTGGGAAGCAGGAGCAAGGGTCTCACCTGTTGTTTTTCCCCCAAGCCAGGATTTGTCAATCCCAAACTTTGTCTGGATGGAGATGGAGGAGGCTGCAAGGAAAAGGAAGATGGCATGGGACGTGAGGCAGGTGAGAAGGAAGTTGCTGCCCCTTTCCCCCTCTCCTCTGCTCCATGTCTCAGACCAACATTTCCCCTGGCTGCAGGACAACCCCACTACCAATGCCGTCCTGCCAGGGATGAACTGGGGGGATCTCCTTCCCCTTCCCTCTGGCACAGAGGCACATCCCATCCTGTCCTTGTCCACAGCTCCTTCCCTTTCTCATTCTGTCCTTCCTCCTACTTCATTCCTTCCTCTCCCTTTCTTTCCTTTTCTCTACCCCAGACACTGAGGTGCAGACAGAGACCAGGGACAGCAAATCCCTGCTGCAGAACCTCATGGAAGAGGCCATTTTGAGCAGCTCTATGGCATGGGAATCCAATGGGGAGGATAAGCCCTGGAGATCCCATATAAGGAGGAGTTGCAAACGCAGCCCTGGGAGCTGTGAGGAGGAAAGATGCCCCCTGTATCCAGAAGGCAGCTGGAGATCCATTTGGAACTCAGAGGTGGTGGAGACAACTCATGGCTGGCAGAAACCCCACAAGTGCTTGGAATGTGGGAAGGTCTTCAGCCAGAGCTCTGGAGCTCAGATGTAATCTGGCTTCAGGTGATCCACATGGGGAAACGGCCTTACAAATGTGGGGAGTGTGGGAAGGGCTTTGGGTGGAGCTCCAACCTCATCAATCACTGCAAGATCCACACTGGGGAGAGGCCCTATGAGTGTCCCGAGTGTAGGAAGTGGTTTCTGAGCAGCTGCAATCTCATCATAATGAGTCAAGGGGTAAGCTGGAAATGTATTTACAATAATTGAAAACTGTGAATGAGTCAAGGGGCCAGCTGGGAGTATAAGTGAGATAGTAGAAGATTACATATTTTAGCTAAGATTTTAAAATTAGTTAAGAAGCTAAGTTAACTAGTGAAAATTACATACTTTAGTTAAAGAGTAACAAATATATTAGAAAAGTAAAGCTAGGAGTGACAGGGATAGATGTAGCAATTATGAAGGAGCAGAGACCATAGAAATATCTTGCCTTAAGAATAATCAAACAGTTAAGAGAGGCTTGGATTGTGATCAGCAGATCAAAAAGTCCTGCCAACTGGCCATGGGTGAAGAGTTTACCATGAGAAAGAGAGCTTTCTTCTTCCCATATGCCCACTCCCTCATTTCAAAATCCGACTGACCCAATTAAGGGAGTGCAAGTGCGCAGCCATATTAGGTATTCAGCTGATTATAATACAAAGTGGGCAGGTAATGATTATGTACTATACCTCCTTAGAAACTGCTTGGATATGTAAAACCTTTCCTGTATATATAGAGAGCAGGAGTCTGCAACTCCTTGCACCTGCATTTGGAAATGATTCCCCATGTGTCCAGTGCTGCAATAAAATACCCTTCTTTTCAACTTTAATTAGTTGAAGAGTTGTCTGTCCGTGCTTCAGTGCATCAGCAGATTCACACAGAGGAGAGGCCCTTCCGCTGCCCTGACTGCGGGAAGGGCTTCAGGCGCAACTCCACCCTCATCACCCTCAGGCGCATTCACACTGGGGAGGGCCCCAATGAGTGTCCTTTGTGTGGGAAGAGATTCTCCAGAAGCTCTCACTTGAGCCAACACAAATAGGGGCACCATTCGGGGAAGCCCTGTGAGTGCCCCCAGTCCCGGTGTCACCCCCTTTTCTCTGCCCACAGAGCTCCTGAGCTGGTGGCGGCCACAGCCCCTTCCTGTGGCCTTGCACCTGGTTGAGACCTCCTGTGACTGGGCAGGGAGGATTGGGGTGTGACTGGGCAGGGAGGGTGTGGGCCAGGTGGGGAACATTGGGTGCTGTGGGTCTGCCCAGCAAGTGGTGAGTCATCAGACCTGCTCTCTCTGATTGGCTGACTCTTGTTCATCAAATTCTCTGATTGGCTGTGGAGAGGCCTGGGCATTGAGAAAAGGAATGGGAGAGATCCCACCCTGAGGACTGGCACAGGGACACCAGACCCAGCCTGGGCACAGGGAGTGAATTTATGACCAACCAAATCACAGCAGCACAAGGAGAATAGAAAAAAATCTCTCCAACACCTGCCCCACACCCAACGGGGATCACCCACAACAGGGCTTATTGACGATGAAGAGACGGGGAAATCTGAGTTTAGATCAGAAGCCAATTTTATTGAGTATACCAGGTGTTATATAAGGTTTGACTTGTATGGCGCTTATATAGGGCTCTATTTTTGGTAACAATTTCCCATTGGTTACACATTCTTCAGGACAACAGGTCACCTGGTAACTTTATCTTATCACTAAGTCTCACAATATTTTTCTTGGTCACTTCTTGCCCTGAGAACCTTTATCTGTGTCTGTCTTTCCCATGGTTTCTGCTTGATCAGGCCTCAGATAACAGGCCCCTTTATCAGTTCCACTGTACTCTCTGTTTTATTCCCCATACCTCCCCCTATCTGTTCAAACAAAAATACACTCTTACGTGACTTATCTATTAATTTTTTCACACACTGTAAAATACAAATAATAAGCATAACAATACATAATACAATGCCTAATACATATAAGGCTATTTTAACAAAATTTCTTATCCATCCACCAAGTTTCCAGTCCCTCAGAAGTTTTCCTAGCCCTGTAAACCCTGATACCACTGGGTAACCTTAACCACTTTCCCAAGGGCATAAGTCTGTTTTGGAGGTTAAACAGGTGCTGATGTGTTGTTGGGGTCCTGTTCACAAGGGTTCTCCGCTAGTGTTGGTGTTCAAGGTGAATTGTCAGGGCATGCACTCAAAGATTCTCAAAAAAGCTTCACATTCTTTGCTGGAATCCACTTGGGACCATTCTCTGTGGAGACACAAGCAAAACCTCTACCCCAGGTTGTGCATACTGACAGCCTGGTCAGAGAGAGAAAGCCAGATAAACTTTCGCAGGAATTGTTCTGGGGAGTTTTGAGAAGTCTAAGAGAAAGAATTAAAACAATCTTGCAGCTGGTGTTTTGAACAGTTGTTTTCTCATAAGATGTTTACTAAAGTGTGTTTCCTTAAGTAGCCAATCATGTGAAGTGTGTTGATTAAAGGACCAGTCAGGTCCACCTGTGTCAGAGCAGTGTATAAAAAGGAACGGATTTCTAATAAAATTATTATTAGTCTCCTGAAGAGAGTTAGACTTCATGTGTCACCTGACTCCTGTTCCTGACTCAATGGTGACGCCATGTGAACTAAGGATCAGGCCCCAATATCTTACCAGATTCTGGATCCTTCATTAAGGCAGGGTTTTTTTCCCTTTAGTTGCAATTGTGAATTACAATTAAAATGTCGAACAATCAGTGAGTTGGGGTTCATCAAAGAACAATTCAAAAATTTTAAAACATAAAGGGCTTTCTGCAGTCTCTTGGCAGGGGTGCCATCTCTGGCCCCCCCTTTCTGTTGTACCAAGAGACGTTTGAGGGAGCCATGAGCCCGTTCAGTGACAGATTGGCCTGTTGGGGAGTGAGCAATACCAGTTTTGTGCATAATTCCCTGTGGAAGTCATATTTTCTGGAAAAATCCCTTGACCCAGGATTCTTCTCCTGGGAAGCTGAGAAGCCTCAGAGAAAAAGGAAAACAATATTATCTCATTGCTTCTTCTGTGTTTTGCTGGTTTGGAATGTATTTGGAGATTGTTTATCCAACAGGTGATTGTTACATTGGTTTCATGTGAATTGTTTTGACTTGAGGACCAATCATGGTCAAGCTGTGTCAGGACTCTGGAAGGAGGCACGAGTTTTTCATTAGTATCTTTTAGCCTTCTGTAAGTCTACTTTCTGTATTCTTTAGTGTAGTTTAATATAGTTTTAGTATAGCATAATATAATATAATATAATATAATATAATATAATATAATATAATATAATATAATATAATATAATATAATATAATATAATATAATATAATATAATATAATATAATATAATATAATATAATATAATGGAATAGAATGGAATAGAATAGCCTTTTAAGAACATGGAAGCCAATTCATAATTCCTTCCTTGGTATGGGAACCCCACAAATATAAGAATTCCCCATAAGGCAATAAAGGTAGCAGCTTGACAGGAAGTATGAGCTGGGCCATCGCCTGTCTTTACTTCAGATGGTTTACCATGCATTGCCAAAGAAGCAACGTGTCTAGAGACATCTTAAGCTGTTTTCCCTGAATGGGCAGATGCAAAAAGAGCACCAGAAAAGGTATCAAGAGAGGAATTAATGTATTTTAAATGCTGAAATGCAGAAAAGTGGGTAATGTCTGATGCCAGACTTGAAGGCTCTGAAACCCTCTGGGATTAATACTTCCTACAACAGAGAGAAAAGAATACTTTTGGTAATCAAGACTAACAGCAATAATTCTTGAAGTTTGGGCTTTACTAATGCCAAAGTGCCAAATCGAAGTGACACCATTTTGGTGAAAAAACAAATGGCTCAATTTAGCCTGTTCTATCTTATTAGGTAGAACACATTCTCGTACAGGCATTGCTAAAAGGTCAGCTTGCCTGTTCCCTTCAGCTAAAAATCTGGGAAGTTCTGTATGCAATCAAATATGCATAACAAAGTAAGAAATGTTCTATTTTCCAAGGAAAAAACAAGGGGCTGCAACCAATAAAAAAGTTGTCAATTTTCAACCTTCTTCAAAACTGATGCTTCAGCTCTCATCACAATTCCTACAACTTCAGCTGAATCTGTAACCAGATTAAAGGAACAGAAAACTTTTGAAAAGTTCTGACAACAGCAGCAAGTTCAACAATTTGGGGGGACCCCTGAGCTGTGGATATATCTGCTCTCCAGGCACTAGAAGAGGGGTCTCTCCATACTACCACTGATTTCTGAGAATGACCAGAACCATCTGTAAATACTGCTAAGCCTTGAAGTGGAACCTCACTCCTCTTGGGTTTCTCTGTCAATTGAAAAAAATATAAAAGCTTAAAAAAGCTTTTAAAAGATGTCAAAACAGCTCATGTTTTGCAGGATGTATTGAGATTTGTCCACTGAATTCAGCAAAGGATATCTGAAGAGCCTCTGATTCCTGAAGTACCCAATTCAAATAAAAGGTGGTTAAAGGTAGGAAAGTAGTGGGAAATTCCACTCCTGCAAGAGAAATGAGTCTTTGTCACACCTTAACAACCAGTTGGGCCATCATTTCATGTTGGGTACTAATGATTTTAGTTATTTGGTGTGGTAAATAAATCCATTCAGCGATAAACCAAGAGTCTGGTGCCTTGGGGTCCCATTGAAACATCAAGGTATGGGGCTGTGTCGACGTAAGGGAACCAGGACATCAATTTGATCATCACAGGCTCAATTTTATTGATCAGTACGGCGGGTTAAATACAGTTAATAATGAACTTCATACATATTGCAAAAGTTGAGCTCAGGATTGGTCAGTTACATATCAGCACCTACGCCTACTTCTGCATTCCTATGGTTCTACTTTTGATACTTTCTACATATTCTCAGGATATATTCAGGACTAATCTCTACTCCCTATCCTCATGTTGCAGCAAGGTCACTGCTGACCTTTCCTTTCAGCTTGCTGACTGCTGACTTTCTTCCTTCAGCTTAACCAGCGGCATTATGTCAGTATGGCCTTTCTCAGCTAACCAATTATGAATAAATCTCTCCACATTTCCCCCGTTTTCTTCTTGAGCAAGGAGATTGGTTTGCCATGTTTTTGCTATTGTACAGCTGACTATGTTTTGAATACAGTTAAAGATACAAGGCAAAATAAGCAAAAACAGTAAAATTACACCGAGCAGGCCTATAGCATAGATCACAAGGTTCCTCAGCCACGGTCCAAGTCCTAAGCCTTTAAGCCATTCGTCAATTCCTAAACCATCTTCTTCCTTAAGTTTGTGAAGTCCCTGTTGCAATTCTTTTATCTTAGTGTGAATGGACACCGAATGATCAGACAGATTCATGCAACACATTCCCTCGAACTCTTCACATCCATGTCCTTGTGCCAAGAGCAAAAAATCTACAGCAGCTCTATTTTGCAAAACAGCATGGTTAACACTCTGCACATCTGCAGTTAACATGTCTAGAATTTGTGATGTCTTGTTCAGCTCATCCCTTGCCCAGCATCCTAATTGTTTTGCTAAATTCATGGCTTTATTGGCAGATCCTCCTGGCAAGATAGTTGAAACCACCACCTGTTTGAAGGTGCCACAAAACCGTGGATCTCCTATCTGGCTGCAGTCTAAGTCATGTATGCTACGTTTTTTCCTGTTTGAATTTTGACTCAGCTGCATTAGCAAGGACACATTAGGGTGAAACAGTGACAATTTTCCCAAAAAACAGGGTCCACCCTGTGGTTTAGCTGGTATACCATTCCATGCCGTCTCCACAAATCAAGAATATTCCTGTGGGTAATTTCATTGGTGCTGTGATATTCGTGCCATTACATTGACTGTAATGCTGTGGAGAGAATTCACTTACATTCAGGAATGAATCTAGGGTGGCCCATGTTTCTTTAGGTTGGTTTAAATTCTGAGCACCCGAAAGTTTAAAGCTAAACCATCCGCCAGCTGTAGTGTTAGATATACTGGCATTTGTACTTCCAAAAAGATCCAATTCTTCAGGAGGAGAATGCAAAGAGGTGTTAAGTGATTGGATTAGTAAGCATTGACGATAGCCATCAGTCTGACCTGCAGTATACCCTTGTTGTGCTGGCAATGTGATGTTTGACATGTTAGACATACGTAAGGTTTGATTGTTTATCAAACTGCAAAATTCTCCAGGAGACCACACCGGAAGTCCCACCAGGCATGTTCGAAATGGGTTAGTGACTCCTCCAAGACTAAGACAGAGTGATGATTGGTTAGTTTGATTAGCAAGTGTCACCCATAAATTTTGCCTTGGTTGACTAAAGTGTGTTATTCCTACTGCTTCACTTGCTACAGCATTGAGCAGTATAACAAGAACAAACCTCATTTTTCTTTCTGCTTGCTTTGCTTCTCCTTTGCTTCCTTCTGCTTGCTTTGTTTTTTCTTTCTTCGCTGTCTTTTCCCTGGTTTGCTAGATTGTCTATTGTAAGGCTGAGTCAAGTTTTGAAATACTGATCTAATTCTAAATCAGCATCCTTGCTCACAAGTATAGCATGAGATAAGTTTGAAGGCAAATCAGCTTTACAGCGAGCTGCTATGATGCGTGAGGCTTTATTAATTTCAAATATTCTAAGGTTTTCCTGCAACTTCCACCTAAGATATGCTATAACCACTTGTTCTGCACTCTCAAAAAGCTGTAATCCTGTCCGTCCTGGCAGGCCAGTACTTTGTTCAAGAGCTCTAACCCAGAAAAAATTTCGAATCCACCTTCCAGAACAAGGTGCACACCATAAATAATCTACTGACCGCTGTGAATACCAATAAACCTGATTACAATCTGCACAATGCAAAGCTATCCATGCATAGCACTTATCATTATCCCTTTTGCAAACGTAACAAGGAAGTGAATATAAGTAAGGACCAGTATAAAAGTCTGTTTCTTCAATCCAAAGCAACCAATTCAATGGTGGTGATCGCAAAGCCTCTTCAGCCTTTTTACTATATGAGGCTAATAGCTCAAGGTCTTTCTTTAACACAAGGCGTATCTTATTCCGTAATCGTAGTTCTTGTTCGTTATCCTCCTCAACAACTATATCCTCCTGAGGGTCCCACAACTGTAAAATTGTTCTAATCATAGAAAATTAATTAGCAATCACTGATATCCTTATTCAAATGAGACCGTTCCCTTTTTGCCTTCCTTTTCTTATCTGTCTTCAATCTTGCTGCTCCTGATTTTACTGGTCCTGCCACTTGCAAACTCAATTTTTGCAACTTGTCAATGCAGCAATCTAATGCTCTATCAGGATCCCCTTTGAAGGGTCCTACAATTGAATGCTGTGTTAAAGGCACTAATTTCCTACACCTTATAGAAACTATACGTGATTTACTTTGAACCTTAATTCTATTTACAATACATTGTATTTCCCATCGATAATAAGCAAGAACCTTCTGTTAAGGAGACTCATAAAGATTTAAAGCTATATATGCGTTTTGCCCTGTTTTTCTCCTTAATTCATCTTGCCAGCTTTTTCCCCACGTGTGCTCATGTTCACAAGTGTGACACCGCAAATCCCACAATAATGATTGTTCTATCCAAAAAGTTCTTTCACAACCCCCACAACGCAGAGCTATCCAGGCAGCACAATGTGGATTGTGACAGTCAAGGCAATGTAGTTTCGCTGGATTTGTTAAGCGAAAAGTTGATAATGAGTCAATGAAACCAATCAACTCCTGGGCTGTCCGATAGTGACGTGTCAGTGCTCTGTCCACTGCTTCCGAGTACCCCTTCAATTGTAACAGTAGTGGTTGTAGGACTAGAAGCAGTTTCTTCCCCAGTCGCTCCCTGTCCTCCTCCGTAAGGCGATCCACCAGAGGCTGCATCAAAAACAGGTTTAGTCCACTTAGCAGGCACCCACAAAGGCCCTGTAGGTGAGGAAACACAAAGATAGCCCCGACCCCAATATAATACTTTTGCAGGTTTTTCCCATAATCCTGTACTCGGGTTCTTATACTTAATCCAGACCTCTGTTTCCTTAGTATTTTCCTGTCCTGACCTCGGATGATGCTTCATTGAAGGAGGGGTATCATCTTCCCCAAAAATGCATAAATGATTAATCACATACAAAACCTTAGCCAAACATGCTTGTGGATCTCTCAAATCTTGATGTTTTTCAATATACTGCTTAAGGGTACCGTTTGCTCTTACCCATAAAGCTTTCCTTAACTGTATCAGTAACTCATACAATCGTTTATTATTCACTTCCTTAGTTGCTGCTTCCTTTATTCGTCTGACTACTCCTGCAACATACATAGAGTCTGTGACCACATTTAAAGGTTCCTGTAAGTTGGACACTGCCCATTTTTCTGCTAACAATTCCAGGGCTTGTAAGCTATCCCTGTGTGTATTGTTCCTTTACCAATTCATGGGCGTGCATAAGACTCTCCCCTTTTAATGGTCATTGCTTAACCACCACCCGTGTATCCGTTTTCCAGGTGAGTGGAATGGGGAAAGTCCAAGCAATGGCAATTACCCCAAAGGGTGCTGATTAGTTAACACCACTCCCAATTGTGTTAAAATGTCCCTTCCAATTAAGCAGGAAACTGTAGGAGGCAGTTGAACAATTGAAAACACAGCAGATATTTGTTGATTCTCAATGCACACAGACAAAGACGGCGATCTGCTTGCCAATGTAAATCCTCCTACTCCTGTGAGCATGTTTGATGATGGAAATAGGGGCCAATGTTGTGGCCACGCTTCTGGAGAAATGATGCTGGTATCTGCACCTGTATTCAATAATCCATAAAGGGTTATGCTTTGATGCCCATAAGTAATTTCAAACTTTTGCTTTGGTCTATTTTGTAAATCCACAGTCAGAAGTGTAACACCAGTAGAGCCAAAACCTTTTTCATCCCGTGTTTGCCCAGTAAATGGTTGTATTCCCGATGTCATTTGTAACAGTGGTATCAATTGTGCAATGCGTTGTCCTTTTGTAATTTTAATCGGAGGATAAAGTGTGTAAACCATGATTTGTATTTCCCCTGTAAAGTCCGCATCGATAACACCAGGCAAAACAAATAATCCCAACATAGTTGTAGAAGAACATCCCAATAGTAATGCTCCACATGTTTGTCCATTTAATATAAGAGGGCCCTTTACTCCAGTGGGTATCCTCTCAGGCTGGTTCATCATTAGTGTGACGTCTACTGCTGCTGATAAGTCCAAACCAAGGCTCACTGATGTTGCGGGTTGCAGACAGGAGGTAGCAACGATGTTACGGCAGCAGCTGGTGTCTCCGATGTCACGGCGGCAACTTGTGTCTGTCCCTCATTGCCTTATTGGTAACATTTGATGAATGGTTTTGAACCTCCTTGCGTGAATGCCAGTGAGCCACTTCGGAGAGGAGCAAGAGCAGCTAACACCTGACTCTGAGTAGACTCTGCTTGCTTTTGCAATCCTAATCCTAACTCCTTTAAGGCTTCTGCTATAAATGCCTGTGAAGCTGTTGGCATTAATGCCATTCGCTCTAATGCTTCCTCAATAGTCCAATTTGCCCCTAAAGTAGCTAACACTCTTTGGGTTGCTGGATTGCTATTTTGCAAGGCACACTGCTTCAATAGCACCCTGCAACACCAGCCCAATCTATAGCAGTAGCTGTTCTATCGATAAAATTTCCAAATGATTCTTCTCTACCTTGTTTAATACCCATATAAGCCGGTAACCCTCCTGGCTCTTTAACCATATCTATTGCAGCACGCACTAACCCCATAGACTCTCTAAGTTTATCTGCTCCCGACATCATCTGTGCCTCTGTACATAAACATGCCCCTAAGCCCATCAGCTCCTCTACTATTACTCCATGTAATGGGTCATGTGCATTAAACAATAACTGCTGATGCTGAGTGAATATCAACCGAACTATTCCTCTTAAATCATTAGGACATAAAACCTGAGTATTAAAAAGATAATCTAACATTTGCCTAACAGGTTCACTTTTTACTCCAAACTGACTAACTGTAGAATGTAGCTGAGTTAACATCTTCCAATCTAAGGGAGTATATTCTGCTATATTATGCGTAAGGTTCCCCTGTGCATCATACTGTGGTGTGTATGTGACTGGACATGCAAGACTAGAAGCTACTTCCCCGCTTCACCATCCCCCATTTGCATTACTTCTTTCGCCAAAGCAGCCCAAGCTTCCCTCCTCTGTTTAGCCATCTCCGCCCATGGATCACGGTGTGCCCCTGGGAGGGGATCTGACTCTTTAAGGGTGCTATGCTGCTGGCGCTTCGGTGCAGACACCGAGCTTTCGCACGGGGAAGGCAGTGAAGCAGAGGCTGGCTCGCGCGGAGGAATCGGCCCCCCCGCTGGAGCCGGCTCGCGCGGAGGAAGTGGCCCCACCGCTGGAGCTGTAACCAGAGCCGGCTCGCTCGGGGGAAGCGGCGGAGGCAAAGCTGGCGGCGGAGGCGAAGCTGGCTTGCTCCCACCCCCACCATCCGACCCGCCTGAAGTTGGTGGCGGAGGCAAAGCTGGTTTGCTCTTACCCCCACCATCCGACTCGCCCTCCCCCTCTGACAGAAAAGGTGCAGACGGTTCCACTGCGCCTATAGGAAAATCCTCCACACCACTTTGCTGGGGACTCTTAGGCATAAGTACCTTAGTTACAGAAGGTGCCAGGGGATCATCCTCACGACCATGCCCTATATTCCTCTTATGAGCTTCTGTCGCCCTTTCGGCTGCCTTTCTCTCAGAGACCTGCTGAAGTAACGTGTTATACACCATCCGCCACAACTTTCCTAATGTCTTTGCTGACTTATCATCGTCTAGCACTGTATCCCACAGTATTTCCCCAAACTTCTGCCACTCTGCTAGCTCATGAACTGTATGAGGGTTAGAAAAGATACCCTTAGCATGGCCATAGGCTAATAACCCTGGTAACTCCTTTTTTAAATCTATCCCTTTTATCCCTCGCCGCTCTAAATATGCGGCGAATAAATCATATGCCGCTTGCCTATCCATACCTATTAATCAGCGCGCGCTGCTGCAGCTCTCCAGGCTCCGGCAGACACGTATTGGCTTGAGTCACCGTTGTGAACCTCAAGGGTGCTTCAAATTCCGGCACCGTCCCGGCTGCAAGGACCCAAACCCAACTTCCTCGACCGTGGCGTAATCCCCTTTTTCTTTTAATCCGAGAAAAAAGGGCAGAGATTTGGTTTTGCCCGCATTCTCCACCATTTGTCGATGGAAGGGAACCAGGGCATCAATATGATCATCACAGGCTCAATTTTATTGATCAGGGCTGCTTTGCTGGATGCAAGGTTATTTTTAAAAAGGCAGCTCAGGTGCCCAGTGTGCATCTTGCTGGCTTACTATGACATCAGTTGGGCATTGCAGCGCCTGCTGAATATGATATCTAAGTTGTCTAAGTGATAAAAGATCTCAATCTCCTTTTAACCATTGAAACAAAGGACTTTTAGCTTTGTATTTGAAATCTCTAACAAGGAGTGCACCCAGTTGATTGTTTCCAAAAGTTTTTGCACATCATGTAAGGTGCAAATATTTGTCTGAATTTGCAGAGCTTGGGGAGAAATTGAATAGACTCCAACGCACCACCCCAAATACCTCCACGCGGGATGTTTTTGTACCTTTTAGAGAGCTATGCAAAGCCCTGCCGGATTTACAGCTTTTGTGACAAGGGCTAACTTGGGCTTTCTCCGTGACTTCCTGTTGTTCAGCTGCTACAAGAATATCATCCATAGAATGGTACAAAAGAACACTGGGCATTTGTTGATGAACAGAACTGAGGACCTAGCAATATACCACTGGCAAATAGTACAGCTGTTTTTCATTCCCTGAGGTAAAACTATCCAGTGATATCGCTGTAAGGCCACCTGCATGTTTGTGCTTGGAACTGAAAAGGAAAATTTAGAAGCATCATCAGGACGAAAAGGAATGTTAAAAAACCAATCTTTTAAATCTATAACAGTCAAGTGCCAAGTTTAGGGAATTATGGTAGGAGATGGGAGACCAGGCTGTATGGCCTCTAGGACCTTCATAGGTACATTTTTCAAAGGTCGTGGAGTAAATGCCATTTGCCAGTTTGTTTTTTGGTAACAAACATGGGAGAATTCCAAGGACAAGTGGAAGGGACAATATGCTCTTTCTGGAGGTGTTGTTGGACCAACTCCTTTATTGCACAATATTTTTGTAATGGTAGGGGCCATTGATCCATCCAAACTGGTTTCTCTGTTTTACAGGTTAGTTTTAAAGTGTCGCGCTTCAATGGCCCCCATTAAAAATCTGATAGAATTCCAAAGCCCTATTGGGAGAGGACATCCCCCACCATAGTACTGTTGGCATTGGTGATACAAACAGTATGACTGAGGCACAGTGTCCCTCGGGGCCTTTGATCTGTATCAAGTGGTGGTTTGACAGCTGCAGCTGCTTCCTCCAATGCCTGCAGATGCCTGGAGCACTTCAGCAAGGGACCACTGTGAGAGCCGTTTGTCTGGAGAGATAACTGTAACTTCAACCCCTGTGTCTATGAGGCTGTCAAGTGTTACCTTTAGTCCTTCTGGTGTCAGAGTACATCAGCATGTGGGGCATTGTTCTAATATAGGTTTTACCCAGCATACTTGGGGTGTTGCAGTAGACCCAAATCCCCTTTTTCATGTCATGTCTGTGAAAAGTATGCTCATGGTTTGGGGAAATAATATCAATTGAACTATTCAAGTTCCTTGGGGAACAGTGAAAGGCCGATGGAATTGTACAGGCTGTGATCATAATCTCATTATCAGGGTCAGAGTCTATAACCCCAGGGAGAACAAAAAGTCCCATCAAAGAGGTGGATGACCAATCTTTAAACAATGCATGCATACGCTGTCCGTGTGGTCCGAAAACTCCTGTGGGAAGCAAATGAACTGATGACTCAAGTAACGTTACTGTGATAGAGGTGGTCAGGTCCAGTCCGGCGCTCCCTGCTGTGGATGGTTGTAAATTGGCAATGGTCAGGCAAAGGCTGCTTGTGGCACCTGGGCTGGGACTTGCTGTGGTATGCTCTGAGGCATCAGCTGGGGCATTTGTGTCTGTGTGTGGTGCCACCCTGTGCCTCAGCTCCTGTTTCCCGATATCAAATGCTCTTCAAAATCCACGATTTGGAACATTGTTGATTAGCATAATGCTTTCCATTACGGCACCAACGGCAAATACTGGGAGCTTTGGATCTGCCTCCCCTTTTCCAAAGCACTTCTTTTTTCAAATGCCCAGATTTCCTGATCCATGCGAATTTTTCATGTCTTGGGGGAGTAACCTCCATTGGTATCTTTTATTGGGTGCAGCATGATTTATGGAAGGCACAGTAAAAGCAAATTTTTCTTTGTCTTGCTCAGCCAATGTGTAGAAACCATCTTTCAAACCAATGACCTATTTGCCATTCCTGTGGAATCGTTGTAGGTGTAGGAAGGCCTGCTTGTAAAGCTCCCATTGTTGCCATTACGGCATTTATCTACCGTAAATCATGTAAAAGTCTCCATTTTCACCATTTCTTTTTATTACAAAAACAGGGGTATTCCAGGAGCTGAATAATTCTTCAATATGTCCCGCTTGCAATTGTTCTGTGACTAATTCCTGCAGGGCAGTAAGCTTTTCGGTAGTAAGGTGCCACCGGCCAACACAGACAGGTTTATCTGTCAACCATGTCAGGGCCACAACTGGACATTCATTGCCCTGCATCACAGTGGCCCTATTAAAAATCCGTAGTAATTTTGACACCCCATTGACATAAACAATCTAGTCCCCACAAACTTTGAGGGGCATTGGCAACATAGGGTCTGATGTTAGCTTGCTGGCCATCAGGATGTCTCACGTTAATTACAATGGCTAACAAACCACCTGTTGTGGCACCACCCAACCCCAGAAGTCCAAAACTTGCATAAGCGAGAGGCCATGATTGAGGCCAGCAAAGTCACGAGAGTATTCTGACATCTGCTCCAGTATCAATCAAAACTGTTACTGATATGGTTCCTGGATGACATTCACTGGCTGTCACAGACATCTTTTGTGAAAAATCCTTTCTTGGGATTTTTCTCTTTTCTGAGAAACTGTGGCCTCAGCAACAAAGTGTAAACAATGGTTATCTGCTGCTGTGGAATGTAACAGGTGGATCCGTGATTGGTCTCCTGGGGATGTTTGGATTTACTGACCACTCCCGGCAGAGCTGGGTCTCGCTCTCTGCTGAGACACAGACCTTTGTTATTCATTCTTTTCTATTCTGAGCTTAGCTAGCCTTCTGAGAACTTTTCCTTCTTTTTAGTGTAGTTATAATGTAGAATATATATATCAAAAAATAATAAATCAAGCCTTCTGAACATGAGGTCAACATTCTCGCCTCTCTCTTTACCTCCAAACCCTTGTGACCACTGCCACAATTGGTGAACCCCAAGTGACTGAGGAGGAAAAAATCATCAATTGGTGACCCCTCGTCTGAAGAGCAAATCATCACTTGATGAGATCCCAGAGGAGCATTTCCATTGCTTTAATTAAAGCACTCATGCCAATTCTCTGAGTTTGCGCCAAAATTGAGGGATCCCACCTTGCCTGTAAAAGGCCCAGTGCCGAATAAGGCATCAACACCCACAGCATGAGGAGGGTGGTGTTGAGGCAACTGCATATTTGTTAGAGCTGGGCACTCAGCCACTTGCCTCCAAGTTTCTTGAAATACACCATATTGTACTGGCTGGAAAAAAATTGTAGCAATATGCATGATGTCATAAGGTGCAAGGATAACTGCATTAATTACATGTATTAATTGCATTATCTCTGAGGAATTAATACCATACTGAGCCACTTTCGATTGGAGATCTTGCACAATCTTCCAGGCAAAGATGTGATGACTATCATCCTGTCGTGTTCCAGGAGCTGCTTTAAAACCTGGAAAAACCATAGGATTATCACAGGCAACATTTGCATTGGCACCGTTCTCCTGAGGTACTCTTGGAGCAACGAATCTTTCTATCATATCCCAATTCTTTTCTTCAGCTGCTTTCTTCCTAACAAATTCCCAAAACTCCTGAGGCTGTCAAGGAAGCCCAGTTACTTGACATGGGGGGAAAATCCATGGGGCAGTAAGGGTAGAGTTATTAGAAGGTGAACTGTCAACAGTTCCTTGCCCCAACTCAGGTTACTGCGGGCAACTCTTCACTTGATTTGCTGTTGCTGTCACTGTCAGGTAACAGAGGATACAACCTTGCAGATTGTTCATGCAGGTCAGAGGCGAGTGAGGGGGTAGGTATGGCTGGACTAGAGCAGAGGGAAGCAGGGGGGCAGATGGCTGGGTTCCTCTCTCTGCTAAAGACATTTCAGCTACCTGGTGCAGCAGTGTAGTGTATACAGGCACCATCGGGAACTGCTGTGCAGTTTGCCCAGAATTCTTGGCAGCTTTCCCAGAAGCTTTGGCATCCAGCCCAGAAACTCTGGCAGCTTTCCCGGAAGCTTTGCTAGCCTGCCTGGTAACTTGCATGGCACCTGCACCTTCTTCAAGGATAGATTCACCAAGTTCCCCATCAGAGGCCTCTTCTGCCTCATCTCCCTTGTCAGTTTCTGTTATCAACCCCGATTCTTTGTTCGTGTCCTGCTCTGCTTTTTCTCGCTCTGTTTTCCATGTCTTTAATGCCTCAAAAAGCGATCCCCAGGTAACAGCTAGATCAAAAAAAGTTTAATCGCCCACTCAGATGACTTCCCACAGTCTGTCCACAACTTCTTTCCATGCTTTAACACTAAATGCTGTGTCAGGATCACTGCCAAAGTCCTGTGATTTAGCCCACAGTAATTTACTATGAAGGGCATAGTCTAAACTATTAATTCCCTTATTTCTTAACAAAACTTTCCATGTAGCCAAAACAGTCATTAGATAAATTATTTCCCATTATTACTACTTGGTGGCTCCCCTACTTCCAAGTGTCTTGATAGGAGAAAATCAGGTCTGGGCTTCCCTGTGGTTTCCACCCGCCATTCTCAACTGTACCAACGCAGCCTCCCCCACGAGGTCCCAGTGAGTCACGTTTGCCAGTCACTAGGACCCTGTATGGATCCAGACCAAGTATGTTCTTAAGGGTATTGAATCATGCCGGGGTCACCAGAGGACACTGTCAAGGCAGTCATGACACAAAGCAGAGATCACAAGCAGTCTCAGATGGCAACTCTTTATTATCGAAAATGGTAGACCTTTTATAAACTTTCTAATTGTTTATACTTCTTCTACCCTAACTATTGGCCACAATAAATCAACATAACATCATTGCTAAATAGTTACAATGACTTCAACTAACTTTCTAAAATTACTTCATCCAGCTGCAAAGTTCCCTTCTTTTTCAATTCCTCACTTCTCTTGGTCTCCTTGGCTTCAGCCCTGGAGAGAGCTCCTTATCAACTTCTTCCCTCTTACCTTTCTTCTCATTCCTTTAGCTAACAGGCCCACTGTTAGCCCCTTCCACACAAAGGCATTTGCTATACCAGCCCCCACAGCTTCGTAAGTAACGGTTGCCCTATGCTGAAGGTACACAGGTCGTTACATGCCTCTGTCATTTACAGCAGGGTGGGTTCCTCCTTAGACAAGGACTTCAGAAGTTTTTTACACTTCTCATTAGCATTTTCAACAGCTAATTTTGAAAGCAGCACCTCTCTGGCAATGTCATTCCCAATTTGTCTTTTAAGAGCTTGTTTCAAGCAGCCCTTGAATTGCATATAAGGCTCCGCCGATCTTTGCTCTACATAAGTAAATACTTTTTGGGGGTCACAGCATTGGGAACCTTTAAATATGTGCTATGCACAGCTTCAGTAATACCCTCAAGGGCCTCTCCAGGAATGTGGGTTTGCCCAACAGGTTCTGAGTGGGTTCCTTCTCCGCCCAGGTGGTAAGTCATGAGGGCAGCAATATTCTGGTTTGCATGTCCCACAAATTTCACAAGCAAGGCTTCTAACCCCTTTTTCCACTGAGCATCTGTGGAGGCCAGTGGGCCTACAGAACAAAGGCCATTATAGTCCTTTGGACAGACAGACAGACCCCAAGTTGGAGAAATCTCCCCTGTTCAGGGCAACTGAGCAGACCCTCTTTCAAGATGCTTTGTTGTACATGCAAATGTACCAAGTTCTACCTTCCCGGTTGGAGTGTTGGCCTCTCCCTCCCTTTTTCCTTATATTTATATGTCCTAGAATGTTCTCCCTTCCCTGCATATCCATTGGCCCTATATTGCCTCAGTGTCCCACCCCCTTTACCCTATTGGTTGCCACCCCTTGTCTCCCCTCTGTACCTCCCTGAGCCCTCAGCCCATTGGCTCTGATGCTCTAATCCACTCCCCCTTGTCCCTTGTATTTAAACCCGGACCTCCCACTGTTCTTTTTGACTTTGTCCCTGGACTCCTTTGTGTGTGGCTGGAATAAACCTCCGCCTCAGACCTCCATAGACAGGCCCTTCCCTCTTCTTTGTTGTTGGTGATTCTACAAGAGAAGTGTGTGCTGCAGTGATTCTGTGTGTGCGCACCTGTGCCACTGAGCAGCTTCATTACTGGAGATGTTTCTGGAAGGTCACAGCTCTGCTGCCTCTAGCTCCACCACCAATGGGCTAGCAGCTTGTGACAGCTGGCAGCCTGAACAGGGACCTCTTCAGAGCATTCTTGGAGGCGTCTTCAGTAGCTTTTTTACTACTGAAATTAAGCCATGTTCGGAGCAGCCAGTTCCCAGAGGATACTCCTATGTTTTATTGGGGGAATCCCACAGGCGACTGGCAACCTTCTTGAGGTGATAAGATCAGTTGGAGCTGACGGAGCACCTGGAGAGCTTTTGTTGACCCGCTGTCTTGTGAGTAATACATTTGGGGATCACCCTTTTTTGTCTTTCCTTTGCCTTCTTTTCCTCTTGGATGTTGGGAGGAAGTGTGGGGATGGGAGCCAAACTGACCCACCCACAGAGGAAAGTTTAAACCCAAGTTTATACATGTTAACAGAATCCTTGTTGGGGAAAATTTTCATTTTTCAAAGGGAAATTTAAAATCTTTTCTTCATTGTTTGTTCAAGTATTTCCCTGATGTTATGAAGGAATCCATTCTAATGAGTTCTGGGACCATATAGGGAAAAGGTTCTACATTCTTCGAGTTAAAGGGAATTTTTCAGTGGGGAAATTTTATCCTTTGGCCTTATTGTTACATCTGTAGAAAATGTTGGGAAACATTCAGGACCCCAGTTTAACACCCCTTCTCCGCATTCCTCCCCTCACATCCCAAAACCCTCTTCCCTGCCTCAGGAATCCTGCCAGCAGGCGCAGGGTTGCTACCGTCTCCCTGATATCTCCCAATCTCCTCTGTCCCCTCTCCAGGGCAGCACTGGCTATGCTGCCTTGGGCTCTCCCCTAACCCTCTTACCAATGTCCACATAGCCAGTTCTACCACCCCCTGTTGTTCTCCCAGATGGTGCCAGGAATGTGGCCAGCCCTGCCATCTTGTCTTCTCCCTCTCCAAGTTTTCCTGCCCTTTCTCCACAAAATGGTGCTGACCCCACAAAGGCAATGGCGATTTTGTGACCTCCCTGTCCTGCCAAAAATGACCCCTCCGACCCTCCTCCCACTTTCTCTATTCCTGTCATTGCGCCTTGCCCCTCCCCTTCTGTGTTGGGAAGTGTGTCCATGTCAGGACTTCCCTTCTCTATCAGGAATCCCCTCCCCATAATGCACACCATCCCTACCCCCTCCTCTCTTGGCTCCTCTCCTGATAGTCTCTCCCCTTCCCATTCCCACAACACTGGAGCTAGAAGTGGTGATGACAATGACCAAAAGGAGGCCATATTGGCTTCCACAGCTGCCCACAAACAGGCAGATTCTGGCTGCCCCAAGAGGTTCCATGCAGTCATCAAGCACCCTCCATCCTCCTCAGATGATGAGAGTAGGGATTCCACAGACCTGGATTCTGGTCCTGAGTCTGAGGATCGCTGGGCCAAGCTGCAGAAGGAAGCTACCTGGGAGGGCTCAGAGCTCGCCAAAAAGATTTTGGGCCTGTCCATTATATGTAAACACAGCAGAAGGGTGACTGCTATCAATTCCTGGGAGCCGATTCCCTATGCGGAATTGAAAGTGCTCTGCAAAGTGGCTAAGGAATACGGTCGGGGGTTGCATTTCTTAAAAACTTTCTGGAAGCCACCTTCTCTTCCCGTGTCTTGGTCGTGCATGAAAATAGAAATATCATGAACTGCCTACTCTTCCCGTGTCACAATCCGTCCTTATGAATGGGTTTTGTGATTGTTTGTGGATTTGATCTCAGGGTGCAAAAAACCGACATGGCACAGGGGGGTTTGCAGTGATAATCAAAACAAATGCACCTTTGTTGAATAACCACAGCCAAATGCGCTGGGGAGGAATTGGGGAAAAAAGGGAAAAAGAATTAAAAGAGGGAGGAAGAGTAAGGAAGGTATATAGCTACCAAACATAGAACAGTGAAGTCCTTTGATGTCCAGCTGATGGAGTTCACCAGGTCAGGTCTAGGGAGATCTTGAAATCTCTAGCTAACTCAGAGGTTTTTATTATGATAACTCTATTGAAAATTGCAAGGATGGGCGGGGGGGAAACAGATACAATAAATAACAGATGTAACAGGTAGTCCATGTTCTGAGCAGTGAGAGCCATTGTCTTCTTGGTCCAGTGGTCACAACCCGCAGGCAAACATCTCGCTTTGGTCAGCTTGCCTCCCACACACATCTCTCCCGAGTTGGGGGTTTCATTCCCAGTCCTTGGAAGGAGAAGTGGGGCCTTTTCACATGGGGGTTTCATGTCTCGGTCTTTGATGGAGAGGCTTCTTACATCTCAGTCTGTCTGTCACAGTGGTTGTAAAACAGGTGAGGGACCACCCAAGACTCAGGAGAAGTCCAGCCAGGCTGAGAGCTAGGACAGATTTTAAGGCTATTGCTGGAAAAAGGAAGATGCCCCTTTCTTCTTTCATTGGGCTCAGTGTACCATACAGCAAACAACACCTGTGAACAATAGCTTAGCACTGTGCTCAGGTCTCAGAGCCGTTGGCATGTAATTTTCTCCAACAGGGCCAGAAACTTCAGACAAGGGTCTTTTCTTCAGTGCTCCCCAATGACGATTATGAGGCAGATGAGAGAAATTTTGGATAGAGTCTCACAGCCCGATCGAGTACGTGCTGTGGGAGAGGCAGTAAAAAAGGCATCTCAAATCACTGGCAGACACATATTCAAAAGATGCCAACAAATCAAATTTAACCTTTGAACAAATGGCAGGAGAAGGTGACTTCCAGATGCCACAAGACCAAGCAAAGGATTTACAAGAAGCTGCACTCATTGACATTGCCACTGCTGCAAAGACATCCCAGCTCCGCACTCTTGATGACACCCTACCTACACAGAGTTTCACTAACATCAAACAAGGGTAAGTGAAATTTTCATCAAATTTGTAGACAGACTTAAAGTTGCACTTGAGAGACAAATAGAAAGCCCAGAGTCCAAGAAGGAAGTGCTAAATAAAATGGCCTTGGCAAAGGCAAATGAGTGCAAAACAATATTAAGAGCTCTCACCTTCGACCCAGAACCTACAATCTACCAGATGGGTGAGGCCTGCGCCAATTTTCTTCCAATGAACACACTGTGGCAAATGCAATCTCCAAGGGAGAGGGTCATTTTAAACATCCCAAAATTCTGCAAAATGTTTTAATTGTGGGAAACTGGGCCATTTTTTGAAGGACTGTTGTTGCCTTCTGATATAAGGCAAGGCGACCTGGTTTCGAGGAGCAGCACGGTGACCCAAACTCTCCAGGGTTGCTCGGGTCAAAGAGCTCGCAGACACCAATGTGGTAGATGGTCAAAGGCCTTTATTATCTCATCTCGTGGGGTTTAATAGTCTAAGGGGATTCTCTACGTCAGAGGGGGTCTGCAGTACCATCTATGGTTAGTAAGGAGTGGAAAGTTACTAGCATTACTATTGTTAGGGGGGCTACATTCCTAGTTACATTCCTAGGGTGATCTCTTATCTTAACGGATTAGGGGAAAAGGAGTCCTACCGCTTT
The DNA here is from genome assembly GCF_035770615.1 of Melospiza melodia melodia. Lineage (NCBI taxonomy): Eukaryota > Metazoa > Chordata > Aves > Passeriformes > Passerellidae > Melospiza > Melospiza melodia. The sequence goes on along the minus strand of NW_026948497.1, from coordinate 5,398,063 downwards.
CCGTTACATCACGTGATCTTCCGATCGCCTGTCCCTATCTACCACATCTCCCCCCACCTTTTTCACAAATGAATGAGGTAGTCATATACATAGGCACTAAAATGAGGTATAGGGTTGTAGTTCGACAAAGGAAAAGGGGTTTGGTAAACCTGAGTAAGTTTTTGCCAGGCAAGTTTAGAAAATCTTGTGACTGGCAGTGCTCCCTGGTCGAATTCCCAGCATTTGTTGCCAGCCTATGAACAGGATGTTGGCCCATTCTAGGTGGGTCTGAATGAATGAGACCAGCTTGTTCAGCAGGCATGGTCCGAAGGTAACAGCTAAAAGTAGCATTGCCAATGGACCTATTAGGGTAGAAATTAGGGTGGTTAGCCATGGTGATTGATTGAACTGGGATTCGAACCAGCTCTGTTGGGCTTCCCTGTCTTTCTGTCTCTGAGCCAGTCGGTTCCAGAGTTCCGCCATGGAGTCTCTAACGACTCCCATGTGGTCCGCATAGAAGCAGCACTCCTCTTTCAAGGCAGCACACAGGCCTCCTTGCTGCATGAACAGGAGGTCCAGTCCTCGCCTGTTCTGCAAGACCACTTCTGAGAGTGAGGAGACTGACTTCTCTAGAAAGGAAATGGATTTCTCGATCCTTTGCAGGTCCTCATCGATGGTCATTTACAGCTGGGACAGTCCTTGGTGTTGAGTCGCTAGGGCTGAGACACCCGTGGCCGTTCTGGCTGCTCCTAGGCCGAGCAGCATTGCGATAGTTATACCTGTTATTACTTCTCTTTTGTGGAGCCGGCTAGGTTCCTCGAAAAGGTGGAACAGTTCTTCATCTGAGTGGTACAGGACCCTAGGAACAATCAGAACTTGGACACAAAAGTCGTTAGAGTCATTGAATTTGGCAAGGAACACACAGGGACTCACTCCAGATCGCTGGCAAACCCACATCCCAGATGCAGATGGGACTACCCACTTATTGTCTTTCCTGTCGGGCTTGATAACTTTGGTGCAGACATTGCCTTTCCGCCTAGCTAGGGTTGCATTGCCAAAGCATCTGCCCTGGCCTGTGACTTGACTCAGGGTGATTCCTTTGCAGGGGGTATCCCATCTACACTGGTGAGGGGCCTCGGCTGTGGAGTTACTGAAGGGAGTGTTTAAAGCAACTCCTTCATAAAAGGGGGGTTTAACATCATAACAAAGCCAGCAGGAGTCAGTTAGGTTAGGGTTGGATTTGTTCAGGGATAGAAAGGTAGCTTCTAACATACGAAGGATTGGGTCTGAGTCCAACCCGGCTGAGCGGCTTATCTAAAAGGCTTCCGCATGGCCGGTCGGGATATTGGTGACCTTTGTGGGCAAGGCTTTGGAGTAGGTCGTGTTTCTCCCTTTCTGCGCACTTTTAATCACTTTGTTGGGTCCAACCACTCGGGGTACCGACGGTTGGAGCCTGATAATTCACACATTCACCCTGTCTTTCGACCCTTAAAGGACTACTGTCCACGTTCTGCCTATGGCCCAACTAGGGTGATCTGGCTGGAAAACCGTCATGTTATAGCCAGTGCATTTCCGAAATCTAGGGATTTTATGGCGGTTTCGATGGAAACTTTCCTGGAGGAAAAGACGGGTGTTTTGCAGCCGGTGGGTGCCCAGGTGAACTGTAGGAATTTGTTGGGCTCTTGTGGCTCCCACCCAGGCCCGGACGGTCTTGCATCTGTAACAATGGTTTCGCAGCCCCAGTGCCCACAATATCCCCACCCTGGGTGATTGCAGTAGCTTTTTCCTGGGTTTGAAACTGGGCACCAGTAGGAGAGGTACATGTGTGTGGCATGTGGGGAATTGAGGTCTACCTTTGGTTTTCCTGGAAACAGGTCGGTAATGCGGAGCACGAAGGATGGGGCGTTCGGTGTGGTGATTTCTTTGAGCACCTTGTCGCTACTAAGGTGTCGCATGACCCACCTGAATGGCCGATGGGGGTAGTGGTCTGGGCTGGCTTGCCCTCTGGCGACAAGCCCCAACAGCAAAATCACACAGAAACACGGTTGATGCTTGGGTCTCACCCATGCGGGTCTCTCGGGCACTGCCTGGCGGCTTGGTGGTCTGTCACTTTCTTCTGGAATGGGGATGTACGCATCACGAGGACGCCCCACAAGCATGTCCTGTAAACAGAAACTCGCAACTCTCGTCAGTCTCATTCTGCTCATTGTGAAGGTCGGGCTAGATTGACTTAAGTGGACACCACCTGATTTTGCCGTCCTTTTTGACAGCTGCGTACCCTCACCCCGTGAGCATCAGCCTCCAGCCCCGTTCCCATTCGTCTAGCTCATTTCTAATTACAACCTGTGGGCCCTCCTCTAGCGTTTGGTTGGCCCAGTGATTTTGAACAGGACTGTTTGTTTCATCTCCCCTAGGGAATTGATTCAGTGCTAGCAAAGCGGTTGCCAACATACGTGCCTGATCTCCTGAGGGAATGGAATTGGCAAAGCCCTCTGCTTTCGCCAACACTTCTAACCTGGTTTTCAGGGTCTGATTTGCTCTCTCAACTATGGCCTGCCGGGTACTGTTATATGGGATACCTTGCACTAATGTGATGCCCCATTTTGAGGCGAATTCTTGCACTGGTTTGGAGGTGAAATTGGAACCGTTGTCAGTTTTGATCTGCTTGGGGATACCAAGCCAAGCCATGGCTGTCAGCCAGTGCTGAATTGTGGCCTTGGAGTTAGTTTTGTGGTGCTGTGTGGCTATGATTGTTCTGCTATAAGTGTCCACTGTCACTGCAAGCCATGCTCGGGGCTTCAGCAGTTGACACAAGGTGAAGTCCGACTGCCAGATCTCTGAAGGCTTGAGACCTCTCAGGTTGACCCCACATAGGGGTGTCTTCTGGCAATGAGGGCAGGTGGCTACCACATGTTTTGCGTCTGCTGTCGAGATTTCGCATCTCTTCGCCAGTGCTTTGGCTCCGATGTGGAGCGACTCGTGCAGTTGACGAGCTTCCTGCAACGTCCATACGCCTTTTGCTGCGGCGTCCACTTTGTCATTGCCAATCTGGAAGTAAGCTTTGGCTGGGTCGTGGCTGTTAATGTGAATGACTGACACGGTGCCCTGTCGCGAGGAGAGTGCTTCTTCCAGCATTAGGGCTGCTGCAGATGTTGACACACCTGGTCCTGCCATGGCTAGGCAGAGCCTTGCCACGAATATAGAGTCCGTTACAATGTTGAGGTGTTCATCTTGGAAGAGTCCACACGCCAAGACCACTGCTGCTGCCTCCAGTTGTTGCACTGACAGTGTGGGCTCACAGGCTTTGACGCAATTGTAGAAAGTGAAGGGAGATGACCCATCCTTTGATCAGCATCGAACTCCGATTTGTTGATCCACCAGGCACATTTTATAACAGTGTTAATTAAGCTCATCCATATTGCAAAACCCAAGCTCATCATTGGTTACAGATTGAACATTAATCCCTCCTTTTGTTTTCAATACCTGTGGTTTGTTATTGAAACCAAGATTTGTTTTCTCACCCTGATGTGAACGGTTCTCAAGGCTTCCATGTTTGTCACTTTTGCTTTCCCAAAACTTATCCAAGGATAAGATATTTACTTGTTATTAAAAACAACCTGAGAACTTCTGCTGTTTACATAAACGTGCCTGAGAACTTTTGTTATTTATGGAAACAGGCTTGGGAACTGCTGCTTACAGCTGCCTTCTATTTTTCCATCAGCTGTATATTATTATGGCATGTCTGAACAAAACTCTATAAGCCATTTCTGAGCAAAATTCTCCAACTAATTCCCCATTTTTTTTCTTTTATGCACATGGAGGCCAGTCTGCCAGGGCCCCTCCACCTAATTCTGCTGACCATATCCTGAACACAATCAAAAAATACAAGGCAAAACAAGCAAAAGCGTCACAAGCACACCCAGCATCTCCATAAGGTTCCCCAGCCACGGTCCGAGCAATGGCTTTTACCCCAAAGGGTTAAAACCACCCCCAGCTGAGCCATAATGTCCTGCCTTATCAGGCGTTGCACAGTAGGTGGTAATTTGACTAAGAAAAGAAGGCTGTTAGCTGTTTTCATTCATGCAAACCCAGAGAGGAGGCAAACAGCTAGGGCTAATAATGCTGGAATCGACCCCAGTGTCCAACAAGCTTGAAAATTCCACGTCCACCCGTTTTCTTGGCTTTCTCAGAAAAGTTCAAAGTCAGTAAGGTAAGTCCTCCGGTGGATTCAAAACCATTTTTCCCCTCTCTTGTCCTTTTACAGTCTGTAATTCCTTAGTCATTTGGCTCAAATGTCACCAGCTGAGGAATTCTCTGTCCCTTTGTTGATTTGAAGTGGGGAAAAAGGGGTATATGCCATGACCATATGGTCCACATCAATGATGCCAAGCAAAACAAATAGTCCCAACAAATGCAGATCATAAAATAAACATCTAGCATAAATCTATCTAACATCACTAAAACTTAATACCACTTAGACTTAAAATACTTAAAATACTTAAACTTAACAGAACTTAACATTACTTAAATCTATCTTTACTTAAACTTAACAAAAACTAAACTCAACAAAACTTTAACTCAACAGAACTAAACCTTAACAGAACTTAAACTTAATAGATTTTCAAATCAAGAAAACTTACATATAAAATCACTTAACTTTAACAGAACTTCACTGACTTTAAATTCTACGTAACTTAAACCTAATATAATTTAATTTTAACAGAATCTACTTCACTTAAACTTACTAAGACTTAAGAGATAATTTTAACTTAAACTACTTAGCAACAAATAAAACTTGCTATAAAAAAATAATATAGCATTTACTATAACTTACTTACAGGCCTAATTCTAAAATACTAAGCTAAAACAACTTTTTTCACGTGTTTGCTGCAGCATTTTTATACTTGAATGCACTTAAACATAAAAAGTTTGTTTAAGGTATACCTGTGGAAAAATTCTTTTGAATTCAGTGCTCACTTTTACATCTATCACATCTAAACAAAGCTTAAAAAATATAAAAAACACACTCATTACATCTTATTTCTACAATCACTAACACATTTTTAACATTTTTAAATTTTTCAAAATATAATTTTAGAGTCTGATGTTTCACCGACTGAGTTATTTGGACTTCTGATATCTAAAGTTTGTGTTAATACAGGTGATTTTAAGACAGCATAACAGGCAAGGAACGTCTGGATAATAATGCTCCTTGGTGTCGCTTATTTATTATCACTGGTTTCTTAATTGCAGTAGGGAGCCCTTCTTTTATTGCCAAGAGTCATATTTATTATGGCTGTTAGGTCTAAAACTGAAGCTTTTACCGGCTGTGGGTCGGAGGAAGAAACGCTGGCGCTGGAAAAGCGCTTCAGTCCCGTGCTGCTTGTGTCAGAACGGGCGACCCACCCCCCCGCGCTGGGTGCGGCGCGCGCTCCGTCCGCGCTACAGCCGTGGCGGCACGGGTCACTCCCCCCGCAGCGGCTCCGCTCCCCCCATGGCGGCTCCCTGTGGTGTCAGGTTGGAGACAGGAGAGGGTGCTGATGCTGCAGCGACGACTTCTGTTGGTCACTGCAGTTTGTACTCCTGGGGAAGTTTCCCGATTTCCGTCTGCAAGCGCTCGTATTATGAGTGTCCGATCAGCATCTCCAGCACCAGAGTCCTGCAGCCTGGCATTCCCGGGGCGTGTGACCCATGCCTCCGCATCGGTAACATTTCATGCGGCCTCTTCTATTTGCTGGTGCCAATGCGACTGACACTTGAAGAGGTGCAAGAGCAGCTAACACCTGATTCTGAGAGGTCCCTAGCCCAAATTGTGCTACGCGTTCATTTACAAGCCCTTGTCAATGAGCATTAAATAACAATTGCTGGGGCTGAGATAAGATCAATTTAGTTATCTCATGACACTCATTCTCCAGAAGGAGAAGGTAGGCATCAAAAATATAATCTAACATCTGTTTGGCTGGCTCATTTTTCACTTCAAAGTGACTAACAGTAGATCTCAGTTGAGACAGCAATTTCGAATCAAAATCTGTAATAGTAGCCTGCATGACCCCTCCCTCCTGTGCTGTGGATACAACAGGACAAGCCAGTTTGGCACCAACGCTGATAAGCTCCCGATCCCCCCCTTTCATAGCATCTCTGGCAAGCGCAGCCCTCCGTTCCCTTACAATAGCCCCCGCTAGGTCATTTTTCGCCCCAGGGATCGGCTGATTGATTTTCGGGAGCTGATCGGGGGGTCTCTGCCATGGCTGCTGTTGTTCAGGGGGTGCGGGAGCCTCAGAAGCGCTCTGTGTAGCCTGGCTTGCTGAAGAGGGCGGCGAAGCAGATAATAAAACCGTCCTCATTGCAGGGGCCAATGGTAATCCCCTGTCCTGATCGTATCCTTTATTACACCCATGAGCGGCGTTAGCCTGCTGGGCAGCCTCTTTTTCGGCCTGAAACTGCAGTAATTCATTGCGAATGACCCTCCATAATTTACCTAACTTCTTGGCAGTTTTATCATCATCTAAAGTAGCCTCCCATAATAAATCACCAAATTTATGCCATTCCGTTAACTCGTGAACCGTATGGGGGTTAAGGAAAACCCCTCTAGCATAACTGTCAGCCAAAAGTCCTGGTAATTCCTTTTGCAAATCTACCCCCTTAACCTGCCTTTTTTGTAAAAAGGCAGTCAATAATTCATATGCTGCTTGCCTTTCCATACCTAAAATCGTCAGCGCTGATTGCAGCCTCTTCAAGGTCGGTGCAGCACATATCAGTTGGGCTCGCCTTTACGATCACCCAAGGCACAACTCGTCTCAGCTTCTTTTTTATCCCTTTTGTCGCGTTTACTGCCGCCCCGGCTGCTTGGGCCTGACCCCTTTCTTCGCTCCTTCGTGGTGTGTTGCCGTATCACGATCAGGTGTCACCATTTGTAGAAAGCAAAGGGAGATGACCCATCCTTTGATCAGCATCGAACTCCGATTTGTTGATCCACCAGGCACATTTTATAACAGTGTTAATTAAGCTCATCCATATTGCAAAACCCAAGCTCATCATTGGTTACAGATTGAACATTAATCCCTCCTTTTGTTTTCAATACCTGTGGTTTGTTATTGAAACCAAGATTTGTTTTCTCACCCTGATGTGAACGGTTCTCAAGGCTTCCATGTTTGTCACTTTTGCTTTCCCAAAACTTATCCAAGGATAAGATATTTACATGTTATTAAAAACAACCTGAGAACTTCTGCTGTTTACATAAACGTGCCTGAGAACTTTTGTTATTTATGGAAACAGGCTTGGGAACTGCTGCTTACAGCTGCCTTCTACTTTTCCATCAGCTGTATATTATTATGGCATGTCTGAACAAAACTCTATAAGCCATTTCTGAGCAAAATTCTCCAACAGGCAATGCCATTATTCTCCTGCCTGCCACACTGCTGTTGCGGTTGAAGTCATGGAGGAAGCGTCTGTGAAGACCATTGGTCCTGGCTGCGGTCGGTCCATGACCTTTGGCGGCATGTCCATGTCGACAATGGTCAGCAGCTGAGTCCAGGGTGGTCTGGAGGAGTAGGAGATTTCTCCTCTGAAGCCAGTGAGAGCAAGAGCTAGGTGCTCCGATATTGTGGCTGACTCCATGGTCAGCTGCTTGTGGAAAGGAAGGTGGATGCTTGTCGGCTTGGTTGCTAGGTGTTTCAAGGTGTTTCCTGCCTTTCATGATGAGGTTAGCGATGCGTTTGATTCCCGGGGAAAATGCACGAGCAGGTCTTCCAAGGACCACCCATTGGATTGGTCGGGACTTTTCGGAAGGTCCTTGGGCCAGTGCTCCCACTCCCCCCTTCGGTGTAAAGTGGACATATAGGTCCAGGGACACGGCTGGATGCCACCTGGCAAGTGTGCCAGTGGACATCTGGCTTTCGATGAAGTTGAGGGAGCTCGTTGCTTGTGGCGCCAGCTCCTTGGGTTCCCAGGGGTGCTTTCCTTTCAGGAGGTCATATAGAGGGTCCATGACCTCGGGAGGAATTAGGACGATGCTGCGAAGCCACTGCAGCGATGCCACCAGGCATTGCACGTCCTCGAGCGTCTTGATGTCTCGATGGACCTTCACCTTGGGGGGGGTTACGTAGGAGCTTGTGATCCCCACTCCCAGGAAGGTCACGCAGGGTCCTCTCTTGATCTTTGCGCTCACGATCTCGAAGCCGTTGGCCTGAAGGGTTTCCGTGATTGTGGACACCAGGTGATCTACTTGGCTTGCCGATGGTGCAGTGACTAGGATGTCGTCCATGTACTGGATGATGGTCGCAGTGGGATAGGAGTGTCAGACTGGCGTTAGTGCTTTGTCCACCGTGATTTGGCATATGGTCGGGCTGTCTACTAGGCCCTGTGGTAATACTCGCCATTGGAAGTGGAGGTTGGGCCACTCACCGTTTGGAAACACAACGGAAAAGGCGAATCGTTCTCTGTCCTCAGGGTGCAGGGGTATCAAAAAGAAACAGTCTTTGATGTCCAGCACTGTGCATGGCTGCCCTGCGGGGATGGCTGAGTTCGTGGGTAGCAGTGTCTGGACTGGGCCCATGGGTCGGATCGTCTTGTTCACTTCTCTCAGGTCATGGATGAGACGATAACCTTCTCCAGACCTTTTGGGGATCACAAATACAGGGGTGTTCCATGGGCTGGTGGAGGGTTCTGTGTGACCCTTTTGCAGTTCGCGGTTGACCAGTTCCAGCAAGGCTGCCACTCAAGGCTCTGTCAGGGGCCACTGCTTGACCCATATGGGGTCTGATGATTTCCAAGTCAATTTGATTGGCAGCGGAGGGTGTACGGCAGTGGGTACGGCAGTGGCCCTTATGATAAATTTGTAATCCTGACTCCTAGCATAGCAAGGACATCCCTTCTTATCAGGGGTGGAGAATTTTGCAAAATGTAGGGGTAGACTGCTACTGTCTGTTCTGGTCCCTTTTTCGTGTGAAGTGTTATAGCCACCAGCTGGGTGCTTTTCCATGCCCGGGACTGCCCTCCCACTCCATTCACTGGAGGGACTTCTTTGAATTGCCAATGTCCGGGCCAATGCGCTTGGGGAAAAATCGTGCAGTCTGATCCTGTGTCCGCCCAAAACTGAAACCCTATGACGTGTGGATCTTGGCTGCCATAAAGGCGGCATGTCCCCCACACCATCAGGGGTTCCTTCCCTATTTTCATGGCCAGGGCCACCCAGAGATCCCGCTCTGGGGCATCCCCTGCTGGCCCTGTGGCACCAGCGCAGCTTGTGGTGGTGCAGAATGCGAAAGTACTGCTGGCGGTGCTGCACAACTCTGCCATTGTGCTACTGGCAGGGGTGCGAAACTGACTGCTCCCTGTGGGGGCATGGGGTATGAGGGTCCCCTGCCCCACTGGGGGTTGCTGTAGCTGGGCCGCTGCATGTTCCAGGTGGGAGGAGGCTGGATACGGCCTGGCTGCCCCCTCCCTCTCCCGTTTCCATGAGGCCTGGATCTGCATTCCTTATCTAAATGCCCCTTCCTTCCACATGCCCAGCACAGTCCCCTAAGTCCCCCCTGGCGTGGTGGAGCAGCTGCTGATTGGCATCTTGGCTGGGGGCAGTTTACTGCCAAGTGGCCTGCCTGGCCACACTTAAGGCATGCCATCACACTGGTTATTGCAGATTGGACTGCTGCTTGGATGGGAGCTAGATGTTCTTCCTTTGCAATGTGTCTGATCATGGCAGCTATATTAGACCCCTGCAGCAGTGATCTTAAAATGTCCTTGGTGGCTGAGTTGCATTGCTGGCGTAGGCATTCTGCCAGAACAGGACCCTTCGCCTCTGAGGGTAATGCAGAGGAATCTAATGCTGCCTGAAGATGGTCCACGAACTGAGTGAAGCTCTTACTCTCACTCTGTTTTATAGAGGACCATGGGGAGGGTTTGGCTATTACTTTGGAAGCAACACAGAGGGCTTATCGGGCAGCATGGGTTGTTGTCATGACCTCATGGGCCCGCAGGCCCTCAGCCTGCGCCTGGGGGGTGATCATAGTGGGGTCTGTTCCCATTAACCTCTGTATGCTGGAGCCGTGCAGTGGATGGTCAGCTCCGGTTACCAAAGCCAGCTGCTTTATACAGTTGTCCTCCCACTCCTGTTTAAAAACGATCATCTCTGCCCCATCAAAAATCATCCTGCAACTCTGCTTAATATCAAAAGGTAGCATGTCATCCCCTCCAAAAACGCTGTCAATGAGTGTGGAAACCATGGCAGAATTAATTCCCTTGTCCGCAATCGCTTTAATAATTGCCTGCACGTCTTTCGGATTTACTGGGGAATAGGTCCTTTGATTTCTGCCTGCCCCCCCCACATGGACCGGGAACACCAGTGTCGCAGACGGAGCCCACTCTGCGCACATTATTTTTATTTTCCGCCAGTCTATAAGCGGGGTTCGGTCTTTCTCTGATAACCCCTTCACCCACGCGGGAGCGCTGTGGCTAGTGACCTTACATGCCGCTGCTCTCTCTCTGTTAAAACTAGAATCCAAGTCGGAATCCTCCAATCCCCTCTCGAACTCAGAGCTCGAATCAGAGTCCGAGCTGGAAGTCGACTGGCCGGACGTTTCCGGGCTGCTCTGCCGTTTTCTCGGGCTCCCAACCCGCCCCTTCCTGCGGGGGTCGGGCCGTTCCCTTCCCCTGGGGTCCCCCCGACTCCTGCTGGGGGAGGTCCTTGCCCTAAAGGGACCTAATGTGAACTGAGCACTCTGATTGGTCTTACGCTCCTCCGCGAGGGCCGCCCCTTCTCCCTGCTCGCCTGCGCATGCGTTGTTAAGCAGGCTAACAGCATTTCCACCCTCCGCGTCTTCCTTTCCACCCTGAACACGTGGTTCGGCGCAATTTTCAAATGCATAGGGTGGGGGGGAGTTTTTATCAATCCCTATGGGGTCTGACAATCCGGCCGCGTTCCACGCCTCCTCTGCTAGCCCCTGCCAGAACGCCCGCGCGTGTCCCCCCCCCTCTGATGGTGAGTCGGCTCGCTGAGGGGGTTCCGGCGTTCGCACCTCCACACGCTCGCCCGGTTCAAGATCCTCCGTGGTTTGCATCGCCGCGCCCACCCCCAGCTGCGGCATGGCTAATAAACAAGTTTGCGTGGCTTTCCAGGTTTCTTGCTCTTGTCAAGCTTTTTGCAGAGCCTGCATAACTCTGCCACACGATTTTAGGGCTTTCCCTGAGCTTGAGGACATAGCTTCCTCGGCCAGAGCTTTTGTACAATTATCCCACATGCCCGAATGGAGGATATCCACTGGGCTTTCTATAGCCCCAAGCTTAATCAGACTCGGTAATGCAAGACATAGATCTTTAAGCTTACACTCAATACCCCATTGTGCATGCATCTGACTTACGACCTTCCCTATGGCCTCCATATTCAACGCTGGTCCGGGGGCGTCCCCCCCGCTGCAGACGGTCCCGTCGCTGCAGCCGCTGTCCTCTGTCCAGGCGAATTCCCCTTGCCCGAGCTTCTTCCCGGGTTTTGGCACCAGTTGTTGCCTTCTGATATAAGGCAAGGCGACCTGGTTTCGAGGAGCAGCACGGTGACCCAAACTCTCCAGGGTCGCTCGGGCCAAAGAGCTCGCAGGCACCAATGTGGTAGATGGTCAAAGGCCTTTATTATCTCATCTCGTAGGGTTTAATAGTCTAAGGGGTTTCTCTATGTCAGAGGGGGTCTGCAGTACCATCTATGGTTAGTAAGGAGTGGAAAGTTACCAGCATTACTATCGTTAGGGGGGCTACATTCCTAGTTACATTTGTAGGGTGATCTCTTATCTTAACGGATTAGGGGAAAAGGAGTCCTACCGCTTTCCGTCACATCGTGTGATCTTCCGATCGCCTGTCCCTATCTACCACAGACTGTCCAGAATACAAAATGCTTTAAGACCAGCAGCCACCAAAGAGGTGCCATTCATGACATTGTATGGATTGCAACAGACATTCTAACAGCAGTTCTCAGTTTCATTATCACCAGCAGCCTCACCACCACCAGAACCATTTTCAGCCAAAAAACTTCCAACAGACTGCAGGGTGGCCCTGCCTGAAGACAGCAAATGGAAAGCTGTTTCACTGTACCCTCCCCACTATTCCAGAAGTCCAAGATGTGGGAAATTCCCGTGGAGCTCTTCATACTCCGAACAGCAGACCAGAGTCACCAAAGCTTTCCAGCAAGTTCAGGTCAGGACCTGACGCCAGCGGGTGAGTGCTCTGTACAATTTGATGACTATGCTTTCTATCATATTCCCATCAGAAAATATGGACCCCTGGAGGACCTGAGGGATGTGCTGGTAATAGGTAATTGTATTCATGGACCAAATGAAATGCATGTTATAGCAGCAGTTCAAACTGTTGGGCCAATTGTCGAAATCAAAGTCACTGTCTGCTGCTCAAAACCACCACACTTCCTGCATAGAGAGACTGTGATCACCCAAGCCTTTTTATTGCCATTAGACATAGCAATATCCCAGAGCACCCAGTGGCATTCTGAGTTGAAATAATGGGCCAAGACAGATCCCTTATAGAGGGTGGCCTGTCGAAAAAAGGTAATAACATCTACCTACAAGGTATGATGGACACAGGGGCCAACATTACTATCATTACACAAACGAAATGGCCCCCGAACCAGGAGCTGACTCCTGTCACTGGAGTCATCTCCCCCATTGTCTCCATGAGGAGCAAGCATACTATCACAATAGAAGGACCAGAGGGCCAAGCTGCCACCATCAGGCCATTTGTAGTCAGGGCACTCATCATCCTGTGGGCCAGGGACCTGTTGTCCCAGTGGGCAGCTTGACTTGATATTCCACCTCTATCCCAGGATTTCTAGTTGGGGCCACTGCAGAGTGCATCATCCCACCACTCACCTGGAAGACTGACACCCCACCGTGGGTGGATCTGTGGCCCCTCTCAACAGAGAAATTACGTACTCTAGAGCTCCTCCTGGAGGACCAGCTTTCCAAGGGACACATCGTACCTACCAACAGCCCTTGGAACTCCCCTGTCTTTGTTCTTAAAAACCTGGCAAGGAGAGGTGGAGGCTCCTCCATGACCTTTGTAAAATTAACAAGGTCATTGTAGTCTGGCCTTCTCTCTCCCTTCATGCTTCCCCATGACTGGAGACTGGTGGTCATAGATATCAAAGGCCACTTTTTTAACATACTTCTCTATCTCCGAGATGCTCCCAGATTCGCTTTTTCCATTCCCTCCCTGAACAGGCACATCTGAAGCACTACCACTGGTGAGTCCTCCCCCAGAAAATGAAAAACTCACCCTCTATATGCCAGTGGTACATGGCCCATGTCCTGTCTCCCATCCAAAGGACTTTCCCAGATGCCATCATCCTTCATTATATGGATGACATTCTATTTTGGTTTGAAAAGACAGGTATCTGCTAAGGAAGGCAGGAGCTTCCTGTGAAATGGAAAATGTAAATCCCCTCCCTCTGAAATACTATAATTTTGAAATTAAAATCTCTCAAGCAAAGATATGGGAGTAACAGTTCTTTACTATGAAAATAAAAAATACAAATGCAATAGTACAAACAAAAAACCCCACTGACAGAGTCAGAATATGACCTGACACCCAGTGGGTCACAGTGGTGGTACCAGTCCTATTAAATGGTGACTGCAGTGCACCTGCAGTGACAGGTATTGTTCTGTTGAAGCAGAGATCTTGTAGAAGGGTGGAGTTATCCTCTGAAGGTCCAGTGGTGGCATAGATGGGCCTGGACTTCCTCTGGGAATCCAGTGGGAAAAGGCTGTCTCTCCTCTTCCAAATGTCAAATTATATCCAGGTAGGAATGCCTGGCTCCTCCCTCTGGCCGGAGCACCTCACAAGGGGATGATGAAATTTTTATCAGTCATGCAGTGACACTCAATGGCCCATTAACAGAAGATATCTCCCAGAGGGGGGATTGTTGAGGAAGCCATAAAGTAAACTGCTGTAAGAGATGGTCCAAAGTTTCCCTCATTTGCCTCCTGACCGTGGCAAGGACAGAGACCAAGATCCTGAAGACCCTGGCTGGAGTTCTGGCCTGGTTGAGGTGGATGCTCGCCAAGTGATTGTTTGCAGCTGTGCTTGCTGTGTCACAACAGTACAACTGCTTTGAGCAGGGGCTGACAGCGAGTGGCTTGCTCTGTACACTTACACCTGCTTCACGATCCCTGCTCATCACAATGGTCCATGAATTTCCCCACCTCTTGGCCAAATGAACTTTCTGGGGTAACTTTGGTGATCCTCTACAGAAAATCCCTCATCTGCTTCATGACCGCTGTAAGGGAAAGGACTGTAAGGACCCCTCCCAAGGACTGAGACTGAGACCCTTAAAATTCTAATACAGGGGCGCTGGCCTGACTGATGCAATATGTTTGCCAAGTACTGTCTGCAGGTGTGTTTGCTAGACCAAGAATGGTTTCTCATGGACACCAATCCTGAAAACAATGGATCCCACTCACTGCTAAGATTGACTTGTCCTGTTTTGGAACATGGACTGTCTGTACTCATTTTCAATAGACTTATTCTACATTGTCTTTTATCCGCTCCCCCCTCAGTGGATGACTATAAAAGACCCCTGAGTTATCCAAAGATTTTGAGATTCTCCCCAACATGACAAGACAGATCTATTGGCTGGACCAGGAGAATTTTGTCTCTGCCTTGGTAGCTATTCCCACCCCTTCTTTTTCTTTCTCCCTCTATCCTTTATCTCCTTTCTATTCCTTCTCTCGCATTTGCTATGGGCACTCAATAAAAGGTGCATTTGTTTTGATTAAGACTGAAATCCCCTCTGTGTTGTTTTTGCACTCTGAGATCGGTAAACTGGACCATCACAACCCCACTTGTACGAGCAGATCATGACATTAAATTGGCATCATGGATCGGATTCTGACAGACAGAGGGGTTTGCAGGGTTGTGTGTAGTCTGTAACAGGGGAAGGACATTTCACTCCAGCTGCACTGAGCCCAACAACCCAAAAGGGGTGAGCAGTTGTCTAGAAAGCAAGGGGGGTGACTCGAATTTGCAACAAACTGCACAAGCCTAGGTGAAAAGCACCCCCATACTCAATTGAGGGTTCTGTCTTCAGAATTTCATGAAAGATCTCTTAGTGCAAAAAGGGGAAACTGTTTTTTGTGTATGTGCAAATCTGGACTGTCTGGACAGTGAAGGGACAACTTGAAGTAACTGAGTAGAACCTCCCAGGCAGATTTAGTCTCTTCACCCACTCAGGGAAGTGAAGGGAAACACAGCAAAGGCTGTAAGATTGTGTAACTTAAGTCTATACCTCCCTATCATGGTTTTGGTCCCTTCATAAAATGACTGAAAACCTCAGTGCAAAAGTTAAAGCTGAATTTTATGCTCTACTAGCCAAACACAATGCCAAACCTTCTCCGGGAGGAGTAGAATGGGCACAAAGTAACTGATTTAATTTGGAAAATGTTATTGATAGAGTATGTTCTTTACAACATGAAAAAAAATTTAAACTGGGCAAAACTGAAACTATTGTCTGCTCAGTTTTGGGAGCTTGTCTTACAGCAGCTATAGAAACTCTCTTAAAGTGAAGAAGTGAGGAAAAAGCTATAATGGACTCCCTTCAAAACCTAGTTGAAATTTTGCAAAAACAATTAAATTAATAAAGGAATGAGATCCATCTGTTACGAGCTGCCCTTAGAGAGGAACATGTTAAGAATTCACTGAATGCTGATTCCTCAACACAGGCAGAGGAAAAGAAACTCCTCACATTAAACAGATTTATCCCCATAAGGAACTAGAAGCAGTAAAACACTGTGGAGAAAACTGCTGCCCTCATTTGAGACTCCTGGTTAAAACAGAATATAGTTATATTAATGATGAAGATTTTGAACCACATATCACAACTGAACAAATACCATTCAGTGCTACCGAATTAGCTAAGCTGAAGAAAAAATATGGCCGCCTTCCACAAATATCGGAGAAGAATATGTCTTCTGAGTGTCCCTCAGTGGTGGAGATCAAATTAAATTAACTGAACAGGAGGCTAGTGGGTACTGGGGACATGGAGTTTTCTTAACAACAGGAGATAAGCGTGACACATGGTCCCTGACACAATATGCAGCTTTCTGGGCCAGGGGAATTAATACTTTGGAAAGGGGAGACCCTTTAGCTATAGTCAGTACCCTCGACCCAGTTTTGAAAAGCATCCACAAAGCCACCTGCCTGCAAATGATTCATGGAATAAAAGTTGATTCCTGGTTTTCAGTCACCAATGCAATTACCTGTAAAGCCTGAAATTATTACTTCTTTAATTCGAGGGCTTCCAGAACACCTAAATGTACAGCAATTACTTTACAGAAAACCATCATGGCCTTGGGTCCCATAGAGAGACTAGGTAGATTCCTTGGTAACCTCACCAACCAAACTGGATCTACTGACTCTGGTTTCACTCCATACTCCATCCCCTCACAGGCCCCAGCTTCTCAATCTAATTCACCTGCCAGTAGCCGTAAAGTTTGGACATGGAGTGAGGTTGCAGTAGATTAGATTAATTACAGTAGACAATATGGACCTGTAAAATCCTGGAGGAGAAATCAGAAAAAACAAATGGTGTTTGGTTTATCAGGGCACCTCACACTGAAAATTTAGAGAAGGGAAAACAGATCCCCGTGGCCTCGGGCCCGGCCAGGACCTCCTGCTCCATACCCGTGCTGATTTTGGGGGTGGGTCGTGTGTCCCCCAAGCCCCGCTGTCGCTCTGCCCCCACCTGGCTGCTCCCAGTGTTCCCAGTAAATCTTCCCAGTTAAACACAGTCCAGTTTATGGGGGGCACTGGCGAGGGACTTGGGGGGACCCCGCAAGGGGGGCTGTGACTGGGTAGGGACGGTGGGGGCCAGGTGGGGAACACTGGGTGCTGCGGATCTGCTCGGCAAGTGAGTCATCAGCCCTGCTCTCTCTGATGGGCTGATTCCTGTTCATCGCATTCTCTGATTGGCTGAGGAGTGGCACAGAAGAGAGAAGGAAAGGGAGAGATCCTGCCCACAGCACCAGCACGGGGACAACAGAGCCAGCCTGGGCACAAGGACGGAATTTATTACCAACCAAATCACAGCAGCACAAGGAGAAGGGAAAAAATCTCTCCAACACCTTCCCCCCACCCAACGGGGATCACCCAGAACAGGGGCTATCGACAATGGAGAGATGGGGACATCCGAGTTTAGATCAGAAGCCAATTTTATAGAGTATACCAGAGGTTTATATAGGGTTTCACTTGCATGGTAGTTATATGGGGCTCTATTTTTGGTAACATTTTCCCATTGGTTACACATTCTTCATGACATCATGTCACCTGGTAACATTATCTTACCAAAATCTCACATGTTGCTTGGTCACTTGCTGCCCAGGGAGGCTTTATCTGTGTCTGTTTTTCCCACACTTTCTGCTCGCTCAGACCTAAGATAACAGGCCCCTTTATCAGTTCCTCTGTACTCTCTGTTTTATGCCCCATAAGGGGTCACCACGGATCTGCCCAACAACGGTCACTGGGGATCATCCAACATGGATCCACCAATGGGGGATGGAGCTGGAGCAGCACACAAAGCTTTTCCTGAACTCAGGACACTCACAGGGCTTCCCTCAGTGGTGCCTCTGTTGGTGTTGGGTCAAGGCTGAGCTCCTGGAGAAGCTCTTTCCACATTCAGGACACCCGTAGGGCCTCTCCCCGGTGTGGATGCGCCGGTGGGTGGTGAGAGTGGAATTGCGCTTGAAGCCCTTCCCGCAGTCGGGGCAGCGGAAGGGCCTCTCCTCGGTGTGAATCTGCTCATGTTTGACGAGATCGGAGCTGACATGAAACTTCTTCCCACACTCAGGACACTGATAGGGCCTCTCCCCGGTGTGGATGCGCTGGTGTGTTCTCAGGGTGGAGCTCCACCCAAAGCTCTTCCCACATTCCAAGCAGGTGTAGGGCTGTTCCCCAGTGTGGATCACCTGGTGTCTCATCAGGCCAGAGCACTGCCTGAAACTCTTCCCACATTTCCCACACTCATAGGGCTTTTCACCAGTGTGGATCATCTGGTGCCGAATCAGTTGGGAGCTCTGGCTGAAACTCTTCCCACACTCCCCACACTCGTAGGGCCGTTCCCCAGTGTGGATCCTCTGGTGCCGGATCAGGTCAGAGCAGTCTCTGAAGCTCTTCCCACACTCCCCACACTCAAAGGGCCGTTCCCCAGTGTGGCTCTCCTGGTGCCGGATCAGGGTTGAGCTCCGGCTGAAATACTTCCCACATTCCCCACACTCGTAGGGCTTTTCCCCAGTGTGGGTCTTCTGGTGCTGGATCAGGTTGGAGTTCCACCTGAAGCCCTTCCCACATTCCAAGCACTTGTGGGGCTTCTCCCTGCCATGAGGCTTCTCTCTGCCATGAGGCTTCTCCACCAGCTCTGAGCTCTGGCTGGATCTTTGGCCGCCTTCCTGGCTCAGGGGGGCTCTTTCCTCCCCGCAGCTCCCTGTGCTGGGTTTGCAGCCCCTCCTTGTGCGAAATCTCCAGGGCTTTTCCTCATCCTCCATCCACACACGCCCTGGGAATGAAAAATCCTGGTTTGGGGAAAAAAAAACAAGATGAGAGTGCCTTGGGCTGGTGGTTGCCCTAAGCCCGAGTAATTGGGAACCTTATGTCTGTAAGAACCTCCAAAACACCATGATTCAGCACGAAAATCCTGCAATCTTCAAGACATAGATAAAAACTCTGCCAACATCAAGATTCAGACAAAACCACCTCCAAAATACAAAGATTCAGAACTCACAAAAAAGTCGTAACACCAACCTATTAGCCCAATAAAGCTCAGAAACACCAAGATTTAGCCCCCATGAAAATCATGGATCCTCCTCCCCGGATATCCGCTGCATGTGAGGGGGCAACACTCCGGGAGCTGGGGTTAGAGGCTGCAGATACAGAGAGAAGTGGAACCTTGTGATGCTTGCTGTTTCTGCTCTTCCTCCTGTGTCTCCACACTTCTTCACACTGTTCTTCCTCCTACAACTCCTCCTTCTCCTGCACAATTCCACCTTCTCCTCCCACATGCATCATTTGACCATTTTGTTCCTCAACCCTGCTTCTCCTTCCCTTCTCCTCCTGCCCCAGGCCCAGCACCCACTGCTGGCTCCCTCTTTCCCTCAAACCCAAAGCATCCCACGGCAAGGGCAGGGATGGAGCTGGGGCAGGTCGGGCTGGGGCAGCGCTGGGCTCTCGGCCGCTCCCGCCCGCACTCGACCCCCACTGCAGCCACTCCCGCCAGGACAGCGCGGGGGGGCCTGGCCTTGGCACTGCCCCACTCCCACCTCCCCAAATTCCCCTCACATTTGGACAACAGGGCATGGATGGAATTGGTGTGCTGCAAAGGGACTGGGTGAAGGGGAGTGTGCAGGAATATGGTTAAGGCAAGAAGCAGCTGGAGGAATCTATGTGGGAAGAAAAAGAAAAGAGGAGGAAGAGAAAAATACTGAGGATTGGGATATTTTTCAGCAGGGTCTTATCCTCAACATTTGTCAGCTGATCATTTGTATCCCCAGTTTCCAGGAGAGGAAAAAAAGGAGGTCAGGGTTTCAGGGGGTTTCTCTGTGAGGGACAGCGGCAGCACCGGGCGCAGAGCTGCGGCACCGGGAGCACGGGCTGGGGGCCTGTGGGGAGCTGCGGGACCGGGCCGGGGCTGTGGGGCAGCCGGGGCTCAGCGCCGGGCGCTGCCTGACCCCACCAGCCCCGGGCAGGGCCGGCAGTGGCCCCCGGCCCCCAGGAGGCTACGGGACGCCCCGGCCGCTGCCCGGCTCCGTGGAGCTGCCGGCCCTGCCCGCCAGGGGCGCCTTCGGACACTGCGGCAGGACAGGGAGCGGCTCTGGGATACGGGCTGGGGAGGGCACCCTGAGCACAGGGAGGAGGAGCAAGGAACGCCTGGGAAAGGTGGATTATTAGGGAAGGATCGAGATATCGTTTGGGTCGCTGGAAAACAAATGATTCTGCAGAAAGCTCAGCAGCTGTCAGAGGATGAGCACCTACAGGCACTGAGGGGGGCGGCAGGAGGGGCACAAGAAGGCCCTGCAGCACTTGGGCACAAAGGCACAGCAGGTGAGTGCAAGAAGGGAGCAGCAAAAGGCCAAGCTGAAGGCAAAGGCCAGGGCACAGTTCCTACAGCCCCTGAGGGATCAACCCCAGGGCCCAAGGGGGCCCCAGCACCCAGGGCACGGCTCGGCCACAAGCACCTGGCAGAGGCATTGCCCTCCTCGGCAGGGGAGAGCCCACCCAAACAGCCCCTGGCAAGGAACCAGGGCTCCAGCTGCAGGGCACAAGGACACTGCAAGCACAGACAGCAGCACCCTCAGGACAAGCAAGTTCACCCCTTGATGGACATGGTTTGGCAGGGCTGTCACAGCTTCCATCACACCAGGGACCCTCCACACTGCAGCCCTTGAGAACATTCAAGGTGGGTCTGCATTGAGAGGAGGCATTTCCTGATGGACACAGGGGCCTCTCAATCCACTCTGAATCTCAGACCCAAGGGACAGAAAATGCCAACAATGTCTTGGATTATTCAGGGAAAGTGGGAAAGTTGCGTGGTTTTATTCAGTCACTGTTAGCAGATGTGGGAGATGGGTGTGAAATGCGTGAATTTTTATTTGCTCCTAATTGTTATCATGACTTATTGCGAAGGGATTTGATCACTAAACACAGAACACAAATTAATATTATAAAAGGTGATACAGAGGCCAGTTCAGCTGTACCTCTGTGTCATATGTCTGGCCAGGCCTATGCTGAAGTGAACCCAGAAGTGTGGGCAGCCCCAGGGAAAGAGGGTAAATTAGATGTGGAGTCTGTCCAAAGCACTCTGAAGCAACCAGGACAAGTGGTGTCTAAAAGCAACACCGTGTTCCAGGGGAGGGAAGGAAGGGGAATCAGACACAGCCCAGGTCACCGCCACATGCTCAGCTCAACCCGTGCAGCTATGGGTGCCTGTGAGAGCCTGGCACCGAAATGCCCTGACCAGGAAGGCTTCAATATCTTCTGCTGACACCATGGCACCTAACAGGGGGGCAAAAGAAATTCTGAAAAGCTGATAGGCCACCAGAAGAAATCCCACAACACCATGGACCAGCACCTGGGAACCCAAACCAATTCATATCAGGAGCCACAGAACCCATTTCTCATTTCCATGGCATCATTAGATTACAAGCTGTCCTCATATTAATAACCAAGCAGACAGCTCCAGCTCCTGACCTTCCTGCTGACCAATCCACTGAAATGAGGAACACAACACTAAACCATAGTACGGGATCAGATCATCTGTTAGCAGAAAAAGGAGTTTCTGGAAAATTCAATGACTCAAACTGCTGTTGGCAAATAGGTGACAAAGGAAAAGTGCTGAAACAGATAACAAAGGAAACAAGAAAGCAGCTCATGTTCTGACCCAAACATGGAAAGGATGGGAATGGGACACAGTTTCGTGGCTCCCCGGCAGATCATGGGTTAAACAAATGCTGCTTCTCCTCTGATGTGCTACAGCAACTCTCATCTTTGTACCATGCTCCACACCTTGAGGGTACAGCTCATTCAGCAGGTGAGCGAGGGGATGCAGGTGGCAGCCAGGCTTCCTGATCCAGAAACAGCTACAGAAGGGCAGGGAATGAGGGCACTGAGAATAATCCCAAAACCAAAGAGGACCCAGGAAGAAAAAACAGACTCAATGAGTGAATCTGCCTGGAGATAGGGTCGGGAACTTGTAGATAAGGAAGTAATGGCAGAAACCATCAGCTTTAGAAAATGTTAGAAGTTGACACAGAAAGCTCTTCAAAGTCCTGCTGAATTCCTGAACTTCCAGAAGAACAAAGACTTAACAGAGCCATGAATATCAGCTGTTATACAAAAGTGGGGGCGCACATTAACAAGGACATGCAGTTGGAGGATCGGGAGGTCTGAACCTTCCAAGTACCTCAGCCAGCGGGCAAAGGGAGAGGGAGATGAAAACGGGAAAATGGGGATAAAAAGGAGGCTGTGAACTACAACAATGGCACAGAGCGCACGGCAAATGCCCCACGGCCTCTCCCTCTGCTCAGCAATAAAGTCACTTTTACAGGACTCCTCTGTCTCCTCTGGGCACAGAAACCTCCGGCCACGGGAATTTCCCCGCACAGCCCCGGGCACGGCGCAGCCCCCTCTGTCCCAGCAACCGGGCCGAGCCAGCGCTGCTCCGGCAGCGGCTCCTGCCGAGGCAGCGGCCGCAAGGAGAGCGCGGGCAGGGGATGCCCGAGAGAGGCTCCGAGCCCCTGGGAAGCCCCTGCAGAGCCATGGAAGCGGCTCCTGGCGGCACCTGTGAGCCCGGGGCGATCCCCGCTGGAGCAGCCCGTTCCCGAGGGATGTGTCCCGTGGGAGGGACCCCAGGCCGGAGCAGGACGAGGATTCCTGTCCCTGAGGGGAGGCTGTGACAGGACCGGGCTGTGACCCCCATCCCCTACGCCTCTGGCTGGGGAGAAGGGAAGGAATGCGGGACAGATTTAAGCCCGGGAAGGAGAGAGGAGTGGGGGGAGGATATTTTCGTAGGAATTATTTCAGTTCTCATTCTCTTGCCCAGCCATGTTTGATAATAAATTCAATTAATTTCCCCAAGTCAAGTGTCAGAGGAATGATGGATTTTGCCCTTACAAACAGGCTGTGGGTCTGCTGGTAGATCAAACCAGCACTGAGAGATAAATGAAACAATGGAAAAGATTCCAATGATTGATGAATGGGAAATGATATTTGCTTTTACAAACAAACTTTAGGTTTGCTGATAAATGAAACTGAACACTGAAAGATGAAAGAAACAATGAGGGAAAACCCTAAATTCCATAAGAATTAAAAATTAAAAGGGAGGTTGTACATCAGAGGGAAATCTTAAGTATCGGGAGTAGCGGGAAATTTGAACCTGTCAAGTACCTCAGCCAATCGGAAAGAGAGAAGGAAAATGCGGCCGGGAAACTGGGATAAAAACGGCGGCTGTGTCCTCCAAAAATTGGAGAGACCCCAGGGCAATGCCCCATGGCCTCTCCCCTTTATTCGAATAAAGTAAAAGGACTCCTCTGTCTCCTTTTTGGACATACAGCTCTGAGGTTTGTAGATTAATTCTCCTGACAAGTGCGTTGTGCCCGTCACCAGTGATTGAACTGTCTCACCGTTACCCAGACCTTCGAGCTTTTCCTTACGCGCTCTGTTCTCTGCCCAGGTGGAGGAGGGAAGTGACAGAGAGGTTTTGGCCTCCCTCCAGCAACCCCTGCTCCGGCCTGGGCTCCTGCCGAGGCTGCAGGCCGGTCCCGGCTCCGTCCCGCACTCACCCCAGCTCCCAGCGCCCTCAGGTCCCGGTCACGCCGAGCTCCCGGCGGTTCGGGGCAGCAGCAGCGGCTCCTTGGCCTCCTGCCCGGGCCGGGCACAGCGCCGGGGCCGCTCCTCAGCCGCGGCTGCCGGGAAATGCCGGAGTGCGGATAAAGGGAGGCGGGGCGGCGCCGTGCCGTGTGCAGAGCCCGCGCCTTGTGCAGAGCCCGCCCCTCGCTGTGATTGGCTGATTCTGCCGTCACTCCTCAAGCTCGTGCGGTGATTGGTGGGAGCGGGGCCAAGAACGGCCCCCGGTGCCGCCCTGAGGGCGGCCTTGGCTCGGCAGGGCCGCCATTACCGGAGCGTCCGTGCGGGCCCGGGAGCGGTCGCAGCGGCCGGTGCCCGGTGAGGCGGCGGCGGAGCTCGGAGGCGGCCCCAGCGCAGCCTCCGGGCACGGGGCAGGCTCCACTGTCCCAGCCACAGCAACCGGGCCGAGCCAGCGCTGCTCCGGCAGCGGCTCCTGCCGAGGCAGCGGCTGCAAGGTGACCGCGGGCAGCCGCTCCCGCAGCGCCCTCACGCCAGCGGCAACACGGGCCGGACACGGCACAACGAACCCGCCTGAGCCCCCTGCAGCCCCCGAGGCCCGCAGCAAGCCCTGAGCTCCCGCACAAGCCAGCGCGGCTCCCACCTGCGCTGCGGCCGCCTCCGAGCTCCGCCGCCGCCTCACCTGTGGGGTCCCGGTTACCCCCTGGATGATCCCGGTCACTCCCAGTATGTTCCAAATTACTCCCGATAGGATCCCAGTTGCCCCCAGCATGGTCCCAGTGGCTCCCAGTAATGGCCTGTATGGTTCCTTTCACTCTCAGTAAGAGCCCTCTGTGGCCCCAGTCACCTCCAGTATGATCCCAGTTACTCCCAGTACTATGCCAGTCACTCCAAGTATTACCCCATCAGTCCCAGTATGATCCCAGTATGACCCCAGCATGGGCCAGCTGTTCCCAGTATGATCCCAGTTGGTCCCTGCATTATTCCAGTTTCTCCTCTTCACCCCTACTACAGATCTGATCACTCCCAGTATGATTGCAGTCAGTCCCAGGATTATCCAAACCATTCCCAGTCCCTCCCAGTATATCTCAATTGCACCTGCATGCTCTGAGTTGCTCCCAGTTGCCCTCAGTGTGGTCCCAGTATATCCCAGTATGATCCCTGGTGCCTCAGTTCTGCTTCCAGTGGGTTCTTTTTCCAATCTGTCCCAGTCCATCTCAGTCCCTCCCCAGCAGCTGCTGCCATTTCACAGATCCTGCCCCACCCCCCAGGTGCACTGGGATCCCCCTGCACCCCTTTATCCTGCACCAACATCCCCTGCACCCCCTTTCCCGACTATCCTCCTCTCCCGGCCCCTGGATCCCCCGTTTCCGTGATCCCGGGGACCCCCGGGCCCCCATTCCCGGCCAGTCCGGGGCACCTCAGCCCCAGCCTCCCTTTGCTGGGAAACCCAGCCTGGGCACGGGGCTCTGCGGCCGCTCTGGGATTTGTGATCCCCCAAAAGAAAGGTAGAGAACAGCACAGAGAGGGAGAAGGAGATTGTGAATCAGGGGTCGGGTCCCAGCGCCCAGCCCTGCTCCGCCGGGGATGGGACCCGCACCCGCAGGAAAAATTGGCTCCGCTGCTCGCGGTGCTTGCCCGGCTTTGGGCCGAGCCCAGCGGGGTCCGGGCAGAGTTTGAGCGCAGGGCCGGGAGTTCAGCACAGCCCGGCCCGGGGGTCCGGCAGGGCGCGGCCCTGGAGGGTCCCAGACGGATCCCCGAGGGATCCAGAGGGGGGCCAGGAGGGGATCCAGGTGAATTCCCTGGAATTCGCCCTTTTCCCCTCCCCCCGCGCTCCTCGGGCACTTTCGCTTTCGCGTCTCTCCAGCCGCGCCACAGCCGCGATCGGGGACGGCTGCGATGGCTCCAGCGCTGGGGCTGGGGGTGCTCTTGGGGCTCCTGGTGAACCCGGGGAGCGCGACCAAAGGTGAGTGGGACCCCCCGAAACCGGGACCCCCCTGAACCGCAATTCCCGGGCACCGGGACCTGTTGCAGAATGAGCCATTTGTCAGGGATGAGCCATTTGTCGGGTGCACGGAAAACTCGGACTCAATATGAGTCATCCGCAAGTTCTGTTTTATTGAAGAGAGCATCAGACACTTACACAGCAAGTAATAAACTCATGAATATTCTGTAATTTACACCGTCCATTGGCCACACCACAACATCAGCTCTTCCCCATTCCTTAGGGGTTACATCTCTCTTGTTCTCATGTCTCTTTCACTATTTGTTATCATACTACAGCTAGGCCCAAGGACACGCTATCTTGCAGGTGCAGGACTTGGAATTAGCCACGGCCTTGTACTTTTCCAATCTCTAGTCAGCTAAAATCCCAACAGGGACCCCTCCGAATGTCCATTTCCGGGCAATGGGAACCCCCTAACCTCCATTGTTGGGCAGGGGAATTCCCCTGCACCCCCATTTTGGGTCCTGTGATCCCCCTCTATCACCTTCCCTAGCACTAGGACCCCCCTGAGTCCCTGTTCCTGGGCACAGGGACCCTGTGAACCTTTCATGGCAGCGGGACCCCCTGCACCCCCTTATCTGGCACCGGGACCCACACGATCTCCCATTCCTGGGGCTCAGGATCCCATTGAATCCTGAATCTCGGCACGAGAACCCCCCTGAACCCCCATTCCTGGGCACTGGGACACCCCTGAATCTCCATTTCCAGGACTGGGATTCCCCTAAACCCCATTATCTGGGACTGGGACTCCCCTACAGCCCAGTCAGATTTCTGGGAGGCCCCTGCCCCCCTTTTTCAGGGATCCCGCACCACCCTGACACCTACCCCAAAGACAACAGATGCTGCCCCAGAGCCTGACCCTCTCCCACAGCCCATCTCAGCTATAAACTACCCAGATTGGATGGGTGTTCTGGTGAGGGAGAGATACGCGAGATAAACCAGATGCTGAAGGAGCACATTTCTCAAGCTCATGAGAAGCCCTCCCAGTGCCTCAAAGAGGGAGAGTTTAATAGTGCAGCAATGGAACCCACAGATGTTACAACTGTCCGGGTTCCTGCTGAACTGCAAAGGCAGTCACAGCCAGCAGCAGTTGCCCCTGTAGAAACAAGGAGATCTAAGATGAAAGCAGAGCACCCCGATAAGGGAAAGCCCTCACAACCCTCAGCAGATCCAGAGGTTGAGATTGTCACCGAGTCCCTGACGTACGAAAATCTCCAAAATCTGCACAAAGACATTGTATGATGGGGATGTGAGACTTATACAACCTGGCTACTTAGGGTTTGGGACCTTATAAGTACAGGTGTCCTGTACTAGATGGTGGTGAGGCAAGGAATTTGGGACACTTGACCCAGGACTCAGGTATGAATCAGATTTTTGTAAGGGAGCCAGGGTCCCTTTCCCTCTAGAAGCAGCTTTTAATGAGTGCCAGAGAGAGGTTTGTCCACAGGGAGAGCATGCAGGAGCACCACCACAGAATATGCTGGAAGACCCTTGAGGAAGGCATCCAACAGCTGAGAGATGTGTCAGTATTGGAGGTACTCTTTGGGAGGGATGGACAGCATGATAATGACCCCAACAAGGTCAGGTGCACAACGCAAATGTTGTGGAGTCTGGTAAATCTGGGGCTATCTCAATACACCACCTTTATTTCAACGATTAATGCCGACACCAACCGAGAGACAGTGGGCTCTGTTGCCAACAAGCTTAGAAATTATGACAGTATGATCAATGGCCCAATGCTGGCTCATGTCTCTGCTGTGATTAAAAATCTCAAAGAGGAGATGAGGGAGGAGGCAAGGTGTCACAGACATATTTTATGAAAAATCCTTTCCTTAGGATTTTTTCCTCCTGAGAAGCTGAGAGACCTTAGGAACAAAATGTAAATGATAGTTATCTGCTGCTGTGGAATTACCAGGTGGATCTGTGATTGGTCTCATGTTGTTGTTTCTAATTAATGGCCAATCACAGTCCAGCTGTCTGGACTGTCTTGGTCAGTCACAAGCCTTTGTTACTCATTCTTTTTCTATTCTTAGCTAGCCTTCTGATGAAATCCTTTCTTCTATTCTTTTAGTATAGTTTTAACATAATATATCTCATAAAATAATAAATCAAACCTTCTGAAACATGGAGTCAACATTCTCATCTCTTCCCTCATTCTGGGACCCCTGTGAACACCGTCACAGTGAGGAGCAACAGTTCCCATATGGCACCAGTGCAAGTCACAGGCCCCAAAGTCAGAGCCCAATGTTCCCCAGCTAGACAGAGAGGGTACCCCCCAGGGGCTGACCTGTGGTTCTCCCTGCATGACCATGGGGAAGACATGGGAAGGTGGGATGGAAAACCCACTTCTGTCCTAGCAGCACGGGTGCGTCAATTCAAGGAGGGAAACACTAATCGAGGGAACTCCAGTAAAGTGAAGGTAGCCTCAACCTCCCATGACCAAGCTGCTGAGTATGATCTGTCAGATCCCCTTGAAGGAACCTCTACCATGTATGCCCAGGAAAGAAATAACATGGACTAGAGGGGCCCTGCCTCTAGCCAGGAAGAGGCACGGGCAAACTGGATCTTTTAGACAGTGTGGATCTGATGGCCTGGCACATCAAATCCACAAAAACATGATGCCTTAGTTGATACTGGTGTGCAGTGTACCCTGATACCATCGGGATATGTGGAGGCAGAACCTGTTTCCATTGCCAGGGTGACAGGGGGATCCCACAATTGACCCCGTTGGGAGCTGAGATGAGCCTGACTGGGAAGGAGTGGCAGAAACATCCTATTGTGACCGGCCCAGAGGCCCCGTGTATTCTGGGCATAGACTTCCTCCCGAATGGCTTTACAAAGACCCAGAAACACTCAAGTGAGCTTTTGGCATAGCTGCTGTAGAGACAGAGAACATTAAGCAATTGAACACTTTGCCTGGACTATCACAAATCCATCTGCAGTAGGACTTCTGAGGGTGGAAGAGCAACGAGTGCCAATTGCCACCTTGACAGTGCACCGCCGGCAGTACTGGACAAATTGGGATGCCGTGATCCACATCCACAAAATTATCCATGAGCTGGAGAGCCAAGGGGTGCTCAGCAAAACCCACTGACCCTTCAACAGCCCCATCTGGCCTGTGCGCAAGTCTCACAGAGAATGGAGATTGACTGTGGACTATCGTGGCTTGAATGAAGTGACTCCACCACTGAGCGCTGCTGTGCCAGACATGCTGGAACTCCAGTACGAGCTGGAGTCCAAGGCAGTGAAATGGTATGCCACCATTGGCATTGCCAATGCATTTTTCTCCATTCCTCTGGCAGCAGAATGCAGGCCTCAGTTTGCTTGCACCTGGAGGGGCATGCAGTACACCTGGAACCGACTGCCCCAGGGGTGGAAGCACAGCTCCACCATCTGCCATGGACTGATCCAGACTGCACTAGAAAGGGGTGAGGCTCCAGGGCACTTGTCATACATCGATGACATCATTGTGTGGGGGAACACAGCAATGGAAGTGTTTGAGAAAGGAGAGAGGATCATCCAGATTCTGCTGGAAGCCAGCTTCACCATCAAGAAGAGCAAAATCAAGGGACCTGCCCAAAAAAATCCAGTTCCTGGAGTAAAGTGCAAGATGGATGGCGTCAGATTCCCACTGATGTCATCAACAAGATCACAGCAATGTCTCCACCAACCAGCAAGAAGGAAACATAAGCTTTCCTCCCTGCCATGAGGCTTCTCCACCAGCTCTGAGCTCTCGCTGGATCTCCGGCCATCTTCACGACTCAGGAGGGCTCTTTCCTCCCCACAGCTCCCTGGGCTGGGTTTGCAGCCCCTCCACATGCAGGATCTCTGGGGCTTTTCCACCTCTTCCATTTAGCCACAGCTTGAGAATGACAAACCCTGGTTTGGGGGAAACCAAGGTGGGAGTGCCTTGGAGTAGAGGCTCCTCCTGGCCAGGTCCATCTCTGGAACTCAGCAGGAGTCTTGTGCCCATGAAAATCTCCACGATATCAAGATTCAGCCCAATAGTTTCAGGGGTTCCCCCTTTTCAAGCGTCTGGCTTAGGGATGATCCAGGGGCCTTTGGGGGTCCATGGGGCCCTTCTGCCCTGATGCTCTACTTTGAGATTCCAGGGATCCCAGGGATCCCTCCTCTCCAGGCCCTCCCTTTCCAGTCTGCTGGGGTCCCCCAGCTCTGGGATCGCCCCTCTCTGCTCTCCCCAATCTGGGGATCCCAGGGGTTCCCCTCCTCTGCTCTCCCGGGGGTCCCCAGGACCAATGTCCTCCCCTGCCCATACTGGGCAATGGCTACGTGGCCCCCAAAGATCCCCCAAGGGGCTCAGCTTTGGGCTCCTGCAAGATCCAAACCTACACACACAGAGAAAAAACCTCCCAGGGACACCAGATAATAGTTGGGGTCAATTCCACAATCTGTGAGCTCCAAACACACCCCAATATAAAACCTTCACAGGGACCCCCAATAGATTTGAGACGGGCTCCCCCTCCCCGCTCACCTTCAGGACGTGCTGGGGGCGATGGTCCCGCAGCCGCGGCCACAGGGGGCACTGGAACCTCATCTTCCTCCTGTTCCTGCTCCTGCTCCTCCTCTTCCTTTTCCTGCTCCTCCTTTTCCTCTCTCCCTCCTCCTCCTCCTCCTTCCTAACCCCACCTCCTCCCCAGTTCCTGCCTTCTGTGTATTTAGAGTGGAGAACCTTGCTTGCATTTAGAACCAGAACAAAGATCCCAGATGGAACAAGGTTTGATGCTTTTAGTCAGAAGTATCAGTGACTAAAGGTAACGTTTCCTTTGGTTTGGTACCGTTCTTGTTCCTCCTCAGTCTGCAGGCTGGGCTATGGGGTGTCCTTGTTTGCTGCATTTTCCGAGTTCCTCTTGCACCCTTTGGGCCATAGGCTGTGCCCTGGGAGGGTTCTTTGTGCTCCTTTGTGACACAGGAGAACCTTCCAGGCAGTTTCTGCGTGAGCTGCTGCTGGGATGTCACAGGAACAGCGCCACGTCCCCGTGGTGTTCCCATTGCTGTGGGACACGGAGGCCTCAGTGCCCAGAGTGGCTCTGGGCTCGTTGCTGGAGGATCCTCCTGCCCGAGGCATTCTCAGCAGCCAGGCCAGCCCTGACGGGTGTCCTTCTGTGCTTGCAGGGCTACAGGCTGCAGACGTGTGCAACGCAGCCAAAATGATGCAGCACGTGGCTGCTGCAGTTTGCACTCTGTACTCTGTGGCTTATTCAGGGTATTTTTTAACCCACTTGGCACGTAAGTCGAGGTTTTCCTTTCCTGCAGCATCAGTGGCTTTGGGCTTGCTGTGTGCTTTCTGTTCTTCCTCTGGAGCTGTGTTGACTTTGGAACCAAATTGCCATGAAGACACCATTGCTTTGGGAGAGCTCCTGCCAGCAGCTGCAGCTGGAAAAGGGGGTGTCTGCAGCCAGCAGGGCATGCACAGCATCTGCAAAGAGCCCTGGGGGGTTCTGTTCCCTCAAGCAGGGAGTCTGTGCCAGCAGAGCATGGAACTCCCTCCCTTTGCTGCTCCAGCCAAGAACTGACCCAGCCCAGTATTTTGTGCTGTTCTCTTGCTTGCTGCAGGAAGGGAATGTGGCTCCTGGAGGGATGCTGTGAAAGCAAAATGCTCTCTCGGGTTTGCCTTGCTCCGTGGCATTTCCCACCACAGGCAGTTTTTCTCCTAACAGCATCTGGTTCATGTTCCCTCTCCCATTGCAGGGCACCTCATGTCTACATTCCGAACAGCTCCTCCTTCGGTGAGTGGGAAAGGAACCTTTGGTGTTTGGAATTGTGCAGCAAGTTGTGAGCTCAGCATGTGGCAGCTGAGTGCGAGCCTGGGAGGCTGAAGGAAAGTTCCTGTCAGTGTCTTTGCAGCAGCAGCAGCAAAGGAATTCCCATCAGTTTTCTCCTTTTCTGCTGAAGAGCTTCTGAAGGGCTGCAGGTCTGGTTTTGCAGGCAGAGGATTGCTTGCTGGCTTTAGCCATGGTGGAATATTGAATTCCCAACAATAAGTGGCAATGCCGACTTTAGCCAATTGTTAGTTGGAACAGCTCCGAACCCATTTTCTGCTTAGTGCAGCTGGATGTGCAGCTGAGGATAAATAAGGTGATAACTGAGACAGAACTTCCCGTCCCTCACGCTGCCGTCTGTCCACAGGGCACAAAAGCAGCACCAGCACCTCCTGGGGCTCCCTCTGCTTCCAAAGAGGAGGCCAAAGAGGAGGAAGACAGCAGTGAGCTTCCCGCTGCTCTGGGGTACGATGGTGAACTTCCCTCAGTGCTGGGAGATGACAGTGAACTTCCCACTGCTCTGGGAGACGAGGGTGAACATCCCGCGGTGTGGGAATGCAACGGCGAGGCTCCCGCGGGGTGGGACAAGGACAGGGGACATCTCCCGGCGTGGGACGAGGACGGTGGATGTGCCCTGGAGTGGGACCAGAATGGCCAAGCTCCCATGGAGTGGGAGGAGGACAACGGACAATTCGCAGTGTGGGATGAGGATGGACAACATCTCCAGGAGTGGGATGAGGATGGAGGACATGTCCCGGTGTGGAATGAGGATGGAGGACATCTCCCAGTGTGGGACGAGGACAACGGACATCTTCCGGAGTGGGATGAGGATGGAGGACGTCTCCCGGAGTGGGATGAGGATGGAGGACATCTCCCAGTGTGGAATGAGGATGGAGGACATCTTCTGGAGTGGGATGAGGATGGAGGACATCTCCCAGTGTGGGATGAGGATGGAGGACATCTCCCGGAGTGGAACGAGGACAACAGACAACGCGCAGTGTGGGATGAGGATGGAGGACATCTCCCGGAGTGGGATGAGGATGGAGGACATCTCCCATCGCCCATCCTCCTCCCACAGGATGGAGGACATCCTGTGTCTGGGGAAGAGGAGAGTGAACATCTCCCAGCATGGGAAGTGGACAGTGACCATCCCCTGGCTTGGAAAGATGATGGAGAAGCTGCAGCATTTTGGGAAGAGGATGGAGAAGCTGCAGCATTTTGGGAAGAGGCTGGAGAACCTCCCTCTGCTTGGGAAGAGGACAATGAAGCTCCCTCTACTGTGGGATCCTGGGCTGAACATTCTGACAGCAGCACAGTCCTGCAGCCAGAGGGGAGAGGGGAGTGGTGCCTGATGCAGCTGAGTACGTCTGCTCTGTTCCTGGGTGCCCGAGCAGGTGCTGTGTGTGTGTCTGGGCATCAGCTGCACCCAGGGTTGCTCTGCAGCTGAATGTCACAGAGCCATTAATTGTCCTTCCCCAGCTGACACCAAGGGGCTCACGGCCCCAGGGAGTGGGGCTAGTTCTGGCTCAGCTGCAAGGCGGGCTCTCACTCTGGGAGGGAGCGTCTTCCACGTTTTTTCTTTCAGGGAACACCGTGAGCGAGGCGGAGCCTGGCCAGAAATACCTGGAGGTGGAGCAGATTGGCCAAGGGTAAGTGCACGGCAGCTGCTTCTGCACAGGCAGGGCTGGGTGTTGTGCTGGTGCAGGATCAAGTGAGAGGTCAGGAGAGCCCAAAGCACCTTCAGACACTGGGCTACCATCCTGCTGTCTCTCAGTCCTGATCAGAATTGATAACTGTGGTCAGAAGGCGCCGTCAAAGGCCCCTGAGGCTGGCAGTGTCCTGCCTGCAGCAAGGAGCAGGACCTGGAAGATCTTCTGTCCCTGGAACTGGATTGCCTAAAAGAGCAACTCACCATCTGGTGACTGTCAGAAAACAGTTCTCAAGAATATTTCTTTCAAATATTTTGCTTAAAAAAATATCCACTGGTCAGGATTATCAACCTAATGGTTTAGAAACAGAAACCAGAGATGAACTAATAAGTGCTCTAATCTAGCACAAGTAGCAGACCCCATACATTCAGTAACAGACACAGAGCTGATGCACTCTGGGGTAAAATGCATCACCTGCCTGATGGCAGGGCCCTTGTGGATCCTGCAGGTCTTAGGCAGGAAATGGAAAAGGATGAAATGCATTCTTTTCCACTTCTTTAGACACCCATTTCTCACCTCAGGTTTTGAGCTAAAGCAATTCAGGGTGGACATTTGGGATTTGCTCCAGCCCAGTTCCTTCGTGTTGGGTCTCAGTTTCCTCTTGCACACCTTGCATGGCAGAGGGCTGGTGGCTGCTGTGCTGCTGTTGGAAGGGTCGATGCACCCAGGTGTTTGTGAACGCTGCAGGCAGCAGAGATCTCTTTTCTGATCTGGCTTTCACTGCCAGGGCCTAAAGCGCTGCTTCTTTCTTCTCTGGTGTTTTGTGTCCAGGGCTTTCGGAACTGTTTACAAAGGACTCGACAGGGCCACTGGAGGAGAGGTCAGTGCCAACACGCCCAGCACGGCTGGCAGCTCTGCAGGGCTTTCCCCTCTGCTGGGAGCTGTGGCTGCAGCTCTGGGGGCCAGCAGAGCTTTCCTGCCCAGGCTGCTCCTCTGAAGGCAGAGCAGTGTCAGCCTGCAGAGCACAGCTGGGACAGACTTGGTCCTTCTCAAGTGCCAAAGGAATGGAAGGAGGGCAGCGGTGTCTGTCAGTGCAGGACGCCCTGGCTTGGTCTTCATATCTAAAAGTGTGAATGCATCAGCTGCTGGAGACTGAGGTCCAGTTTATCTTCATCCCAGCCTCAGACAGGAACATAATTTAGCAGTTTTTCCATCCTGCCTTTTATCTTCAAAGGGAACCTCAAGGCCGAATTAGGGAGAGCTCCTGCTTGGGCTCAGTTTTAGTCCTACTTCAGCTGTTCACAGAGGGAGAGGGAGAGAAATGAGAAGATGGATGTCCAGAGCAAAGCTCTCTCCTAAATCCTGCAGTTGTGTTTGGGTCTGGTGTCAGTGACAGCCTGTGACAGGGATCAACTGAGCCATGGATGTGCATGTTTGCTTTGTTGTGCAATCCCAAACAGAGCCGTTGGATCTGAAATCATGACCAAATCCCATAGAATTGCTAAATGGTTTCTGGCTGTTTTGCTCTGTTTTCACAGAACCAGAATTACCTCCTGCTTGCAACATGTGTTTGAATAATAATAATGAGAGTGTTGAGGCCATTTGAGAAGACTGTAGGTGCAGAGAATGTTGTTAGAGCTTTGAGGCTGACAGCTGAGGGACCATTTCTGCAGAGCTTGCAAGGCCAAATGTCTCTGGTCATGTGTCCTGTAAGCAGCCCCCAGCTGGCAGAGCAATGGGCCGTGGGAATGGCCCTTGCTGAGCTCTGGTGTCCCATCCCAAGGCAGTTGGGCCCAGCCCGGCTCCGTTGCTCTACAAAGTCTCGCTCCGTGTTTGCTGTGGCCTCCTGCCACAGACTCCTGCAGTTAAAGGCTGCAATGTCCCTTCAGGTGGCCATCAAGAAAATGAGTCTCAGAGGGCAGAACAGGGAACGAGCTGTGAATGAGATCCTGCTCCTGAAGGACAAGAAGAACCCCAACATTGTCAAATTTCTGGACACGTGAGTGCTTCAGCTCTTATCCCATGCCCAGGCCCTGCATTAACCTTTCCTGGCATCTGGAGTCTTTAGTCTGTTTTGAAAATGCCTGACACAGCCACATCTTCCCAAAACAACAGCCTGGCAGTTCACTCCCTCCATGTGCTTTGGTTGCTTTGCTTTGGTTTTTCCTTCAAGTTCCTCCCCGTTTGCTGTGTCTTCTAACAAGTGCTGATGAACCACAGCAGAAACTATTTCCCTTGGCTTCTTCTTCCCAGCCCTTTTCCATTGCTATAGAT
Source organism: Melospiza melodia melodia (assembly GCF_035770615.1). Classification (NCBI taxonomy): domain Eukaryota; kingdom Metazoa; phylum Chordata; class Aves; order Passeriformes; family Passerellidae; genus Melospiza; species Melospiza melodia. The sequence continues at coordinate 5,363,039 of NW_026948497.1, read as the reverse complement.
GCCAGGAAGACGAGGTTCTTGTTTCCAGAAATGCCTCATTTACCCATTTTTCACTGGCCTTGCCTGTTTCTGAAGGGACTTTCTGAAAGGTTTTCTGACTGCTTTTGTCCCAAGTGCTGCACAGCCTCCTCCCCTGGATAACCCTGGCAGTTGTGTTGCCTTGTTCTGCAGGGAATGGTGGAACTGATGAGTTCAGGAGCTGAACCAGCTGGGGCCAAGGGTTGTGGTTTCACATTGATCTGGGCTGTTGCTAAACTGCATTTTTCACCTGCTTGCCATCTCAGGCCTCTGCTTTCTCACAGGTGTCTCCTTCTCCTTTAGACTGTGCAGATTCCAAGGGCTGTGCAGCCTGGCAGGAATGTCTCTCCATCTGATTCTGTCCTCACTGACAAGTGACCTGGAAACAAAACTCCACTCCAGGCTTTTCCATGGGGGAATTGAGCTCTGCACTTTCATTTCCATGCCATTGCTTTCCTCTTCCAGCTTCCTTGTTGATGGAGATCTCTGGCTGGTGATGCAATACATGGATGGAGGAACTTTGCAGGATGTTGTCAGACAGATACGCATGGCTGAAGGAGAGATGGCAGCTGTCAGTCGGGAGGTGAGGGATCCTGCTTGTCACTCCCATGGCTGGGACACGATGGTCCTTCCAAACAGGGCGTGAGAACAGGAGTGGCTCCATGCTCAGAGCTTTGTTTCTGTGTTGTTTTTGTGAGCTGGAGAAGAAAGAGCCTCTGCAGTGAACGGCCTGCCAGCATCACTGCACTTCTACTCTGTTCTTGTTCTCTCTCCTGCTGTTGTGGTACTCTCTGTCTGGTTTGGATTTGATTTGCTGTTATCAGCTGTGCCTTGAACCGTTTGCCTGGAGCTTGTGTGCACTGCACTCCTGGCCTGTCACAGCAAAGCTGCTGCTGGCACAATTCTGAACCGTCCTTTCTTGTGTGATATATTCTGGCCATTGGTTTTTGCCCTCATGTTTCTTGCTCTCTCTCAGTGTCTGCAGGGCCTGGATTTCCTCCATTCCAACCGGGTGATCCACAGGGATCTGAAGAGCTCCAACATCCTCCTGGGCAAGGACGGCTCTGTCAGGCTGGGTGGGTGTTCCTAGCCAGGCACGGCGCTCCCGGGCTGCGGGTGTGGGGCTGCTTCCCAGGGAGGGCCAGAGGCCCACAAGGGCTGCTGGGGGCACTGCCTGGCCCCTGCTGCCAGCTGAGAGCGGCTGCCCCTGCAGAGAGCTCAGGAGAGGAGCAGGGTGCCAGCAGTGCCTTTGCTCTGCCTATGGCCCTTCTTTGTGCTTGGTTTCCTCATTCCAGCTGCCTTTGACAGGGTTTGTTTCTGTTCTCAGCTGATTTTGGCCTCTGCGCTCAGCTCAGCCCTGAGCAGGACCAGTGCAGCTCCATGGTGGGCACTGCTCACTGGATGGCCCCAGAAGTTGTGACCAGATCTCCTTATGGCCCCAAGGTGGACATCTGGGCCTTTGGAATTGTGACCATCGAGATGGTGGAAGGAGAACCTCCTTACTTCAAGGAATCGGCGGCCATGGTAAGAGGCAAATTCTGCAGTGGCTGCAGAGGCCTGTGAGCACAGGGGGACCCTGCACTGGGAGCAGCAGCTGGAGGTTTCTGCACATGGGAAGGGAATTCCCAGTGGACTCCATCATTAACACAGATGATTATTCTGCAGTCTCCAGCAAAAATCTGCTTTGGGATTTATGTTGTTGCAGCTCTTCTGGCTGTGAGGATGACCTGAAAATGTGAAGGAATGCAGTATCTCTAATGTTGCAAGAAAACCCCAAACCATCCCCAAATCCCACCCACAAATCCCAACAAGTTTTCTGAAGGAGTTTCTAAAAGAGGTTTTGCAAGATGATCACCCCCCTGATTCGTCTCACTGGGAAACTTGTCTAAAACCTGAAGATGATTGCTTAACAAACCCTTTAGAGTCTAACATATTTCTTTCCTAGTCCAAGCTACTTTCTCTTTGTCACCAATCCTGAACTTTCAGCAACACAAATCTCCTCTTTCTTGCCTGGCAGTTTTTGGGACGGAGCATCAGGAATGCATCTACTTGAGTGTCAGTGGCACTGCAGAGATGCACTTGATGTAAGAATCCTCTGAAATAACACAATATTTCTGACGGAGGTTCCAACAAACAAAGTCAGCCAGTGAAACTGGCTCTCAAGGCGAGATCATTTGGATGTTGCAGTGGCTGTGGCAGCCCCAGGGTTTGGGTTTTTGGCTGGCTTAGCAAAATAAGCTCTGAGCAGCATCTCTGGCAGGGAGGAAAGTGCCCCTGGAGCTGGGGCTGAGGCCCCGGGGTGGATGTGAGCCCATGTGGGTGTGAAGGGAGCCAGCAGAGCGCTGAGTTTGCTTTCCCTGCAGGCTCGCGCTCTGATCCGGCAGAACGGGACCCCGCAGCTGCAGGAGCCCCGGCGCCTGTCGGCTCTGCTGCGGGACTTCCTCGAGTGCAGCCTGGAGCCGGACGAGGAGCGGCGCTGGGCTGCCCAGGAGCTGCTGCAGCTGAGGGCCAGGGGCTGCAGGGGAAGCAGCAGCGCCAGGGAGGGGTTTTCTTGTGGGGCCCCCTCCGACAGTCTCCAGTCTGGCTGCGTTCCACACGCAGAGCAAGCAGAATCCTCGCCTGCTGTGGCTTGGCAGGCTCCTTTGGAGCTCATCTGGGCCTGGTGCCCCACAGCGAGCAGGGACATCTTCAAGCAGCTCAGGGGGCCCAGAGCCCTGCCTGACCTGAGCTTGGATGTTTCCAGGGAGGAGGCACCTCCCACATCTCTGGGCACCTTCTGTCAGTATTTCCCCACTCTGCTGGTTAAAAAGCTCTTCCTTAGATCTAATCTGAGCCTGCTTCCCTCTCCTGAGTTTCAAACCATTTCCCTTTGTCCTGTTGCAACAGAGCCTGTGAGGAACTTGACTCTGGAAAGTATCAGTTCATTTCTTTCCTCTTTATCCTTTTGGCAGCACCCATTTTTATCATCAGCCAAGCCTCTCTCCAGCCTCACACCTCTGATCACTGCAGCAAAGCAACTGAGGGAGCAGCGGAGGAGATGAAGCACTTGAGGGCAGCTTCTTGTTACAGTAGTTAGGTCAACTAGGTAGTTATGGTAGTTAGCACTGCTAGTTGGTTAGGGTAGTTAGGACAGCCTGTTTGTTATGGTTCTTATGACAGCCTGTTTGTTATGGCAGTTTTTTTAAATAAAAACTCTTTTAAACCTCCACTGCCTTGCCGTGTCCCTTCCTTCTCCCGCTGTGCCTCAGCTGCCCGGAGCAATGTGAGGGGAGAGCGGGCCCAGCCTGGCCCAGAGCTGAGCCCCAGCAGAGCCCTGGCAGAGCCCAGAGCAGCCTCGGCCCCTGCAGAGTCAGCCTGGAAGGAGGCGCTTGGAGCCTTCTCGGCTGCACCCGGCTCTGGGTTACAAACTGGGTGTGCTGGAAAATGCCACCGGCTCTGCACGAGGGCAGAAGGGGCCCGGGGAAGGCCCAAGTGCTCCATGCAAGGAAAAAACCTGCCCTGGGTTTGTCATAAATAACTGGGTAGTGTTGGCTTTTGCTATTATGTATTGACTTCTGCAAATTATTCTTAATCACAACGATTTTGATGCAGTACAGTTTGTAATCACTTTTAACTGCTTTTGCTATAGCATAATTTGTCAGGTTTTTGTGGCCAATGCCCTGGCCCCTGTGTAGCTCATATCCTCAGAACATCATTTATGGATGATATTTTAGTTTGGGAACAGTGTGAAAAACATACATTATAATTTTGGCTTTTGCAAAATATTAAAGTGGATGCCAGATGTTGTCCGTTATAATGTTAACTTTTGCAGAAGTAGCTGTAGTTGTGAAATAATAACTAATGCTTTTATTTTTGTAACTAACTGACAATAATAACTCAGAGATATTTGTGAAATAGCTAATGTTCATTTAAAGTACTTGTGGAAATAGCAAAAAGCGTCTGCATGGTCAGATAACATTTAAGGAAGGGATGTGATGAGGAGCCCTGCCACTGACCCTTCCACTGTCAATAACTGTCACCTGCTGAAACCACAGAACAGAGGCCCTTGTGAGGGAGTGACACACCACCCTGAAAACAGCAATCCACGATTCCTGCACCTGCTCTAAAAAGGCGAGTTGGGGGTCAAACCAACCTAAAGAATTCCTGGAACATGTAAACAAGTTAAAAGAAATGTTTGAATTACTATAATGATTATGAATATGTATTTGACCAATGTAGGGAGAAAAGGAGATAAGAAGAGTTGCTGTGGTTAACAGGTGTGCCTCAGGCCATCGCCAAGTACCAGTGCTGTTATTCATGTGTCTCTAGTTATCCCTTATTAAAATTCTAAAAGTTCTGAAGCGTGAGGCTCCTTTCTCACAACACCCAAGGTCCTCACCCCTTGTTGTTCTCCCAAGGCAGGATCTGTCAATCCTAAGATTTGTCTGGATGGAGAAGAAAAAGACTGCAAAGAAAAGGAAAATGCATTGGTGTAGAGGCCCGTGGGCCTACCATTAGAGTTTAATCTCCCACTCGTGGAGGACTGGTCCCCAATAAGAGGAATAGATTTCAAGGTTATGGGAGAAGCTTGCTTCTCCCACAGATCTTTGCAGGCACATGCTGATTTCTGTAAAGTTATGTTACTCCATTGGCCTGTTGGCCTAATTACCCTAGTTCAACCCCTGTTACCCATCTCTGGTTAGTCCCTAGAATATTCTCCTCTCTCTGTCCCTCCATTGGCCCTAATTTACTGCATTCCTCTGCCCGTGTTTCCCCATTATCTGACCCGACCCTTAACCCCTCCTTTGCACCATTTTCCCCCATATCCATTGGACCCTGACCCTCAGCTCCACCCTCACTACCCCAGATAAAAACCCCCTGTGCCCTCAGCTTGCACCCTGTCTTTGTCCCTGGGCCCTGTTCAGCTCTGTCCTCTGTTCCTGTACCAATAAACCCAGTTTGCTGGGATCATACCCAGACCCATCCTGCCGACTTTGTCAGCTTTATAAAGCAGCCATGAGCTTCGGGCTCCGGAGTGCCGGACGCTCCAAGGGCCTCGGCAGCGCCAGGACGCTCCAGGCTGGGACAGCCAGGCAGGGCAGGAGGAATCACTGCCCCTTTCTCCTCTCTGCTGCTCCATCTCCCAGCCCAGCATCGCTGCAGGACAGCCTCACTGCCAACGCCATCCTGCCAGGGATGGACTGCGGGGATCTCCTTCCCCTTCCCTCTGGCATCGAGGCAAATCCCATCTTCTCCTTGTCTCCCCTCCTTCTTCTCATTCTGTCACACATCCATCCACGTTCCTTTCTCATCTCCTTCCTCCCTTGTTCCCTCTTCTTCCTTCCTCTCCTTCTGCCTTTTTCTTTTCCTTTCTCCCTGTCTCTTCCTCTCCTTGTCAGTCTGGGGAGCTGTGAGGAGGTAAAACCCTCCCTGTGCTGGGAAGGGTGTGGGGAATGTGAGGAGAGCTTCAGGTAGAGCTCAGCCTATTCGTGGTGCCTCTAAAGATGGCAGTGTCAGATGCAGATATTCGTGTGGATGCAGAGATCTCCCTGCAGATCCATGGGGATGCAGAGATCCCCCTGCAGCCCGCGGAGCAGCCACGCTGAGCACAGTGATGCCTGAGAGGAGGCTGTGACCCCGCGGCCAGAGGGCCCCGCTGGAGCAGCCTGTCCTGGCAGGACTGACCCCGGGGCACAGTGACCCACGCTGCAGCACTTGGAGGGGGCTGTGCCCCGTGGGATGGACTCAGCTTGGAGAAGTTCCTGGAGAAGTCTCCGGTGGGAGAGAGCCCAGGGTGCAGCAGGGGAACGACTCCTGTCCCTGAGCAGAGGGAGAAGCCCCGGGGCATGAACTGAGCCCGGCCCCATTCTCTGTCTGCGACACTGCCGGGGTAGGAGGTGCAGCTGGAAGGAGGGAGGCGTGGGGAAAAGCTGCATTTAAGGGTCTCCACTTACTTCTCATTATCCTGCTCTGAGTTTTTGGAGTTCTCTGGCAGAAATCTCTCCCCTCCCCCACTCATCCACAGAGGTTTTGAGCCGTTTTTCCTTTTTGAGGGAAATCAAAGGTATGCACTGATGCTCCTAATTAGGGGTACGAGAAGTGAGGCTCCAGGGCTGAGCCGGAGCCACCGAAGCCGCAGTGCCGGGAAAGCCGTGGCGGGAGGTGCGGAGAAGTTTGTTTGTGTTTTCAGCTCAATCCCCCTCGGGCCCGGGCCCTTTCCAGGGCTGTTCCTCAGCTCCCGCTCTGCCCTCACGCAGCCCCGGGGGCCCTGAGAGCGCGGGGCGGGGCTGTGCCATGTGCAGAGCCCGCCCCTGGCTAGGATTGGCCGATGGTGCCGTCAGTCGTGGTTGTGGCGCGCTGATTGGTGGGAGCGGGGCGGAGCAGGGTCCCGGTGGCGGGCTGAGGGTGGCCGTGGCTGGGCAGCGGCGCCATTGTGGGAGCGTGTGTGCGGGCCCGTGAGCGGCGGCAGCGGCCGGAGCGCGGTGAGGCGGCCGCGGAGCTCGGAGGCGGCCGCAGCGCAGGTGGGAGCCGCGCTGGGTTGTGCGGGGGTTCGGGGCTGGCTGCGGGCCTCGGGGGCGGCAGGGGTCTCGGGCGCGTTCGTTGTGCCGTGTCCTGCCCGTGTTGCCGCTGGCGTGAGGGCGCTGCGGGAGCGGCTGCCCGCGGTCTCCTTGCGGCCGCTGCCTCGGCAGAAGCCGCTGCCGGAGCAGCGCTGGCTCGGCCCCGTTGCTGTGGCTGGGACAGAGGGGGCTGCCCCGTGCCCGGGGCTGTGCGGGGAAATTCCCGTGGTCGGAGGTTTCTGTGCCCAGAGGAGACAGAGGAGTCCTGTAAAAGTGACTTTATTGCTGAGCAGAGGGAGAGGCCGTGGGGCATTTGCCGTTCACTCTCTGCCACTGTTGTAGTTCGCAGCCTCCTTTTTCTCCTCATTTTCCCGGCCTCATCTCCCTCTCCCTTTGCCCACTGGCTGAGGTACTTAGAAGGTTCAGACATGCCAACAGCATGTCCTCGTTAATGTGCACCCCCACTTATGCAGAACAGCCGATATTCACTGCTCTGTTAAGTCTTTGTTCTCCTGGAAGTTCAGGAATCTAACAGGACTTAGTCTGAGCAGTCCATGTTAATTAGTAAAATTTTTTGAAACTGGTGGTTTCTCCCTTCCTTGTCTACAAGTCCCTGACCCAATCTCCAGACAGATTCACTCAGTGATTTTTTTTTTTTTTTCCCTTACTAAGTCTTCTTAGGTTTTGGGATTATTCTCAGTGCCCTCATTCCCTGTCCTTCTGTACCCGTTTCTGGATCAGGAGGCCTGGCTGCCGTCTGCATCCCCTCGCTCACCTGCTGAATGAGCTGCACTCTCAAGGTGTGGAGCATGGTACAAAGATGAGAGTTGCTGTAGCACATCCGAGGAGAAAAAGCATTTGTTTAACCCATGGTCTGCCAGGGAGCCACAAAACTGTGTCCCATTGCCAACCTTTTCACGTTTGGGCCGGAACATGAGCTGCTTTTTTGTTTCCTTTGTTATCTGTTTCAGCACTTTTCCTTTGTCATCTATTTGCCGACAGCAGTTTGAGTCATTGAATTTTCCAGAAACTCCTTTTTCTGCTAACAGATGATCTGATCCCATCCCATGGTGAAGTGTTGTGTTCCTCATTTCAGTGGATTGGTCAGCAAGAAGGTCAGGAGCTGGAGCTGTCTGGTTAGTTATTATTTTGAGGACAGCTTGAAATCTAATGATGCCATGGAAATGAGAAATGGGTTCTGTGGCTCCTGATATGAATTGGTTCGAGTTCCCAGGAGCTGGTCCATGGTGTTGTGGGATTTGTTCTGGTTGGCATTGATGTTTTTCCCATTGTTTGCACTTCCTCAGGAGCCAGGGCTGCATCAATTGGCCAATTTTCTGTAATTTAAACATCAAATACTTGGGTTCCCAACTGCTTTCCTGAACTTTTGGTAGCAGCACCCCCCATGCTGTAATCCACCCTATATAACACAGACAGTGACAGCACATGTTGGATTTGGCAGAGGGATGATTCCTCCCCACTTTTTAGAGTGAAATTTTCACTACATTCTCCATTTGCTGTTTCCCTTTGCAGCTTCACCCGTTTCTGTTGCAGGGTCAGATATCCTCCCCCTGGGCTCTGCCTTGAGCTGTGCAAATTCCATCAGTGCCAGCAGGCAGAGCTTGGGGTGAGGGGCAGAGGGAATCAGCCCAATTCCTGCCCCAGGCAAGAGACCCAGGTGCATTGTCCACACTTTGCCCAGCAGTGTTCATTTGCATTTCTAAAGCTCCTCTCCAGGCTGACTAGAGCCAAAGCTTCTCTTCCAGGGCAGTAACCTGGTGACTCCCCTCTTCCTTTCCCACCCATTTTCCTTTGCCTTTTTTTGATGCCTGTTGTTTTTCCTTTTTTTAAACACTATTCTGTTAACTGTTTATGAGTTAAAGCGTCGCATTTCAACCTCTTCCAGTTTTTCCAAATGCATCCTAAAGGTGAGCATGGAGAAACACAGACCAAAATTGTGCCATCACTAAGAGACACGCACACACATACCCAAAAAGCCTCCTTCTCCGCAGAATAGAAATTGATTCTGACACCCCTGACCCAAACCCTACTGACCAAAAGAAGGATTATTAAGAAAAAAACCATTCTAATGTTGTAATCTTATCACCAAAATGGTGGGAAGAGCCAAAACTCTCCAACATTTCCAGTGTTAAAAAGTCAAGGAATTACTTGATTCTGGCCAGGATGTGCAACAGAAATCATTTCACCCACACATAGCCCAGGTGTGCAGAGAAAATTGTTGAATGACACGTGAGTTTTACTGGATTTTCCCTAAACTTTATACCATCCAAAACCCACAGAAATCCACTGGTTTAATGTTCATTGCTTTCAAGTTGTGTAGTTTTTAGTATTTGGTTTCTTATTGGACCTGCATTTTTTTCCCTCTGATGTAAATTAGATCCACAATCCTGGATTGCCTTCTCAACCTTTTCCAGACCAGGTGTCTCCAGCTCTGCCAGGGGCAGTGTCTGGGGTAGCTGATGAAGAAGAAGGTATTGCTGTAGCAAGAAGATATTGAAGCCTTCCTGCTCAGGGCATTTCAGTGCCAGGCTCTCACAAGCACCCACAGCTCCACGGGTTGAGCTGAGCATGGGGCGGTGACCTGCGCTGTGTCTGATTCCCCTTCCTTAATAACAGCCTGTCTTGTAGCTCTTTTCCCTTCTGCTGCCCTTGCAGAGCCATCCACAAACACATTTTCTCCCTCAGGCCAGGGAATGTCCCATCATCAATCTCTCCCAGGCTGGGTCTGGAGCTCTGTCCCTTGAGTGCAGTCCTGGGTTCCTTGCCAGCCCCTCTCCAGGCTGTTCAAACAGGAGGCTGGGTTAAACCCTTGCCCTGTCCTCAGTTCTAAATCCTCCTGTGCCATTGAACAAGTTTCATACTGCAATGACCAAGCCCTGCTCATCCATTTAGAGGCTCTTTTGGTTGTCAAAGCTTTACCTTGATGCCAGACTTGAACTATAGGAGATCCTCCTGTTGTCATCAGTTTTCAGCTCTCAGTTCCCATGTGAGCTGTGTCTGCACAATTCTGCAGACAATGAAGCCAATCTCTGGCCACTGGGTTAAACATTTTAACACAAGAATTCCTTTGGCATGGCCCTGTTTAAAATCCACCTATAATTCAAATTCTTTCTCGCTGTCTGGGAGGGCCAGGGCAGGAGCCTCAGTTAATCTGCTTTTTAACACTTGAAAATTCTGTGATTCCTCCTTGTGTCCATCCATCCAGTTTGTTGAGTGGAGTGTTTTAGAGTGTGATGCCTGGCTCCAAAACCCTGCCTTTAACAGGTAGTGTGTAATAAGCTGTAAGCCCTTCCTTCCCTCTCTTGGAATAGGGTATTGATTTTTAAATCAATACAAGCAACCTCTTTTCCTTATTGCTTCAAAGTAATTTGATGAGGCTCCATAGCTAATTTCCCTTCTTTCCCTGGGACTTCCCACATTTGTGGCTTCACTTCAGCGTAGGCCTTGCCAGACATTTGACACAAAAGTTCAACAGCATAAGCCGCTGTATGACATTTTACAATATCAAAATCCAGCCACCAACTCCTTCCCAGTAAATTGCAATCACAGTAGGAAGAAAAAGAAATTCATTTATTTCAAACATATCCCCTAGATCTCCTAATAGTGGTTGATTAAGTCATACCTGCTCATCTTTCCCACTTATTCCCTTAATAATTAAGCCATGCCTTGACTGTTTTGCCCCTTGGGTCTGAGATTCAGAGTGCATTGAGAGGCCCCAGTGTCCATCAGGAGAGGCCTCCTCTCAATGCAGACCCTGCCTGAATGTTTTCAAGGGCTGCAGTGTGGAGGGTCCCTGGTGTGATGGGAGCTGTGACAGCCCTGCCAATCCACGTCCATCAAGGGGTGGACTTGCTGGTCCTGAGGGTGCTGCTGTCTGTGCTTGCAGTGTCCTTGTGCCCTGCAGCTGGAGCCCTGGTTCCTTGCCAGGGGCTGTTTGGGTGGGCTCTCCCCTGCCGAGGAGGGCAATGCCTCTGCCAGGTGCTTGTGGCCGAGCCGTGCCCTGGGTGCTGAGTCCCCTTTGGGCCCTGGGGTTGATCCCTCAGGGGCTGTAGGAACTGTGCCCTGGCCTTTGCCTTCAGCTTGGCCTTTTGCTGCTCCCTTCTTGCACTCACCTGCTGTGCCTTTGTGCCCAAGTGCTGCAGGGCCTTCTTGTGCCCCTCCTGCAGCCCCCTCAGTGCCTGTGGGTGCTCATCCTCTGACAGCTGCTAAGCTTCTGCAGAATCATTTGTTTTCCAGCGACTCAAAGAATATCTTGATCCTTGCCTTATAATCCGCCTTTCCCAGGTGTTCCTTGCTCCTCCTCCCTGTGCTCAGGGTGCCCTCCCCAGCCCGTATCCCAGAGCCGCTCCCTCTCCTGCCGCAGTGTCCAAAGGCGCCCCTGGCGGGCAGGGCCGGCAGCTCCACGGGGCCGGGCAGCGGCCGGGGCGTCCCGCAGCCTCCTGGGGGCTGGGGGCCGCTGCCGGCCCTGCCCGGGGCTGGTGGGGTCAGGCAGCGCCCGGCGCTGAGCCCCGGCTGCCCCACAGCCCCGGCCCGGCCCCGCAGCTCCCCACAGGCCCCCAGCCCGTGCTCCCGGTGCCGCAGCTCTGCGTCCGGTGCTGCCGCTGCTTCCCACTGAGAAACCCCCTGAAACCCTGACCTCCTTGATTTCCTCTCCTGGAAACCGGGGATACAAATGATCAGCTGACTAATGTTGAGGTTAAGACCCTGTTGAAAAACATCCCAATCCTCAGTATTTTTCTCTTCCTTCTCCTCTTCTCTTTTTCTTACCACATAGAATCCTCCTGCTGCTCCTTGCCTTAACTGTATTGCTGCACACTCCCCTTCACCCAGTCTCTTCCCAGCACACCAACACCATGCATCCCGTGTTCTCCAAATCCCTTCTCCGCTTTCCTTATTGCCCCCTTGGGTGTCCAAGTTCTTAATTACCTCTCGGGGAGTGTGCAAACTCCCTCAACCTTCTCCGAAGGGACCCTTCTGAGATATTTTGGGATCATCGTCCCTTTGGCACAGGACCCCTTCCCGGCTTTCTCTTTTCTATCCTGCATGGGTGCCCTGCCATGTTCACTCCCCAGAGATCCCAGTGCACTCACTGATGAGATTTTCAGTGCTCTTTCCCTGCTGACTCTTCAGAGCCCCCACTGATGTGTCACTCGTTTGTCTCCTGGTCACTCTCGGGTACCCAATCAATCCCTGGTGCTGCCACCCCCCAAGGGAGCCGATCCCCCAAACTGGGTGAGGCACCTTCAGCTGCACTCCGCCGCCCTGGATGGTGGAAGGAATTCTGGATGAGTCCCAAGGTGTGTGGAAATAAACTGGGATTGTGCAGGAGAAGGAGGAGTTGTAGGAGGAAGAAGAGGAGGAGGAGGAGCAGAAAGAGGTGGCACCACACGGTTCTATTCCTCTCTGTGTCTGCAGCCCCACCCCAGCCCCCCCAGCTTTGTGCCCCCATATAGCACAGGTGACCGGGGGAAGGGGAATCCATGATTTTAACCAGGGTTTAATCTTGATGTTTCTGAGCTTTATTGGGCAAATGTTGGTACTTTTGTTTTTGTGAGGGCTGAATATCCATATTTTGGAGGAGGTTTTTGCTGAATATTGACATTTGGGAATTTTTTAATCTGCACCTTGATGTTTAGAGGATTTTTGTGCTGAATCATGGTGTTTTGGAGGTTGTTTCAGACACAAGATGCCCAGTGACTTTCCCACATGAACTTGGGCATGGAGGTATTCCCAGTCCAAGCTGCTCTCCTCTTGACTTTTTCCCTAAGCCAGGATTTTTCATTCCCAGGGCGTGGCCTGATGGAGGAGGAGGAAAAGCCCCAAATGTACCTCATGAAGAGGGGCAGCAAACCCTGCCCAGGGAGCTCTGGGGAGGAAAGAGCCCCTGTGAGCAAGGAATGCATCCTGCGACCCAACCAGAGCTCAGAGCTGGAGAAGCCTCATGTCAGGAAGAAGCCACACAGATGCTTGGAATGTGGGAAGTGTTTCAGCTGGAGCCCCACCCTGTGGCAGCACCAGGTGATCCACACTGGGGAGAAGCCCTTTGAGTGTGAGGAGTGTGGGAGGAGTTTCAGCCACAACTCCGTCCTGATCCAGCACCAGAGGATCCCCACTGGGGAGAAGCCCTTTGAGTGTGAGGAATGTGGGAAGAGCTTCAGGCAGAGGGGCCAACTGATACCACACCAGGTGATCCACACTGGGGAGAGGCCCTTTGAGTGTGGGGAATGTGGGAAGAGCTTCAGAGGAAGCTCGGCCCTGATTTGGCACCAGGTGATCCACACGGGGGAACAGCCCTACAGCTGCTTGGAATGTGGGAAGAGCTATGGGTGGAACTCTGACCTGAGAAAACACCAGCGCACCCACACTGGGGAGAGGCCCTACGAGTGTCCTGAGTGTGGGAAGAGGTTTCACAGGAGCTGCGATCTCCTCAAACATGAGCGGATTCACACAGAGGAGAGGCCCTTCCGCTGCCCCGACTGCGGGAAGGGCTTCAAGCAAAACTGCAAACTCACCATCCACCGGCACATCCACACCGGGGAGAGACCCTACGAGTGTTGGGAGTGTGGGATGAGATTCTCACAGAGCTCTCACTTGACAGAACACCAATGGAGGCGCCACTGAGGGAAGCCCTGCGAGTGCCCCAAGTGTGGGAAAAGCTTTGTGTGCTTCTCCAGCTCCATCCGCCATGAGAGGATCCACGTTGGATGATCCCCAGTGACCATTGTTGGGCAGAGCCCTGGTGATCCATGGTCCTGCTGATCTGTGTTGGGAAGGCACCTGGCTTGAAGGCTTCACATCTTCCTGGTTCCCTGTGGGCAGCTAGATAAATGCAGCAGCAGGAACATCCATTGGGACACAGACCAACAATGGGAATTCCTTGGGGAGAGCAGATTTGTCGACTCTCAACCCCATAAAATCTTTTGCGTTCAATCCTATCTTCTGCTGACATCAGGGAGTACTGAATGGTGTTGAAGTTATGTTCAGGGTGAACTATATGATGCTTGTTAGCTAGCTGAGGCAAAGAAGTTCCCTGGACTGTGGGGTTTTTCCCTTTTCTTTGAACCTGTTTAAACCTGCTCTGGCCTGAACACCCAGGGGAGCACTGGCAGCTCACACCTGTGGCCCACCAGGCCGGGCCTGGGCCGTTACATTTCCAGCACCAGAGGGACTGATAAGAGACTGAGTGAGCCAAGCTACAGCCCATGGAGGAACTTTGTGAGTTTGTCTCTCTTTTATAGCAGCAAGAGGTTTAATTGTTTAATATTGTTTAGGTTTTATTGTGTAATAAAGAGTTTTTGCCACTTTTCTTCAAGAAGGTCTTTTATTTTTCCTGAATCAGTTGGGGGAGGGGCCAATTGAATCTGCTGTCTCGAGGAACCCCTTTGTGGGTTCTCTCCCAAATTTGCCCTGAACCAAAGGACAAGGTCTTTTCCAACCTCAGGGATTCTACGATTTTGATTTCCTGTTGCCTGAGGGTCTTCCATAGCCAAATGGTGCAAAACTGGGGAAAAGATTTTGGAGACAGTAGGATAGGAACTCCACCAGAAAAGGTTCTTGCCTTCTACCTAAGCATGTGGATCCTCAGCCAGCATGGACACTGAAATCCTATTATTATGGCCTTGATTTTCTTTTAATTTCTCTTCATCCCTTTAAAATATCTAATCTTGAGGTAAAAGTAGACATTGAACTAAGACATGGGTGTGGTCATGGTAGAACACAGATATGGTGGGACACAGACATGGAGACTGACATAGGGACACATGGACATGGAGGGGGCCATAGCCATTCATGGGGACATGTGTGGACGCGGGCATGGATGGAGATGTGGGGAACAGTGACAGGGATGGAAACATGGTGGGGAGACAGCCATGGGTGAGGACATGGTGGGACATGGCCATGGCCGATGCCATCGGGGAAACTTATAGGGCATGGGGGGGATGCTGGGTTTGAGGGAGTTGAGGGTTCCTGGGAGGGACCTGGGGCTTGCTGAGGCCTTTGGGGGCCCCCGGCCAAATGGCTCTCACTTTGCTGGGAGACCCAGGGGGAGGTTCTGGGGCAGCTGCTCGAGGACCCCCTGACCTGAAGCCCCAGCCAGGCATTGGGCTCCTGGAAGGGGATGAATGTCCTTGTCCCCAGGAGGGAAATCCCAGCACTCCCAGGGTGTCAGGGGCAGCTGAGAGACCACAGAAGGGAGGGGAAAGCCAGAGAGGGCTGTCACACTTCTAAGCTACATCCCACAAGTCCCAAAACTCAGGGATTCCTCCCAGGAAAAAGCATCCATGAGCTGCCATAATTGAGGGAAAGACGGGATGTGATCCCTTGAGACTGAGCAGGAGGGGCCTGTATTCCCCAAAACCAAACACAGGGACGAGACGTGGAACTGAAGGCATGATGGGAAAGGGGTAGGAGTGCAGGGGAAAAGAGGATTCCAAGTGGGAGATAGATGGGATCCCCAGATTGAGTTGGGAGGGGTTATTGGGCTGTGGGAATGATCGGAGAGGAGAGGAAAAGTTGGGGATGGGATAGAAAAAGGGTGGTTCGGTGGGGATCCCATTGTGTCCCCATCACTTGATCCCTGGAGTGATTCTCTGGGGCTCTGGAGGGGAATGGATCTGCACTGGGTGGGTTCCCAAGCCCCCTGCCCATCCCTGGGGGGCTCATGGGAAGTTCCCTGGTTTCCTCCACCCAAATGCTGCAGCCATGGAAGAGAGAAGGGTGTGAAAAGAAGATCTGGAGTGGGCAGGGAGGAGGAGCAATAGGAAGAGGAGGAAGAGAGGAGGCGGAGGATGGGAAAAGGAAGAGCAGGAAGAGGAAGAGGAGGAGCCGCAGCAGAACCCCATGGTTTTCCTGCTTGCCCGCTGAGTCTGAAGCTCCCCTGGCCCTGGCAGCATCAACCCCCCAGATCTCACAGGTGAGCGGGGAGGGGGAGCTCGCCCCAAATCCATCGGGGGATCTCTGGGAGGGTTTGTTTGCAGGGGAGGGGATGTTTGGGTCTTGCAGGGCCCCAGAAGTGAGATGCTGATGCTCCTGTGGAAAACTGTGGAGGGTTCCTGTGGCAAACTGGCTGTAGTGGCTGGGGCAGTGGTACCAGTTGAGGGGGGACATTGATTTTGGGGATCTGATTTGCATCAGAGTGAGGAGAGCAGCAAAGGTCAATCCTGGAGCTGGGGGATCCCGGCAGCCTGGAGGGGTGGGGAAACCTGGAAATGAGCAGGGTCTGGGCCCATCCGACTGTGAACAGGGCGGTTACTGCTCGAGCTGGGCTTGGGAAGCAGGAGCAAGGGTCTCACCTGTTGTTTTTCCCCCAAGCCAGGATTTGTCAATCCCAAACTTTGTCTGGATGGAGATGGAGGAGGCTGCAAGGAAAAGGAAGATGGCATGGGACGTGAGGCAGGTGAGAAGGAAGTTGCTGCCCCTTTCCCCCTCTCCTCTGCTCCATGTCTCAGACCAACATTTCCCCTGGCTGCAGGACAACCCCACTACCAATGCCATCCTGCCAGGGATGAACTGGGGGGATCTCCTTCCCCTTCCCTCTGGCACAGAGGCACATCCCATCCTGTCCTTGTCCACAGCTCCTTCCCTTTCTCATTCTGTCCTTCCTCCTACTTCATTCCTTCCTCTCCCTTTCTTTCCTTTTCTCTACCCCAGACACTGAGGTGCAGACAGAGACCAGGGACAGCAAATCCCTGCTGCAGAACCTCATGGAAGAGGCCATTTTGAGCAGCTCTATGGCATGGGAATCCAATGGGGAGGATAAGCCCTGGAGATCCCATATAAGGAGGAGTTGCAAACGCAGCCCTGGGAGCTGTGAGGAGGAAAGATGCCCCCTGTATCCAGAAGGCAGCTGGAGATCCATTTGGAACTCAGAGGTGGTGGAGACAACTCATGGCTGGCAGAAACCCCACAAGTGCTTGGAATGTGGGAAGGTCTTCAGCCAGAGCTCTGGAGCTCAGATGTAATCTGGCTTCAGGTGATCCACATGGGGAAACGGCCTTACAAATGTGGGGAGTGTGGGAAGGGCTTTGGGTGGAGCTCCAACCTCATCAATCACTGCAAGATCCACACTGGGGAGAGGCCCTATGAGTGTCCCGAGTGTAGGAAGTGGTTTCTGAGCAGCTGCAATCTCATCATAATGAGTCAAGGGGTAAGCTGGAAATGTATTTACAATAATTGAAAACTGTGAATGAGTCAAGGGGCCAGCTGGGAGTATAAGTGAGATAGTAGAAGATTACATATTTTAGCTAAGATTTTAAAATTAGTTAAGAAGCTAAGTTAACTAGTGAAAATTACATACTTTAGTTAAAGAGTAACAAATATATTAGAAAAGTAAAGCTAGGAGTGACAGGGATAGATGTAGCAATTATGAAGGAGCAGAGACCATAGAAATATCTTGCCTTAAGAATAATCAAACAGTTAAGAGAGGCTTGGATTGTGATCAGCAGATCAAAAAGTCCTGCCAACTGGCCATGGGTGAAGAGTTTACCATGAGAAAGAGAGCTTTCTTCTTCCCATATGCCCACTCCCTCATTTCAAAATCCGACTGACCCAATTAAGGGAGTGCAAGTGCGCAGCCATATTAGGTATTCAGCTGATTATAATACAAAGTGGGCAGGTAATGATTATATACTACACCTCCTTAGAAACTGCTTGGATATGTAAAACCTTTCCTGTATATATAGAGAGCAGGAGTCTGCAACTCCTTGCACCTGCATTTGGAAATGATTCCCCATGTGTCCAGTGCTGCAATAAAATACCCTTCTTTTCAACTTTAATTAGTTGAAGAGTTGTCTGTCCGTGCTTCAGTGCATCAGCAGATTCACACAGAGGAGAGGCCCTTCCGCTGCCCTGACTGCGGGAAGGGCTTCAGGCGCAACTCCACCCTCATCACCCTCAGGCGCATTCACACTGGGGAGGGCCCCAATGAGTGTCCTTTGTGTGGGAAGAGATTCTCCAGAAGCTCTCACTTGAGCCAACACAAATAGGGGCACCATTCGGGGAAGCCCTGTGAGTGCCCCCAGTCCCAGTGTCACCCCCTTTTCTCTGCCCACAGAGCTCCTGAGCTGGTGGCGGCCACAGCCCCTTCCTGTGGCCTTGCACCTGGTTGAGACCTCCTGTGACTGGGCAGGGAGGATTGGGGTGTGACTGGGCAGGGAGGGTGTGGGCCAGGTGGGGAACATTGGGTGCTGTGGGTCTGCCCAGCAAGTGGTGAGTCATCAGACCTGCTCTCTCTGATTGGCTGACTCTTGTTCATCAAATTCTCTGATTGGCTGTGGAGAGGCCTGGGCATTGAGAAAAGGAATGGGAGAGATCCCACCCTGAGGACTGGCACAGGGACACCAGACCCAGCCTGGGCACAGGGAGTGAATTTATGACCAACCAAATCACAGCAGCACAAGGAGAATAGAAAAAAATCTCTCCAACACCTGCCCCACACCCAACGGGGATCACCCACAACAGGGCTTATTGACGATGAAGAGACGGGGAAATCTGAGTTTAGATCAGAAGCCAATTTTATTGAGTATACCAGGTGTTATATAAGGTTTGACTTGTATGGCGCTTATATAGGGCTCTATTTTTGGTAACAATTTCCCATTGGTTACACATTCTTCAGGACAACAGGTCACCTGGTAACTTTATCTTATCACTAAGTCTCACAATATTTTTCTTGGTCACTTCTTGCCCTGAGAACCTTTATCTGTGTCTGTCTTTCCCATGGTTTCTGCTTGATCAGGCCTCAGATAACAGGCCCCTTTATCAGTTCCACTGTACTCTCTGTTTTATTCCCCATACCTCCCCCTATCTGTTCAAACAAAAATACACTCTTACGTGACTTATCTATTAATTTTTTCACACACTGTAAAATACAAATAATAAGCATAACAATACATAATACAATGCCTAATACATATAAGGCTATTTTAACAAAATTTCTTATCCATCCACCAAGTTTCCAGTCCCTCAGAAGTTTTCCTAGCCCTGTAAACCCTGATACCACTGGGTAATCTTAACCATTTTCCCAAGGGCATAAGTCTGTTTTGGAGGTTAAACAGGTGCTGATGTGTTGTTGGGGTCCTGTTCACAAGGGTTCTCCGCTAGTGTTGGTGTTCAAGGTGAATTGTCAGGGCATGCACTCAAAGATTCTCAAAAAAGCTTCACATTCTTTGCTGGAATCCACTTGGGACCATTCTCTGTGGAGACACAAGCAAAACCTCTACCCCAGGTTGTGCATACTGACAGCCTGGTCAGAGAGAGAAAGCCAGATAAACTTTCGCAGGAATTGTTCTGGGGAGTTTTGAGAAGTCTAAGAGAAAGAATTAAAACAATCTTGCAGCTGGTGTTTTGAACAGTTGTTTTCTCATAAGATGTTTACTAAAGTGTGTTTCCTTAAGTAGCCAATCATGTGAAGTGTGTTGATTAAAGGACCAGTCAGGTCCACCTGTGTCAGAGCAGTGTATAAAAAGGAACGGATTTCTAATAAAATTATTATTAGTCTCCTGAAGAGAGTTAGACTTCATGTGTCACCTGACTCCTGTTCCTGACTCAATGGTGACGCCATGTGAACTAAGGATCAGGCCCCAATATCTTACCAGATTCTGGATCCTTCATTAAGGCAGGGTTTTTTTCCCTTTAGTTGCAATTGTGAATTACAATTAAAATGTCGAACAATCAGTGAGTTGGGGTTCATCAAAGAACAATTCAAAAATTTTAAAACATAAAGGGCTTTCTGCAGTCTCTTGGCAGGGGTGCCATCTCTGGCCCCCCCTTTCTGTTGTACCAAGAGACGTTTGAGGGAGCCATGAGCCCGTTCAGTGACAGATTGGCCTGTTGGGGAGTGAGCAATACCAGTTTTGTGCATAATTCCCTGTGGAAGTCATATTTTCTGGAAAAATCCCTTGACCCAGGATTCTTCTCCTGGGAAGCTGAGAAGCCTCAGAGAAAAAGGAAAACAATATTATCTCATTGCTTCTTCTGTGTTTTGCTGGTTTGGAATGTATTTGGAGATTGTTTATCCAACAGGTGATTGTTACATTGGTTTCATGTGAATTGTTTTGACTTGAGGACCAATCATGGTCAAGCTGTGTCAGGACTCTGGAAGGAGGCACGAGTTTTTCATTAGTATCTTTTAGCCTTCTGTAAGTCTACTTTCTGTATTCTTTAGTGTAGTTTAATATAGTTTTAGTATAGCATAATATAATATAATATAATATAATATAATATAATATAATATAATATAATATAATATAATATAATATAATATAATATAATATAATATAATATAATATAATATAATATAATATAATATAATATAATATAATATAATATAATATAATATAATATAATGGAATAGAATAGAATGGAATAGAATGGAATAGAATAGCCTTTTAAGAACATGGAAGCCAATTCATAATTCCTTCCTTGGTATGGGAACCCCACAAATATAAGAATTCCCCATAAGGCAATAAAGGTAGCAGCTTGACAGGAAGTATGAGCTGGGCCATCGCCTGTCTTTACTTCAGATGGTTTACCATGCATTGCCAAAGAAGCAACGTGTCTAGAGACATCTTAAGCTGTTTTCCCTGAATGGGCAGATGCAAAAAGAGCACCAGAAAAGGTATCAAGAGAGGAATTAATGTATTTTAAATGCTGAAATGCAGAAAAGTGGGTAATGTCTGATGCCAGACTTGAAGGCTCTGAAACCCTCTGGGATTAATACTTCCTACAACAGAGAGAAAAGAATACTTTTGGTAATCAAGACTAACAGCAATAATTCTTGAAGTTTGGGCTTTACTAATGCCAAAGTGCCAAATCGAAGTGACACCATTTTGGTGAAAAAACAAATGGCTCAATTTAGCCTGTTCTATCTTATTAGGTAGAACACATTCTCGTACAGGCATTGCTAAAAGGTCAGCTTGCCTGTTCCCTTCAGCTAAAAATCTGGGAAGTTCTGTATGCAATCAAATATGCATAACAAAGTAAGAAATGTTCTATTTTCCAAGGAAAAAACAAGGGGCTGCAACCAATAAAAAAGTTGTCAATTTTCAACCTTCTTCAAAACTGATGCTTCAGCTCTCATCACAATTCCTACAACTTCAGCTGAATCTGTAACCAGATTAAAGGAACAGAAAACTTTTGAAAAGTTCTGACAACAGCAGCAAGTTCAACAATTTGGGGGGACCCCTGAGCTGTGGATATATCTGCTCTCCAGGCACTAGAAGAGGGGTCTCTCCATACTACCACTGATTTCTGAGAATGACCAGAACCATCTGTAAATACTGCTAAGCCTTGAAGTGGAACCTCACTCCTCTTGGGTTTCTCTGTCAATTGAAAAAAATATAAAAGCTTAAAAAAGCTTTTAAAAGATGTCAAAACAGCTCATGTTTTGCAGGATGTATTGAGATTTGTCCACTGAATTCAGCAAAGGATATCTGAAGAGCCTCTGATTCCTGAAGTACCCAATTCAAATAAAAGGTGGTTAAAGGTAGGAAAGTAGTGGGAAATTCCACTCCTGCAAGAGAAATGAGTCTTTGTCACACCTTAACAACCAGTTGGGCCATCATTTCATGTTGGGTACTAATGATTTTAGTTATTTGGTGTGGTAAATAAATCCATTCAGCGATAAACCAAGAGTCTGGTGCCTTGGGGTCCCATTGAAACATCAAGGTATGGGGCTGTGTCGACGTAAGGGAACCAGGACATCAATTTGATCATCACAGGCTCAATTTTATTGATCAGTACGGCGGGTTAAATACAGTTAATAATGAACTTCATACATATTGCAAAAGTTGAGCTCAGGATTGGTCAGTTACATATCAGCACCTACGCCTACTTCTGCATTCCTATGGTTCTACTTTTGATACTTTCTACATATTCTCAGGATATATTCAGGACTAATCTCTACTCCCTATCCTCATGTTGCAGCAAGGTCACTGCTGACCTTTCCTTTCAGCTTGCTGACTGCTGACTTTCTTCCTTCAGCTTAACCAGCGGCATTATGTCAGTATGGCCTTTCTCAGCTAACCAATTATGAATAAATCTCTCCACATTTCCCCCGTTTTCTTCTTGAGCAAGGAGATTGGTTTGCCATGTTTTTGCTATTGTACAGCTGACTATGTTTTGAATACAGTTAAAGATACAAGGCAAAATAAGCAAAATAGTAAAATTACACCCAGCAGGCCTATAGCATAGATCACAAGGTTCCTCAGCCACGGTCCAAGTCCTAAGCCTTTAAGCCATTCGTCAATTCCTAAACCATCTTCTTCCTTAAGTTTGTGAAGTCCCTGTTGCAATTCTTTTATCTTAGTGTGAATGGACACCGAATGATCAGACAGATTCATGCAACACATTCCCTCGAACTCTTCACATCCATGCCCTTGTGCCAAGAGCAAAAAATCTACAGCAGCTCTATTTTGCAAAACAGCATGGTTAACACTCTGCACATCTGCAGTTAACATGTCTAGAATTTGTGATGTCTTGTTCAGCTCATCCCTTGCCCAGCATCCTAATTGTTTTGCTAAATTCATGGCTTTATTGGCAGATCCTCCTGGCAAGATAGTTGAAACCACCACCTGTTTGAAGGTGCCACAAAACCGTGGATCTCCTATCTGGCTGCAGTCTAAGTCATGTATGCTACGTTTTTTCCTGTTTGAATTTTGACTCAGCTGCATTAGCAAGGACACATTAGGGTGAAACAGTGACAATTTTCCCAAAAAACAGGGTCCACCCTGTGGTTTAGCTGGTATACCATTCCATGCCGTCTCCACAAATCAAGAATATTCCTGTGGGTAATTTCATTGGTGCTGTGATATTCGTGCCATTACATTGACTGTAATGCTGTGGAGAGAATTCACTTACATTCAGGAATGAATCTAGGGTGGCCCATGTTTCTTTAGGTTGGTTTAAATTCTGAGCACCCGAAAGTTTAAAGCTAAACCATCCGCCAGCTGTAGTGTTAGATATACTGGCATTTGTACTTCCAAAAAGATCCAATTCTTCAGGAGGAGAATGCAAAGAGGTGTTAAGTGATTGGATTAGTAAGCATTGACGATAGCCATCACTCTGACCTGCAGTATACCCTTGTTGTGCTGGCAATGTGATGTTTGACATGTTAGACATACGTAAGGTTTGATTGTTTATCAAACTGCAAAATTCTCCAGGAGACCACACCGGAAGTCCCACCAGGCATGTTCGAAATAGGTTAGTGACTCCTCCAAGACTAAGACAGAGTGATGATTGGTTAGTTTGATTAGCAAGTGTCACCCATAAATTTTGCCTTGGTTGACTAAAGTGTGTTATTCCTACTGCTTCACTTGCTACAGCATTGAGCAGTATAACAAGAACAAACCTCATTTTTCTTTCTGCTTGCTTTGCTTCTCCTTTGCTTCCTTCTGCTTGCTTTGTTTTTTCTTTCTTCGCTGTCTTTTCCCTGGTTTGCTAGATTGTCTATTGTAAGGCTGAGTCAAGTTTTGAAATACTGATCTAATTCTAAATCAGCATCCTTGCTCACAAGTATAGCATGAGATAAGTTTGAAGGCAAATCAGCTTTACAGCGAGCTGCTATGATGCGTGAGGCTTTATTAATTTCAAATATTCTAAGGTTTTCCTGCAACTTCCACCTAAGATATGCTATAACCACTTGTTCTGCACTCTCAAAAAGCTGTAATCCTGTCCGTCCTGGCAGGCCAGTACTTTGTTCAAGAGCTCTAACCCAGAAAAAATTTCGAATCCACCTTCCAGAACAAGGTGCACACCATAAATAATCTACTGACCGCTGTGAATACCAATAAACCTGATTACAATCTGCACAATGCAAAGCTATCCATGCATAGCACTTATCATTATCCCTTTTGCAAACGTAACAAGGAAGTGAATATAAGTAAGGACCAGTATAAAAGTCTGTTTCTTCAATCCAAAGCAACCAATTCAATGGTGGTGATCGCAAAGCCTCTTCAGCCTTTTTACTATATGAGGCTAATAGCTCAAGGTCTTTCTTTAACACAAGGCCTATCTTATTCCGTAATCGTAGTTCTTGTTCGTTATCCTCCTCAACAACTATATCCTCCTGAGGGTCCCACAACTGTAAAATTGTTCTAATCATAGAAAATTAATTAGCAATCACTGATATCCTTATTCAAATGAGACCGTTCCCTTTTTGCCTTCCTTTTCTTATCTGTCTTCAATCTTGCTGCTCCTGATTTTACTGGTCCTGCCACTTGCAAACTCAATTTTTGCAACTTGTCAATGCCGCAATCTAATGCTCTATCAGGATCCCCTTTGAAGGGTCCTACAATTGAATGCTGTGTTAAAGGCACTAATTTCCTACACCTTATAGAAACTATACGTGATTTACTTTGAACCTTAATTCTATTTACAATACATTGTACTTCCCATCGATAATAAGCAAGAACCTTCTGTTAAGGAGACTCATAAAGATTTAAAGCTATATATGCGTTTTGCCCTGTTTTTCTCCTTAATTCATCTTGCCAGCTTTTTCCCCACGTGTGCTCATGTTCACAAGTGTGACACCGCAAATCCCACAATAATGATTGTTCTATCCAAAAAGTTCTTTCACAACCCCCACAACGCAGAGCTATCCAGGCAGCACAATGTGGATTGTGACAGTCAAGGCAATGTAGTTTCGCTGGATTTGTTAAGCGAAAAGTTGATAATGAGTCAATGAAACCAATCAACTCCTGGGCTGTCCGATAGTGACGTGTCAGTGCTCTGTCCACTGCTTCCGAGTACCCCTTCAATTGTAACAGTAGTGGTTGTAGGACTAGAAGCAGTTTCTTCCCCAGTCGCTCCCTGTCCTCCTCCGTAAGGCGATCCACCAGAGGCTGCATCAAAAACAGGTTTAGTCCACTTAGCAGGCACCCACAAAGGCCCTGTAGGTGAGGAAACACAAAGATAGCCCCGACCCCAATATAATACTTTTGCAGGTTTTTCCCATAATCCTGTACTCGGGTTCTTATACTTAATCCAGACCTCTGTTTCCTTAGTATTTTCCTGTCCTGACCTCGGATGATGCTTCATTGAAGGAGGGGTATCATCTTCCCCAAAAATGCATAAATGATTAATCACATACAAAACCTTAGCCAAACATGCTTGTGGATCTCTCAAATCTTGATGTTTTTCAATATACTGCTTAAGGGTACCGTTTGCTCTTACCCATAAAGCTTTCCTTAACTGTATCAGTAACTCATACAATCGTTTATTATTCACTTCCTTAGTTGCTGCTTCCTTTATTCGTCTGACTACTCCTGCAACATACATAGAGTCTGTGACCACATTTAAAGGTTCCTGTAAGTTGGACACTGCCCATTTTTCTGCTAACAATTCCAGGGCTTGTAAGCTATCCCTGTGTGTATTGTTCCTTTACCAATTCATGGGCGTGCATAAGACTCTCCCCTTTTAATGGTCATTGCTTAACCACCACCCGTGTATCCGTTTTCCAGGTGAGTGGAATGGGGAAAGTCCAAGCAATGGCAATTACCCCAAAGGGTGCTGATTAGTTAACACCACTCCCAATTGTGTTAAAATGTCCCTTCCAATTAAGCAGGAAACTGTAGGAGGCAGTTGAACAATTGAAAACACAGCAGATATTTGTTGATTCTCAATGCACACAGACAAAGACGGCGATCTGCTTGCCAATGTAAATCCTCCTACTCCTGTGAGCATGTTTGATGATGGAAATAGGGGCCAATGTTGTGGCCACGCTTCTGGAGAAATGATGCTGGTATCTGCACCTGTATTCAATAATCCATAAAGGGTTATGCTTTGATGCCCATAAGTAATTTCAAACTTTTGCTTTGGTCTATTTTGTAAATCCACAGTCAGAAGTGTAACACCAGTAGAGCCAAAACCTTTTTCATCCCGTGTTTGCCCAGTAAATGGTTGTATTCCCGATGTCATTTGTAACAGTGGTATCAATTGTGCAATGCGTTGTCCTTTTGTAATTTTAATCGGAGTATAAAGTGTGTAAACCATGATTTGTATTTCCCCTGTAAAGTCCGCATCGATAACACCAGGCAAAACAAATAATCCCAACATAGTTGTAGAAGAACATCCCAATAGTAATGCTCCACATGTTTGTCCATTTAATATAAGAGGGCCCTTTACTCCAGTGGGTATCCTCTCAGGCTGGTTCATCATTAGTGTGACGTCTACTGCTGCTGATAAGTCCAAACCAAGGCTCACTGATGTTGCGGGTTGCAGACAGGAGGTAGCAACGATGTTACAGCAGCAGCTGGTGTCTCCGATGTCACGGCGGCAACTTGTGTCTGTCCCTCATTGCCTTATTGGTAACATTTGATGAATGGTTTTGAACCTCCTTGCGTGAATGCCAGTGAGCCACTTCGGAGAGGAGCAAGAGCAGCTAACACCTGACTCTGAGTAGACTCTGCTTGCTTTTGCAATCCTAATCCTAACTCCTTTAAGGCTTCTGCTATAAATGCCTGTGAAGCTGTTGGCATTAATGCCATTCGCTCTAATGCTTCCTCAATAGTCCAATTTGCCCCTAAAGTAGCTAACACTCTTTGGGTTGCTGGATTGCTATTTTGCAAGGCACACTGCTTCAATAGCACCCTGCAACACCAGCCCAATCTATAGCAGTAGCTGTTCTATCGATAAAATTTCCAAATGATTCTTCTCTACCTTGTTTAATACCCATATAAGCCGGTAACCCTCCTGGCTCTTTAACCATATCTATTGCAGCACGCACTAACCCCATAGACTCTCTAAGTTTATCTGCTCCCGACATCATCTGTGCCTCTGTACATAAACATGCCCCTAAGCCCATCAGCTCCTCTACTATTACTCCATGTAATGGGTCATGTGCATTAAACAATAACTGCTGATGCTGAGTGAATATCAACCGAACTATTCCTCTTAAATCATTAGGACATAAAACCTGAGTATTAAAAAGATAATCTAACATTTGCCTAACAGGTTCACTTTTTACTCCAAACTGACTAACTGTAGAATGTAGCTGAGTTAACAGCTTCCAATCTAAGGGAGTATATTCTGCTATATTATGCGTAAGGTTCCCCTGTGCATCATACTGTGGTGTGTATGTGACTGGACATGCAAGACTAGAAGCTACTTCCACCGCTTCACCATCCCCCATTTGCATTACTTCTTTCGCCAAAGCAGCCCAAGCTTCCCTCCTCTGTTTAGCCATCTCCGCCCATGGATCACGGTGTGCCCCTGGGAGGGGATCTGACTCTTTAAGGGTGCTATGCTGCTGGCGCTTCGGTGCAGACACCGAGCTTTCGCACGGGGAAGGCAGTGAAGCAGAGGCTGGCTCGCGTGGAGGAATCGGCCCCCCCGCTGGAGCCGGCTCGCGCGGAGGAAGTGGCCCCACCGCTGGAGCTGTAACCAGAGCCGGCTCGCTCGGGGGAAGCGGCGGAGGCAAAGCTGGCGGCGGAGGCGAAGCTGGCTTGCTCCCACCCCCACCATCCGACCCGCCTGAAGTTGGTGGCGGAGGCAAAGCTGGTTTGCTCTTACCCCCACCATCCGACTCGCCCTCCCCCTCTGACAGAAAAGGTGCAGACGGTTCCACTGCGCCTATAGGAAAATCCTCCACACCACTTTGCTGGGGACTCTTAGGCATAAGTACCTTAGTTACAGAAGGTGCCAGGGGATCATCCTCACGACCATGCCCTATATTCCTCTTATGAGCTTCTGTCGCCCTTTCGGCTGCCTTTCTCTCAGAGACCTGCTGAAGTAACGTGTTATACACCATCCGCCACAACTTTCCTAATGTCTTTGCTGACTTATCATCGTCTAGCACTGTATCCCACAGTATTTCCCCAAACTTCTGCCACTCTGCTAGCTCATGAACTGTATGAGGGTTAGAAAAGATACCCTTAGCATGGCCATAGGCTAATAACCCTGGTAACTCCTTTTTTAAATCTATCCCTTTTATCCCTCGCCGCTCTAAATATGCGGCGAATAAATCATATGCCGCTTGCCTATCCATACCTATTAATCAGCGCGCGCTGCTGCAGCTCTCCAGGCTCCGGCAGACACATATTGGCTTGAGTCACCGTTGTGAACCTCAAGGGTGCTTCAAATTCCGGCACCGTCCCGGCTGCAAGGACCCAAACCCAACTTCCTCGACCGTGGCGTAATCCCCTTTTTCTTTTAATCCGAGAAAAATGGGCAGAGATTCGGTTTTGCCCGCATTCTCCACCATTTGTCGATGGAAGGGAACCAGGACATCAATATGATCATCACAGGCTCAATTTTATTGATCAGGGCTGCTTTGCTGGATGCAAGGTTATTTTTAAAAAGGCAGCTCAGGTGCCCAGTGTGCATCTTGCTGGCTTACTATGACATCAGTTGGGCATTGCAGCGCCTGCTGAATATGATATCTAAGTTGTCTAAGTGATAAAAGATCTCAATCTCCTTTTAACCATTGAAACAAAGGACTTTTAGCTTTGTATTTGAAATCTCTAACAAGGAGTGCACCCAGTTGATTGTTTCCAAAAGTTTTTGCACATCATGTAAGGTGCAAATATTTGTCTGAATTTGCAGAGCTTGGGGAGAAATTGAATAGACTCCAACGCACCACCCCAAATACCTCCACGCGGGATGTTTTTGTACCTTTTAGAGAGCTATGCAAAGCCCTGCCGGATTTACAGCTTTTGTGACAAGGGCTAACTTGGGCTTTCTCCGTGACTTCCTGTTGTTCAGCTGCTACAAGAATATCATCCATAGAATGGTACAAAAGAACACTGGGCATTTGTTGATGAACAGAACTGAGGACCTAGCAATATACCACTGGCAAATAGTACAGCTGTTTTTCATTCCCTGAGGTAAAACTATCCAGTGATATCGCTGTAAGGCCACCTGCATGTTTGTGCTTGGAACTGAAAAGGAAAATTTAGAAGCATCATCAGGACGAAAAGGAATGTTAAAAAACCAATCTTTTAAATCTATAACAGTCAAGTGCCAAGTTTAGGGAATTATGGTAGGAGATGGGAGACCAGGCTGTATGGCCTCTAGGACCTTCATAGGTACATTTTTCAAAGGTCGTGGAGTAAATGCCATTTGCCAGTTTGTTTTTTGGTAACAAACATGGGAGAATTCCAAGGACAAGTGGAAGGGACAATATGCTCTTTCTGGAGGTGTTGTTGGACCAACTCCTTTATTGCACAATATTTTTGTAATGGTAGGGGCCATTGATCCATCCAAACTGGTTTCTCTGTTTTACAGGTTAGTTTTAAAGTGTCGCGCTTCAATGGCCCCCATTAAAAATCTGATAGAATTCCAAAGCCCTATTGGGAGAGGACATCCCCCACCATAGTACTGTTGGCATTGGTGATACAAACAGTATGACTGAGGCACAGTGTCCCTCGGGGCCTTTGATCTGTATCAAGTGGTGGTTTGACAGCTTCAGCTGCTTCCTCCAATGCCTGCAGATGCCTGGAGCACTTCAGCAAGGGACCACTGTGAGAGCCGTTTGTCTGGAGAGATAACTGTAACTTCAACCCCTGTGTCTATGAGGCTGTCAAGTGTTACCTTTAGTCCTTCTGGTGTCAGAGTACATCAGCATGTGGGGCATTGTTCTAATATAGGTTTTACCCAGCATACTTGGGGTGTTGCAGTAGACCCAAATCCCCTTTTTCATGTCATGTCTGTGAAAAGTATGCTCATGGTTTGGGGAAATAATATCAATTGAACTATTCAAGTTCCTTGGGGAACAGTGAAAGGCCGATGGAATTGTACAGGCTGTGATCATAATCTCATTATCAGGGTCAGAGTCTATAACCCCAGGGAGAACAAAAAGTCCCATCAAAGAGGTGGATGACCAATCTTTAAACAATGCATGCATACGCTGTCCGTGTGGTCCGAAAACTCCTGTGGGAAGCAAATGAACTGATGACTCAAGTAACGTTACTGTGATAGAGGTGGCCAGGTCCAGTCCGGCGCTCCCTGCTGTGGATGGTTGTAAATTGGCAATGGTCAGGCAAAGGCTGCTTGTGGCACCTGGGCTGGGACTTGCTGTGGTATGCTCTGAGGCATCAGCTGGGGCATTTGTGTCTGTGTGTGGTGCCACCCTGTGCCTCAGCTCCTGTTTCCCGATATCAAATGCTCTTCAAAATCCACGATTTGGAACATTGTTGATTAGCATAATGCTTTCCATTACGGCACCAACGGCAAATACTGGGAGCTTTGGATCTGCCTCCCCCTTTTCCAAAGCACTTCTTTTTTCAAATGCCCAGATTTCCTGATCCATGCGAATTTTTCATGTCTTGGGGGAGTAACCTCCATTGGTATCTTTTATTGGGTGCAGCATGATTTATGGAAGGCACAGTAAAAGCAAATTTTTCTTTGTCTTGCTCAGCCAATGTGTAGAAACCATCTTTCAAACCAATGACCTATTTGCCATTCCTGTGGAATCGTTGTAGGTGTAGGAAGGCCTGCTTGTAAAGCTCCCATTGTTGCCATTAAGGCATTTATCTACCGTAAATCATGTAAAAGTCTCCATTTTCACCATTTCTTTTTATTACAAAAACAGGGGTATTCCAGGAGCTGAATAATTCTTCAATATGTCCCGCTTGCAATTGTTCTGTGACTAATTCCTGCAGGGCAGTAAGCTTTTCGGTAGTAAGGTGCCACCGGCCAACACAGACAGGTTTATCTGTCAACCATGTCAGGGCCACAACTGGACATTCATTGCCCTGCATCACAGTGGCCCTATTAAAAATCCGTAGTAATTTTGACACCCCATTGACATAAACAATCTAGTCCCCACAAACTTTGAGGGGCATTGGCAACATAGGGTCTGATGTTAGCTTGCTGGCCATCAGGATGTCTCACGTTAATTACAATGGCTAACAAACCACCTGTTGTGGCACCACCCAACCCCAGAAGTCCAAAACTTGCATAAGCGAGAGGCCATGATTGAGGCCAGCAAAGTCACGAGAGTATTCTGACATCTGCTCCAGTATCAATCAAAACTGTTACTGATATGGTTCCTGGATGACATTCACTGGCTGTCACAGACATCTTTTGTGAAAAATCCTTTCTTGGGATTTTTCTCTTTTCTGAGAAACTGTGGCCTCAGCAACAAAGTGTAAACAATGGTTATCTGCTGCTGTGGAATGTAACAGGTGGATCCGTGATTGGTCTCCTGGGGATGTTTGGATTTACTGACCACTCCCGGCAGAGCTGGGTCTCGCTCTCTGCTGAGACACAGACCTTTGTTATTCATTCTTTTCTATTCTGAGCTTAGCTAGCCTTCTGAGAACTTTTCCTTCTTTTTAGTGTAGTTATAATGTAGAATATATATATCAAAAAATAATAAATCAAGCCTTCTGAACATGAGGTCAACATTCTCGCCTCTCTCTTTACCTCCAAACCCTTGTGACCACTGCCACAATTGGTGAACCCCAAGTGACTGAGGAGGAAAAAATCATCAATTGGTGACCCCTCGTCTGAAGAGCAAATCATCACTTGATGAGATCCCAGAGGAGCATTTCCATTGCTTTAATTAAAGCACTCATGCCAATTCTCTGAGTTTGCGCCAAAATTGAGGGATCCCACCTTGCCTGTAAAAGGCCCAGTGCCCAATAAGGCATCAACACCCACAGCATGAGGAGGGTGGTGTTGAGGCAACTGCATATTTGTTAGAGCTGGGCACTCAGCCACTTGCCTCCAAGTTTCTTGAAATACACCATATTGTACTGGCTGGAAAAAAATTGTAGCAATATGCATGATGTCATAAGGTGCAAGGATAACTGCATTAATTACATGTATTAATTGCATTATCTCTGAGGAATTAATACCATACTGAGCCACTTTCGATTGGAGATCTTGCACAACCTTCCAGGCAAAGATGTGATGACTATCATCCTGTCATGTTCCAGGAGCTGCTTTAAAACCTGGAAAAACCATAGGATTATCACAGGCAACATTTGCATTGGCACCGTTCTCCTGAGGTACTCTTGGAGCAACGAATCTTTCTATCATATCCCAATCCTTTTCTTCAGCTGCTTTCTTCCTAACAAATTCCCAAAACTCCTGAGGCTGTCAAGGAAGCCCAGTTACTTGACATGGGGGCAAAATCCATGGGGCAGTAAGGCTAGAGTTATTAGAAGGTGAACTGTCAACAGTTCCTTGCCCCAACTCAGGTTACTGCGGGCAACTCTTCACTTGATTTGCTGTTGCTGTCACTGTCAGGTAACAGAGGATACAACCTTGCAGATTGTTCATGCAGGTCAGAGGCGAGTGAGGGGGTAGGTATGGCTGGACTAGAGCAGAGGGAAGCAGGGGGGCAGACGGCTGGGTTCCTCTCTCTGCTAAAGACATTTCAGCTACCTGGTGCAGCAGTGTAGTGTATACAGGCACCATCGGGAACTGCTGTGCAGTTTGCCCAGAATTCTTGGCAGCTTTCCCAGAAGCTTTGGCATCCAGCCCAGAAACTCTGGCAGCTTTCCCGGAAGCTTTGCTAGCCTGCCTGGTAACTTGCATGGCACCTGCACCTTCTTCAAGGATAGATTCACCAAGTTCCCCATCAGAGGCCTCTTCTGCCTCATCTCCCTTGTCAGTTTCTGTTATCAACCCCGATTCTTTGTTCGTGTCCTGCTCTGCTTTTTCTCGCTCTGTTTTCCATGTCTTTAATGCCTCAAAAAGCGATCCCCAGGTAACAGCTAGATCAAAAAAAGTTTAATCGCCCACTCAGATGACTTCCCACAGTCTGTCCACAACTTCTTTCCATGCTTTAACACTAAATGCTGTGTCAGGATCACTGCCAAAGTCCTGTGATTTAGCCCACAGTAATTTACTATGAAGGGCATAGTCTAAACTATTAATTCCCTTATTTCTTAACAAAACTTTCCATGTAGCCAAAACAGTCATTAGATAAATTATTTCCCATTATTACTACTTGGTGGCTCCCCTACTTCCAAGTGTCTTGATAGGAGAAAATCAGGTCTGGGCTTCCCTGTGGTTTCCACCCGCCATTCTCAACTGTACCAACGCAGCCTCCCCCACGAGGTCCCAGTGAGTCACGTTTG
Source organism: Melospiza melodia melodia (assembly GCF_035770615.1). Taxonomy (NCBI): domain Eukaryota; kingdom Metazoa; phylum Chordata; class Aves; order Passeriformes; family Passerellidae; genus Melospiza; species Melospiza melodia. The sequence goes on along the minus strand of NW_026948497.1, from coordinate 5,330,443 downwards.
CCAGTCACTAGGACCCTGTATGGATCCAGACCAAGTATGTTCTTAAGGGTATTGAATCATGCCGGGGTCACCAGAGGACACTGTCAAGGCAGTCATGACACAAAGCAGAGATCACAAGCAGTCTCAGATGGCAACTCTTTATTATCGAAAATGGTAGACCTTTTATAAACTTTCTAATTGTTTATACTTCTTCTACCCTAACTATTGGCCACAATAAATCAACATAACATCATTGCTAAATAGTTACAATGACTTCAACTAACTTTCTAAAATTACTTCATCCAGCTGCAAAGTTCCCTTCTTTTTCAATTCCTCACTTCTCTTGGTCTCCTTGGCTTCAGCCCTGGAGAGAGCTCCTTATCAACTTCTTCCCTCTTACCTTTCTTCTCATTCCTTTAGCTAACAGGCCCACTGTTAGCCCCTTCCACACAAAGGCATTTGCTATACCAGCCCCCACAGCTTCGTAAGTAACGGTTGCCCTATGCTGAAGGTACACAGGTCGTTACATGCCTCTGTCATTTACAGCAGGGTGGGTTCCTCCTTAGACAAGGACTTCAGAAGTTTTTTACACTTCTCATTAGCATTTTCAACAGCTAATTTTGAAAGCAGCACCTCTCTGGCAATGTCATTCCCAATTTGTCTTTTAAGAGCTTGTTTCAAGCAGCCCTTGAATTGCATATAAGGCTCCGCCGATCTTTGCTCTACATAAGTAAATACTTTTTGGGGGTCACAGCATTGGGAACCTTTAAATATGTGCTATGCACAGCTTCAGTAATACCCTCAAGGGCCTCTCCAGGAATGTGGGTTTGCCCAACAGGTTCTGAGTGGGTTCCTTCTCCGCCCAGGTGGTAAGTCATGAGGGCAGCAATATTCTGGTTTGCATGTCCCACAAATTTCACAAGCAAGGCTTCTAACCCCTTTTTCCACTGAGCATCTGTGGAGGCCAGTGGGCCTACAGAACAAAGGCCATTATAGTCCTTTGGACAGACAGACAGACCCCAAGTTGGAGAAATCTCCCCTGTTCAGGGCAACTGAGCAGACCCTCTTTCAAGATGCTTTGTTGTACATGCAAATGTACCAAGTTCTACCTTCCCGGTTGGAGTGTTGGCCTCTCCCTCCCTTTTTCCTTATATTTATATGTCCTAGAATGTTCTCCCTTCCCTGCATATCCATTGGCCCTATATTGCCTCAGTGTCCCACCCCCTTTACCCTATTGGTTGCCACCCCTTGTCTCCCCTCTGTACCTCCCTGAGCCCTCAGCCCATTGGCTCTGATGCTCTAATCCACTCCCCCTTGTCCCTTGTATTTAAACCCGGACCTCCCACTGTTCTTTTTGACTTTGTCCCTGGACTCCTTTGTGTGTGGCTGGAATAAACCTCCTCCTTTGACCTCCATAGACAGGCCCTTCCCTCTTCTTTGTTGTTGGTGATTCTACAAGAGAAGTGTGTGCTGCAGTGATTCTGTGTGTGCGCACCTGTGCCACTGAGCAGCTTCATTACTGGAGATGTTTCTGGAAGGTCACAGCTCTGCTGCCTCTAGCTCCACCACCAATGGGCTAGCAGCTTGTGACAGCTGGCAGCCTGAACAGGGACCTCTTCAGAGCATTCTTGGAGGCGTCTTCAGTAGCTTTTTTACTACTGAAATTAAGCCATGTTCGGAGCAGCCAGTTCCCAGAGGATACTCCTATGTTTTATTGGGGGAATCCCACAGGCGACTGGCAACCTTCTTGAGGTGATAAGATCAGTTGGAGCTGACGGAGCACCTGGAGAGCTTTTGTTGACCCGCTGTCTTGTGAGTAATACATTTGGGGATCACCCTTTTTTGTCTTTCCTTTGCCTTCTTTTCCTCTTGGATGTTGGGAGGAAGTGTGGGGATGGGAGCCAAACTGACCCACCCACAGAGGAAAGTTTAAACCCAAGTTTATACATGTTAACAGAATCCTTGTTGGGGAAAATTTTCATTTTTCAAAGGGAAATTTAAAATCTTTTCTTCATTGTTTGTTCAAGTATTTCCCTGATGTTATGAAGGAATCCATTCTAATGAGTTCTGGGACCATATAGGGAAAAGGTTCTACATTCTTCGAGTTAAAGGGAATTTTTCAGTGGGGAAATTTTATCCTTTGGCCTTATTGTTACATCTGTAGAAAATGTTGGGAAACATTCAGGACCCCAGTTTAACACCCCTTCTCCGCATTCCTCCCCTCACATCCCAAAACCCTCTTCCCTGCCTCAGGAATCCTGCCAGCAGGCGCAGGGTTGCTACCGTCTCCCTGATATCTCCCAATCTCCTCTGTCCCCTCTCCAGGGCAGCACTGGCTATGCTGCCTTGGGCTCTCCCCTAACCCTCTTACCAATGTCCACATAGCCAGTTCTACCACCCCCTGTTGTTCTCCCAGATGGTGCCAGGAATGTGGCCAGCCCTGCCATCTTGTCTTCTCCCTCTCCAAGTTTTCCTGCCCTTTCTCCACAAAATGGTGCTGACCCCACAAAGGCAATGGCGATTTTGTGACCTCCCTGTCCTGCCAAAAATGACCCCTCCGACCCTCCTCCCACTTTCTCTATTCCTGTCATTGCGCCTTGCCCCTCCCCTTCTGTGTTGGGAAGTGTGTCCATGTCAGGACTTCCCTTCTCTATCAGGAATCCCCTCCCCATAATGCACACCATCCCTACCCCCTCCTCTCTTGGCTCCTCTCCTGATAGTCTCTCCCCTTCCCATTCCCACAACACTGGAGCTAGAAGTGGTGATGACAATGACCAAAAGGAGGCCATATTGGCTTCCACAGCTGCCCACAAACAGGCAGATTCTGGCTGCCCCAAGAGGTTCCATGCAGTCATCAAGCACCCTCCATCCTCCTCAGATGATGAGAGTAGGGATTCCACAGACCTGGATTCTGGTCCTGAGTCTGAGGATCGCTGGGCCAAGCTGCAGAAGGAAGCTACCTGGGAGGGCTCAGAGCTCGCCAAAAAGATTTTGGGCCTGTCCATTATATGTAAACACAGCAGAAGGGTGACTGCTATCAATTCCTGGGAGCCGATTCCCTATGCGGAATTGAAAGTGCTCTGCAAAGTGGCTAAGGAATACGGTCGGGGGTTGCATTTCTTAAAAACTTTCTGGAAGCCACTTTCTCTTCCCGTGTCTTGGTCGTGCATGAAAATAGAAATATCATGAACTGCCTACTCTTCCCGTGTCACAATCCGTCCTTATGAATGGGTTTTGTGATTGTTTGTGGATTTGATCTCAGGGTGCAAAAAACCGACATGGCACAGGGGGGTTTGCAGTGATAATCAAAACAAATGCACCTTTGTTGAATAACCACAGCCAAATGCATTGGGGAGGAATTGGGGAAAAAAGGGAAAAAGAATTAAAAGAGGGAGGAAGAGTAAGGAAGGTATATAGCTACCAAACATAGAACAGTGAAGTCCTTTGATGTCCAGCTGATGGAGTTCACCAGGTCAGGTCTAGGGAGATCTTGAAATCTCTAGCTAACTCAGAGGTTTTTATTATGATAACTCTATTGAAAATTGCAAGGATGGGCGGGGGGGAAACAGATACAATAAATAACAGATGTAACAGGTAGTCCATGTTCTGAGCAGTGAGAGCCATTGTCTTCTTGGTCCAGTGGTCACAACCCGCAGGCAAACATCTCGCTTTGGTCAGCTTGCCTCCCACACACATCTCTCCCGAGTTGGGGGTTTCATTCCCAGTCCTTGGAAGGAGAAGTGGGGCCTTTTCACATGGGGGTTTCATGTCTCGGTCTTTGATGGAGAGGCTTCTTACATCTCAGTCTGTCTGTCACAGTGGTTGTAAAACAGGTGAGGGACCACCCAAGACTCAGGAGAAGTCCAGCCAGGCTGAGAGCTAGGACAGATTTTAAGGCTATTGCTGGAAAAAGGAAGATGCCCCTTTCTTCTTTCATTGGGCTCAGTGTACCATACAGCAAACAACACCTGTGAACAATAGCTTAGCACTGTGCTCAGGTCTCAGAGCCGTTGGCATGTAATTTTCTCCAACAGGGCCAGAAACTTCAGACAAGGGTCTTTTCTTCAGTGCTCCCCAATGACGATTATGAGGCAGATGAGAGAAATTTTGGATAGAGTCTCACAGCCCGATCGAGTACGTGCTGTGGGAGAGGCAGTAAAAAAGGCATCTCAAATCACTGGCAGACACATATTCAAAAGATGCCAACAAATCAAATTTAACCTTTGAACAAATGGCAGGAGAAGGTGACTTCCAGATGCCACAAGACCAAGCAAAGGATTTACAAGAAGCTGCACTCATTGACATTGCCACTGCTGCAAAGACATCCCAGCTCCGCACTCTTGATGACACCCTACCTACACAGAGTTTCACTAACATCAAACAAGGGTAAGTGAAATTTTCATCAAATTTGTAGACAGACTTAAAGTTGCACTTGAGAGACAAATAGAAAGCCCAGAGGCCAAGAAGGAAGTGCTAAATAAAATGGCCTTGGCAAAGGCAAATGAGTGCAAAACAATATTAAGAGCTCTCACCTTCGACCCAGAACCTACAATCTACCAGATGGGTGAGGCCTGCGCCAATTTTCTTCCAATGAACACACTGTGGCAAATGCAATCTCCAAGGGAGAGGGTCATTTTAAACATCCCAAAATGCTGCAAAATGTTTTAATTGTGGGAAACTGGGCCATTTTTTGAAGGACTGTTGTTGCCTTCTGATATAAGGCAAGGCGACCTGGTTTCGAGGAGCAGCACGGTGACCCAAACTCTCCAGGGTTGCTCGGGTCAAAGAGCTCGCAGACACCAATGTGGTAGATGGTCAAAGGCCTTTATTATCTCATCTCGTGAGGTTTAATAGTCTAAGGGGATTCTCTACGTCAGAGGGGGTCTGCAGTACCATCTATGGTTAGTAAGGAGTGGAAAGTTACTAGCATTACTATCGTTAGGGGGGCTACATTCCTAGTTACATTCCTAGGGTGATCTCTTATCTTAACGGATTAGGGGAAAAGGAGTCCTACCGCTTTCCGTTACATCACGTGATCTTCCGATCGCCTGTCCCTATCTACCACATCTCCCCCCACCTTTTTCACAAATGAATGAGGTAGTCATATACATAGGCACTAAAATGAGGTATAGGGTTGTAGTTCGACAAAGGAAAAGGGGTTTGGTAAACCTGAGTAAGTTTTTGCCAGGCAAGTTTAGAAAATCTTGTGACTGGCAGTGCTCCCTGGTCGAATTCCCAGCATTTGTTGCCAGCCTATGAACAGGATGTTGGCCCATTCTAGGTGGGTCTGAATGAATGAGACCAGCTTGTTCAGCAGGCATGGTCCGAAGGTAACAGCTAAAAGTAGCATTGCCAATGGACCTATTAGGGTAGAAATTAGGGTGGTTAGCCATGGTGATTGATTGAACTGGGATTCGAACCAGCTCTGTTGGGCTTCCCTGTCTTTCTGTCTCTGAGCCAGTCGGTTCCAGAGTTCCGCCATGGAGTCTCTAACGACTCCCATGTGGTCCGCATAGAAGCAGCACTCCTCTTTCAAGGCAGCACACAGGCCTCCTTGCTGCATGAACAGGAGGTCCAGTCCTCGCCTGTTCTGCAAGACCACTTCTGAGAGTGAGGAGACTGACTTCTCTAGAAAGGAAATGGATTTCTCGATCCTTTGCAGGTCCTCATCGATGGTCATTTACAGCTGGGACAGTCCTTGGTGTTGAGTCGCTAGGGCTGAGACACCCGTGGCCGTTCTGGCTGCTCCTAGGCCGAGCAGCATTGCGATAGTTATACCTGTTATTACTTCTCTTTTGTGGAGCCGGCTAGGTTCCTCGAAAAGGTGGAACAGTTCTTCATCTGAGTGGTACAGGACCCTAGGAACAATCAGAACTTGGACACAAAAGTCGTTAGAGTCATTGAATTTGGCAAGGAACACACAGGGACTCACTCCAGATCGCTGGCAAACCCACATCCCAGATGCAGATGGGACTACCCACTTATTGTCTTTCCTGTCGGGCTTGATAACTTTGGTGCAGACATTGCCTTTCCGCCTAGCTAGGGTTGCATTGCCAAAGCATCTGCCCTGGCCTGTGACTTGACTCAGGGTGATTCCTTTGCAGGGGGTATCCCATCTACACTGGTGAGGGGCCTCGGCTGTGGAGTTACTGAAGGGAGTGTTTAAAGCAACTCCTTCATAAAAGGGGGGTTTAACATCATAACAAAGCCAGCAGGAGTCAGTTAGGTTAGGGTTGGATTTGTTCAGGGATAGAAAGGTAGCTTCTAACATACGAAGGATTGGGTCTGAGTCCAACCCGGCTGAGCGGCTTATCTAAAAGGCTTCCGCATGGCCGGTCGGGATATTGGTGACCTTTGTGGGCAAGGCTTTGGAGTAGGTCGTGTTTCTCCCTTTCTGCGCACTTTTAATCACTTTGTTGGGTCCAACCACTCGGGGTACCGACGGTTGGAGCCTGATAATTCACACATTCACCCTGTCTTTCGACCCTTAAAGGACTACTGTCCACGTTCTGCCTATGGCCCAACTAGGGTGATCTGGCTGGAAAACCGTCATGTTATAGCCAGTGCATTTCCGAAATCTAGGGATTTTATGGCGGTTTCGATGGAAACTTTCCTGGAGGAAAAGACGGGTGTTTTGCAGCCGGTGGGTGCCCAGGTGAACTGTAGGAATTTGTTGGGCTCTTGTGGCTCCCACCCAGGCCCGGACGGTCTTGCATCTGTAACAATGGTTTCGCAGCCCCAGTGCCCACAATATCCCCACCCTGGGTGATTGCAGTAGCTTTTTCCTGGGTTTGAAACTGGGCACCAGTAGGAGAGGTACATGTGTGTGGCATGTGGGGAATTGAGGTCTACCTTTGGTTTTCCTGGAAACAGGTCGGTAATGCGGAGCACGAAGGATGGGGCGTTCGGTGTGGTGATTTCTTTGAGCACCTTGTCGCTACTAAGGTGTCGCATGACCCACCTGAATGGCCGATGGGGGTAGTGGTCTGGGCTGGCTTGCCCTCTGGCGACAAGCCCCAACAGCAAAATCACACAGAAACACGGTTGATGCTTGGGTCTCACCCATGCGGGTCTCTCGGGCACTGCCTGGCGGCTTGGTGGTCTGTCACTTTCTTCTGGAATGGGGATGTACGCATCACGAGGACGCCCCACAAGCATGTCCTGTAAACAGAAACTCGCAACTCTCGTCAGTCTCATTCTGCTCATTGTGAAGGTCGGGCTAGATTGACTTAAGTGGACACCACCTGATTTTGCCGTCCTTTTTGACAGCTGCGTACCCTCACCCCGTGAGCATCAGCCTCCAGCCCCATTCCCATTCGTCTAGCTCATTTCTAATTACAACCTGTGGGCCCTCCTCTAGCGTTTGGTTGGCCCAGTGATTTTGAACAGGACTGTTTGTTTCATCTCCCCTAGGGAATTGATTCAGTGCTAGCAAAGCGGTTGCCAACATACGTGCCTGATCTCCTGAGGGAATGGAATTGGCAAAGCCCTCTGCTTTCGCCAACACTTCTAACCTGGTTTTCAGGGTCTGATTTGCTCTCTCAACTATGGCCTGCCGGGTACTGTTATATGGGATACCTTGCACTAATGTGATGCCCCATTTTGAGGCGAATTCTTGCACTGGTTTGGAGGTGAAATTGGAACCGTTGTCAGTTTTGATCTGCTTGGGGATACCAAGCCAAGCCATGGCTGTCAGCCAGTGCTGAATTGTGGCCTTGGAGTTAGTTTTGTGGTGCTGTGTGGCTATGATTATTCTGCTATAAGTGTCCACTGTCACTGCAAGCCATGCTCGGGGCTTCAGCAGTTGACACAAGGTGAAGTCCGACTGCCAGATCTCTGAAGGCTTGAGACCTCTCAGGTTGACCCCACATAGGGGTGTCTTCTGGCAATGAGGGCAGGTGGCTACCACATGTTTTGCGTCTGCTGTCGAGATTTCGCATCTCTTCGCCAGTGCTTTGGCTCCGATGTGGAGCGACTCGTGCAGTTGACGAGCTTCCTGCAACGTCCATACGCCTTTTGCTGCGGCGTCCACTTTGTCATTGCCAATCTGGAAGTAAGCTTTGGCTGGGTCGTGGCTGTTAATGTGAATGATTGACACGGTGCCCTGTCGCGAGGAGAGTGCTTCTTCCAGCATTAGGGCTGCTGCAGATGTTGACACACCTGGTCCTGCCATGGCTAGGCAGAGCCTTGCCACGAATATAGAGTCCGTTACAATGTTGAGGTGTTCATCTTGGAAGAGTCCACACGCCAAGACCACTGCTGCTGCCTCCAGTTGTTGCACTGACAGTGTGGGCTCACAGGCTTTGACGCAATTGTAGAAAGTGAAGGGAGATGACCCATCCTTTGATCAGCATCGAACTCCGATTTGTTGATCCACCAGGCACATTTTATAACAGTGTTAATTAAGCTCATCCATATTGCAAAACCCAAGCTCATCATTGGTTACAGATTGAACATTAATCCCTCCTTTTGTTTTCAATACCTGTGGTTTGTTATTGAAACCAAGATTTGTTTTCTCACCCTGATGTGAACGGTTCTCAAGGCTTCCATGTTTGTCACTTTTGCTTTCCCAAAACTTATCCAAGGATAAGATATTTACTTGTTATTAAAAACAACCTGAGAACTTCTGCTGTTTACATAAACGTGCCTGAGAACTTTTGTTATTTATGGAAACAGGCTTGGGAACTGCTGCTTACAGCTGCCTTCTACTTTTCCATCAGCTGTATATTATTATGGCATGTCTGAACAAAACTCTATAAGCCATTTCTGAGCAAAATTCTCCAACTAATTCCCCATTTTTTTTCTTTTATGCACATGGAGGCCAGTCTGCCAGGGCCCCTCCACCTAATTCTGCTGACCATATCCTGAACACAATCAAAAAATACAAGGCAAAACAAGCAAAAGCGTCACAAGCACACCCAGCATCTCCATAAGGTTCCCCAGCCACGGTCCGAGCAATGGCTTTTACCCCAAAGGGTTAAAACCACCCCCAGCTGAGCCATAATGTCCTGCCTTATCAGGCGTTGCACAGTAGGTGGTAATTTGACTAAGAAAAGAAGGCTGTTAGCTGTTTTCATTCATGCAAACCCAGAGAGGAGGCAAACAGCTAGGGCTAATAATGCTGGAATCGACCCCAGTGTCCAACAAGCTTGAAAATTCCACGTCCACCCGTTTTCTTGGCTTTCTCAGAAAAGTTCAAAGTCAGTAAGGTAAGTCCTCCGGTGGATTCAAAACCATTTTTCCCCTCTCTTGTCCTTTTACAGTCTGTAATTCCTTAGTCATTTGGCTCAAATGTCACCAGCTGAGGAATTCTCTGTCCCTTTGTTGATTTGAAGTGGGGAAAAAGGGGTATATGCCATGACCATATGGTCCACATCAATGATGCCAAGCAAAACAAATAGTCCCAACAAATGCAGATCATAAAATAAACATCTAGCATAAATCTATCTAACATCACTAAAACTTAATACCACTTAGACTTAAAATACTTAAAATACTTAAACTTAACAGAACTTAACATTACTTAAATCTATCTTTACTTAAACTTAACAAAAACTAAACTCAACAAAACTTTAACTCAACAGAACTAAACCTTAACAGAACTTAAACTTAATAGATTTTCAAATCAAGAAAACTTACATATAAAATCACTTAACTTTAACAGAACTTCACTGACTTTAAATTCTACGTAACTTAAACCTAATATAATTTAATTTTAACAGAATCTACTTCACTTAAACTTACTAAGACTTAAGAGATAATTTTAACTTAAACTACTTAGCAACAAATAAAACTTGCTATAAAAAAATAATATAGCATTTACTATAACTTACTTACAGGCCTAATTCTAAAATACTAAGCTAAAACAACTTTTTTCACGTGTTTGCTGCAGCATTTTTATACTTGAATGCACTTAAACATAAAAAGTTTGTTTAAGGTATACCTGTGGAAAAATTCTTTTGAATTCAGTGCTCACTTTTACATCTATCACATCTAAACAAAGCTTAAAAAATATAAAAAACACACTCATTACATCTTATTTCTACAATCACTAACACATTTTTAACATTTTTAAATTTTTCAAAATATAATTTTAGAGTCTGATGTTTCACCGACTGAGTTATTTGGACTTCTGATATCTAAAGTTTGTGTTAATACAGGTGATTTTAAGACAGCATAACAGGCAAGGAACGTCTGGATAATAATGCTCCTTGGTGTCGCTTATTTATTATCACTGGTTTCTTAATTGCAGTAGGGAGCCCTTCTTTTATTGCCAAGAGTCATATTTATTATGGCTGTTAGGTCTAAAACTGAAGCTTTTACCGGCTGTGGGTCGGAGGAAGAAACGCTGGCGCTGGAAAAGCGCTCCAGTCCCTTGCTGCTTGTGTCAGAACGGGCGACCCACCCCCCCGCGCTGGGTGCGGCGCGCGCTCCGTCCGCGCTACAGCCGTGGCGGCACGGGTCACTCCCCCCGCAGCGGCTCCGCTCCCCCCGTGGCGGCTCCCTGTGGTGTCAGGTTGGAGACAGGAGAGGGTGCTGATGCTGCAGCGACGACTTCTGTTGGTCACTGCAGTTTGTACTCCTGGGGAAGTTTCCCGATTTCCGTCTGCAAGCGCTCGTATTATGAGTGTCCGATCAGCATCTCCAGCACCAGAGTCCTGCAGCCTGGCATTCCCGGGGCTTGTGACCCATGCCTCCGCATCGGTAACATTTCATGCGGCCTCTTCTATTTGCTGGTGCCAATGCGACTGACACTTGAAGAGGTGCAAGAGCAGCTAACACCTGATTCTGAGAGGTCCCTAGCCCAAATTGTGCTACGCGTTCATTTACAAGCCCTTGTCAATGAGCATTAAATAACAATTGCTGGGGCTGAGATAAGATCAATTTAGTTATCTCATGACACTCATTCTCCAGAAGGAGAAGGTAGGCATCAAAAATATAATCTAACATCTGTTTGGCTGGCTCATTTTTCACTTCAAAGTGACTAACAGTAGATCTCAGTTGAGACAGCAATTTCGAATCAAAATCTGTAATAGTAGCCTGCATGACCCCTCCCTCCTGTGCTGTGGATACAACAGGACAAGCCAGTTTGGCACCAACGCTGATAAGCTCCCGATCCCCCCCTTTCATAGCATCTCTGGCAAGCGCAGCCCTCTGTTCCCTTACAATAGCCCCCGCTAGGTCATTTTTCGCCCCAGGGATCGGCTGATTGATTTTCGGGAGCTGATCGGGGGGTCTCTGCCATGGCTGCTGTTGTTCAGGGGGTGCGGGAGCCTCAGAAGCGCTCTGTGTAGCCTGGCTTGCTGAAGAGGGCGGCGAAGCAGATAATAAAACCGTCCTCATTGCAGGGGCCAATGGTAATCCCCTGTCCTGATCGTATCCTTTATTACACCCATGAGCGGCATTAGCCTGCTGGGCAGCCTCTTTTTCGGCCTGAAACTGCAGTAATTCATTGCGAATGACCCTCCATAATTTACCTAACTTCTTGGCAGTTTTATCATCATCTAAAGTAGCCTCCCATAATAAATCACCAAATTTATGCCATTCCGTTAACTCGTGAACCGTATGGGGGTTAAGGAAAACCCCTCTAGCATAACTGTCAGCCAAAAGTCCTGGTAATTCCTTTTGCAAATCTACCCCCTTAACCTGCCTTTTTTGTAAAAAGGCAGTCAATAATTCATATGCTGCTTGTTTTTCCATACCTAAAATCGTCAGCGCTGATTGCAGCCTCTTCAAGGTCGGTGCAGCACATATCAGTTGGGCTCGCCTTTACGATCACCCAAGGCACAACTCGTCTCAGCTTCTTTTTTATCCCTTTTGTCGCGTTTACTGCCGCCCCGGCTGCTTGGGCCTGACCCCTTTCTTCGCTCCTTCGTGGTGTGTTGCCGTATCACGATCAGGTGTCACCATTTGTAGAAAGCAAAGGGAGATGACCCATCCTTTGATCAGCATCGAACTCCGATTTGTTGATCCACCAGGCACATTTTATAACAGTGTTAATTAAGCTCATCCATATTGCAAAACCCAAGCTCATCATTGGTTACAGATTGAACATTAATCCCTCCTTTTGTTTTCAATACCTGTGGTTTGTTATTGAAACCAAGATTTGTTTTCTCACCCTGATGTGAACGGTTCTCAAGGCTTCCATGTTTGTCACTTTTGCTTTCCCAAAACTTATCCAAGGATAAGATATTTACTTGTTATTAAAAACAACCTGAGAACTTCTGCTGTTTACATAAACGTGCCTGAGAACTTTTGTTATTTATGGAAACAGGCTTGGGAACTGCTGCTTACAGCTGCCTTCTACTTTTCCATCAGCTGTATATTATTATGGCATGTCTGAACAAAACTCTATAAGCCATTTCTGAGCAAAATTCTCCAACAGGCAATGCCATTATTCTCCTGCCTGCCACACTGCTGTTGCGGTTGAAGTCATGGAGGAAGCGTCTGTGAAGACCATTGGTCCTGGCTGCGGTCGGTCCATGACCTTTGGCGGCATGTCCATGTCGACAATGGTCAGCAGCTGAGTCCAGGGTGGTCTGGAGGAGTAGGAGATTTCTCCTCTGAAGCCAGTGAGAGCAAGGGCTAGGTGCTCCGATATTGTGGCTGACTCCATGGTCAGCTGCTTGTGGAAAGGAAGGTGGATGCTTGTCGGCTTGGTTGCTAGGTGTTTCAAGGTGTTTCCTGCCTTTCATGATGAGGTTAGCGATGCGTTTGATTCCCGGGGAAAATGCACGAGCAGGTCTTCCAAGGACCACCCATTGGATTGGTCGGGACTTTTCGGAAGGTCCTTGGGCCAGTGCTCCCACTCCCCCCTTCGGTGTAAAGTGGACATATAGGTCCAGGGACACGGCTGGATGCCACCTGGCAAGTGTGCCAGTGGACATCTGGCTTTCGATGAAGTTGAGGGAGCTCGTTGCTTGTGGCGCCAGCTCCTTGGGTTCCCAGGGGTGCTTTCCTTTCAGGAGGTCATATAGAGGGTCCATGACCTCGGGAGGAATTAGGACGATGCTGCGAAGCCACTGCAGCGATGCCACCAGGCGTTGCACGTCCTCGAGCGTCTTGATGTCTCGATGGACCTTCACCTTGGGGGGGGTTACGTAGGAGCTTGTGATCCCCACTCCCAGGAAGGTCACGCAGGGTCCTCTCTTGATCTTTGCGCTCACGATCTCGAAGCCGTTGGCCTGAAGGGTTTCCGTGATTGTGGACACCAGGTGATCTACTTGGCTTGCCGATGGTGCAGTGACTAGGATGTCGTCCATGTACTGGATGATGGTCGCAGTGGGATAGGAGTGTCAGACTGGCGTTAGTGCTTTGTCCACCGTGATTTGGCATATGGTCGGGCTGTCTACTAGGCCCTGTGGTAATACTCGCCATTGGAAGTGGAGGTTGGGCCACTCACCGTTTGGAAACACAACGGAAAAGGCGAATCGTTCTCTGTCCTCAGGGTGCAGGGGTATCAAAAAGAAACAGTCTTTGATGTCCAGCACTGTGCATGGCTGCCCTGCGGGGATGGCTGAGTTCGTGGGTAGCAGTGTCTGGACTGGGCCCATGGGTTGGATCGTCTTGTTCACTTCTCTCAGGTCGTGGATGAGACGATAACCTTCTCCAGACCTTTTGGGGATCACAAATACAGGGGTGTTCCATGGGCTGGTGGAGGGTTCTGTGTGACCCTTTTGCAGTTCGCGGTTGACCAGTTCCAGCAAGGCTGCCACTCAAGGCTCTGTCAGGGGCCACTGCTTGACCCATATGGGGTCTGATGATTTCCAAGTCAATTTGATTGGCAGCGGAGGGTGTACGGCAGTGGCCCTTATGATAAATTTGTAATCCTGACTCCTAGCATAGCAAGGACATCCCTTCTTATCAGGGGTGGAGAATTTTGCAAAATGTAGGGGTAGACTGCTACTGTCTGTTCTGGTCCCTTTTTCGTGTGAAGTGTTATAGCCACCAGCTGGGTGCTTTTCCATGCCCGGGACTGCCCTCCCACTCCATTCACTGGAGGGACTTCTTTGAATTGCCAATGTCCGGGCCAATGCGCTTGGGGAAAAATCGTGCAGTCTGATCCTGTGTCCGCCCAAAACTGAAACCCTATGACGTGTGGATCTTGGCTGCCATAAAGGCGGCATGTCCCCCACACCATCAGGGGTTCCTTCCCTATTTTCATGGCCAGGGCCACCCAGAGATCCCGCTCTGGGGCATCCCCTGCTGGCCCTGTGGCACCAGCGCAGCTTGTGGTGGTGCAGAATGCGAAAGTACTGCTGGCGGTGCTGCACAACTCTGCCATTGTGCTACTGGCAGGGGTGCGAAACTGACTGCTCCCTGTGGGGGCATGGGGTATGAGGGCCCCCTGCCCCACTGGGGGTTGCTGTAGCTGGGCCGCTGCATGTTCCAGGTGGGAGGAGGCTGGATACGGCCTGGCTGCCCCCTCCCTCTCCCGTTTCCATGAGGCCTGGATCTGCATTCCTTATCTAAATGCCCCTTCCTTCCACATGCCCAGCACAGTCCCCTAAGTCCCCCCTGGCGTGGTGGAGCAGCTGCTGATTGGCGTCTTGGCTGGGGGCAGTTTACTGCCAAGTGGCCTGCCTGGCCACACTTAAGGCATGCCATCACACTGGTTATTGCAGATTGGACTGCTGCTTGGATGGGAGCTAGATGTTCTTCCTTTGCAATGTGTCTGATCATGGCAGCTATATTAGACCCCTGCGGCAGTGATCTTAAAATGTCCTTGGTGGCTGAGTTGCATTGCTGGCGTAGGCATTCTGCCAGAACAGGACCCTTCGCCTCTGAGGGTAATGCAGAGGAATCTAATGCTGCCTGAAGACGGTCCACGAACTGAGTGAAGCTCTCACTCTCACTCTGTTTTATAGAGGACCATGGGGAGGGTTTGGCTATTACTTTGGAAGCAACACAGAGGGCTTATCGGGCAGCATGGGTTGTTGTCATGACCTCATGGGCCCGCAGGCCCTCAGCCTGCGCCTGGGGGGTGATCATAGTGGGGTCTGTTCCCATTAACCTCTGTATGCTGGAGCCGTGCAGTGGATGGTCAGCTCCGGTTACCAAAGCCAGCTGCTTTATACAGTTGTCCTCCCACTCCTGTTTAAAAACGATCATCTCTGCCCCATCAAAAATCATCCTGCAACTCTGCTTAATATCAAAAGGTAGCATGTCATCCCCTCCAAAAACGCTGTCAATGAGTGTGGAAACCATGGCAGAATTAATTCCCTTGTCCGCAATCGCTTTAATAATTGCCTGCACGTCTTTCGGATTTACTGGGGAATAGGTCCTTTGATTTCTGCCTGCCCCCCCCACATGGACCGGGAACACCAGTGTCGCAGACGGAGCCCACTCTGCGCACGTTATTTTTATTTTCCGCCAGTCTATAAGCGGGGTTCGGTCTTTCTCTGATAACCCCTTCACCCACGCGGGAGCGCTGTGGCTAGTGACCTTACATGCCGCTGCTCTCTCTCTGTTAAAACTAGAATCCAAGTCGGAATCCTCCAATCCCCTCTCGAACTCAGAGCTCGAATCAGAGTCCGAGCTGGAAGTCGACTGGCCGGACGTTTCCGGGCTGCTCTGCCGTTTTCTCGGGCTCCCAACCCGCCCCTTCCTGCGGGGGTCGGGCCGTTCCCTTCCCCTGGGGTCCCCCCGACTCCTGCTGGGGGAGGTCCTTGCCCTAAAGGGACCTAATGTGAACTGAGCACTCTGATTGGTCTTACGCTCCTCCGCGAGGGCCGCCCCTTCTCCCTGCTCGCCTGCGCATGCGTTGTTAAGCAGGCTAACAGCATTTCCACCCTCCGCGTCTTCCTTTCCACCCTGAACACGTGGTTCGGCGCAATTTTCAAATGCATAGGATGGGGGGGAGTTTTTATCAATCCCTATGGGGTCCGACAATCTGGCCGCGTTCCACGCCTCCTCTGCTAGCCCCTGCCAGAACGCCCGCGCGTGTCCCCCCCCCTCTGATGGTGAGTCGGCTCGCTGAGGGGGTTCCGGCGTTCGCACCTCCACACGCTCGCCCGGTTCAAGATCCTCCGTGGTTTGCATCGCCGCGCCCACCCCCAGCTGCAGCATGGCTAATAAACAAGTTTGCGTGGCTTTCCAGGTTTCTTGCTCTTGTCAAGCTTTTTGCAGAGCCTGCATAACTCTGCCACACGATTTTAGGGCTTTCCCTGAGCTTGAGGACATAGCTTCCTCGGCCAGAGCTTTTGTACAATTATCCCACATGCCCGAATGGAGGATATCCACTGGGCTTTCTATAGCCCCAAGCTTAATCAGACTCGGTAATGCAAGACATAGATCTTTAAGCTTACACTCAATACCCCATTGTGCATGCATCTGACTTACGACCTTCCCTATGGCCTCCATATTCAACGCTGGTCCGGGGGCGTCCCCCCCGCTGCAGACGGTCCCGTCGCTGCAGCCGCTGTCCTCTGTCCAGGCGAATTCCCCTTGCCCGAGCTTCTTCCCGGGTTTTGGCACCAGTTGTTGCCTTCTGATATAAGGCAAGGCGACCTGGTTTCGAGGAGCAGCACGGTGACCCAAACTCTCCAGGGTCGCTCGGGCCAAAGAGCTCGCAGGCACCAATGTGGTAGAAGGTCAAAGGCCTTTATTATCTCATCTCGTAGGGTTTAATAGTCTAAGGGGTTTCTCTATGTCAGAGGGGGTCTGCAGTACCATCTATGGTTAGTAAGGAGTGGAAAGTTACCAGCATTACTATCGTTAGGGGGGCTACATTCCTAGTTACATTCCTAGGGTGATCTCTTATCTTAACGGATTAGGGGAAAAGGAGTCCTACCGCTTTCCGTCACATCGTGTGATCTTCCGATCGCCTGTCCCTATCTACCACAGACTGTCCAGAATACAAAATGCTTTAAGACCAGCAGCCACCAAAGAGGTGCCATTCATGACATTGTATGGATTGCAACAGACATTCTAACAGCCGTTCTCAGTTTCATTATCACCAGCAGCCTCACCACCACCAGAACCATTTTCAGCCAAAAAACTTCCAACAGACTGCAGGGTGGCCCTGCCTGAAGACAGCAAATGGAAAGCTGTTTCACTGTACCCTCCCCACTATTCCAGAAGTCCAAGATGTGGGAAATTCCCGTGGAGCTCTTCATACTCCGAACAGCAGACCAGAGTCACCAAAGCTTTCCAGCAAGTTCAGGTCAGGACCTGACGCCAGCGGGTGAGTGCTCTGTACAATTTGATGACTATGCTTTCTATCATATTCCCATCAGAAAATATGGACCCCTGGAGGACCTGAGGGATGTGCTGGTAATAGGTAATTGTATTCATGGACCAAATGAAATGCATGTTATAGCAGCAGTACAAACTGTTGGGCCAATTGTCGAAATCAAAGTCACTGTCTGCTGCTCAAAACCACCACACTTCCTGCATAGAGAGACTGTGATCACCCAAGCCTTTTTATTGCCATTAGACATAGCAATATCCCAGAGCACCCAGTGGCATTCTGAGTTGAAATAATGGGCCAAGACAGATCCCTTATAGAGGGTGGCCTGTCGAAAAAAGGTAATAACATCTACCTACAAGGTATGATGGACACAGGGGCCAACATTACTATCATTACACAAACGAAATGGCCCCCGAACCAGGAGCTGACTCCTGTCACTGGAGTCATCTCCCCCATTGTCTCCATGAGGAGCAAGCATACTATCACAATAGAAGGACAAGAGGGCCAAGCTGCCACCATCAGGCCATTTGTAGTCAGGGCACTCATCATCCTGTGGGCCAGGGACCTGTTGTCCCAGTGGGCAGCTTGACTTGATATTCCACCTCTATCCCAGGATTTCTAGTTGGGGCCACTGCAGAGTGCATCATCCCACCACTCACCTGGAAGACTGACACCCCACCGTGGGTGGATCTGTGGCCCCTCTCAACAGAGAAATTACGTACTCTAGAGCTCCTCCTGGAGGACCAGCTTTCCAAGGGACACATCGTACCTACCAACAGCCCTTGGAACTCCCCTGTCTTTGTTCTTAAAAACCTGGCAAGGACAGGTGGAGGCTCCTCCATGACCTTTGTAAAATTAACAAGGTCATTGTAGTCTGGCCTTCTCTCTCCCTTCATGCTTCCCCATGACTGGAGACTGGTGGTCATAGATATCAAAGGCCACTTTTTTAACATACTTCTCTATCTCCGAGATGCTCCCAGATTCGCTTTTTCCATTCCCTCC
Organism: Melospiza melodia melodia; assembly: GCF_035770615.1. NCBI lineage: Eukaryota > Metazoa > Chordata > Aves > Passeriformes > Passerellidae > Melospiza > Melospiza melodia. Next base: position 5,312,271 of record NW_026948497.1, on the reverse strand, counting down.
CTGAACAGGCACATCTGAAGCACTACCACTGGTGAGTCCTCCCCCAGAAAATGAAAAACTCACCCTCTATATGCCAGTGGTACATGGCCCATGTCCTGTCTCCCATCCAAAGGACTTTCCCAGATGCCATCATCCTTCATTATATGGATGACATTCTATTTTGGTTTGAAAAGACAGGTATCTGCTAAGGAAGGCAGGAGCTTCCTGTGAAATGGAAAATGTAAATCCCCTCCCTCTGAAATACTATAATTTTGAAATTAAAATCTCTCAAGCAAAGATATGGGAGTAACAGTTCTTTACTATGAAAATAAAAAATACAAATGCAATAGTACAAACAAAAAACCCCACTGACAGAGTCAGAATATGACCTGACACCCAGTGGGTCACAGTGGTGGTACCAGTCCTATTAAATGGTGACTGCAGTGCACCTGCAGTGACAGGTATTGTTCTGTTGAAGCAGAGATCTTGTAGAAGGGTGGAGTTATCCTCTGAAGGTCCAGTGGTGGCATAGATGGGCCTGGACTTCCTCTGGGAATCCAGTGGGAAAAGGCTGTCTCTCCTCTTCCAAATGTCAAATTATATCCAGGTAGGAATGCCTGGCTCCTCCCTCTGGCCGGAGCACCTCACAAGGGGATGATGAAATTTTTATCAGTCATGCAGTGACACTCAATGGCCCATTAACAGAAGATATCTCCCAGAGGGGGGATTGTTGAGGAAGCCATAAAGTAAACTGCTGTAAGAGATGGTCCAAAGTTTCCCTCATTTGCCTCCTGACCGTGGCAAGGACAGAGACCAAGATCCTGAAGACCCTGGCTGGAGTTCTGGCCTGGTTGAGGTGGATGCTCGCCAAGTGATTGTTTGCAGCTGTGCTTGCTGTGTCACAACAGTACAACTGCTTTGAGCAGGGGCTGACAGCGAGTGGCTTGCTCTGTACACTTACACCTGCTTCACGATCCCTGCTCATCACAATGGTCCATGAATTTCCCCACCTCTTGGCCAAATGAACTTTCTGGGGTAACTTTGGTGATCCTCTACAGAAAATCCCTCATCTGCTTCATGACCGCTGTAAGGGAAAGGACTGTAAGGACCCCTCCCAAGGACTGAGACTGAGACCCTTAAAATTCTAATACAGGGGCGCTGGCCTGACTGATGCAATATGTTTGCCAAGTACTGTCTGCAGGTGTGTTTGCTAGACCAAGAATGGTTTCTCATGGACACCAATCCTGAAAACAATGGATCCCACTCACTGCTAAGATTGACTTGTCCTGTTTTGGAACATGGACTGTCTGTACTCATTTTCAATAGACTTATTCTACATTGTCTTTTATCCGCTCCCCCCTCAGTGGATGACTATAAAAGACCCCTGAGTTATCCAAAGATTTTGAGATTCTCCCCAACATGACAAGACAGATCTATTGGCTGGACCAGGAGAATTTTGTCTCTGCCTTGGTAGCTATTCCCACCCCTTCTTTTTCTTTCTCCCTCTATCCTTTATCTCCTTTCTATTCCTTCTCTCGCATTTGCTATGGGCACTCAATAAAAGGTGCATTTGTTTTGATTAAGACTGAAATCCCCTCTGTGTTGTTTTTGCACTCTGAGATCGGTAAACTGGACCATCACAACCCCACTTGTACGAGCAGATCATGACATTAAATTGGCATCATGGATCGGATTCTGACAGACAGAGGGGTTTGCAGGGTTGTGTGTAGTCTGTAACAGGGGAAGGACATTTCACTCCAGCTGCACTGAGCCCAACAACCCAAAAGGGGTGAGCAGTTGTCTAGAAAGCAAGGGGGGTGACTCGAATTTGCAACAAACTGCACAAGCCTAGGTGAAAAGCACCCCCATACTCAATTGAGGGTTCTGTCTTCAGAATTTCATGAAAGATCTCTTAGTGCAAAAAGGGGAAACTGTTTTTTGTGTATGTGCAAATCTGGACTGTCTGGACAGTGAAGGGACAACTTGAAGTAACTGAGTAGAACCTCCCAGGCAGATTTAGTCTCTTCACCCACTCAGGGAAGTGAAGGGAAACATAGCAAAGGCTGTAAGATTGTGTAACTTAAGTCTATACCTCCCTATCATGGTTTTGGTCCCTTCATAAAATGACTGAAAACCTCAGTGCAAAAGTTAAAGCTGAATTTTATGCTCTACTAGCCAAACACAATGCCAAACCTTCTCCGGGAGGAGTAGAATGGGCACAAAGTAACTGATTTAATTTGGAAAATGTTATTGATAGAGTATGTTCTTTACAACATGAAAAAAAATTTAAACTGGGCAAAACTGAAACTATTGTCTGCTCAGTTTTGGGAGCTTGTCTTACAGCAGCTATAGAAACTCTCTTAAAGTGAAGAAGTGAGGAAAAAGCTATAATGGACTCCCTTCAAAACCTAGTTGAAATTTTGCAAAAACAATTAAATTAATAAAGGAATGAGATCCATCTGTTACGAGCTGCCCTTAGAGAGGAACATGTTAAGAATTCACTGAATGCTGATTCCTCAACACAGGCAGAGGAAAAGAAACTCCTCACATTAAACAGATTTATCCCCATAAGGAACTAGAAGCAGTAAAACACTGTGGAGAAAACTGCTGCCCTCATTTGAGACTCCTGGTTAAAACAGAATATAGTTATATTAATGATGAAGATTTTGAACCACATATCACAACTGAACAAATACCATTCAGTGCTACCGAATTAGCTAAGCTGAAGAAAAAATATGGCCGCCTTCCACAAATATCGGAGAAGAATATGTCTTCTGAGTGTCCCTCAGTGGTGGAGATCAAATTAAATTAACTGAACAGGAGGCTAGTGGGTACTGGGGACATGGAGTTTTCTTAACAACAGGAGATAAGCGTGACACATGGTCCCTGACACAATGTGCAGCTTTCTGGGCCAGGGGAATTAATACTTTGGAAAGGGGAGACCCTTTAGCTATAGTCAGTACCCTCGACCCAGTTTTGAAAAGCATCCACAAAGCCACCTGCCTGCAAATGATTCATGGAATAAAAGTTGATTCCTGGTTTTCAGTCACCAATGCAATTACCTGTAAAGCCTGAAATTATTACTTCTTTAATTCGAGGGCTTCCAGAACACCTAAATGTACAGCAATTACTTTACAGAAAACCATCATGGCCTTGGGTCCCATAGAGAGACGAGGTAGATTCCTTGGTAACCTCACCAACCAAACTGGATCTACTGACTCTGGTTTCACTCCATACTCCATCCCCTCACAGGCCCCAGCTTCTCAATCTAATTCACCTGCCAGTAGCCGTAAAGTTTGGACATGGAGTGAGGTTGCAGTAGATTAGATTAATTACAGTAGACAATATGGACCTGTAAAATCCTGGAGGAGAAATCAGAAAAAACAAATGGTGTTTGGTTTATCAGGGCACCTCACACTGAAAATTTAGAGAAGGGAAAACAGATCCCCGTGGCCTCGGGCCCGGCCAGGACCTCCTGCTCCATACCCGTGTTGATTTTGGGGGTGGGTCGTGTGTCCCCCAAGCCCCGCTGTCGCTCTGCCCCCACCTGGCTGCTCCCAGTGTTCCCAGTAAATCTTCCCAGTTAAACACAGTCCAGTTTATGGGGGGCACTGGCGAGGGACTTGGGGGGACCCCGCAAGGGGGGCTGTGACTGGGTAGGGACGGTGGGGGCCAGGTGGGGAACACTGGGTGCTGCGGATCTGCTCGGCAAGTGAGTCATCAGCCCTGCTCTCTCTGATGGGCTGATTCCTGTTCATCGCATTCTCTGATTGGCTGAGGAGTGGCACAGAAGAGAGAAGGAAAGGGAGAGATCCTGCCCACAGCACCAGCACGGGGACAACAGAGCCAGCCTGGGCACAAGGACGGAATTTATTACCAACCAAATCACAGCAGCACAAGGAGAAGGGAAAAAATCTCTCCAACACCTTCCCCCCACCCAACGGGGATCACCCAGAACAGGGGCTATCGACAATGGAGAGATGGGGACATCCGAGTTTAGATCAGAAGCCAATTTTATAGAGTATACCAGAGGTTTATATAGGGTTTCACTTGCATGGTAGTTATATGGGGCTCTATTTTTGGTAACATTTTCCCATTGGTTACACATTCTTCATGACATCATGTCACCTGGTAACATTATCTTACCAAAATCTCACATGTTGCTTGGTCACTTGCTGCCCAGGGAGGCTTTATCTGTGTCTGTTTTTCCCACACTTTCTGCTCGCTCAGACCTAAGATAACAGGCCCCTTTATCAGTTCCTCTGTACTCTCTGTTTTATGCCCCATAAGGGGTCACCACGGATCTGCCCAACAACGGTCACTGGGGATCATCCAACATGGATCCACCAATGGGGGATGGAGCTGGAGCAGCACACAAAGCTTTTCCTGAACTCAGGACACTCACAGGGCTTCCCTCAGTGGTGCCTCTGTTGGTGTTGGGTCAAGGCTGAGCTCCTGGAGAAGCTCTTTCCACATTCAGGACACCCGTAGGGCCTCTCCCCGGTGTGGATGCGCCGGTGGGTGGTGAGAGTGGAATTGCGCTTGAAGCCCTTCCCGCAGTCGGGGCAGCGGAAGGGCCTCTCCTCGGTGTGAATCTGCTCATGTTTGACGAGATCGGAGCTGACATGAAACTTCTTCCCACACTCAGGACACTGATAGGGCCTCTCCCCGGTGTGGATGCGCTGGTGTGTTCTCAGGGTGGAGCTCCACCCAAAGCTCTTCCCACATTCCAAGCAGGTGTAGGGCTGTTCCCCAGTGTGGATCACCTGGTGTCTCATCAGGCCAGAGCACTGCCTGAAACTCTTCCCACATTTCCCACACTCATAGGGCTTTTCACCAGTGTGGATCATCTGGTGCCGAATCAGTTGGGAGCTCTGGCTGAAACTCTTCCCACACTCCCCACACTCGTAGGGCCGTTCCCCAGTGTGGATCCTCTGGTGCCGGATCAGGTCAGAGCAGTCTCTGAAGCTCTTCCCACACTCCCCACACTCAAAGGGCCGTTCCCCAGTGTGGCTCTCCTGGTGCCGGATCAGGGTTGAGCTCCGGCTGAAATACTTCCCACATTCCCCACACTCGTAGGGCTTTTCCCCAGTGTGGGTCTTCTGGTGCTGGATCAGGTTGGAGTTCCACCTGAAGCCCTTCCCACATTCCAAGCACTTGTGGGGCTTCTCCCTGCCATGAGGCTTCTCCACCAGCTCTGAGCTCTGGCTGGATCTTTGGCCGCCTTCCTGGCTCAGGGGGGCTCTTTCCTCCCCGCAGCTCCCTGTGCTGGGTTTGCAGCCCCTCCTTGTGCGAAATCTCCAGGGCTTTTCCTCATCCTCCATCCACACACGCCCTGGGAATGAAAAATCCTGGTTTGGGGAAAAAAAAACAAGATGAGAGTGCCTTGGGCTGGTGGTTGCCCTAAGCCCGAGTAATTGGGAACCTTATGTCTGTAAGAACCTCCAAAACACCATGATTCAGCACGAAAATCCTGCAATCTTCAAGACATAGATAAAAACTCTGCCAAAATCAAGATTCAGACAAAACCACCTCCAAAATACAAAGATTCAGAACTCACAAAAAAGTCGTAACACCAACCTATTAGCCCAATAAAGCTCAGAAACACCAAGATTTAGCCCCCATGAAAATCATGGATCCTCCTCCCCGGATATCCGCTGCATGTGAGGGGGCAACACTCCGGGAGCTGGGGTTAGAGGCTGCAGATACAGAGAGAAGTGGAACCTTGTGATGCTTGCTGTTTCTGCTCTTCCTCCTGTGTCTCCACACTTCTTCACACTGTTCTTCCTCCTACAACTCCTCCTTCTCCTGCACAATTCCACCTTCTCCTCCCACATGCATCATTTGACCATTTTGTTCCTCAACCCTGCTTCTCCTTCCCTTCTCCTCCTGCCCCAGGCCCAGCACCCACTGCTGGCTCCCTCTTTCCCTCAAACCCAAAGCATCCCACGGCAAGGGCATGGATGGAGCTGGGGCAGGTCGGGCTGGGGCAGCGCTGGGCTCTCGGCCGCTCCCGCCCGCACTCGGTCCCCACTGCAGCCGCTCCCGCCAGGACAGCGCGGGGGGGCCTGGCCTTGGCACTGCCCCACTCCCACCTCCCCAAATTCCCTTCACATTTGGACAACAGGGCATGGATGGAATTGGTGTGCTGCAAAGGGACTGGGTGAAGGGGAGTGTGCAGGAATATGGTTAAGGCAAGAAGCAGCTGGAGGAATCTATGTGGGAAGAAAAAGAAAAGGGGAGGAAGAGAAAAATACAGAGGATTGGGATATTTTTCAGCAGGGTCTTATCCTCAACATTTGTCAGCTGATCATTTGTATCCCCAGTTTCCAGGAGAGGAAAAAAAGGAGGTCAGGGTTTCAGGGGGTTTCTCTGTGAGGGACAGCGGCAGCACCGGGCGCAGAGCTGCGGCACCGGGAGCACGGGCTGGGGGCCTGTGGGGAGCTGCGGGACCGGGCCGGGGCTGTGGGGCAGCCGGGGCTCAGCGCCGGGCGCTGCCTGACCCCACCAGCCCCGGGCAGGGCCGGCAGTGGCCCCCGGCCCCCAGGAGGCTGCGGGACGCCCCGGCCGCTGCCCGGCTCTGTGGAGCTGCCGGCCCTGCCCGCCGGGGGCGCCTTTGGACACTGCGGCAGGACAGGGAGCGGCTCTGGGATACGGGCTGGGGAGGGCACCCTGAGCACAGGGAGGAGGAGCAAGGAACGCCTGGGAAAGGTGGATTATTAGGGAAGGATCGAGATATCGTTTGGGTCGCTGGAAAACAAATGATTCTGCAGAAAGCTCAGCAGCTATCAGAGGATGAGCACCTACAGGCACTGAGGGGGGCGGCAGGAGGGGCACAAGAAGGCCCTGCAGCACTTGGGCACAAAGGCACAGCAGGTGAGTGCAAGAAGGGAGCAGCAAAAGGCCAAGCTGAAGGCAAAGGCCAGGGCACAGTTCCTACAGCCCCTGAGGGATCAACCCCAGGGCCCAAGGGGGCCCCAGCACCCAGGGCACGGCTCGGCCACAAGCACCTGGCAGAGGCATTGCCCTCCTCGGCAGGGGAGAGCCCATCCAAACAGCCCCTGGCAAGGAACCAGGGCTCCAGCTGCAGGGCACAAGGACACTGCAAGCACAGACAGCAACACCCTCAGGACAAGCAAGTTCTCCCCTTGATGGACATGGTTTGGCAGGGCTGTCACAGCTTCCATCACACCAGGGACCCTCCACACTGCAGCCCTTGAGAACATTCAAGGTGGGTCTGCATTGAGAGGAGGTATTTCCTGATGGACACAGGGGCCTCTCAATCCACTCTGAATCTCAGACCCAAGGGACAGAAAATGCCAACAATGTCTTGGATTATTCAGGGAAAGTGGGAAAGATGCGTGGTTTTATTCAGTCACTGTTAGCAGATGTGGGAGATGGGTGTGAAATGCGTGAATTTTTATTTGCTCCTAATTGTTATCATGACTTATTGCGAAGGGATTTGATCACTAAACACAGAACACAAATTAATATTATAAAAGGTGATACAGAGGCCAGTTCAGCTGTACCTCTGTGTCATATGTCTGGCCAGGCCTATGCTGAAGTGAACCCAGAAGTGTGGGCAGCCCCAGGGAAAGAGGGTAAATTAGATGTGGAGTCTGTCCAAAGCACTCTGAAGCAACCAGGACAAGTGGTGTCTAAAAGCAACACCGTGTTCCAGGGGAGGGAAGGAAGGGGAATCAGACACAGCCCAGGTCACCGCCACATGCTCAGCTCAACCCGTGCAGCTATGGGTGCCTGTGAGAGCCTGGCACCGAAATGCCCTGACCAGGAAGGCTTCAATATCTTCTGCTGACACCATGGCACCTAACAGGGGGGCAAAAGAAATTCTGAAAAGCTGATAGGCCACCAGAAGAAATCCCACAACACCATGGACCAGCACCTGGGAACCCAAACCAATTCATATCAGGAGCCACAGAACCCATTTCTCATTTCCAAGGCATCATTAGATTACAAGCTGTCCTCATATTAATAACCAAGCAGACAGCTCCAGCTCCTGACCTTCCTGCTGACCAATCCACTGAAATGAGGAACACAACACTAAACCATAGGATGGGATCAGATCATCTGTTAGCAGAAAAAGGAGTTTCTGGAAAATTCAATGACTCAAACTGCTGTTGGCAAATAGGTGACAAAGGAAAAGTGCTGAAACAGATAACAAAGGAAACAAGAAAGCAGCTCATGTTCTGACCCAAACATGGAAAGGATGGGAATGGGACACAGTTTCGTGGCTCCCTGGCAGATCATGGGTTAAACAAATGCTGCTTCTCCTCTGATGTGCTACAGCAACTCTCATCTTTGTACCATGCTCCACACCTTGAGGGTACAGCTCATTCAGCGGGTGAGCGAGGGGATGCAGGTGGCAGCCAGGCTTCCTGATCCAGAAACAGCTACAGAAGGGCAGGGAATGAGGGCACTGAGAATAATCCTAAAACCAAAGAGGACCCAGGAAGAAAAAACAGACTCAATGAGTGAATCTGCCTGGAGATAGGGTTGGGAACTTGTAGATAAGGAAGTAATGGCAGAAACCATCAGCTTTAGAAAATGTTAGAAGTTGACACAGAAAGCTCTTCAAAGTCCTGCTGAATTCCTGAACTTCCAGAAGAACAAAGACTTAACAGAGCCATGAATATCAGCTGTTATACAAAAGTGAGGGCGCACATTAACAAGGACATGCAGTTGGAGGATCGGGAGGTCTGAACCTTCCAAGTACCTCAGCCAGCGGGCAAAGGCAGAGGGAGATGAAAACGGGAAAATGGGGATAAAAAGGAGGCTGTGAACTACAACAATGGCACAGAGCGCACGGCAAATGCCCCACGGCCTCTCCCTCTGCTCAGCAATAAAGTCACTTTTACAGGACTCCTCTGTCTCCTCTGGGCACAGAAACCTCCGGCCACGGGAATTTCCCCGCACAGCCCCGGGCACGGGGCAGCCCCCTCTGTCCCAGCAACCGGGCCGAGCCAGCGCTGCTCCGGCAGCGGCTCCTGCCGAGGCAGCGGCCGCAAGGAGACCGCGGGCAGGGGATGCCCGAGAGAGGCCCCGAGCCCCTGGGAAGCCCCTGCAGAGCCATGGAAGCGGCTCCTGGCGGCACCTGTGAGCCCGGGGGGAACCCCGCTGGAGCAGCCCGTTCCCGAGGGATGTGTCCCGTGGGAGGGACCCCAGGCCGGAGCAGGACGAGGATTCCTGTCCCTGAGGGGAGGCTGTGACAGGACCGGGCTGTGACCCTCATCCCCTACGCCTCTGGCTGGGGAGAAGGGAAGGAATGCGGGACAGATTTAAGCCCGGGAAGGAGAGAGGAGTGGGGGGAGGATATTTTCGTAGGAATTATTTCAGTTCTCATTCTCTTGCCCAGCCATGTTTAATAATAAATTCAATTAATTTCCCCAAGTCAAGTGTCAGAGGAATGATGGATTTTGCCCTTACAAACAGGCTGTGGGTCTGCTGGTAGATCAAACCAGCACTGAGAGATAAATGAAACAATGGAAAAGATTCCAATGACTGATGAATGGGAAATGATATTTGCTTTTACAAACAAACTTTAGGTTTGCTGATAAATGAAACTGAACACTGAAAGATGAAAGAAACAATGAGGGAAAACCCTAAATTCCATAAGAATTAAGAATTAAAAGGGAGGTTGTACATCAGAGGGAAATCTTAAGTATCGGGAGTAGCGGGAAATTTGAACCTGTCAAGTACCTCAGCCAATCGGAAAGAGAGAAGGAAAATGCGGTCCGGGAAACTGGGATAAAAACGGCGGCTGTGTCCTCCAAAAATTGGAGAGACCCCAGGGCAATGCCCCATGGCCTCTCCCCTTTATTCGAATAAAGTAAAAGGACTCCTCTGTCTCCTTTTTGGATATACAGCTCTGAGGTTTGTAGATTAATTCTCCTGACAAGTGCGTTGTGCCCGTCACCAGTGATTTAACTGTCTCACCGTTACCCAGACCTTCGAGCTTTTCCTTACGCGCTCTGTTCTCTGCCCAGGTGGAGGAGGGAAGTGACAGAGAGGTTTTGGCCTCCCTCCAGCAACCCCTGCTCCGGCCTGGGCTCCTGCCGAGGCTGCAGGCCGGTCCCGGCTCCGTCCCGCACTCACCCCAGCTCCCAGCGCCCTCAGGTCCCGGTCACGCCGAGCTCCCGGCGGTTCGGGGCAGCAGCAGCGGCTCCTTGGCCTCCTGCCCGGGCCGGGCACAGCGCCGGGGCCGCTCCTCAGCCGCGGCTGCCGGGAAATGCCGGAGTGCGGATAAAGGGAGGCGGGGCGGCGCCGTGCCGTGTGCAGAGCCCGCGCCTTGTGCAGAGCCCGCCCCTCGCTGTGATTGGCTGATTCTGCCGTCACTCCTCAAGCTCGTGCGGTGATTGGTGGGAGCGGGGCCAAGCACGGCCCCTGGTGCCGCCCTGAGGGCGGCCTTGGCTCGGCAGGGCCGCCATTACCGGAGCGTCCGTGCGGGCCCGGGAGCGGTCGCAGCGGCCGGTGCCCGGTGAGGCGGCGGCGGAGCTCGGAGGCGGCCCCAGCGCAGCCTCCGGGCACGGGGCAGGCTCCACTGTCCCAGCCACAGCAACCGGGCCGAGCCAGCGCTGCTCCGGCAGCGGCTCCTGCCGAGGCAGCGGCTGCAAGGTGACCGCGGGCAGCCGCTCCCGCAGCGCCCTCACGCCAGCGGCAACACGGGCCGGACACGGCACAACGAACCCGCCTGAGCCCCCTGCAGCCCCCGAGGCCCGCAGCAAGCCCTGAGCTCCCGCACAAGCCAGCGCGGCTCCCACCTGCGCTGCGGCCGCCTCCGAGCTCCGCCGCCGCCTCACCTGTGGGGTCCCGGTTACCCCCTGGATGATCCCGGTCACTCCCAGTATGTTCCAAATTACTCCCGATAGGATCCCAGTTGCCCCCAGCATGGTCCCAGTGGCTCCCAGTCATGGCCTGTATGGTTCCTTTCACTCTCAGTAAGAGCCCTCTGTGGCCCCAGTCACCTCCAGTATGATCCCAGTTACTCCCAGTACTATGCCAGTCACTCCAAGTATTACCCCATCAGTCCCAGTATGATCCCAGTATGACCCCAGCATGGGCCAGCTGTTCCCAGTATGATCCCAGTTGGTCCCTGCATTATTCCAGTTTCTCCTCTTCACCCCTACTACAGATCTGATCACTCCCAGTATGATTGCAGTCAGTCCCAGGATTATCCAAACCATTCCCAGTCCCTCCCAGTATATCTCAATTGCACCTGCATGCTCTGAGTTGCTCCCTGTTGCCCTCAGTGTGGTCCCAGTATATCCCAGTATGATCCCTGGTGCCTCAGTTCTGCTTCCAGTGGGTTCTTTTTCCAATCTGTCCCAGTCCATCTCAGTCCCTCCCCAGCAGCTGCTGCCATTTCACAGATCCTGCCCCACCCCCCAGGTGCACTGGGATCCCCCTGCACCCCTTTATCCTGCACCAACACCCCCCTGCACCCCCTTATCCTGCACCAACATCCCCTGCACCCCCTTTCCCGGGTATCCTCCTCTCCCAGCCCCTGGATCCCCCGTTTCCGTGATCCCGGGGACCCCCGGGCCCCCATTCCCGGCCAGCCCGGGGCACCTCAGCCCCAGCCTCCCTTTGCTGGGAAACCCAGCCTGGGCACGGGGCTCTGCGGCCGCTCTGGGATTTGTGATCCCCCAAAAGAAAGGGAGAGAACAGCACAGAGAGGGAGAAGGAGATTGTGAATCAGGGGTCGGGTCCCAGCGCCCAGCCCTGCTCCGCCGGGCGTGGGACCCGCACCCGCAGGAAAAATTGGCTCCGCTGCTCACGGTGCTTGCCCGGCTTTGGGCCGAGCCCAGCGGGGTCCGGGCAGAGTTTGAGCGCAGGGCCGGGAGTTCAGCACAGCCCGGCCCGGGGGTCCGGCAGGGCGCGGCCCTGGAGGGTCCCAGACGGATCCCGAGGGATCCAGAGGGGGGCCAGGAGGGGATCCAGGTGAATTCCCTGGAATTCGCCCTTTTCCCCTCCCGCCGCGCTCCTCGGGCACTTTCGCTTTCGCGTCTCTCCAGCCGCGCCACAGCCGCGATCGGGGACGGCTGCGATGGCTCCAGCGCTGGGGCTGGGGGTGCTCTTGGGGCTCCTGGGGCTTCTGGGGAACCCGGGGAGCGCGACCAAAGGTGAGTGGGACCCCCCGAAACCGGGACCCCCCTGAACCGCAATTCCCGGGCACCGGGACCTGTTGCAGAATGAGCCGTTTGTCAGGGATGAGCCATTTGTCGGGTGAGCGGAAAACTCGGACTCAATATGAGTCATCCGCAAGTTCTGTTTTATTGAAGAGAGCATCAGACACTTATACAGCAAGTAATAAACTCATGAATATTCTGTAATTTACACCGTCCATTGGCCACACCACAACATCAGCTCTTCCCCATTCCTTAGGGGTTACATCTCTCTTGTTCTCATGTCTCTTTCACTATTTGTTATCATACTACAGCTAGGCCCAAGGACACGCTATCTTGCAGGTGCAGGACTTGGAATTAGCCACGGCCTTGTACTTTTCCAATCTCTAGTCAGCTAAAATCCCAACAGGGACCCCTCCGAATGTCCATTTCCGGGCAATGGGAACCCCCTAACCTCCATTGTTGGTTGGGCAGGGGAATTCCCCTGCACCCCCATTTTGGGTCCTGTGATCCCCCTCTATCACCTTCCCTAGCACTAGGACCCCCCTGAGTCCCTGTTCCTGGGCACAGGGACCCTGTGAACCTTTCATGGCAGCAGGACCCCCTGCACCCCCTTATCTGGCACCGGGACCCACACGATCTCCCATTCCTGGGGCTCAGGATCCCATTGAATCCTGAATCTCGGCACGGGAACCCCCCTGAACCCCCATTCCTGGGCACTGGGACACCCCTGAATCTCCATTTCCAGGACTGGGATTCCCCTAAACCCCATTATCTGGGACTGGGACTCCCCTACAGCCCAGTCAGATTTCTGGGAGGCCCCTGCCCCCCTTTTTCAGGGATCCCGCACCACCCTGACACCTACCCCAAAGACAACAGATGCTGCCCCAGAGCCTGACCCTCTCCCACAGCCCATCTCAGCTATAAACTACCCAGATTGGATGGGTGTTCTGGTGAGGGAGAGATACGCGAGATAAAGCACATTTCTCAAGCTCATGAGAAGCCCTTCCAGTGCCTCAAAGAGGGAGAGTTTAATAGTGCAGCAATGGAACCCACAGTTGTTACAACTGTCCGGGTTCCTGCTGAACTGCAAAGGCAGTCACAGCCAGCAGCAGTTGCCCCTGTAGAAACAAGGAGATCTAAGATGAAAGCAGAGCACCCCGATAAGGAAAAGCCCTCACAACCCTCAGCAGATCCAGAGGTTGAGATTGTCACCGAGTCCCTGACGTACGAAAATCTCCAAAATCTGCACAAAGACATTGTATGATGGGGATGTGAGACTTATACAACCTGGCTACTTAGGGTTTGGGACCTTATAAGTACAGGTGTCCTGTACTAGATGGTGGTGAGGCAAGGCATTTGGGATCCTTGACCCAGGACTCAGGTATGAATCAGATTTTTGTAAGGGAGCCAGGGTCCCTTTCCCTCTAGAAGTGGCTTTTAATGAGTGCCAGAGAGAGGTTTGTCCACAGGGAGAGCATGCAGGAGCACCACCACAGAATATGCTGGAAGACCCTTGAGGAAGGCATCCAACAGCTGAGAGATGTGGCAGTATTGGAGGTACTCTTTGGGAGGGATGGACAGCATGATAATGACCCCAACAAGGTCAGGTGCACAACGCAAATGTTGTGGAGTCTGGTAAATCTGGGGCTATCTCAATACACCACCTTTATTTCAACGATTAATGCCGACACCAACCGAGAGACAGTGGGCTCTGTTGCCAACAAGCTTAGAAATTATGACAGTATGATCAATGGCCCAATGCTGGCTCATGTCTCTGCTGTGATTAAAAATCTCAAAGAGGAGATGAGGGAGGAGGTAAGGTGTCACAGACATATTTTATGAAAAATCCTTTCCTTAGGATTTTTTCCTCCTGAGAAGCCGAGAGACCTTAGGAACAAAATGTAAATGATAGTTATCTGCTGCTGTGGAATTACCAGGTGGATCTGTGATTGGTCTCATGTTGTTGTTTCTAATTAATGGCCAATCACAGTCCAGCTGTCTGGACTGTCTTGGTCAGTCACAAGCCTTTGTTACTCATTCTTTTTCTATTCTTAGCTAGCCTTCTGATGAAATCCTTTCTTCTATTCTTTTAGTATAGTTTTAACATAATATATCTCATAAAATAATAAATCAAACCTTCTGAAACATGGAGTCAACATTCTCATCTCTTCCCTCATTCTGGGACCCCTGTGAACACCGTCACAGTGAGGAGCAACAGTTCCCATATGGCACCAGTGCAAGTCACAGGCCCCAAAGTCAGAGCCCAATGTTCCCCAGCTAGACAGAGAGGGTACCCCCCAGGGGCTGACCTGTGGTTCTCCCTGCATGACCATGGGGAAGACATGGGAAGGTGGGATGGAAAACCCACTTCTGTCCTAGCAGCACGGGTGCGTCAATTCAAGGAGGGAAACACTAATCGAGGGAACTCCAGTAAAGTGAAGGTAGCCTCAACCTCCCATGACCGAGCTGCTGAGTATGATCTGTCAGATCCCCTTGAAGGAACCTCTACCATGTATGCCCAGGAAAGAAATAACATGGACTAGAGGGGCCCTGCCTCTAGCCAGGAAGAGGCACGGGCAAACTGGATCTTTTAGACAGTGTGGATCTGATGGCCTGGCACATCAAATCCACAAAAATATGATGCCTTAGTTGATACTGGTGTGCAGTGTACCCTGATACCATCGGGATATGTGGAGGCAGAACCTGTTTCCATTGCCAGGGTGACAGGGGGATCCCACAATTGACCCCGTTGGGAGCTGAGATGAGCCTGACTGGGAAGGAGTGGCAGAAACATCCTATTGTGACCGGCCCAGAGGCCCCGTGGATTCTGGGCATAGACTTCCTCCCGAATGGCTTTACAAGGACCCAGAAACACTCAAGTGAGCTTTTGGCATAGCTGCTGTAGAGACAGAGAACATTAAGCAATTGAACACTTTGCCTGGACTATCACAAATCCATCTGCAGTAGGACTTCTGAGGGTGGAAGAGCAGCGAGTGCCAATTGCCACCTTGACGGTGCACCGCCGGCAGTACTGGACAAATTGGGATGCCGTGATCCCCATCCACAAAATTATCCATGAGCTGGAGAGCCAAGGGGTGCTCAGCAAAACCCACTGACCCTTCAACAGCCCCATCTGGCCTGTGCGCAAGTCTCACAGAGAATGGAGATTGACTGTGGACTATCGTGGCTTGAATGAAGTGACTCCACCACTGAGCACTGCTGTGCCGGACGTGCTGGAACTCCAGTACGAGCTGGAGTCCAAGGCAGTGAAATGGTATGCCACCATTGGCATTGCCAATGCATTTTTCTCCATTCCTCTGGCAGCAGAATGCAGGCCTCAGTTTGCTTGCACCTGGAGGGGCATGCAGTACACCTGGAACCGATTGCCCCAGGGGTGGAAGCACAGCCCCACCATCTGCCATGGACTGATCCAGGCTGCACTGGAAAAGGGGTGAGGCTCCAGGGCACTTGTCATACATCGATGACATCATTGTGTGGGGGAACACAGCAATGGAAGTGTTTGAGAAAGGAGAGAGGATCACCCAGATTCTGCTGGAAGCCAGCTTCACCATCAAGAAGAGCAAAATCAAGGGACCTGCCCAAAAAAATCCAGTTCCTGGAGTAAAGTGCAAGATGGATGGCGTCAGATTCCCACTGATGTCATCAACAAGATCACAGCAATGTCTCCACCAACCAGCAAGAAGGAAACATAAGCTTTCCTCCCTGCCATGAGGCTTCTCCACCAGCTCTGAGCTCTCGCTGGATCTCCGGCCATCTTCCTGACTCAGGAGGGCTCTTTCCTCCCCACAGCTCCCTGGGCTGGGTTTGCAGCCCCTCCACATGCAGGATCTCTGGGGCTTTTCCACCTCTTCCATTTAGCCACAGCTTGAGAATGACAAACCCTGGTTTGGGGGAAACCAAGGTGGGAGTGCCTTGGAGTAGAGGCTCCTCCTGGCCAGGTCCATCTCTGGAACTCAGCAGGAGTCTTGTGCCCATGAAAATCTCCACGATATCAAGATTCAGCCCAACGGTTTCAGGGGTTCCCCCTTTTCCAGCGTCTGGCTTAGGGATGATCCAGGGGCCTTTGGGGGTCCATGGGGCCCTTCTGCCCTGATGCTCTACTTTGAGATTCCAGGGATCCCAGGGATCCCTCCTCTCCAGGCCTTCCCTTTCCAGTCTGCTGGGGTCCCCCAGCTCTGGGATCTCCCCTCTCTGCTCTCCCCAATCTGGGGATCCCAGGGGTTCCCCTCCTCTGCTCTCCCGGGGGTCCCCAGGACCAATGTCCTGCCCTGCCCATACTGGGCAATGGTCACGTGGGCCCCCAAAGATCCCCCAAGGGGCTCAGCTTTGGGCTCCTGCAAGATCCAAACCTACACACACAGAGAAAAAACCTCCCAGGGACACCAGATAATAGTTGGGGTCAATTCCACAATCTGTGACCTCCAAACACACCCCAATATAAACCTTCACAGGGACCCCCAATAGATTTGAGACGGGCTCCCCCTCCCCGCTCACCTTCAGGACGTGCTGGGGGCGATGGTCCCGCAGCCGCGGCCACAGGGGGCACTGGAACCTCCTGTTCCTCCTGCTCCTGCTCCTCCTCTTCCTTTTCCTGCTCCTCCTTTTCCTCTCTCCCTCCTCCTCCTCCTCCTTCCTAACCCCACCTCCTCCCCAGTTCCTGCCTTCTGTGTATTTAGAGTGGAGAACCTTGCTTGCATTTAGAACCAGAACAAAGATCCCAGATGGAACAAGGTTTGATGCTTTTAGTCAGAAGTATCAGTGACTAAAGGTAACGTTTCCTTTGGTTTGGTACCGTTCTTGTTCCTCCTCAGTGTGCAGGCTGGGCTATGGGGTGTCCTTGTTTGCTGCATTTTCCGAGTTCCTCTTGCACCCTTTGGGCTATAGGCTGTGCCCTGGGAGGGTTCTTTGTGCTCCTTTGTGACACAGGAGAACCTTCCAGGCGGTTTCTGCGTGAGCTGCTGCTGGGATGTCACAGGAACAGCGCCACGTCCCCGTGGTGTTCCCATTGCTGTGGGACACGGAGGCCTCAGTGCCCAGAGTGGCTCTGGGCTCGTTGCTGGAGGATCCTCCTGCCCGAGGCATTCTCAGCAGCCAGGCCAGCCCTGACGGGTGTCCTTCTGTGCTTGCAGGGCTACAGGCTGCAGACGTGTGCAGCGCAGCCAAAATGATGCAGCACGTGGCTGCTGCAGTTTGCACTCTGTACTCTGTGGCTTATTCAGGGTATTTTTTAACCCACTTGGCACGTAAGTCGAGGTTTTCCTTTCCTGCAGCATCAGTGGCTTTGGGCTTGCTGTGTGCTTTCTGTTCTTCCTCTGGAGCTGTGTTGACTTTGGAACCAAATTGCCATGAAGACACCATTGCTTTGGGAGAGCTCCTGCCAGCAGCTGCAGCTGGAAAAGGGGGTGTCTGCAGCCAGCAGGGCGTGCACAGCATCTGCAATGAGCCCTGGGGGGTTCTGTTCCCTCAAGCAGGGAGTCTGTGCCAGCAGAGCCTGGAACTCCCTCCCTTTGCTGCTCCAGCCAAGAACTGACCCAGCCCAGTATTTTGTGCTGTTCTCTTGCTTGCTGCGGGAAGGGAATGTGGCTCCTGGAGGGATGCTGTGAAAGCAAAATGCTCTCTCGGGGTTGCCTTGCTCCCTGGCATTTCCCACCACAGGCAGTTTTTCTCCTAACAGCATCTGGTTCATGTTCCCTCTCCCATTGCAGGGCACCTCATGTCTACATTCCGAGCAGCTCCTCCTTCGGTGAGTGGGAAAGGAACCTTTGGTGTTTGGAATTGTGCAGCAAATTGTGAGCTCAGCCTGTGGCAGCCGAGTGCCAGCCTGGGAGGCTGAAGGAAAGTTCCTGTCAGTGTCTTTGCAGCAGCAGCAGCAAAGGAATTCCCATCAGTTTTCTCCTTTTCTGCTGAAGAGCTTTTGAAGGGCTGCAGGTCTGGTTTTGCAGGCAGAGGATTGCTTGCTGGCTTTAGCCATGGTGGAATATTGAATTCCCAACAATAAGTGGCAATGTTGACTTTAGCCCATTGTTAGTTGGAACAGCTCTGAACCCAATTTCTGCTTAGTGCAGCTGGATGTGCAGCTGAGGATAAATAAGGTGATAACTGAGACACGTCCCTCACGCTGCCGTCTGTCCACAGGGCACAAAAGCAGCACCAGCACCTCCTGGGGCTCCCTCTGCTTCCAAAGAGGAGGCCAAAGAGGAGGAAGACAGCAGTGAGCTTCCCGCTGCTCTGGGAGACGAGGGCGAACTTCCCTCAGTGCCGGGAGATGACAGTGAACTTCCCGCTGCTCTGGGAGACGAGGGCGAACATCCCGCGGTGTGGGAATGCAACGGCGAGGCTCCCGCGGGGTGGGACAAGGACAGGGGACATCTCCCGGTGTGGGACGAGGACGGTGGATGTGCCCTGGAGTGGCCCCAGAATGGCCAAGCTCCCACGGAGTGGGAGGAGGACAACGGACAATTCGCAGTGTGGGATGAGGATGGACGACATCTCCAGGTATGGGATGAGGATGGAGGACATGTCCCGGTGTGGAATGAGGATGGAGGACATCTCCCAATGTGGGACGAGGACAACGGACATCTCCCGGAGTGGGATGAGGATGGAGGACGTCTCCCGGAGTGGGATGAGGATGGAGGACATCTCCCAGTGTGGAATGAGGATGGAGGACATCTTCCGGAGTGGGATGAGGATGGAGAACATCTCCCAGTGTGGGATGAGGATGGAGGACATCTCCCAGTGTGGGATGAGGATGGAGGACATCTCCCGGAGTGGAACGAGGACAACAGACAACGCGCAGTGTGGGATGAGGATGGAGGACATCTCCCATCGCCCATCCTCCTCCCACAGGATGGAGGACATCCTGTGTCTTGGGAAGAGGAGAGTGAACATCTCCCAGCATGGGAAGTGGACAGTGACCATCCCCTGGCTTGGAAAGATGATGGCGAACCTGCAGCATTTTGGGAAGAGGATGGAGAAGCTGCAGCATTTTGGGAAGAGGCTGGAGAACCTCCCTCTGCTTGGGAAGAGGACAATGAAGCTCCCTCCGCTGCGGGATCCTGGGCTGAACATTCTGACAGCAGCACAGCCCTGCAGCCAGAGGGGAGAGGGGAGTGGTGCCTGATGCAGCTGAGTACGTCTGCTCTGTTCCTGGGTGCCCGAGCAGGTGCTGTGTGTGTGTCTGGGCATCAGCTGCACCCAGGGTTGCTCTGCAGCTGAATGTCACAGAGCCATTAATTGTCCTTCCCCAGCTGACACCAAGGGGCTCACGGCCCCAGGGAGTGGGGCTAGTTCTGGCTCAGCTGCAAGGCGGGCTCTCACTCTGGGAGGGAGCGTCTTCCACGTTTTTTCTTTCAGGGAACACCGTGAGTGAGGCGGAGCCTGGCCAGAAATACCTGGAGGTGGAGCAGATTGGCCAAGGGTAAGTGCACGGCAGCTGCTTCTGCACAGGCAGGGCTGGGTGTTGTGCTGGTGCAGGATCAAGTGAGAGGTCAGGAGAGCCCAAAGCACCTTCAGACACTGGGCTACCATCCTGCTGTCTCTCAGTCCTGATCAGAATTGATAACTGTGGTCACAAGGCGCCGTCAAAGGCCCCTGAGGCTGGCAGTGTCCTGCCTGCAGCAAGGAGCAGGACCTGGAAGATCTTCTGTCCCTGGAACTGGATTGCCTAAAAGAGCAACTCACCATCTGGTGACTGTCAGAAAACAGTTCTCAAGAATATTTCTTTCAAATATTTTGCTTCAAAAAATATCCACTGGTCAGGATTATCAACCTAATGGTTTAGAAACAGAAACCAGAGATGAACTAATAAGTGCTCTAATCTAGCACAGGTAGCAGACCCCATACATTCAGTAACAGACACAGAGCTGATGCACTCTGGGGTAAAATGCATCACCTGCCTGATGGCAGGGCCCTTGTGGATCCTGCAGGTCTTAGGCAGGAAATGGAAAAGGATGAAATGCATTCTTTTCCACTTCTTTAGACACCCATTTCTCACCTCAGGTTTTGAGCTAAAGCAATTCAGGGTGGACATTTGGAATTTGCTCCAGCCCAGTTCCTTCGTGTTGGGTCTCAGTTTCCTCTTGCACACCTTGCATGGCAGAGGGCTGGTGGCTGCTGTGCTGCTGTTGGAAGGGTCGATGCACCCAGGTGTTTGTGAACGCTGCAGGCAGCAGAGATCTCTTTTCTGATCTGGCTTTCACTGCCAGGGCCTAAAGCGCTGCTTCTTTCTTCTCTGCTCTTTTGTCTCCAGGGCTTTCGGAACCGTTTACAAAGGACTCGACAGGGCCACTGGAGGAGAGGTCAGTGCCAACACGCCCAGCACGGCTGGCAGCTCTGCAGGGCTTTCCCCTCTGCTGGGAGCTGTGGCTGCAGCTCTGAGGGCCAGCAGAGCTTTCCTGCCCAGGCTGCTCCTCTGCAGGCAGAGCAGTGTCAGCCTGCAGAGCACAGCTGGGACAGACTTGGTCCTCCTCAAGTGCCAACGGAATGGAAGGAGGGCAGCGATGTCTGTCAGTGAAGGACGTCCTGGCTTGGTCTTCATATCTAAAAGTGTGAATGCATCAGCTGCTGGAGACTGAGGTCCAGTTTATCTTCATCCCAGCCTCAGACAGGAACATTATTTAGCAGTTTTTCCATCCTGCCTTTTATCTTCAAAGGGAACCTCAAGGCCTAATTAGGGAGAGATCCTGCTTGGGCTCAGTTTTAGTCCTACTTCAGCTGTTCACAGAAGGAGAGGGACAGAAATGAGAAGATGGATGTCAAAGCAAAGCTCTCTCCTAAATCCTGCAGTTGTGTTTGGGTCTGGTGTCAGTGATAGCCTGTGACAGGCATCACCTGAGCAATGGATGTGTGTGTTTGCTTTGTTGTGCAATCCCAAACAGAGCCGTTGGATCTGAAATCATGACCAAATCCCATAGAATTGCTAAAGGGTTTCTGGCTGTTTTGCTCTGTTTTCACAGAACCAGAATTACCTCCTGCTTGCAACATGTGTTTGAATAATAATAATAATAATGAGAGTGTTGAGGCCATTTGAGAAGACTGTAGGTGCAGAGAATGTTGTTAGAGCTTTGAGGCTGACAGCTGAGGGACCATTTCTGCAGAGCTTGCAAGGCCAAATGTCTCTGGCCATGTGTCCTGTAAGCAGCCCCCAGCTGGCAGAGCAATGGGCTGTGGGAATGGCCCTTGCTGAGCTCTGGTGTCCCATCCCAAGGCAGTTGGGCCCAGCCCAGCTCTGTTGCTCCAAAAAGACTCGCTCCGTGTTTGCTGTGGCCTCCTGGCACAGACTCCTGCAGTTAAAGACTGCAATGTCCCTTCAGGTGGCCATCAAGAAAATGAGTCTCAGAGGGCAGAACAGGGAACGAGCTGTGAATGAGATCCTGCTCCTGAAGGACAAGAAGAACCCCAACATTGTCAAATTTCTGGACAGGTGAGTGCTTCAGCTCTTATCCCATGCCCAGGCCCTGCATTAACCTTTCCTGGCATCTGGAGTCTGTAGTCTGTTTTGAAAATGCCTGACTCAGCCACATCTTCCCAAAACAACAGCCTGGCAGTTTACTCCCTCCATGTGCTTTGGTTGCTTTGCTTTGGTTTTTCCTTCAAGTTCCTCCCCGTTTGCTGTGTCTTCTAACAAGTGCTGATGAACCACAGCAGAAATTATTTCCCTTGGCTTCTTCTTCCCAGCCCTTTTCCATTGCTACAGATGCCAGGAAGACCAGGTTCTTCTTTCCAAAAATGCCTCATTTACCCATTTTTCACTGGCCTTGCCTGTTTCTGAAGGGACTTTCTGAAAGGTTTTCTGACTGCTTTTGTCCCAAGTGCTGCACAGCCTCCTCCCCTGGATAACCCTGGCAGTTGTGTTGCCTTGTTCTGCAGGGAGTGGTAGAACTGATGAGTTCAGGAGCTGAACCAGCTGGGGCCAAGGGTTGTGGTTCCACATTGATCTGGGCTGTTGCTAAACTGCATTTTTCACCTGCTTGCCATCTCAGGCCTCTGCTTTCTCACAGGCCTCTCCTTCTCCTTTAGACTGTGCAGATTCCAAGGGCTGTGCAGCCTGGCAGGAATGTCTCTCCATCTGATTCTGTCCTCACTGACAAGTGACCTGGAAACAAAACTCCACTCCAGGCTTTTCCATGAGGGAATTGAGCTCTGCACTTTCATTTCCATGCCATTGCTTTCCTCTTCCAGCTTCCTTGTTGATGGAGATGTCTGGCTGGTGATGCAATACATGGATGGAGGAACTTTGCAGGATGTTGTCAGACAGATACGCATGGCTGAAGGAGAGATGGCAGCTGTCAGTCGGGAGGTGAGGGATCCTGCTTGTCACTCCCATGGCTGGGACACGATGGTCCTTTCAAACAGGGCGTGAGAACAGGAGTGGCTCCATGCTCAGAGCTTTGTTTCTGTGTTGTTTTTGTGAGCTGGAGAAGAAAGAGCCTCTGCAGTGAACGGCCTGCCAGCATCACTGCACTTCTACTCTGTTCTTGTTCTCTCTCCTGCTGTTGTGGTACTCTCTGTCTGGTTTGGATTTGATTTGCTGTTCTCAGCTGTGCCTTGAACCGTTTGTCTGGAGCTTGTGTGCACTGCACTCCTGGCCTGTCACAGCAAAGCTGCTGCTGGCACAATTCTGAACCGTCCTTTCTTGTGTGATATATTCTGGCCATTGGTTTTTGCCCTCATGTTTCTTGTTCTCTCTCAGTGTCTGCAGGGCCTGGATTTCCTCCATTCCAACCGGGTGATCCACAGGGATCTGAAGAGCTCCAACATCCTCCTGAGCATGGACGGCTCTGTCAGGCTGGGTGGGTGTTCCTGGCCAGGCACAGCTCTCCCGGGCTGCGGGTGTGGGGCTGCTTCCCAGGGAGGGCCAGAGCCCCACAAGGGCTGCTGGGGGCACTGCCCGGCCCCTGCTGCCAGCTGAGAACGGCTGCCCCTGCAGAGAGCTCAGCAGAGGAGCAGGGTGCCAGCAGTGCCTTTGCTCTGCCTATGGCCCTTCTTTGTGCTTGGTTTCCTCATTCCAGCTGCCTTTGACAGGGTTTGTTTCTGTCCTCAGCTGATTTTGGCCTCTGCGCTCAGCTCAGCCCTGAGCAGGACCAGTGCAGCTCCATGGTGGGCACTGCTCACTGGATGGCCCCAGAAGTTGTGACCAGATCTCCTTATGGCCCCAAGGTGGACATCTGGGCCTTTGGAATTGTGACCATCGAGATGGTGGAAGGAGAACCTCCTTACTTCAAGGAATCGGCGGCCATGGTAAGAGGCAAATTCTGCAGTGGCTGCAGAGGCCTGTGAGCACAGGGGGACCCTGCACTGGGAGCAGCAGCTGGAGGTTTCTGCACATGGGGAAGGGAATTCCCAGTGGACTCCATCATTAACACAGATGATTATTCTGCAGTCTCCAGCAAAAATCTGCTTTGGGATTTATGTTGTTGCAGCTCTTCTGGCTGTGAGGATGACCTGAAAATGTGAAGGAATGCAGTAGCTCTAATGTTGCAAGAAAACCCCAAACCATCCCCAAATGCCACCCACAAATCCCAACAAGTTTTCTGAAGGAGTTTCTAAAAGAGGTTTTGCAAGATGATCACCCCCCTGATTCGTCTCACTGGGAAACTTGTCTAAAACCTGAAGATGATTGCTTAACATCCCCTTTAGAGTCTAACATATTTCTTTCCTAGTCCAAGCTACTTTCTCTTTGTCACCAATCCTGAACTTTCAGCAACACAAATCTCCTCTTTCTTGCCTGGCAGTTTTTGGGACGGAGCATCAGGAATGCATCTACTTGAGTGTCAATGGCACTGCAGAGATGCACTTGATGTAAGAATCCTCTGAAATAACACAATATTTCTGATGGAGGTTCCAACAAACAAAGTCAGCCAGTGAAACTGGCTCTCAAGGCGAGATCATTTGGATGTTGCAGTGGCTGTGGGAGCCCCAGGGTTTGGTTTTTTTGGCTGGCATAGCAAAAAGAGCTCTGAGCAGCATCTGTGGCAGGGAGGAAAGTGCCCCTGGAGCTGGGGCTGAGGCCCGGGGTGGATGTGAGCCCGTGTGGGTGTGAAGGGAGCTGGCAGAGCACTGAGTTTGCTTTCCCTGCAGGCTCGTGCTCTGATCCGGCAGAACGGGACCCCGCAGCTGCAGGAGCCCCGGCGCCTGTCGGCTCTGCTGCGGGACTTCCTCGAGTGCAGCCTGGAGACGGACGAGGAGCGGCGCTGGGCTGCCCAGGAGCTGCTGCAGGTGAGGGCCAGGGGCTGCAGGGAATGCAGCAGCGCCAGGGAGGGGTTTTCTTGTGGGGTCCCCTCCGACAGTCTCCAGTCTGGCTGCGTTCCGCACGCAGAGCAAGCAGAATCCTCGCCTGCTGTGGCTTGGCAGGCTCCTTTGGAGCTCATCTAGGCCTGGTGCCCCACAGCGAGCAGGGACATCTTCAGGCAGCTCAGGGGGCCCAGAGCCCTGCCTGACCTGAGCTTGGATGTTTCCAGGGAGGAGGCACCTCCCACATCTCTGGGCACCTTCTGTCAGTGTTTCCCCACTCTGCTGGTTAAAAAGCTCTTCCTTAGATCTAATCTGAGCCTGCTTCCCTCTCCTGAGTTTCAAACAATTTCCCTTTGTCCTGTTGCAACAGAGCCTGTGAGGAACTTGACTCTGGAAAGTAACAGTTCATTTCTTTCCTCTTTATCCTTTTGGCAGCACCCATTTTTATCATCAGCCAAGCCTCTCTCCAGCCTGACACCTCTGATCACTGCAGCAAAGCAACTGAGGGAGCAGCGGAGGAGATGAAGCAGTTGAGGGCAGCTTCTTGTTACAGTAGTTAGGTCAACTAGGTAGTTATGGTAGTTAGCACTGTTAGTTGGTTATGGTAGTTAGCACTGCTAGTTGGTTAGGGTAGTTAGGACAGCCTGTTTGTTATGGTTCTTATGACAGCCTGTTTGTTATGGCAGTTTTTTAAATAAAAACTCTTTTAAACCTCAACTGCCTTGCCGTGTCCCTTCCTTCTCCCGCTGTGCCTCAGCTGCCCGGAGCAATGTGAGGGGAGAGCGGGCCCAGCCTGGCCCAGAGCTGAGCCCCAGCAGAGCCCTGGCAGAGCCCAGAGCAGCCTCGGGCCCTGCAGAGTCAGCCTGGAAGGAGGCGCTTGGAGCCTTCTCGGCTGCACCCGGCTCTTGGTTACAAACTGGGTGTGCTGGAAAATGCCACCGGCTCTGCGCGAGGGCAGAAGGGGCCCGGGGAAGGCCCAAGTGCTCCATGCAAGGGAAAAACCTGCCCTGGGTTTGTCATAAATAACTGGGTAGTGTTGGCTTTTGCTATTATGTATTGACTTCTGCAAATTATTCTTAATCACAACGATTTTGATGCAGTACAGTTTGTAATCACTTTTAACTGCTTTTGCTGTAGTATAATTTGTCAGGTTTTTGTGGCCAATGCCCTGGCCCCTGTGTAGCTCATATCCTCAGAACATCATTTATGGATGATATTTTAGTTTGGGAACAGTGTGAAAAACATACATTATAATTTTGGCTTTTGCAAAATATTAAAGTGGATGCCAGATGTTGTCCGTTATAATGTTAACTTTTGCAGAAGTAGCTGTAGTTGTGAAATAATAACTAATGCTTTTATTTTTGTAACTAACTGACAATAATAACTCAGAGATATTTGTGAAATAGCTAATGTTCATTTAAAGTACTTGTGGAAATAGCAAAAAGCGTCTGCATGGTCAGATACCATTTCAGGAAGGGATGTGATGAGGAGCCCTGCCACTGACCCTTCCACTGTCAATAACTGTCACCTGCTGAAACCACAGAACAGGGGCCCTTGTGAGGGAGTGACACACAACCCTCAAAACAGCTATCCACGATTCCTGCAAGTGCTCTAAAAAGGCGAGTTGGGGTCAAAGCAACCTAAAGAATTCCTGGAACATGTAAACAAGTTAAAAGAAATGTTTGAATTACTATAATGATTATGAATATGTATTTGACCAATGTAGGGAGAAAAGGAGATAAGAAGAGTTGCTGTGGTTAACAGGTGTGCCTCAGGCCATCGCCAAGTACCAGTGCTGTTATTCATGTCTCTCTAGTTATCCCTTATTAAAATTCTAAAAGTTCTGAAGCGTGAGGCTCCTTTCTCACAACACCCAAGGTCCTCACCCCTTGTTGTTCTCCCAAGGCAGGATCTGTCAATCCTAAGATTTGTCTGGATGGAGAAGAAAAAGACTGCAAAGAAAAGGAAAATGCATTGGTGTAGAGGCCCGTGGGCCTACCATTAGAGTTTAATCTCCCACTCGTGGAGGACTGGTCCCCAATAAGAGGAATAGATTTCAAGGTTATGGGAGAAGCTTGCTTCTCCCACAGATCTTTGCAGGCACATGCTGATTTATGTAAAGTTATGTTACTCCATTGGCCTGTTGGCCTAATTACCCTAGTTCAACCCCTGTTACCCATCTCTGGTTAGTCCCTAGAATATTCTCCTCTCTCTGTCCCTCCATTGGCCCTAGTTTACTGCATTCCTCTGCCCCTGTTTCCCTATTAACTGACCCGACCCTTAACCCCTCCTTTGCACCATTTTCCCCCATATCCATTGGACCCTGGCCCTCAGCTCCACCCTCACTACCCCAGATAAAAACCCCCTGTGCCCTCAGCTTGCACCCTGTCTCTGTTCCTGGGCCCTGCTCAGCTCTGCCCCTGTTCCTGTACCAATAAACCCAGTTTGCTGCAGATCATACCCAGACCCATCCTGCCGACTTTGTCAGCTTTATAAAGCAGCCATGAGCTTCGGGCTCTGGAGTGCCGGACACTCCAAGGGCCTCGGCAGCGCCAGGACACTCCAGGCTGGGACAGCCAGGCAGGGCAGGAGGAATCACTGCCCCTTTCCCCTCTCTGCTGCTCCATCTCCCAGCCCAGCATCGCTGCAGGACAGCCTCACTGCCAACGCCATCCTGCCAGGGATGGACTGGGGGGATCTCCTTCCCCTTCCCTCTGCCATGGAGGCAAATCCCATCTTCTCCTTGTCTGCCCTCCTTCTTCTCCTCATTCTGTCCTACATCCATCCACGTTCCTTTCTCATCTCCTTCCTCCCTTGTTCCTTCTTGTTCCTTCCTCTCCTTCTGCCTTTTCCTTTTCCCTTCTCCATGTCTCTTCTTCTCCTTGTCAGCCCGGGGAACTGTGAGGAGGTAAAAGCCTCCCTGTGCTGGGAAGGGTGTGGGGAATGTGAGAAGAGCTTCAGGTAGAGCTCAGCCTATTCGTGGTGACTCCAAAGACGGTGGTGTCGGATGTAGAGATCCGTGGAGATGCAGAGATCCCCCTGCAGATCCATGAGGCTGCAGACATCCCCCTGCAGATCCATTTGGATGCAGAGATCCCCCTGCAGCCCCCGGAGCAGCCACGCTGAGCACGGCGATGCCTGAGAGGAGGCTGTGACCCCGCGGCCAGAGGGCCCCGCTGGAGCAGCCTGTCCTGGCAGGACTGACCCCGGGGCACAGTGACCCACGCTGCAGCACTTGGAGGGGGCTGTGCCCCATGGGAATGGACTCAGCTTGGAGAAGTTCCTGGAGAAGTCTCCGGTGGGAGAGAGCCCAGGGTGCAGCAGGGGAACGACTCCTGTCCCTGAGCAGAGGGAGAAGCCCCGGGGCATGAACTGAGCCCGGCCCCATTCCCTGTCTGCGGCACGGCCGGGGTAGGAGGTGCAGCTGGAAGGAGGGAGGCGTGGGGGAAAGCTGGATTTAAGGGTCTCCACTTACTTCTCATTATCTTGCTCTGAGTTTTTGGAGTTTTCTGTCACAAATCTCTCCACTCCCCCACTCATC
This sequence comes from Melospiza melodia melodia, assembly GCF_035770615.1. Classification (NCBI taxonomy): domain Eukaryota; kingdom Metazoa; phylum Chordata; class Aves; order Passeriformes; family Passerellidae; genus Melospiza; species Melospiza melodia. The sequence continues at coordinate 5,284,353 of NW_026948497.1, read as the reverse complement.
CACAGGGCTTTGGGGCGGTTTTCCCGTTTTTGGGGGAAATCAAAGCGATGCACTGATGCTCCTAATTAGGGGTAGGAGAAGTGAGGCTCCAGGGCGTCCCACTGAGCCGGAGCCACCGGAGGCGCAGTGCCGGGAAAGCCGTGGCGGGAGGTGCGGAGAAGTTTGTTTGTGTTTTCAGCTCAATCCCCCTCGGGCCCGGGCCCGTTCCAAGGCTGATCCTCAGCTCCGGCTCTGCCCTCACGCAGCCCGGGGGGCCCCGCGAGCGCGGGGCGGGGCTGTGCCGTGTGCAGAGCCCGCCCCTGGCTAGGATTGGCCGATGGTGCCGTCAGTCGTGGTTGTGGCGCGCTGATTGGTGGGAGCGGGGCGAAGTTTGGCCCCGGTGGCGGGCTGAGGGCGGCCGTGGCTTGGCAGCGGCGCCATTGTCGGAGCGGGCCCGTGAGCGGCGGCAGCGGCCGGAGCGCGGTGTGGCGACGGTGGCGGCGGAACTCGGAGGCGGCCGCAGCGCAGGTGGGAGCCGCGCTGGGTTGTGCGGGGGCTCGGGGCTGGCTGCGGGCCTCGGGGGCGGCAGGGGTCTCGGGCGCGTTCGTTGTGCCGTGTCCTGCCCGTGTTGGCGCTGGCGTGAGGGCGCTGCGGGAGCGGCTGCCCGCGGTCTCCTTGCGGCCGCTGCCTCGGCAGGAGCCGCAGCCGGAGCAGCGCTGGCTCGGCCCGGTTCCTGTGGCTGGGACAGAGGGGGCTGCCCCGTGTCCGGGGCTGTGCGGGGAAATTCCCGTGGCTGGAGGTTTTTGTGCCCAGAGGAGACAGAGGAGTCCTGTAAAAGTGACTTTATTGCTGAGCAGAGGGAGAGGACCTGTGCGGTCTCTGCCATTGTTGTAGCTCGCAGCCTCCTTTTCATCCTCATTTCCCGGCCTCATCTCCCTCTCCATTTGCCCCTTAGCTGAGGTACTTGGAAGGTTCAGACCTGCCGATCCACCAACTGCATGTCCTCCGTAATGTGCACCCCCACTTTTGTATAACAGCCGATATTCATGGCTCTGTTAAGTCTTTGTTCTTCCCGAAGTTCAGGAATTCAGCGGGAGTTTTTCTGAGCAGCAGTCCATGTTAATTAGTAACAGTTTTTGAAACTGATGGTTTCGCCCTTCCTTATCTACACGTCCCTGGCCCTGTCTCCAGGCAGATTAACTCAGTGATTTTTTTTTTATTTTGTTTTTTTTTTTGCCTTACTGTGTCTTTGGTTTTGGGCTTATTCTCAGTGCCCTCATTCCCTGTCCTTCTGTAGCCGTTTCTGGATCAGGAGGCCTGGCTGCCGCCTGCATCCCCTTGCTCACCTGCTGAATGAGCTGCACCCTCAAGGTGTGGAGCATGGTACAAAGATGAGAGTTGCTGTAGCACATCAGAGGAGAAGCAGCATTTGTTTAACCCATGGTCTGTCATGGATCCACAAAACCGTGTCCCATTGCCATTCTTTTCACGTTTTAGCTGGAACATGAGCTGCTTTCTTGTTTCCTTTGTTACCTGTTTCAGCACTTTTCCTTTGTCATCTATTTGCCAACAGCAGTTTGAGTCATTGAATTTTTCATTAACTCCTCCTCCTTCTGCTACCAGGTGATCTGATCCCATCCCATGGTGAAGTGTTGTGTTCCTCATTTCAGTGGATTGGTCAGCAGGAAGGTCAGGAGCTGGAGCTGTCTGCTTGGTTATTCCGAGGACAGCTTGTAATCTAATGATGCCATGGAAATGAGAAATGGGTTCTGTGGCTCCTGATATGAATTGGTTTGGGTACTCAGTGGCTGGTTCATGGTATTGTAGGATTTGTTCTGGTGGACGTTGATTTTTTTCCCATTATTTGCACCTGCCTCAGGAGCCAGGGCTGCATCAATTGGCCAATTTTCTGTAATTTAAACATCAAATACTTGGGTTCCCAACTGCTTTCCTGAACTTCTGGTAGCAACACCCCCCCATGCTGTAATCCACCCTATATAACAGACAGTAACAGCACATGTTAGGGTTGGCAGAGGGATGATTCCCCCCCCACTTTTTAAAGTGAAGTTTTCCCAACATTCTCCATTTGCTGTTTCCCTTTGCAGCTTCACCCGTTTCTGTTGCAGGGTCAGATATCCTCCCCCTGGGCTCTGCCTTGAGCTGTGCAAATTCCATCAGTGCAAGCAGGCAGAGCTTGGGGTGAGGGGCAGAGGGAATCAGCCCAATTCCTGCCCCAGGCAAGAGACCCAGGTGCATTGTCCATACTTTGCCCAGCAGTGTTCATTTGCATTTCTAAAGCTCCTCTCAGGCTGACTAGAACCAAAGCTTCTCTTCCAGGGCAGTAACCTGGTGACTCCCCTTTTCCTTTCCCACCCCCCTTCCTTTGCCTTTTTTTTGATGTCTTTTTTTTTTTTTCCTTTTTTAATATAGTATTCTGTTAACTGTTTATGAGTTAAAGCGTCGCATTTTAACCTCTTCTAGTTTTTCCAAATGCATCCTAAATTTAGGTGAGCATGGAGAAACACAGACCAAAATTGTGCCATCGCTGAGAGACACGCACACGCATACCCAAAAAGCTTCTACTTCTCATAAAAATAGAAATTGATTCTGACACCCCTGACCTAGACCTATTGACCAAAAGAAGGATTATTAAGAAAACATTCTAATGTTGTAATCTTATCACCAAAATGGTGGGAAGAGCCAAAACTCTCCAACATTTCCAGTGTTAAAAAGTCAAGGAATTACTTGATTCTGGCCAGGATGTGCAACAGAAATCATTTCACTCACACACAGCCTGGGTGTGGAGAGAAAATTGTTGAATGACACGTGAGTTTTACTAGATTTTTCCTAAACTTTATGCCATCCAAAACCCACAGAAATCCACTGGTTTAATGTTCATTGCTTCCAAGTTGTGTAAGTTTTTAGTGTGTGGTTTCCTATTAGACCCAGATTTCTTCCCCTCTGATGTAAATTAGGTCCAAACTCCTGGATTTCCTTCTCAGCCTTTTTGCAGCCCAGGTGTCTCCAGCTCTGCCGGGGGCAGTGTCTGGGGTAGCTGTTGGTTGCTGTTTGCTGCAGGGCAATGTTGATGTTTTGTTGCTGGTCGTTATCTCTGTGGGTGTCTTTTGGGCTATTCCCAGTCTGTTGAGAGGTTGAACTCATCTCCATTGAATGGTGTAACATCCCTTAAATAAAACCTTTAAAATTCCTTTCCCCAAGGCAAAGACAAACCAAGCCTGAGTAGAGAAATAAGGTTTAAAAGAACCAAACTCGGTACATTTTGCAGCAGTGCAATGGCAGGCAGCCCAGAGTGTGGGTGTCAGTGAGCCCCAGAGTGGAATTGTGCCGTGGTGTTCCCCAGCAGCTGTGGCAGTGCAGGCCCAGCCAGCGCTGAAGCTGCAGCAGTGGCAGCAAGGCTTGGCCCCAGTGGCTGGAGCTGGCAGAGGAGGGTGGCCAGGATTGCAGAGGATTCCAGGCGAGGATCTGTGGGCAGGCGCAGGGTCTTGGCCCGCTGTGGAGCCCTGGCTGCTGCTGCGTTGCCTTCAGGGCAGGCTCAGGGGCGGCCTCCCATCCTCCTGCTGCGGGCGGGAAGTGCAAATCTCCGGGGCTTCAGAGCCCTTGAGGCCAGGCTGAGGGGTCCCCCTGTGTTGAGCTGTGCTGGCGGCTGTTTCTGGCCTCAGGGACACTTGGCATGGGCCCCTTGGCCACCAGTGGTGCTGCTTTGCACTCCTTAGGCAGGAGCCGATGTCCTGGCTGGGTGTTGGGAGCAGCCAAGTGCCAGGGCAGGCTCTGTGCCAGCCCAGCTTCCTTTGGGAGAGATTTCACAAGTGACAGGATTGTGGCCGCAGACTGCCTTAAATGTACATCCCTCATCTCCACCCTGCTCTAGGTGGAGAATTACCAGGGTAAGGAATTCCAGACATCCATTCCAAGGGAGATAATTGAATATCTGCCCTGAGTCTGTCTCTTCTTCTTGCCATAGCCAATGGCAAAAGCCGTACCCATGGCATCTTGGTTTTTATCACCAGCTTCCAAAGGTGTTTCTTTCGTTTGTGCATTCTTTCTTTCTTTCGTTCTTTCTTTCTTTCCCCATTCATTCTTTCTACCTGACCTGAACTCTGGGGGTTCCAGGGGATATGGAGGTCCCATTGTATTCCTAAAGCTGCCATAACCCCCTGAAGGATCTTTCCAGTAAAATGACTTCTTCTTTCTGAGTCTATTGCTTCCACAATCCCTTCTCTATGAATTGTTCTTTTAGAAATTCCTGATAAGTGATGCAGTGAATGCCGAAGCAGTGAGAATTGCCTTTGCCCCTCTGTTAGGTGCCATGGTGTCAGCAGAAGATATTGAAACCTTCCTGCTCAGGGCATTTCAGTGCCAGGCTCTCACAAGCACCCACAGCTCTGCGGGTTGAACTGAGCATGGGGCGGTGACCTGCGCTGTGTCTGATTCCCCTTCCTTAATAACAGCCTGTCTTGTTGCTCTTTTCCCTTCTGCTGCCCTTGCAGAGCCAGCCACAAACACATTTTCTCCCTCAGGCCAGGGAATGTCCCATCATCAATCTCTCCCAGCCTGGGTCTGGAGCTCTGTCCCTTGAGTGCAGTCCTGGGTTCCTTGCCAGTCCCTCTCCAGGCTGTTCAAACAGGAGGCTGGGTTAAACCCTTGCCCTGTCCTCAGTTCTAAATCCTCCTGTGCCATTGAACAAGTTTCATACTGCAATAACCGAGCCCTGCTCATCCATTTAGAGGCTCTTTTGGTTGTCAAAGCTTTACCTTGGTGCCAGACTTGAACTATAGGAGATCTTCCTGTTGTCATCAGTTTTCAGCTCTCAGTTCCCATGTGAGCTGTGTCTGCACAATTCTGCAGAAAATGAAGCCAATCTCTGGCCACTGGGTTAAACATTTTAACACAAGAATTCCTTTGGCATGGCCCTGTTTAAAATCCACCTATAATTCAAATTCTTTCTCGCTGTCTGGGAGGGCCAGGGCAGGAGCCTCAGTTAATCTGCTTTTTAACACTTGAAAATTCTGTGATTCGTCCTTGTGTCCATCCATCCAGTTTGTTGTCTGGAGTATTCTAGGGAGAGATCCCTGGCTCCAAAACCCTGCCTTTAACAGGTAGTGAGTAATAAGCTGAAAGCCCTTCCTTCCTTCCCTCTCTTGGAATAGGGTATTGATTTTAACTAAATACAAGCAACCTCTTGTCCTTGCTGCTTCAAAGTAATTTGGTGAGGCTCCATAGCTAATTTCCCTTCTTTCCCTGGGACTTCCCACATTTTTGGGGTCACTTCAGCGTAGGCCTTGCCAGACATTTGACACAAAAGTTCAACAGCATAAGCCGCTGTATGACCTTTTACAATATCAAAATCCAGCCACCAACTCCTTCCCAGTAAATTGCAATCACAGTAGGAAGAAAAAGAAATTCATTTATTTCAAACATATCCCCTAGATCTCCTAATAGTGGTTGATTAAATCATACCTGCTCATCTTTCCCACTTATTCCCTTAATAATTAAACCATGCCTTTACTGTTTTGCCCATTAGGTCTAAGATTCAGAGTGGATTGAGGGCCCCTGTGTCCATCAGGAAATGCCTCCTCTCAATGCAGACCCACCTTGAATGTTCTCAAGGGCTGCAGTGTGGAGGGTCCCTGGTGTGATGGAAGCTGTGACAGCCCTGCCAAACCATGTCCATCAAGGGGTGGACTTGCTTGTCTGAGGGTGCTGCTGTCTGTGCTTGCAGTGTCCTTGTGCCCTGCAGCTGGAGCCCTGGTTCCTTGCCAGGGGCTGTTTGGGTGGGCTCTCCCCTGCCAAGGAGGGCAATGCCTCTGCCAGGTGCTTGTGGCCGAGCCGTGCCCTGGGTGCTGGGGCCCCCTTGGGCCCTGGGGTTGATCCCTCAGGGGCTGTGGGAACTGTGCCCTGGCCTTTGCCTTCAGCTTGGCCTTTTGCTGCTCCCTTCTTGCACTCACCTGCTGTGCCTTTGTGTCCAAGTGCTGCAGGGCCTTCTTGTGCCCCTCCTGCAGCCCCCTCAGTGCCTGTGGGTGCTCATCCTCTGACAGCTGCTGAGCTTTCTGCAGAATCATTTGTTTTCCAGCGACTCAAAGAATATCTTGATCCTTGCCTTATAATCCGCCTTTCCCAGGTGTTCCTTGCTCCTCCTCCCTGTGCTCAGGGTGCCCTCCCCAGCCCGTAGCCCAGAGCCGCTCCCTGTCCTGCCGCAGTGTCCAAAGGCGCCCCCGGCGGGCAGGGCCGGCAGCTCCACGGGGCCGGGCAGCGGCCGGGGCGTCCCGCAGCCTCCTGGGGGGCCGGGGGCCGCTGCCGGCCCTGCCCAGGGCTGGTGGGGTCAGGCAGCGCCCGGCGCTGAGCCCCGGCTGCCCCACAGCCCCGGCCCGGCCCCGCAGCTCCCCACAGGCCCCCAGCCCGTGCTCCCGGTGCCGCAGCTCTGCGCCCGGTGCTGCCGCCCACAGAGAAACCTCCTGAAACCCTGACCTCCTTGTTTTCCTCTCCAGCTGGCAAATGTTGAGGATAAGACCCTGCTGAAAAACATCCCAATTCTCAGTATTTTTCTGTTCCTCCTCTTTTCTTTTCCTTACCACATAGATTCCTCCAGCTGCTTCTTGCCTTAACCTTATTGCTGCACACTCCTCTTCACCCAGCCTCTTCCCAGCACACTAAGAGCATCCATCCCCTGTTATCTAAATCCCTTCTCCACTTCCCTTATTGCCTCCCTGGGTGTCCAAGTCCTCTGGGGAAATGTGCAATCTTCCTCAACCTTCTCAGAAGGAACCCTTCAGAGATAGTTTGGGATCATCATCCCTTTGGCACAGGACCTTTCCTGGCTTTCTATCTTCTACCCTGCATGGGTGCCCTGCCATGTTCACTCCCCAAAGATCCCAGTGCACTCCCTGATGAGATTTGCAGTGCTCCCTCTCTGCTGACTCTTCACAGCCCCCCCGATGTGTCACTCGTCTGTCTCCTGGTCACTGTCGGGTACCCAATCAATCCCGCGTGGTGCTGCCCCCCCCAAGGGAGCCGATCACCCAAACTGGGTGAGGCAACTTCAGCTGCACTCACTGCCCGCCGCTACATATGGTGGAAGGAATTCCAGACGTGTCCCAAGGTGTGTGGAAAAATGGACATCACCAGAGGTTTCTGTCCACAAAGCAGACAGACCAGTCCTGTAGAAGTAATTTAATTCCTAAAGAAAGGCAGAGGCCATGGGACATTTCCTATGGAGTCTCTCCAATTGTTGGAGGACACAGCCTCCTGATCATCCTAATTTTCTCAGCTGCATCTCCCTCTTCCTTTCCCCATTGGGTGGAGTACTTGAAAGGAACAGACTTCCCAATCCACCTACTACATATCCCCTTGATGTGCTGCCTGCTTTTATGTAGCAAACGGTTATCATGGCTCTGTGAAGTCTTTGTTCTTCTCGAAGTTCATGAATTTAGCAGGACCTTGGCTGAGCAGCAGTCTGTGTCATCAATTAATAACATTTTATGAAACTGATGGCTTCTCCTGTCACTTCCTTATGTACAGGTTCCTGGCTCTATCTCTGAGCAGATTCACAGCATCTGTTTGTAAAGACACTTTCCTCTTCTTCCTTTCATGGGGGTCCCCCATTTGTGGGACATCCCCCCTGGAGCAGGGTGTCCCCCCACTTGCTGCAGCTCCACCCCTCAGGCAGTGCTCAGCCAATCATAGCACGCGGCGCTGATGACTCAGAAGTTGCTGGGCAGACCTGCAGCTCCCAGCGTTCCCCATCTGTTCCCCCCTCGAGGGGAATTTGGGGAGGTGGGAGTGCGGCAGCGCCAAGGCCGGTCCCCCCCGCACTGTCCTGGCGGGAGCGGCTGCAGTGGGGACCGAGTGCAGGCGGGAGCTGCCGAGAGCCCAGCGCTGCCCCAGCCCGACCTGCCCCAGCTCCATCCCTGCCCCTGCCGTGGGATGCTGTGGGTTTGGGGGGAAGAGGGAGCCAGCAGTGGGAGCTGGGCCTGGGGCAGAAGGAGAAGCAGGGTTGAGGAACGAACTGGTCAAATGCTGCACGTGGGAGGAAAAGGTGGGATTGTGCAGGAGAAGGAGGAATTGTAGGAGGAAGAGCAGGGACAGAGGAGAAGGAGGAGCAGAAAGAGGTGGCACCACAAGGTTCTACTCCTCCCTATATCTGCAGCCTCCCCTCAGCCCCTGTTGCCTTCTGATGCAAGGCAAGGTGACCTGGTTCTGAGGAAACGGCACGGCAACCCAAACTCTCCAGGGTCGCTCGGGCCAAGAACACACACTAATACCAATGTGGTGGACGGTTCAAAGGCCTTTATTGTCCCGTCCCGTGGGTTTTTATAATCGGGGAGGTTTTTCTCTACGTCAGGGGGTCTTACCTTACTGTAATTGGTTAATAAGGAGTCGAAAGTTCATAATGCTAGGGGGGGTCTACATTCTTGGGTGATCCCTTATCACTAGGCGTTAGGGGGAGTGGAATCCTGCTGCTTTCCGTGACATCGCGAGATTTTCTGAACGCCTGCCCCTATCTACCACAAGCCCTGGGGGCTGAATCTTGATGTTTCTGAGCTTTATTGGGCAAATGTTGGTGCTTTTGTTTTTTTGTGAGGGCTGAATCTCTTTATTTTGGCGGGAGTTTTTGCTGAATATCGACGTTTGGGAAATTTTAGACTTGCATCTTGATCTTTAGAGGATTTCTGTGCTGAATCTTGGTGTTTTGGAGGTTCTTACAGACACAAGATGCCTAATGACTTTCCTAGATGAACTTGGACATGGAGGTTTTTCCAGTCCAAGCTGCTCTCCTCTTGATTTTTTCCCTAAACCAGGATTTTTCATTCCCAGGGCGTGGCCTGATGGAGGAGGAGGAAAAGCCCCAAATGTACCTCATGAAGAGGGGCAGCAAACCCTGCCCAGGGAGCTCTGGGGAGGAAAGAGGCCCTGTGAGCCAGGAATGCATCCTGCGATCCAGCCAGAGCTCAGAGCTATTGAAGAAGCCTCATGTCAGGGAGAAGCCACACAGATGCTTGGAATGTGGGAAGTGTTTCAGCTGGAGCTCCACCCTGAGGCAGCACCAGGTGATCCACACTGGGGAGAGGCCCTTTGAGTGTGAGGAGTGTGGGAGGAGTTTCAGCCACAACTCCGTCCTGATCCAACACCAGAGGATCCACACTGGGGAGAAGCCCTTTGAGTGTGAGGAATGTGGGAAGAGCTTCAGGCAGAGGGGCCAACTGATACGACACCAGGTGATCCACACTGGGGAAAAGCCCTATGAGTGTGGGGAATGTGGGATGAGCTTTAGGCAGAAGGGCTACCTGGTGCAGCACCACATGATCCACACTGGGGAGAAGCCCTTTGAGTGTGGGGAATGTGGGAAGGGCTTCAGAGGAAGCTCGGCCCTGATTCGGCACCAGGTGATCCACACGGGGGAACGGCCCTACAGCTGCTTGGAATGTGGGAAGAGCTATGGGTGGAACTCTGACCTGAGAAAACACCAGCGCACCCACACTGGGGAGAGGCCCTACGAGTGTCCTGAGTGTGGAAAGAGGTTTCACAGGAGCTGCGATCTCCTCAAACATGAGCGGATTCACACGGAGGAGAGGCCGTTCCGCTGCCCCGACTGTGGGAAGGGCTTCAAGCAAAACTGCAAACTCACCATCCACCGGCGCATCCACACCGGGGAGAGACCCTACGAGTGTTGGGAGTGTGGGATGAGATTCTCACAGAGCTCTCACTTGACAGAACACCAACGGAGGCGCCACTGAGGGAAGCCCTGCGAGTGCCCCAAGTGTTTGAAGAGCTTTGTGTGCTTCTCCAGCTCCATCCGCCATGAGAGGATCCACGTTGGATGATCCCCAGTGACCATTGTTGGGCAGAGCCCTGGTGGTCCATGGTCCTGCTGATCTGTGTTGGGAAGACACCTGGCTTGGAGGCTTCACATCTTCCTGGTTCCCTGTGGGCAACGAGATAAATGCAGCAGCAGGAACATCCATTGGGACACAGACCAGCAATAGGAATTCCTTGGGGACAGCAGATTTCGACTTTCAACCACATAAAATCTCTTGCATTCAATCCTATCTTCTGGTAACATCAGCTAGTACTGAATGATGTTGAAGGTATGTTCAGGGTGGACTGGACTAAATGATTCTTGTTTCCCGAGTCTGTTCTGTTTATGCTGAATAATAAGTTTTGTACCTTTAGGACTTGTCCTGAAAGGGGTAGAGAAGAAGCACGGAGTTTATTTTCAGACTCGGCACTCACTCCTCGACATTCCTGCTCCTGTGCTCTGTCTGCGGCAAGACAGAGCTCTCCTTTGTTTTAGTTAGTTTAGCTAGCTGAGGCAAAGAAGTTCCCTGGACTGTGGGGTTTTTCCCTTTTCTTTGGACCTGTTTAAACCTGTTCTGGCCTGAACACCCAGGGGAGCACCAGCAGCTCACACCTGTGGCCTACCAGGCCAGGCCTGGGCCGTTGCATTTCCAGCACCAGAGGGACTGATAAGAGACTGAGTGAGCCAAGCTACAGCCCATGGAGGGACTTTGTGAGTTTGTCTCTCTTTTAGAGCAGCAAGAGGTTTTATTGTTTAATACTGTTTAGGTTTTATTGTGTAATAAACAGGTTTTTCCACTTTCCTTCAAGGAGGTCTTTTATTTTTCCTGAACCAGTTGGGGGAGGGGCCAATTGAATCTGCTGTCTAGAGGAACCCCTTTGGGGGTTCTCTCCCAAATTTCTCCTGAACCAAAGGACAAGGTCTTTTCCAACTTCAGGGATTCCACGATTTTGATTTCCCAGTGCCCAAGGGTGTCTTCCATAGCCAAATGGTGAAAAACTGGGGAAAAAACCAAGATTTTGGAGACAGTGGGATAGAAACTCCACCAGAAAAGGTTCTTGCCTTCTGCCCAAGCACGTGGATCCTCAGCCAGCATGGACACTGAAATCCTTTTGTTATGGTCTTGATTTTCTTTTAATTTCTCTTCATGCCTTTAAAATATCTAATCTTGAGGTAAAAGTAGACATTGAACTAAGACATGGGTGTGGTCATGGTAGAACACAGATATGGTGGGACACAGACATGGAGACTGACATAGGGACACATGGACATGGAGGGGGCCATAGCCATTCATGGGGACATGTGTGGACACGGGCATGGATGGAGATGTGGGGAACAGTGACAGGGATGGAAACATGGTGGGGAGACAGCCATGGGTGAGGACATGGTGGGACATGGCTATGGCCAGTGCCATGGGGGAAACTTATAGGGCATGTGGGGGATGCTGGGTTTGAGGGAGTTGAGGGTTCCTGGGAGGGACCTGGGGCTTGCTGAGGCCTTTGGGGGCCCCAGGCCAAGTGGCTCTCGTTCTGCTGGGTGACCCAGGGGGAGGTTCTGGGGCAGCTGCTCAAGGACCCCCTGACCTGGATCCCCAGCCAGGCATTGGGCTCCTGGAAGGGGATGAACGTCCTTGTCCCCAGGAGGGAAATCCCAGCACCCCCAGGGTGTCAGGGGCAGCTGAGGGGCCACATCAGGAAGGGGAAAGCCAGACAGAGATGTTACACTCTTAAACGACACCCCAAAAGTCCCAAAACTCAGGGATTGCTCCCAGGAAAAAGCATCCAGGAGATGTATGAATTGAGGGAAAGGGGGGATCTGATCCCCCCAGACTGAGCAGGAGGGGCCTGTATCCCCCAAAACCAAACACAGGGACGAGACGTGGAGCTGAAGGCACGATGGGAAAGGGGTAGGAGTGCAGGGGAAAAGAAGATTCAGAGTGTGAGAGGGATGGGATCCCCAGATTGAGCTTGGAGGGGTTCTTGGGTTGGGGGAGCGATGGGAGAGGGGATGGGATAGACAAAGGGTGGTTCGGTGGGGATCCTATTGTGTCCCAGAGATCCCCTGATGGATTTGGGGCGAGCTCCCCCTCCCTGCTCACCTGTGAGATCTGGGGGGTTGATGCTGCCAGGGCCAGGGGAGCTTCAGACTCAACGGGCAAGCAGGAAAACCGTGGGGTTCTGCTGCGGCTCCTCCTCTTCCTCTTCCTGCTCTTCCTTTTCCCATCCTCCGCCTCCTCTCTCCCTCCTCTTCCTATTGCTCCTCCTCCCTGCCCACTCCAAGTCTTCCTTTCACACCCTTCTCTCTCCCATGGCTGCAGGATTTGGGTGGAGGAAACCAGGGAACTTCCCATGAGCCCCCCAGGTATGGGCAGGGGACTTGGGAACCCACCCAGTGCAGATCCATTCCCCTCCAGAGCCCCAGGGAATCACTCCAGGGATAAAGCAATGGGGAATGGATCTGCACTGGGTGGGTTCCCAAGTCCCCTGCCCATACCTGGGGGGCTCATGGGAAGTTCCCTGGTTTCCTCCACCCAAATCCTGCAGCCATGGGAGAGAGAAGGGTGTGAAAGGAAGACTTGGAGTGGGCAGGGAGGAGGAGCAATAGGAAGAGGAGGGAGAGAGGAGGCGGAGGATGGGAAAAGGAAGAGCAGGAAGAGGAAGAGGAGGAGCCGCAGCAGAACCCCACGGTTTTCCTGCTTGCCCGTTGAGTCTGAAGCTCCCCTGGCCCTGGCAGCATCAACCCCCCAGATCTCACAGGTGAGCAGGGAGGGGGAGCTCGCCCCAAATCCATCAGGGGATCTCTGGGAAGGTTTGTTGCAGGGGAGGGGATGTTTGGGTCTTGCAGATGCCCCAAAAGTGAGATGCAGATGCCCCTGTGGAGAACTGTGGAGGGTTCCTGTGGCAAACTGTCTGTACTGGCTGGGGAGGTGGTACCAGTTGAGGGGGGACCTTGATTTTGGGGCTCTGATTGGCATCACACTGGGGAGAGCAGCAAAGGCCAGTCCTGGAGCTGGGGGATCCCGGCAGCCTGAAGGGGTGGGGAAACCTGGAGATGAGTAGGGTCTGGGCCCATCCAACCGTGAACAGGGCGGTTACTGCTCGAGCTGGGCTTGGGAAGCAGGAGTGAGGGTCTCACCTGTTGTTTTCCCCCAAGCCAGGATTTGTCAATCCCAAACTTTGTCTGGATGGAGATGGAGGAGGCTGCAAGGAAAAGGAAGATGGCATGGGACATGAGGCAGGTGAGAAGGAAGTTGCTGCCCCTTCCCCCCTCTCCTCTGCTCCATGTCTCAGACCAACATTTCCCCTGGCTGCAGGACAATGCCCACTACCAATACTGTCCTGCCAGGGATGAACTGGGGGGATCTCCTTCCCCTTCCCTCTGGCACAGAGGCAAATCCCATCCTGTCCTTGTCCATAGCTCCTTCCCTTTCTCATTCTGTCCTTCTTTCTTCCTCATTCCTTCCTTTCCTTTTCTCTACCCCAGACACTGAGGTGCAGACAGAGACCAGGGACAGCAAATCCCTGCTGCAGAACCTCATGGAAGAGGCCATTTTGAGCATGGGAATGCAATGGGGAGGATAAGCCCTGGAGATCCCATAAGGAGGAGTTGCAAACGCAGCCCTGGGAGCTGTGAGGAGGAAAGATGCCTCCTGTGTCCAGAAGGCAGCTGGAGATCCATTTGGAACTCAGAGGTGGTGGAGACAACTCATGGCTGGCAGAAACCCCACAAGTGCTTGGAATGTGGGAAGGTCTTCAGCCAGAGCTCTGGAGCTCAGATGTAATCTGGCTTCAGGTGATCCACATGGGGAAACGGCCTTACAAATGTGGGGAGTGTGGGAAGGGCTTTGGGTGGAGCTCCTACCTCATCAATCACTGCAAGATCCACCCTGGGGAGAGGCCCTATGAGTGTCCCGAGTGTAGGAAGTGGTTTCTGAGCAGGTCCAATCTCATCGTAATGAGTCAAGGGCTAAGCTGGAAATGTATTTATGATAATTGAAAACTGTGAATGAGTCCAGGGGCCAGCTGGGAATATTACTGAGATAGTAGAAGGTTACGTATTTTAGTTAAGATTTTAAAATTTGTTAAGAAGGCTAAATTAGCTAGCACAGTCACCTACCTTAGTGAAAGAGTAACAAATATATTAGAAAAGTAAAGCTAGGAGTGACAGGGATAGATGTAGCAATTGTGAAGGAGCAGAGACCATAGAAATATCTTGCCTTAAGAATAATCAAACAGTAAGGAGAGGCTTGGATTGTGATCAGCAGATCAAAAAGTCCTGCCAACTGGCCATGGGTGAAGAGTTTACCATGAGAAAGAGAGCTTTCTTCTTCCCATATGCCCACTCCCTTATTTCAAAATCCCACTGACCCAATTAAGGGAGTGCAAGTGCGCAGCCATATTAGGTATTCAGCTGATTATAATACAAAGTGGGCAGGTAATGATTATGTACTACACCTCCTTAGAAACTGCTTGGATATGTAAAGCCTTTTCTGAATAAATAGAGAGCAGGAGTCTGCAACTCCTTGCACCTGCATTTGGAAATGATTCCTTATGTGTCCAGAACTGCAATAAAATACCCTTCTTTTCAACTTTAATTAGTTGAAGAGTTGTCTCTTCGTGCTTCAGTACATCAGCAGATTCACACAGAGGAGAGGCCCTTCCACTGCCCTGACTGCGGGAAGGGCTTCAGGCACAACTCCACCCTTGTCACCCACAGGAACATCGAGACTGGGGAGAGCCCCAGTGAGTGTCCTGTGTGTGGGAAGAGATTCTCCAGAAGCTCTCACTTGAGCCAACACAAATAGGGGCACCATTCGGGGAAGCCCTGTGAGTGCCTCCAGTCCCAGTGTCACCCCCTTTTCTCTGCCCACAGAGCTCCTGAGCTGGTGGCGGCCACAGCCCCTTCCCATGGCCATGCACCTGGCTGAGACCTCCTGTGATTGGGCAGGGAGGATTGGGCTGTGACTGGGCAGGGAGGGTGTGGGCCAGGTGGGGAACATTGGGTGCTGTGGGTCTGCCCAGCAAGTGGTGAGTCATCAGACCTGCTCTCTCTGATTGGCTGACTCTTGTTCATCACATTCTCCGATTGGCTGTGGAGAGCCTGGGAGTTGAGAGCAGGAATGGGAGTGATCCTGCCCAGAGCACCGGCATTGGCAAAATAGACCCAGCCTGGGCACAGGGAGTGAATTTATTACCAACCAAATCACAGCAGGATAAAGAGAAGGGAAAGGAATCTCTCCAGCCTCTTCCCCCTGATCAGGGGGGGTTAATGATGATGGAGACACAGGGATATCCGAATTTAGATCAGAAGCCAATTTTATTGAGTATACCAGGGGTTTATAGAGATTTTTACTTGTATGGTACTTATATAGGGCTCTATTTTCGGTAACAATCCCCCACTGGTTACACATTCTTCAGGACATCATGTCGCCTGGTAACATTATCTTATCACTAAGTCTCACAATATTTTTCTTGGTCACTTCTTGCCCTGAGAACCTTTATCTGTGTCTGTCTTTCCCATGGTTTCTGCTTGATCAGTCCTCAGATAACAGGCCCCTTTATCAGTTCCACTGTACTCTCTGTTTTATTCCCCATACCTCCCCCTATCTGTTCAAACAAAAATACACTCTTACGTGACTTGTCTATTAATTTTTTCACACACTGTAAAATAATATAATAAGCATAACAATGCATAATACAATGCCTGATACATATAAGGGTATTTTAACAAAATTTCTTATCCATCCACCAAGTTTCCAGTCCCTCAGAAGTTTTCCTAGCCCTGTAAAGCCTGATACCACTGGGTAACCTTAGCCATTTTCCCAAGGGCATAAGTCTGTTAGAGGTTAAACAGGTGCTGATGTGGTGTTGAGGTCCTGTTCACAAGGGTTCTCTGCCAGTATTGGTGTTCAAGGTGAATCTTCAGGGTATGCACTCAAAGATTCTCAAAATGGTGTCACATTCTTTGCTGGAATTCACTTGGGACCATTCTCTATGGAGACACAAGCAAAACTTCTACCCCAGGTTGTGGATACTGGCAGCCTGGTGAGAGAGAGAAAGCCAGATAAACTTTCGCAGGAATTGTTCTGGGGAGTTTTGAGAAGTCTAAGAGAAAGAATTAAAACAATCTTGCAGCTGGTGTTTTGAACAGTTGTTTTCTCATAAGATGTTTACTAAAGTGTGTTTCCTTAAGTAGCCAATCATGTGAAGTGTGTTGATTAAAGGACCAGTCAGGTCCACCTGTGTCAGAGCAGTGTATAAAAAGGAACGGGTTTCTAATAAAATTATTATTAGTCTCCTGAAGAGAGTTAGACTTCATGTGTCACCTGACTCCTGTTCCTGACTCAATGGTGACACCATGTGAACTAAGGATCAGGCCCCAATATCTTACCAGATTCAGGATCCTTCATTAAGGCAGGGTTTTTTTCCCTTTAGTTGCAATTGTGAATTACAATTAAAATGTCGAACAATCAGTGGGTTGGGGTTCATCAAAGAACAATTCAAAAATTTTAAAACATAAAGGGCTTTCTGCAGTCTCTTGGCAGGGGTGCCATCTCTGGCCCCCCCTTTCTGTTGTACCAAGAGACGTTCGAGGGAGCCATGAGCCCGTTCAGTGATAGATTGGCCTGTTGGGGAATGAGCAATACCAGTTTTGTGCATAATTCCCTGTGGAAGTCATATTTTCTGGAAAAATCCCTTGACCCAGGATTCTTCTCCTGGGAAGCTGAGAAGCCTCAGAAAAAAAGGAAAACAATATTATCTCATTGCTTCTTCTGTGTTTTGCTGGTTTGGAATGTATTTGGAGATTGTTTATCCAACAGGTGATTGTTACATTGGTTTCATGTGTGAATTCTTTTGACTTAATGACCAATCACGGTCAAGCTGTGACAGGACTCTGAAAAGAGTCATAAGTTTTTCATTAGTATCTTTTAGCCTTCTGTAAGTCTCCTTTCTGTATTCCTTAGTGTAGTTTTAGTATACCACTCTTTAATATAGTAAAATATAATAAAATAATAAATTAGCCTTCTAAGAACATGGAGTCAGATTCATAATTCCTTCCTTGGTCTGGGAACCCCACAAATACAAGAATTCCCCAAAAGGCAACAAAGATAGCAGCTTGACAGGAAGTATGAGCTGGGCCATTGCCTGTCTTTACTTCAGATCGTATACCAAGCATTGCAAAAGCAGCAACGTGTCTAGAGACATCTTAAGCTGTTTTCCCTGAATGGGCAGATGCAAAAAGAGCACCAGAAAAGATATCAAAAGAGGAATTAATGTATTTTAAATGGCCAAATTCAGAAAAGTGGGTAATGTCTGATGCCAGACTTGAAGGCTCTGAAACCCTCTGGGATTAATACTTCCTACAATAGAGAGAAAAGAATACTTTTGGTAATCAAGACAAACAGCAATAATTCTTGAAGTTTGGGCTTTACTAATGCCAAAGTGCCAAATCGAAGTGACACCATTTTGGTGAAAAAATGAATGGCTCAATTTAGCCTGTTCTATCTTATTAGGTAGAACAGATTCTCGTACAGGCATTGTTAAAAGGTCAGTTTGCCTGTTCCCTTCAGCTAAAATTCTGGGAAGTTCTGTATGCAGTCAAATATGCTTAACAAAATAAGGAAATGTTCTATTTTCCAAGGAAAAAACAAGGGGCTGCAACCAATAAAAAAGTTGTCAATTTTCAACCTTCTTCAAAACTGATGCTTCAGCTCTCATCACAATTCCTACAACTTCAGCTGAATCTGTAACCAGATTAAATGAACAGAAAACTTGTGAAAAGCTCTGACAACAGCAGCAAGTTCAACAATTTGGGGGGACCCCTGAGCTGTGGATACATCTGCTCTCCAGGCACTAGAAGAGGGGTCTCTCCATACTACCACGGATTTCTTAGAGTGACCAGAACCATCTGTGAATACTGCTAAGCCTTGAAGTTGGTTTTCTCTGTCAATTGAAAAAAATATAAAAGCTTAAAAAAGCTTTTAAAAGATGTCAAAACAGCTTATGTTTTGCAGAATGTATTGAGATTTGTCCACTGAATTCAGCAAAGGCTACCCTACAGGTAGGAAAATAGTTGAAAATTCCCCTCCTGCATGAGAAATAAGTCTCATTCAGGTCTGAACAACCAGTTGGACCATCATTTCATGTTGGGTACTAATGGTTTTAGTCATTTGGTGCGGTAAATAAATCCATTCAGTGATAAACAAAGAGTCTGGTGCCTTGGAGTCCCATTGAAACATCAAGGTATGGGGCTGTTTTGCTGGATGCAAGGTTATTTTAAAAAAAAGGCAGCTCAGGTACTGTGGGAGAATTTTGTTCAGACATGGCTTATAGAAAGGCCATGAGCACATACAGCTGGTTAAAAACTAAAAGGCAGCTGTAAGCAGCAAGTTCTCAGGCTTTTTCCTTAAACAGTAAATACCGAGTCCTTGGCTAAGTGATGAGAAAGGCATGGTGAAAAACATGGAGTCCTTGAAAGGGTGCTCAATAACAAGTCAACAGCAGGATGAGAAAAACAAGTACTAGCCTCAACAAGAAACCACAGGTATTGACAACAAAGGAGGGGTTGGTGTGTAATCTGTAACCAATGATGAACTCAGGTTTTCCAATATGTATGAGCTTAATTAACACTACTATAAAAGTGTGTAAGCTGGATCAATAAATCGGAGATCGATGCTCATCAATCAGGATGTGGTTGTCTCCCTTCACTTTCCTCAAGGTACCCAGCGTGCAGCTTGTTGGCTTACTATGGCATCAGTCGGGCATTTCAGTGCCTGCTGAACTTGAAATGTAAGTTGTCTAGGTGATAAAAGATCTGAATCTCCTTTTAACCATTCAAGCAAAGGACTTTTAGCCTTGAATTTGAAATCCCTAAAAAGGAGTGCACCCAGTTGATTGTTTCCAAAAGTTTTTGTGCATCATGTAAGGTGCAAATATTTGAATTTGCAGAGCTAGGGGAGAAATTGAATAGACTCCAACGCACTACCCCAAATACCTCCACATAGGATGTTTTTGTACCTTTTTGGGAGCTATGCAAAGCCCTGCCGGATTTACAGCTTTTGTGACAAGGGCTAACTTGGGCTTTCTCCGTGACTTCCTGTTGTTCAGCTGCTACAAGAATATCATCCATAGAATGGTACAAAAGAACACTGGGCATTTGTTGATGAACAGAACTGAGGACCTAGCAATATACCACTGGCAAATAGTACAGCTGTTTTTCAAGCCCTGAGGTAAAACTACCCAGTGATATTGCTGTAAGGGCACCTGCATGTTTGTGCTTGGAACTGAAAAGGAAAATTTAGGAGCATCATCAGGATGCAAAGGAGTATCAAAAAACCAATCTTTTAAATTAATAACAGTCTAGTGCCAAACTCAGGGATCATGGTAGGAGATGGGATACCAGGCTGTAAGGCCTCCGTGTTCTCCACAGCTACATTTATCGAAAATCATGGAGTAAATTCCATTTTCCAGTTTGTTTTTTTGATAACAAACATGGGAGAATTCAAAGGATGGGTAGAAGGGACAATATGCTTTTTCTGGAAGTGTTGTTGGAGCAACACTGTTAATACATGAAGTTTTTGTAATGGTAGGGGCCCTTCATCCACCCAAACGGGTTTTCCTGTTTTCCAGGTTAAAGTGTCACGCTTCAATGGCCCCCATTAAAAATCTGATTGAATTCCAAAGCCCCATTGGGAGAGAACATCCCCCACCACAGTACCATTGACATTGGTAATACAAACAGTATGACTGAGGCACAGTGTCCCTCGGGGCCTTTGATCTGAATCAAGTGGTGGCTTTGACAGCTTCAGCTGCTTCTTTCAATGCCTGCAAATGCCTGGAGCACTTCAGCAAGGGACCACTGTGAGGGCCATTTGGCTTGAGAGATAATTGTAACTTCAGCCCCTGGGTCTATGAGGCTGTCAAATGTTCTCTTTTGTCCTTTTGATGTCAGAGTACACCAGCATGTGGGACGTTGTTCTAATATAGGTTTTACCCAGCATACTTGGGGTGTTGCAGTAGACCCAAATCCCCTTTTTCGCGTCATGTCTGTGAAAGGTATCCTCATGGTTTGGGGAAATAAAATCAATTAAACTTTTCAATTTCCTTGGGGAACACTGAAAGGCATTTGGAGTGTCCAGGCCATGATCATAATCTCATTATCAGGGTCAGAGTCTATAACCCCAGGGAGAACAAAAAGTCCCATCAAAGAGGTGGAGGACCAACCTATAAACAATGCATGCATACGCTGCCCGGGTGGTCTGAAAACTCCTGTGGGAAGCAAATGAACTGATGACTCAAGCAACGTTACTGTGATAGAGGTGGCCAGGTCCAGTCCGGCGCTCCCTGCTGTGGATGGTTGTAAATTGGCAATGGTCAGGCAAAGGCTGCTTGTGGCAGCTGGGCTGGGACTTGCTATGGTCTGCTCTGAGGCATCAGCTGGGGCATTTGTGTCTGTGTGCAGTGCCACCCTGTGCCTCAGCTCCTGTTTCTCGGTATCAAATGCTCTTCAAAATCCACAACTTGGAACATTGTTGATTAGCATAATGCCTTCCATTACAGCACCGACAGCAAATACTGGGAGCTTTGGATCTGCCTCCCCCTTTCCAAAGCACTTCTTTATTCAAATGCCCAGATTTCCTGACCCTGGAGCATGTTCAGGAGTCCCCTGGCATAGTCCTCAAAGCTGCAAAGGTGTCACTGTAGACGCGGTCACAACACAAAGCAGAGACAACAAGCAGTCTCAGATGGCAACTCTTTATTATCGAACATGGCTGAACTTTTATACACTTTCTAATTGTTTATACTACTTCTACCCTAACGGTTGGCCACAATAAATGAACATAACATCATTGGTGAAAACTTACAGTGACTTCAACTGATTATCTAAAATTACTTTGTCCAGCTGCAATGTTCTCTTCTTTCTTCAGTTCCTCACTTCTCTTGGTCTCCTTAGTTACAGCCTTGGAGAAAGCTCCTTATCAGCTTCTTCTTGCTTCTCAGCTTTCTTCTCACTCCTTTAGCTAACAGGCCCACTGTTAGCCCCTACCACAATTCCTCCTTTTTGTTTTTTTTATCTGTTAATACAGCTGCTATGGATTTTTGCAGGGCCCTTTGCAAAATTCCAAGCAGACAGGGGAAACACAAAGCAACAATCACAACCATCAACAAAATTAACATTCTCATTCTTAATACAATCGTTCCTGTCCTTCATCTATAAGTGCTTTTAAAATTCTTAACTACTTTATCCTATTAAATTATATGTCTAATACTCAAACCTTAAACTATAACCACCCCAAGTGCTCAAAAGGAGATGCAGGAATACTAGAACAAAGATTCCAAAAACCTGCATTCTCCTGATCAGTGCAAACCAAAACCACACCCTTTAATTGCTATGAATGCACATTAAAACTGATTAAATACATGTCCTGATATATGGCCTTAGCCAGTGTCATCCGCACGTTCTGCTTCAGCTGCAGAACCATCCATCGTGTCCCGTCCTGCATGCTCCAGATAAGTTTTAACACAGCGAGCAGGAGCCCATCGAGGACCACTGTCTGTCAAAACACAAGCATAACCCCTCCCCAGGTTATTAGTTCCTCTGGACAAGACCACATACAAGTAATTAAATCCTTGACCCATACCTTGACATTTCTACAGAAATCTGGTTGCTTAGAATTCAAAGAGGGAAAATTGAGATAACTGTGAGTCAGGTAGGGGATGCAAAATGTTTAACACATAAATAGCTTTATCTAATCTCACTTGAGGTGACTCCTGATACATTCCCCCTTTTTGTTTTTGAACCTGGCGTTTAAGAAGACCATGGGCCCTTTCAATGATTGCTTAGCCTGTGGAGACGTGGAATGGCTGTTGAATGCTCAATGCCCCAAGCACAAAAGAATGTTTGCATTTTCTGCGAAGCATATGCTGGGCCATTATCTGTTTTTATGTGACATGGAACACCTAGAATAGAAAAGGCATGATGAAAATGACGAATAGCATAATGAGTTTTTTCTCCTGTGAATGCTGAAACAACCATTGCATGAGAAAAGGTGTCAACTGCGACATGAATATACTTAAAGCGACCAAATTCAGGCATTTTAGTAACATCAGTTGGCCATTCCTCTAAAGCAAGAAGACCCCTAGGGCTGGTACTATAATATTGAGTGACATGAGTCATGTGACAAGTCAGGACAAGAAGAAAGAATTGATTTTGCTTCACCAGGAGACAATTTAAATTGCTGCTGTAAAGCTTGAGCACTCTGACAAAAAACTTGATGAGATAAAATTGCTTGCTGCGACACATCAGGTACAGTCTCGATTGCAGCAGCAGTTACTGGAGAATCTACATAGGCCTTGCCTTCAAAAAAAATCCAGGTAATGGCGTATGGCTACAAATACGCATGATGAAGTAAGGATATTTTTGACCACTAATAACTGTCCATAACTTCACTAACATGATAAATAATGGTTTCTCTTGAATATTATACAACACTTCTTGACCTAAGTGCAGAACCTAATCGGCAACATAAATGGAATCTGTAACTATATTTACAGAATCAGGAAATAAAGTAAAAGTCAAAAGAACAACACAAAGTTCAACCAATTGAGGAGATCCTTGATGAATCATTGTCTCATATTAGCAGTGATCATTCTTTCTCCAAGCCACAGCTGCTTTTCCCATTTTCCCGGATCCGTCTGTAAAAACTGTTATACCTTCCACTGCAACAGGAGAACAAATTTGTTTCCCTTCAAAATGAATTTCTTTGGCCAGTTTTAGAACAGGATGAGAAGGCAAATGGTATTTTATTTGGCCTGTAAAACAAGATGAGGCAGATTGTAACTCATTATTATTTTGAAAGCACCATTCAAAATACCACTGTTTTACAGGTATCACAATGGTCACAGGGTCCTGTCCCAAAATCTCATGACAACGTCTGCGGCCTTTGATGATGATATCTGCAAAAAGCTCATAAAGTCCTGGAGCTGTTTTCTGAGATCTGAAAGATCAATATATCCACTCCAGATTATGCAGGTAATCTTCCCAATTATCACTCCATTGACACAGTATTCCACATGGTATTTCATGGTGCTTCAAAATAAACAATTGAACACCAACAGAGGTATCTATTCTGTTAACAAATTTGTGTGCTAAGGCTAATTCAATTTCTTCTAGAGTCTTTTTTGCCACTGGGGTCAACTGCCTGTCCTCAGTAGAGGAAGTGATACCTGAGAGCAAATCAAACCATGGTTGCATCTGATGATTAGTTATGCCTAAATATGATCTAATCCAACCTATTAAACCAACAAATTTCTGTACATCAGTAGCAGTTTTAACATCAATGTCTAACTTCACAGGCTGAGAACTTGAGTGTTAGTCTTAGCTTAGCTAGCCTTCTGAGAACTTTTCCTTCTATTCCTTCTTAGTATAGTTATAATGTAGAATATATATATCATAAAATAATAAATCAAGCCTTCTGAACATGAGGTCAACATTCTCGCCTCTCTCTTCACCTCCAAACCCTTGTGACCACTGTCACAACTGGTGAACCCCAAGTGACTGAGGAGGAAAAAAATCATCAATTGGTGACCCCTCGTCTGAAGAGCAAATCATCACTTGATGAGATCCCAGAGGAGCATTTGCTGCACTAGGTAAACCCCAAATGTGTGGCATTGATGGTTTCTTCACAAGTGATCACAGAAGTGGAGTCTAGCCAGGAGCTGAAGAACTGAAGATCCTGATTTGGACAGAGTTCACAGCAAGGCTAACCACAAAGAGAACCTCCTGAAAAGCCTCCAGGAGAATGGCTGGAAAGCTCAGCACCGTGCAGATGGCCTAGAGCATGCTGGACTCTTTCAAAAGGTACTGTTGGCTTTTCCCTTCCTGCTGATCCTGGCCTTTGCAGATTATGGCTGCAAAGGTGGTGGGGCATTCCCACCGGGGCCGAGGTTCCTTTCTCCCCTTCGGAGGA
Source organism: Melospiza melodia melodia (assembly GCF_035770615.1). Classification (NCBI taxonomy): domain Eukaryota; kingdom Metazoa; phylum Chordata; class Aves; order Passeriformes; family Passerellidae; genus Melospiza; species Melospiza melodia. The sequence continues at coordinate 5,260,591 of NW_026948497.1, read as the reverse complement.
GAATCTTATTGCCCTCTGGCAAAAATGGGGTGAAGAGGATGGAATTAGTGGAATTTTCCTGTCAGAAAGGCATTTCTATGAGTTTTTCCAATGGGCAAAGCTTTTTGGGATTTTTACGAATGTGCTGTATGCCCTGGATGTGTTTGTATGGGGGTGCATGGAATCCATTTTCCCAGTCCTTTTGGACCGTGGATTCGGGCACCCCTGAATTTATCTAACATTTAAGGCACTCTTTCCGGTCTTGGAACGAAGAGCAGCGTTTTTTCCCTGGATTGCTAACTGCAACAGGCTCGCCCCATTTCCCCCGACTCCAGCAGGAGAAGATCCTTTGGAGGGGGACAATCTGCTGCTTCCCAGTCCCCCTGCATGGCGGGGGGGCGAAGTTTCACTTGGAGCCGAAAAGGTTTTTTTTACTGTGTCTTCAGAGCATGCTCAGATGGGGCCGTCTTTCTCCCCCCCCTTCTCTCCGGGGAATGAAGAGTGGGCAGTGCTGTCCTGGCCAGCGCCGCAAGCACGGCCCCTGGAAGCCTGACAGGCCCCCCCACGGCCGGCCTCCTGGACCCCACCCCACTCAGAGATGGGGGCGGCACCAGTCTCCAATGCCCCCTCTGCCGGGCTTGCGGGACCGCCTCCCGGAGCCGCCCCGCAGCCGCCTCCTCGGGCAGCCCTGTCCGCGCCTTCACCGGCTTCCATGCCTGCATCTGACAGCTCAGAAACACCGCTCCCTGTGGCTGCACCAATGTTGCTAGGTGACAGCGATCTGCCGGCGCCAGCCCCCTCTCCGGCCTCGTCGCCTGCGCTGCCACTCCCAGAGCCAAGCGACACAGCAGCGGTGTGTTCCTGTGCACCCCTGCCGCCTGCCGCCGAGACAGTCCCTGTTCAGGATGATGCTGAAAACGCCTCTGAACCTTCAGGACCCTCGGAGCAGCCCGCGGCGGCTCCTGCACCCAAAACGATTTCTCCCCCTGAGTTTTTTGGGCTGTCCCGAGGCTGCCCCTGCAGGGGGAGCTGGGACAGGAGAAGAGGGCGTCAGCCTCTCCTTCCATGGAGGAGGCATGTCCTGACAGCTGGGGGCGAGGGCAGCCCGGCTGCCTGTTTTCAAAATCACCATTCTTGGTGGGTTGGGGGGTGTTTGTTCGGGGATTGCCCCTTGGAGGTTGCCATCCGTCCCTCCCCTCGTGCACCCCAGCGGCGAGGGGCAGGTGGGTCCCGAAAGCTCTGCCTTTGGTCCCCAGCCCAGAGGGGGTGGTGCCATGAGGCAGATGGGAGACACACCTGTTGCATTTGCATTGCAGAGGCCGAGGGCACAGCAGGAAGCGATCATGGCTTGCTTGCTGTGAGGAACAAACAATCCTACACCCGAGATGAGGATTTCTGGGAGGGTTTCTATTCCCCTGCTGCTGGCATGCCTCAGTGATTTTGGGGAAAAGAAGTGTTTCACCATCCGTTCTGCCATTGTACTGGCAGCAGGGTGCAGGCCTGTGGCAAGGCAGAGCCTGCCTCGGGGGCTGGGCCTGGGCTGTTGGGCTTGGGTCCCTGGGCCAGGGCCACCTTCCAGCCTCCTAATGGGTTTGGGGGTTTTGCTTCACCCTTCTGGTCCTGGCCCACCTTTTTGTGGGCCCGATCTGGGGTTCCTGATCCCTCTCCATGGGCCAGGGCCTCCCAGGGCCTTTCTTGGGCTGCTCTGCAACTGCTGCTTTTTTCGAGAGAAAAAAAAAAAAAAAAAAAAAAAAAAAAAAAAAAAAAAAAATTAACTAAATCAGAAGAGTTGAAATACCTGGCAGCAGCTCTGAAGCACTGAAGGGCCAAAAATTAACTTCAGCCCAAAGTTGTTCAATAAAGGGCTGTGGTGTGGCCAGGACATTCCAGAAGTTGTTTCAAATTGTTTGAAATTGTTCTATGACTGTCAATGGACTTTTGATAACTATTGATGGACTTTTCTGCAGCAAGCCTGCAGGAGTTTCAGAGATGTCAAAGAGGAACATCTTCAGTCCATGGACTTTTTCCTGAAACTCAGCTGTTTGGACTTGGACTTTTTTGTGGTTTTTTTGCATTTTCTTATATTGTAAGATTGTTTTAGTGATTTGATAGCATTTAATTTTCTACAGGTGAAGAAATTCCCTGTTCATTCCACACCAGCACTTGACAGACATTTGGATTGGCAACAGATAACATCTCAAGTGTTTGTTCTTTCCTCTGCATGTGCACAGCAGAGAAAATTACAAACGTTTTTCTTTTTAATTTAATAAAATTAAAAGGGTGAAATGTCACAGACATCTTTTGTGAAAAATCCTTTCTTGAGATTTTTCTTCCTTCTGAGATACTGTGGCCTCTGCAACAAAGTGTAAACAATGGTTATCTGCTGCTGGGGAATGTAACAGGTGGATCCGTGATTGGTCTCCTGGGGATGTTTGGATTTACTGACCACTCCCGGCAGAGCTGGGTCTCGCTCTCTGCTGAGACACAGACCTTTGTTATTCATTCTTTTCTATTCTTAGCTTAGCTAGCCTTCTGAGAACTTTTCCTTCTATTTCTTTTTAGTATGGTTATAATGTAGAATATATATCATAAAATAATATATCAAGCCTTCTGACCATGAGATCAATATTCTCACCTCTCTTCACCTCCAAACCCTTGTGACCACTGTCACAACTGGCAGTGAGGATGCATGTCTTTTCTGGACAGTTCTCCATTACTTTCTCAGTCCAGAACACTTGAGGTACCCCTGTGGATCCAAAACTTCCTGTGCCGCAACTTTGGTCCACTGTATCCGGAACAGAACTCACAATAAGTACAAGTTGAGCAATGCAAGTTCCTTTCTGAATAGTGACAGGAGGGTCATCAATGGATACCATAGCATGAATCTGCCCTAAATAATCAGCATCAATAGGTCCTACATGCACATGAATACCTTTTAAGTGTAGTACTTGATCTTCCTATCAAAAATACACTCAATCCCCGTCCTACAGGACCATAGGCATTGAGGGGCACTTTGCACATTTCTTTTGTCAGAATGGTTACTGTGTCGGCAGTGGGTATATCAATCCCTGCAGACCCACTTGTCGCCCCTGAGTATTGTTCACAAATGGGTAGCTTTGCAGTGCTGGAAAGGACCATATTTGCTGCTGTGGTTGTTGGGGTATTTGTTTTCCCACATGCCCCTTCATGTTCCTCCTCTTGTTTCCCTGCAACAGCTGACCAATTGCATGATATTTATTCCTGCATTATTTAGCATAGTGCCCAAATTCAGCACAACAATTGCGCACAATATTGCTGTTTGCACTTGACTTAGATGTTATTTTCTGGGTATTACACTGTGCCCTTGCTGTCCACAATTATAGCATTTTGATGAAGGTCTTAGAACCACAGCAAGAGCTGCCATTTTATGCTCTACTGAACCAACTTTTGAGCAAGCAGTAATCATTTCAGGCAATGTGGGTTCCCCAAGTAAAGTGTCAATAATCTTTCTGCAGTCTGAGTTTGCATTTTCTTTAGCCAAATGTATACACAATTTGTGTTGCAAAGATTCATTATCTACATGTTTTTCAATAGCTGCAGCAAGTTCTTCCACAAATTGCAAAAATGGTACTCTTATCACTTGTTGTATAGTAATACATCTCTGTTTTGGAGCTGCCATTTCCATTGTTTTAATTAAAGCACTCATGCCAATTCTCTGAGCTTGTGCCAAAACTGAGGGATCCCACCTTGCCTGTAAATCTGGGTTAGCAAAAGGCCTAGTGCCCAGTAAGGCATCAACACCCACAGCATGAGGAGGGTTGTGTTGAGGCAACTGCATATTTGTTAGAGCTGTGTGCTCAGCCACTTGCCTCTAAGTTTCTTGAAATACACCATATTGTACTGGCTGAAATAAAATTGTAGAAAGATGCATGATGTCATAAGGTGCAAGGATAACTGCATTAATTACATGTATTAATGGCATTATCTCTGAGGAATTAATACCATACTGAGCCACTTTCGATTGGAGATCTTGCACAACCTTCCAGGCGAAGATGTGAAGACTATCATCCTGCCGTGTTTCAGGAGCTGCTTTAAAACCTGGAAAAGCCATAGGATTATCACAGGCAACATTTGCATTGGCACTGTTCTCCTGAGGTACTCTTGGAGCAACGAATCTTTCTATCATGTCCCAATTCTTTTCTTCAGCTGCTTTCTTCCTAACAAATTCCCAAAAGTCCTGAGGCTGTCAAGGAAGCCCAGTTACTTCACATGGGGGGAAAATCCATGGGGCAGTAAGGGTAGAGTTATTAGAAGGTGAACTGTCAACAGTTCCCTGCCCCAACTCAGGTTACTGCAGGCAACTCTTCACTTGATTCACTGTTGCTGTCACTGTCAGGTAACAGAGGATACAACCTTGCAGATTGTTCATGCAGCTCAAGGCGAGTGAGGGAGTAGATGGCTGGACTAGAGCAGAGGGAATCAGGGGGGCAGACGGCTGGGTTTCTCTCTCTGCTAAAAGCATTTCAGCTACCTGGTGCAGCAGTGTAGTGTATACAGACACCATCGGGAGCTGCTGTGCAGTTTGCCCAGAAGCCTTGGCAGCTTTCTCAGAAGCTTTGGCATCCAGCCCAGAAACTCTGGCAGCTTTCCCAGAAGCTTTGGTAGCCTACCTGGTAACTTGCATGGCACCTGCACCTTCTTCAAGGAGAGATTCACCAAGTTCCCCATCAGAGGCCCCCTCTGCCTCATCTCCCTCATCAGTTTCTGTTATCAACCCTGATTCTTAGTCCGCGTTCTGCTCTGCTTGTTCTTGGTCTTTTTCCCATTTTTTTAATGCCTCAAAAAGTGATCCCCAGGTAACAGCTAGATCAAAAAAAGTTTAATCTCCTGCTCAGATGACTTCCCACAGTCTGTCCACAACTTCTTTCCATGCTTTAACACTAAATGCTGTGTCAGGATCACTACGAAAATCCTGTGATTTAGCCCACAGCAATTTACTATGAAGGGCATAGTCTAAACTATTAATTCCCTTATTTCTTAACAAAACTTTCCATGTAGCAAAAACAGTCTCTTCTTCATTAGATAAATTATTTCCCATTATTACTACTTGGTGGCTTTCCTACTTCCAGGTGTCTTGATAGGAGAAAGTCAGGTCTGGACTTCCTTGTGGCTTCAACCCGCCATTCTCAGCTGCACCAAGGCCACTTCCCCCACTAGGTCCCAGTGGGTCACGGTTGCCAGTCGCTAGGACCCCGTATGGGTCCAGACCAAGTATGTTCTTAAGGGTATTGAATCACGTCGGGGTCACCATAGGACACTGTCAAGGCAGTCATGACATAAAGCAGAGACTACAAGCAGTCTCAGATGGCAACTTTATTATCGAACATGGCTGACCTTTTATACACTTTCTAATTATTTATACTTCTTCTACCCTAACTATTGGCCACAATAAATCAACATAACATCAGTGCTGAAAAGTTACAGTGACTTCAACTGACTTTCTAAAAAACACTTCATCCAGCTGCAAAGTTCTATTCTTATCTTTCTTGAATTCCTCACTTCTCATGGTCTTCTTAGTTACAGCCCTGGAGAGAGCTCCTGATCAACTTCTTGCTTCTTACCTTTCTTCTCACTCCTTTAGCTACCAGGCCTATTGTTAGCCCCTTCCACACAAAGGCATTTGCTATACCAGCCCCCACAGCTTCATAAGTAACAGTTGCCCTATGCTGAAGGTACACAGGTTACATGCCTCTATCATTTACAGCAGGGTGGGTTCCTCCTTAGACAAGGACTTCAGAAGATTTTTACACTTCTCATTAGTGTTTTCAACAGCTAATTTTGAAAGCAACATCTCTCTGGCAATGTCATTCTCAATTTGTCTTTTAAGAGATTGTTTCAAGCAGCCCTTGAATTGCATATAAGGCTCCGCCGGTCCTTGCTTTACATAAGTAAATACTTTTTGGGGGTCACAGCATCGGGAACCTTTAAATATGTGCTATCCACAGCTTCAGTAATACCCTCAAGGGCCTCTCCAGGAATGCTGGTTTGCCCAACAGGGTCTGAGTGGGTTCCCTCTCCAGCCAGGTGGTCAATCATGAGGACAGTGATATTCTGGTTTGCATGTCCCACAAATTTCACAAGCAAGGCTTCTAACCCCTTTTTCCACTGAGCATCTGTGGAGGCCAGAGGGCCTACAGAACAAAGGTCATTATAGTCCTTTGGACAGACAGACAGACCCCAAGCTGGAGAAATCTCCCCTGTTCAGGGCAACTGAGCAGAGCCTCTTCCAGGATGCTTTGTTGTATATGCAAATGTACCCAGTTCTACCTTCTTGGTTGAACTGTTGGCATCTCCCTCCATTTTTTGTTATATTTATATGTCCTAGAATGTTCTCCCTTCCCTGCATATCCATTGGCCCCATATTGCTCAGTGTCCCACCCCCTTTAACCTATTGGCTGCCACCCCATGTCTCCCCTCTGTACTGCCCTGAGCCCTCAGCCCATTGGGCCATTGGCAGATGCTGTGCTCTGCCCTCCCTTGTCCCCTGTATTTAAACCTGGACCCTCCATTGTTCTTTTTGTCTTTGTCCCTGGACCCGTTTGTGCGTGGCTGGAATAAACCTCCGCCTCAGACCTCCATAGACAGGCCCTTCCTGTTTCTTTGTCGTTGGTGATTCTACAAGAGAAGTGTGTGCTGCAGTGATTCTGTGTGTGCGCACCTGTGCCACTGAGCAGCTTCATTACTGGAGATGTTTCTGGAAGGTCACAGCTCCGCTTCCTCTCACTCCACCACCAATGGGCTTGCAGCTTGGGACAGCTGGCAGCCTGAACAGGGACCTCTTCAGAGCATTCCTGGAGGCATCTTCAGTAGCTTTCTTGCTACTCAAATTAAGCCATGTTCGGAGCAGCCAGTTCCCAGAGGATACTCCTAAGTTTTACTGGGGGAATCACACAGGTGACCGGCAACCTTCTTGAGGTGAGAAGATCGGTTGGAGCTGACGGAGCACCTGGAGAGCTTTTGCTGATTCCTTCCTGGTGAGTAATATATTTGGGGGTCACCCTTTTTTGTCTTTCCTTTGCCTTCTTTTCCTCTTGGATGTTGGGAGGAAGTGTGGGGATGGGAGCCAAACTGACCCACCCACAGAGGAAAGTTTATACCTAAGTTAAAGGAATTCTTGTTGGGGAAAATTTTCATTTTTCAAAGGGAGATTTAAAATCTTTTCTTCATTGTTTTTTCAAGTATTTTCCTGATATTATGAGGGAATCCATTCCAATGAGTTTTGGGACCATATAGAGAAAAGATTCTACGTTCTTCGAGTTAAAGGGGATCTTTCAGTGGGGAAATTTTATCCTTTGGCCTTATTGTTACATCTGTAGAAAATGTTGGGAAACATTCAGGATCCCAGTTTAACACCCCTTCTCCCCGTTCCTCCCCTTGCATCCCTAAACCCTCTTCTCTGCCTCAGGGAGGATCGGGAGATGGATCCTGCCAGCAGGCGCAGGGTTGCTACCGTCACCCTGACATCTCCCAGTGTTCTCTGTTCCCTCTCAAGGGCAGCACTGGCCATGCTGCCTTGGGCTCTCCCCTAACCCTCTTACCAATGTCCAGTTCTACCACCCCTAGTTGTTCTCCCAAATGGTGCCAGCAATGTTGCTCGCCCTGCCATCTTGTCTTCTCCCTCTCCAAGTTTTCCTGCCCTTTTTCCAAAAAATTATGCTGACCTCACAAAGGTGACGGCCATTTTGTCACCTCCCTGTCCTACCAAAAATGGCCTCTCTTACCCTCCTCCCACTTTCTCTATTCCTGTAATCGCGCCCTGCCCCTCCCTTCTCTGTCAGGAAGTGTGTCCCCGTTGGGACTTCCCCTGTCTATTGGGAATCCCCTCCTCTCTTGACTCCTCCCCTGATTGTCCTCCCCTTCCCATTCCCACAACACTGAAACCAGAAGTGGTGATGACAGTGACCAAAAGGAGGCCATATTGGCTTCCACAGCTGCCCACAAACAGGCAGATTCTGGCTGCCCCAAGAGGTCCCATGCAGTCATCAAGCACCCTCCATCCTCCTCGGGGGATGAAAGTAGGGATTCCGCAGACCTGGATTCCGGTCCTGAGTCTGAGGATCGCTGAGACAAGATGCAGAGGGAAGCTACCTGGGAGGGGTCAGAGCTTGCCAAAAAATCTTGAGCTTGTCAATTATATGTAAACACAGCAGAAGGGTGACTGCAATCAATTCCTGGGAGCCAATCCCCTATGGGGAATTGAAGGAGCTCTGCAAAGTGGCTAAGGAATATGGTCAAGGGATGCATTTCTTAAAAAACTTGCTGAAAGCTACTATGTCTGCCTGTATCTTGATCCCTCATGATATTAAAAATATCATGAACTGCCTACTCTCCCTGGCTGAGTGCATGCTGTGGGAGAGGCAGTAAAAAAGGCATCTCACATCACTGGCAGACACATATTCAAAAGATGCCAACAAACCAAATTTAACCCTTGAAAAAATGGCAGGAGAAGGTGACTTCCAGAAGCCACAAGACCAAGCAAAGGATTTACAAGAAGCTGCACTCAATGACATCGCCACTGCTGCAAAGACATCCCAGCTCCTCACTCCCAATGGCACCCTACATACACAGAGTTTCACTAACATCAAACGAGGGCAAGTGAAATTTTCATCAAATTTGTAGACGGACCTAAAGTTGCACTTGAGAGACAAATAGAAAGCCCAGAGGCCAGGAAGGAAGTTCCAAAGAAAATGGCGTTGGCAAAGGTGAACGCTGACTGCAAAACAATATTAAGAGCTCTCCCCTTTGACCCAGAACCTACAATTGACCAGATGGATGAGGCCTGTGCCAAATTGACTTCTGCTGAACACACCGTGGCAAAGGCAATTTCTAAGAGAGTAGCAGAGACCTTTTTAACATGTCAAAGACGCTGCAAAATGTTTTAATTGTGGGGAACTGGGCCATTTTATGAAGGACTGTCAAGAATACAAAATGCCTAAAGACCAGCAGCCACAAAAGGGGTGCCATTCACCACATTGTATGGATTGCAACAGACATTCTAACAACCGTTCTCAGTTTCGTAATCACCAGCAGCCTCACCACCACCACCACCATTATCAGCCAAAAAACTTCCAACAGACTGCAGGGTGGCCCCGCATGAAGACAGCAAATGGAAACTGTTTCACCGTACCCTCCCCACTATTCCAGAGGTCCAAGATGTGAAATTCCCACTGAGCTCTTCATACTCCGAACATCAGACCAGAGTCACCAAGGCTTTCCAGCAAGTTCAGGTCAGGACCTGACGCCAATTGGTGAGTGCTCTGTCCGTACTATTTGATGACTCTGCTTTCTACTGTATTCCCACCAGAAAATATGGACCCCTAGAGATGTGCTGGTAAAAGATAATTGTATTCATGGACCAAATGAAATACATATTACAGCAGCAGTACAAACTGTTGGGCCAATTGATGAAATCACAGTCACTGTCCGCTGCGCAAAACCACCACACTTCCTGCACAGAGAGACTGTGATCACCCAAGCCTTTCTATTGCCTTAAGCATAGACAATATCCCAGAGCACCCAGTGGCATTCTGGGTTGAAATCATGGGCCAAGACAAACCTCTTATAGACTGCAGTCAGTTGAATAAAGGTAATAACATCTACCTACACGGGATGGTGGACACAGGGGCTGACATTATTATGATTACACAACCTAAATGGCCCCCGAACTGGGAGCTGTGTTGCCTTCTGATGCAAGGCAAGGCGACCTGGTTCTGAGGAAACGGCACGGCGACCCAAACTCTCCAGGGGCACTCGGGCCAAGAACACACGCAGGCACCAGTATGGTGGACGGTTCAAAGACCTTTATTGTCCCGTCTCGTCAGGTTTTATACTCGGGAAAGTTTTTTCTCTACGTCAGGGGGTCTTACCTTACTGTAATTGGTTAATAAGGAGTAGAAAGTTACTAATTAGTTACTAGTTAGGGGGGACTACATTCTTGGGTGATCCCTTATCACTAGGCGTTAGGGGGAGAGGAATCCTGCTGCTTTCCATGACATCACGAGATTTTCCGAACGCCTGACCCTATCTACTACATCTCCCCCCGCTTTTTCACAAATGAACGAAGTAGTCATATACATAGGTACTGAGATGAGGCATGAGGTTGTTGACAAAGAAAGGGGTTTGGTAAACCTGGGTAGAAAATCTTGTGACTGGCAGTGTTCCCTGGTCGAATTCACAGCATTTGCTGCGGGCCTATGAACAGGATGTTGGCCCGTTCTAGGCGGGTCTGAATGAATGAAACTACCTTGTTCAGCAGGCATGGTCCGAAGGTGACAGCTAAAAGTAGCATTGCCAATGGATCTATTAGGGTAGAAATTAGGGTGGTTAGCCATGGTGATCGACTGAACCAGGACTCGAACCAACCCTGTTGGGCTTCCCTGTCTTTCTGTCTCTGAGCCAGTCTGCTTCGGAGTTCTGTCATGGAGTCTCTCACGACTCCCATGTGGTCTGCGTAGAAGCAGCACTCCTCCTTCAAGGCGGCACACAGGCCCCCTTGCTGCATGAACAGGAGGTCCAGTCCTCACCTGTTCTGCAAGACTACTTCTGAGAGTGAGGAGACTGACTTCTCTAGAAAGGAGATGGATTTCTCGATCCTCTGCAGGTCCTTGTCAATTGTTGCCTGCAGCTGTGACAGTCCTTGGTGCTGGGTCACCAAGGCTGAGACTCCTGTGGCCATTCCTGCTGCTCCTAGGCCCAGCAGCATTGCGATAGTTATACCTGTTACTATTTCTCTTTTGTGGAGCCGGCTGGGTTCCTCGAAAAGGTGATACACTTCTTCGTCTGCGTGGTACAGGACCCTAGGAACAATCAGAACTTGGACACAAAAGTTGTTAGAGTCATCAAATTTGGCAAGGAACACACAAGGACTCACTCCAGATCGCTGGCAAACCCACATCCCAGATGTGGATGGGACTACCCACTTATTGTTTTTCCCGTTGGGTTTGACAACATCGGTGCAGACGTTGCCTTTTTGCCTAGCTAGTGTTGCATTGCCAAAGCATCTGCCTCGGCCTGTGACTTGACTCAGGGTGATTCCTTTGCGAGGGGTATCCCATCTGCACTGGTGAGGGGCATTGGCTGTGGAGTAACTGAAGGGAGTGTTTAAAGCGACTCCTTCGTAAAAGGGAGGTTCGACATCGTAACAAAGCCAGCAGGATTCGGTTAGGTTAGGGTTAGATTCGTTCAGGGATAGGAAGGTAGCTTCTAACATACGAAGGATTGGGTCTAAATCTGACTTGGCTAAACGGTCTATCTGAAAGGCTTCCACATGGCCGGTCGGGATATCAGCGACCCTTGTGGGCAAGGCTTTGGGGTGGGTCGCGTTTATCCCTTTCGGCACGCTTTTAATCACTTTGTTGGGTCCGACCGCTCGGGGTGCCGACGGTTGGAGCTTAATAATTCGCGCATTCACTCTGTCTTTTGACCCTTGAAGGACTACTGTCCACGTTCTGCCTATGGCCCAGCTAGGGTGATCTGGCTGCAAAACTGTCCCTTTTTCCCACATGCCCAGCACGGTCCCCTAAATCCCCCTCGGCGTGGTGGAGCAGCTGCTGATCGGCTCCTTGGCTGGGGGCAGTTTACTGCCAAGTGGCCTGCCTGGCCACACTTAAGGGATGCCATCACACTGGTTATTGCAGTGTGAACTGCTGCTTGGGTGGGAGCAAGGTGTTCCTCCTTTGCAACGTGTCTGATCATGTCATCTATGTTAGCCCCAGGTGGCAGTGATCTTAAAATGTCCTTGGTGGCTGAGTTGCATTGCTGGCGTAGGCAGTCTGCCAGCACAGGACCCTTAGCCTCTGAGGGTAATGAAGAGGAATCTAATGTGGCCTGAAGCCTGTCCACAAACTGAGTGAAGCTCTCACTTTCGCTCTGTCTTATGGTGGACCACGGGGCAGGGTTAGCCACTACTTTGGAAACAGAACGAATGGCCTCTCGGGCAGCCCAGGTGGTTGTCATAACTTCATGGGCCCTTAATCCCTCAGCCTGGGCCTGGGGGGTGATCATAGTGGGGTCTCTACCCATCAATCTCTGTATACTGGAGCCGTGCAGTGGATGGTCATGTCCCGTTATCTGGGCTAGCTCCTTTGTGCATTGATCCTCCCACTCTTGTTTAAAAACAATCATTCCTGCCCCATCAAAAATCATTCTGCACGTCTGTTTGATGTCAAAGGGAAGCATGTCATCCCCCCCAAAAACGCCGTCAATAAGTGTGGTAACCATGGCAGAATTAATTCCCTTGTCTGCAATCGCTTTAATAATTGCCTGTACCTCTTTTGGATTCACTGGAGAATAGGTCTTTCTTTGGTTTTCGCCTGCCCTCCCCACACGGACTGGGAACACTAGCTTGGCTGAAGGGGCGTACTCGGCGCAGGCTATCTTTATTTTTCACCAGTCTGTAAGTGGGGTTCGGTCTTTCTCTGATGACCCCTTCACCCATGCGGGAGCGCTGTGACTAGAGACCTTATATGCTGCTGCTCTCTCTCTGTTAAGGCTAGTATCCGAACTGGAGCTCCCCGACTCCCTCTCAGACTCATCCCGGCTCCAGTCTGAGTCGGAGTCGGAAGTGGAATGATCAAGCACTTCCGGGCTGCTCTGCCTTTTTCTCGGGCTCCGACCCCGCCCCCTCCTGTGGGGGGCGGACCGTTCCCTCCCCCTGGGGTCTCCCTGCCTCCTGCTGTGGGAGGTTCTTGCCTTATACGGGCTTAATTTGAATAGAGCGCTCTGATTGGTCTCACCCTTCACTGTGGGGACCGCCCCCCCCTCCCCGCTCGCCCGCGCATGCGATGTTAAGCAGGCTGACTCCATTTCCGCCCTTTGTCCCCTCTTCTCTTCCGCCCTGACCACGCGGCCAGCTGCCATCTTCGAGCCCATACGGCAGCGGAGAGATTTTATCGATCCGGGCGGTTTCTGACCATCCCGCCGCTTCCCGCGCCTCCTCTGCCAGCTCCCCGCAGAAACACTGCGCCTGTTGCTCTGCCTCTTGCGTCGGGTCGGCAATCGGCGGGGGGAGACGGGTAGAGGAGCCGCGGTTTGGTCGAGAGGCTCCAAGGGGAGGCTGGGATATGGCGGGCTCCGCGGGGGGGTTGGGGGGTCTCCTGGGGGCTTTGGGCTGGGGCTCAGGGGGAGGTGGGACGCGCCTAGCCCCCGCACATCCCCGTCTGCAATCGCACATCCCCGTCTGCAATCTGATCACTTTCTGGGGTGGTCTGTGTCGCTGCCCCCACCCCTAGCTGCGGAATGGCTATTAAGCAGCTTCTGGCAGCTTTCCAGGTTTCTTGCTCTTGTCGAGCTTTTTGCAGAACCCGGATGACTCTGCCCGACGATTTTAGGGCTTTCCCCAAGCCTGAACACATGGTATCCTCGGCCAGGGTTTTCATACAATTATCCCACACCTCCGGGTGTAAAATATCCACGGGGCTTTCTATAGCCCCCAGCTTAACCAATCTCGGCAATGCGAGAGTCATATCTTTAAGCTTACATTCGATTCCCCATTGTGCATGCATTTCACTTACTACCTTTGCAATTGCTTCCATGATTCGAGGGCGTCCCCTCCACTGCACAAGGCTAGCTGTGCAGCCGCCGTCCTCTCTCCAGGCGGCTCCCCGTTCCCCGGGCACGGGTTCGATCCCGGGTGTCGGCACCAGTTGTTGCCTTCTGATGCAAGGCAAGGCGACCTGGTTCTGAGGAAATGGCACGGCGACCCAAACTCTCCAGGGTCACTCAGGCCAAGAACACACGCAGGCACCAGTATGGTGGACGGTTCAAAGACCTTTATTGTCCCATCCCATCGGGTTTTATACTCGGGAAAGTTTTTTCTCTACATCAGGAGGTCTTACCTTACTGTAATTGGTTAATAAGGAGTAGAAAGTTACTAATGTTAGGGGGGACTACATTCTTGGGTGATCCCTTATCACTAGGCATTAGGGGGAGAGGAATCCTGCTGCTTTCCATGACATCGCGAGATTTTCCGAACGCCTGACCCTATCTACTACAGAGCTGACTCCTGTCACTGGAGTAATCTCAGGGATTGGAGGAGCCTACATCTCCATGAGGAGCAAGCATACTATCACAATAGAGGGACCAGAGGGCCAAACTGCCACCATCAGGCCATTTATATTCAGGACACCCATCACCCTGTGGGCCAGGGACCTATTGTCCCAATGGGGAGCATGACTTGATATTCCACCTCCATCCCAGGATTTCTAGTTGGGGCCACTGCAGAGTGCAACACCCCACAACTCACCTGGAAGACTGACACCCCACTGTGGGTGGATCAGTGGCCCTTCTCAACAGAGAAATTATGTATTCTCGAGCTCCTTATGGAGGAGCAGCAGCTTTCCCAGGGCCACATTGTACCTACCAACAGCCCTTGGAACTCCCCTGTCTTTGTTCTTAAAAAATCTGGTAAGGACAGTTGGAAGCTCCTCCATGACCTTCATAAAATTAATGAGGTCATGGAGTGTCGCGGCATGGACTGTGCCCTGGCCAGGTGACAATGACAACAGGGGCGTGACAGATCCCCCCAAGTTCTGCAAATCCCAGCTACCAGTCCCAGTCCAGTGCAGGAACAAAAAGGCAGCAGCACGGGTCTTGGGGGTGAAACATGGGTGGCTTTATTTCATGACCAGCAGCCAAGACAAAGACTTGGGGTGAACAAGAGCTTTTATAACATCACTCAGGAGGAGGGGTTTAGGGTAGCAAACCAATAGGAGTATGGTTGGGGAGGGGTCCAAGCAGGACATTTTACACTTGAACCAGTAAGGGAGCCATAGGGAGGGACATAACTTGGGTAAACCAATTAGGGTTCTAAAAGATACAGAATAGACAGGGAATTCTCCAGAAGAAAGGGCAGGTTTGGGGGAGGATTGACATTCAGTGGGAGGGGAGAGCAAGGAGGATTCTGGGGAAAAGGGGCAAGAATAGGAAGGATTGGCAACTGGGAAGGTTGGGGATTAAACCTCGGTAGGGAGTGGATAGGTGACAAAGAAAATTATTGACATCTAACTGAACTGAATAACAATGAGGGAGTACGTCTAATTTTAGAAACACAAAATACAAAATGAGGAGCCTATGCCACTGTGAAGACAGGGGGAGGACAATACAGGGGGACTACAAGACCACAGATTAGGTAGAGAACAAAACCACAAATTCAGCAGTGAACCTGCCAAACAAAGAAAATGCGCTAAAATAATGGAGGACATGGGTCCCTTGAAGTCTGGCCTTCTCTCTCACTTCATGCTTCCCCATGATTGGAGACTGAATGGAGTCATTGATATTAAAGGCCACTTTTTTAACATCCCTCTCTATCCTCGAGATGCTCCCAGATTCGCCTTTTCCATACCCTCCCTGAACAGACAGGCATCTCTGAAGCACTACCAATGGTGAGTCCTCCCCCAAAGAATGGACAACTCGCCTTCTATGCCAGTGGTACATGGCCCATGTCCTATCTCCCATCCAAAGGACCTTCCCAGATGCCATTATCCTACATTATATGGATGACATTCTGTCTTGGTTTGAAAAGACATGTGTCTGCTAAGGAAGGCAGGAACTTCCTGTGAAATGGAAAATATAAACCCCCTCCCTCTGAATTATTATAATTTTGAAATTCAAAGGCTCTCAGGCAGAGATGTGGGAATAGGAATAACAGTTCTTTATAAGGAAAAAAAAAATACAAATGCAATAGTACAAAACAAAGGAAACTGACAGTCAGAATACGACCTGACACCCAGTGGGTCAGAGTGGTGGGAGCAGTCCTATTAAATGGTGGCTGCAGTGCTCCTGGAGTGACAGGTGTGGTTCTGTTGAAGCAGTGATCCTGTAGAAAGGTGGAGTTGTCCTCTGAAGATCCAGTGGCGGTGTAGATGGGCCTGGACTTCCTCTGGGAATCTAGTGTAGAAAAAATCTGCTTCTCTAGGATTCCAGTGGGAAAAGGCTGTCTTCATTGTTCCAAATCTCAGATTATATCCAGTTAGGAATGCTTGGCTCCTTGTTGCCCTGGTCTTCTAAGTTCTTCTAAGCCTTCTGATGTTTACATTCTTGTAATGGAGTTTCTCACGCACTTTTATGTAAATAATTGTTGTTTTTACATTCCTTTCTGGAGGAGGAGAAATCTGATGGATTGTTGGCTTGTCCAGTGTCAGTGGGGAGGTGGCAATTCCATCCTCCAATCCTCTGTCACTTTTGAAAGTCTATAAATAGTGGAATCAGAAAATAAACTTCCTTTCTTCTTACCATGGAATTCCAGTGTCCGCGTTTTATTATTTCGTGTCCAATTGAATTATCTGGTGGCCATATGTGGGACAGCCATGAGTGAGGTCGTATAGTTTTACCCCCCACTCCCTGCTTTAGCATGGTGACTGTGAGCCGTTTGGCACTTTGCCTGCAGCTCTTGTCGTAGTGGCAACCCCTGTGGTTTCTATGGAGGACTCTTTGGTTTTGGATCTCAGGAAAGGTCTCATGGAGTGGAAACAGGCTTTCATTTCCTGGAACAATTTTGAAAGATTATGTCTGTGGGCCAGAGAGCAAGGGGTTTTTTTCAGACACCGCAGAGGTGTTCTCCAGGGAGGCGTGGTCTCTCGTGGGAGAATGCCTCATGGAAGCTCTCTTTGCTGATTGTAGTATAGACGTGGGATTGTTGCTGGTGCAATGGAAAAAGTTTGACATGGTTTGGCAAGGGTTTGGGTTTTGTAGCTCTCAGAGTTCCCAGGGGGACTCTTCCATCTTGGACATGGAGGAGGGGGAATTTGAATTTCTGCATGAAGCAGAAGCTTCCCCTCTCCCTCGGGATGGTGAGCTGGGAGACGGTTCCGGCTCAGAGGGTGACGCTTGTTCCCCAAAGGTGGATTGGGCTCTCAGCCAGCTGGCTCTGAGCAGCCAGCAAGTGGGCAGAACCCCGCAGACTCCTGGGGGCCCTGTGGAGTCAGTTAAGCCAAGCCCACCCTGCCTCAGACCGTGGAGACGGCGGTGTGTGGGGGCATTGCCCTCTCTTTTTACCTTCCTGGCACTCGGGGGCTGCAGGGAGCCCCGGCTCAGCCTCCACCTCTGCTTGAGTCTGATTTGGTGACAACACTTTGTCGAAATTGTGGCGTTTCCACAAAACACCCCCTGGGCACAGCGGGAGCAGGTTCATCCACTTCAGCACTGGTCTCGTCCTCAGGGGGGCGGTATCAACCGCCTCTGAGACTGCGCAGCCTGCTGGGCATGCACAGGCGGTGGAAGCTGCTGGAGGCAGGGTGTGATCGATGCTATCTTGGGCCCCACCACGGTGGGTGGGCAGCCCACCCCACTCCACTCGGGGGGGCGGTGTCTGCTGTGGGGTTTCATGTCATGGGCAGAACTCTCATAGGGGTGGTCCTGGACACTCCTGTGCTGCCCTGCAGTTCCACGAGTCGCGTCTCTCTCTGTGCCCCATTCCTCTCCCACGCTACGTAAGGGAGCCCCAAGCAGGTCCCGCTCCGACCCACACCAGATCTACGAGTACTGCCAGGACCTGCGTCCACCGCCATGTCCTCTGCCCATAGTGCAGCAGACAGCACTGCTGGGCTGCCAACGGGCACGGGCTCTGCTGGGGCTGGAGTGGGCCCTGCAGTGGCTGGTTCGGCCCCGCCGCCCCTGCCTCCCACAGACACTGGGGCTGTGGTGCAGGAAGATGCTCTGGTGTTCACTTTAAGCGCAAATGGTGACGCGGCCGGCGTAGACCCTCCTTGATGGCCTTGTGGACAATCTCCCCGTGTCAGGTGACTGTACGTCTGAGGGAACACAGGCGGTTCTGGGGAGAAGTCAAAGCTAAGGTCGAGGAAATGGTTGATTGTGCCTTCAGGCAGCGTCTGCTGGATTGCCGAGATGGCTCCTCTGGCCGAGCTGATGCTGCAGGGGACGCGGTGTTGCGTGGTGTTGAGCTGACTCCCAGTCAGGCGTCTGCCTCTGTCCCTGTGGGGCCCAAAGGATGAGACTTGGTAGGTGCGGCCACCTTACTGGGGGGTTGCCAGGCTTTCCCTGTGCTTAGGGGTGTTACTCATAACACCTATCAGCCTTTATCATGGATAGCTATGATGGAACTCCATGATAAGGTTGGACAATATGGTCTGGGGTCTGTTGAAGTCATGCAGCTGCTTCGATGCTTGCTACTGATTTGCTGACACCTTATGACATCCACAGTTTGGCTTCTATTCTGACTGTAGAATTCGGCATTTTTGAGTCTAAATGGACTCAGTTGGCAGCCAGGGCAGTGGAGCAGAATGCTATGCTGGGTCTGCAGGATCCCAGGTGTGTGACTGGCACTGATGTGCTGTTTGGCACAGGCAATTATGCTGATCCTTATGGGTAAATTGGCTTCAATCCCCTTGTGCTTGACCAGTGCCAGACAATAGGCATGGCAGTGTACGAAAGGCGTTTTGTGCTGTTCTTGTGAACCAGCAAGGGCTTCCCGAAGATAAGGAAAGCCTTCCTCCTCGTATCTCTCTCAAGGAAGACACCAAGGCTATCCCCATGGCAACAGGATGGAAAAGAGAAAGTAAAAAGATACGGACTTTAGCTGGCTCACAGAATGATGTGGCTCCTTGTTCACCTACTGAGAACATTGTTTCTTCCTTATGACAAATGGGCAGTGGATGTGTCTGCTAAGTAAATTAAAATATCTTGAAAAACTATAAAGCCAACATGTTGTTATATTAAATCGCTCTTATACACCCTTCTGATGGAGTTGGTGCTTTGCGCTGTGTCTCGTTCTATAGCAACATCTGGTGCCAACCACCATGATTGCAACTGGACTGTAAAAAAGGAAAGCGAAAAAAGAGAGAAAAAAAGGTGAAGAGTACCCTAAAATTCAGGGAAGGCAGCACGGACGCTATGGAGGTCTGGACCTAATTCAGATGTCTGATTCAAGGTGAGTGATTTGGAAAATAATGGGAAATAATTTATCAAAAGAGGAAAAGACTGTTTTGTCTACGTGGAAAACTTTACTGAAAAGAAAAAATGTTCAAGCTTCTGATTATGCTCTTCATAGCTTACTAATATGGTGTAAATCACACGACTTTAAAGCTGATGCCGACACTGCCTTCAGTGCCAGGGCATAGAAAATGTTTGGGAAGAGACTATGGGAAGTGATATCTAAGGGAGATAAGACGGATGTCAATTTGGCTACTACCTGGAGACTGTTGTATCAAGCATTGAAGGAATGAAAAGCAGAACAAGATAGAGGGGAGGAATTGGAGGAACAGGAATTAGAGCAAGAAACTGAAGTAAATGAACAGGAGGAAGATGATGCTGAGCCCATCTGTTCCAGATTGCAATGAAAGATGTATTCTATTACCATCTGGATGGCAGTTGTCTTTTGTCAAGTGGGCAGTTTGCCTTATCTCTCTCTCTTTGAGTGACCACAATCACTCCTCCCTTGGGAGGGGACATCTGCTGATAACAGACTATTGAATGTCACTGCATGACTGATAAGAACTATAACATCCCATTGTGAGATGCTCTGCCCAGAGGGAGGAGCCAAGCATTGCTACCCAGATATAATCCAGAGGTTCTGAAACACCAACACAGCTTCTCCACTGGATTCCCCAGAGGAACAGCAGCTGCCTCTTCTTCCGCTGGATCTTTGGAGGAAGATTAAACCCTTTTCTGCAGGACCCCCTGCTTCAACAGAACCACCCCTGACACTCCAGGAGGACTGCAGCCACACTTCCAATGGGACTGCTAACAACACCCTGACTAACAGGGTGTCAGGTTGAGTTCTGACTCTGTCAGTGTTGTTCTGGTGTACTGCATTGTTTATTTTATCCTTTTATTTTTATTCCCTAATAAAGATCTGTTATTTCTTAATCTCATATTTTTTGCCTGAGAGCCTCTTAATTTAAAATTTATAGCAATTCGGATGGGTGGGGAGGGTTTACATTCTCCATTTCAGGGGAGGCTCCTGCCTTCCTTAGCAGGCACTTGTCTTTCCAAACCAAGACAGTTGTCTTTTCCCTTTTGGAATACCAGCAAGATCATCACAAATGCCACAGAAAGTATTACATGGAAAGAAACCAAAGTTCCTCTTCCATTACACACACCCATGTCAACAGCCACTATTATATAACCCATACAAATTAGGTACCTGCAGGCAAAATGGGGAAAATTATTGGATTGCAAGAAACTTAGGAAAAATGGTAATAGATTTGGAATTGAATGTCCAAAAGGAGAGAGATGGATTTGTTTTACATTTGAACTTACAGTTCAGGATTTGGTAAAAAAACAACTAGTAAACAAAAAGGTAAAACCAGCACAGCAATCTAACTCTGTATTGACCCCAAATTATCTGTTGAGTCGTATTACAAGACTCCAAGCATTTACAGAAATAGTAGCAAATAAAGCTGCCCAGGCATTAGAGTTAATATCAAGTCAGCTAAGCCAAACAAAAACTGTAGTGTATCAGAATAGGTTGGCTTTAGACTATGTATTGGCCAAAGAAGGGGGTGTTTGTGGAAAGTTGAATATATCAGATTGTTGAAAATTGATGACCACAGAAAAGTCATTCTAGAAAAAGCAAAAGAAATCGAAGAAGAAAAAATGTATGTAGATAATAACCCAGGTACCAGTCCAAAAATTAGAAAACAATGTTAAAACCTAGCTGGTGGGGTAATGTATTAGAAGAAATTAAGATTTTTCATTTTATGTGTTACAACTGATTTGATATTTCTTCCTTGCGTAATCCCCTGTTTTATTTTGCCAGCATAGTCCAGAAGATGCAAGTAGACAAGAAATATTGCTCAAACCAAATGATTTACAAAGAATAGGAGTGGGGATTGTGAAAAATGTGTATTTTATGATTGGCTTTCCACAAATATTAAAATGAATATTAGACGTGTTGTGTTAGAAAGTAATGCTGTTTTAATTCTCGTAAGTAGTGTGTTAAATATAGCTTTAGGTTATAAACAATGTTAAAGTATAAACAATGCTATGTAGGATACTTTTTTTGAAAGAAAGGACTTGCAGCAAGATAGCAGCCACAGGACACCTAAATCTTTCAGAGAAAAAAAATTTATTGCCCTCTTATCAGAAGAAACGAACATCTTCCCACCTCAAAGGCGCTGTAAAGATTCAGAGGACGAAGCTAACAATGACCAGACAGAATCCTATTTTTGAATGGAATTTATGTATCATGCATGAAGTGTATGAATATGCAACAGGCTGTTGTTTTTAAAGGTTAATCCTTTGTTAACGGGTGTCCTTTTTCAGACAGAAAATGGATACTGGAAACACACTGCCCAGAAAAAGGTACCCAGACATCTGTAACTCTTTGGTTCTATTGTGTCATATTGTCCTAATTCAAATTGTCCAAATTATTATTACTCTAATTGTGTTACTATTTTTATAACCATTTTATTACTATTAAACTTTTAAATTTTTTTTAAAAACCCAAGTGATTGGCGCTTTTCACAGCAGTTCTCAGCCGCAGTCCCAATGTAGCAGGACACATTTTCACAGCGGCCGGGGCCCGCCAGCTCCCGCACGGCGTTACACGAAGGAGCAGCTGTGCTGCTGCTCTTCCCCCTTTGCTTCTCATATTCCAACTGTTTTAGCAGGTCCATAATTGCTGACCAAGGCTTTATAACACCCATGGCTTTGTCCTCAGGATTAGAGGCTGCTGCAAATATATATTGTCCAGCTCCCTGCCAAAAGGGCAAATCTAAAACAGCCGCTTCTGATACATCCAGCTGATGGCTTTCACACCATATGAACAAAACTTGTAGGGCTCATTCATCATAATCAATCCCTCTCCTTTTAAAGAAGAAAATCAGTACCTTCATTACAGAGTTTTCTGGTGCTGACATCCAAGCTCCCATGGTCTCCTAGGTGATTCCAGTCCACAAAAACAGGGCTAGAAACCTCACAGCCCTTCCCAATATCTACTTAGCAAAGTTCTGGTTCTTCACCATGTTGCAGACATCTTTTTGTGAAAATCCTTTTCTTTAGGATTTTCCCTTCTGAGAAGCTGAGGCCTCAGAGAAAAAATATAAACAATAGTTATCTGCTGCTGTGGAATGCATGAGGTAGATTTTTGATTGGGCCATCTTGAATGTTTACAATTAATGGCCAACCACAGACCAGATAGCTTGGACTCTGTCCGAGCCACAGATCTTTGTTATTCTTTTTTTTCTATTCCTAGCTTAGCCTTCTGAGGAAACCTTTCCTTCTATTCTTTTTAGTAGAGTTATAATGTAATATATATATATCATAAAATAATCAATCAAGCCTTCTGAACATGGAGTCAACATTCTCGTCTCTTCCCTCATCCAAGAACCCTTGTGACCACGGTCACATTACCATGCTGGCTGTCCCGTCAATTCCCAGTTTTACGCTGTATTTATTCCGGTTCCCACACCGATTCCCAGCTCCTACACTGCTTGTAACCCAGTTCTCACACAGATTCCCAGTTCTTACACTGCTTGTAACCTGGTTCTACACTGATTCCCAGCTCTTACACTGCTTGTAACCCGGTTCTACACCGATTCCCAGCTTTACACTGTAATATTCCTGGTTCTAAACACCATAGCAGCTTTTTGCCATCTGTCTCCTTTGCTCTGTGCCAGGTTATGGCAGAGTCCTGATCACTTTGGAGGTCACCATGTGTTAGGGCACATGTGGGTGGACTGGTGGGCAGGTGGGGCGCACCACCCACCCCCAGTTTCATGTGGCAACAGAGGCAGTTTATTTCCCAAGCTCCCCTTAAACAGTGCATTTGAAAGATCCGGTCTGGATGCTCTCATTCGTTTGAACTCCGTGCCCCTTCAGGTCCTGGCCACTGAGATGGCTGCAGCCTTGGGAGATATTTAATTGGATAAGACCCTTTTCAATCACGGTCACACATATGTGCAGGGGCACACACACAGACAGAAACAGTCAGGGCAAGCAAGGTCCCTGTAAAAAATTCCCCTCAGAGGTCACTGAAATCCTCACTTCAGATGCTCTTGCATCTCCCACTGGGTGAAGGACGGGTGCTGTGGTGCCAGATCTCTTTGGCCCAAACGGCTCCCAGCACTGTGGGTGAGAGCGGGCTGTCCCCTGGTAGCAGTCAAACCAGGGTGCAGCCATAGGGCACAGCTGCTCTACAGCATGGGTGGACTGCATTGGGGATAGGACTGCACTGAGGTCAGGGACAAGGAACAGGGAAAGGTCTTCTGTATGTTTTGCAAAGGGGTTCATTCCCTGGACGGCCAGGGACAGAAAGACACCCAAGGCCTGGGTGATGCTGGCCTGATGTCAGGCACTCACCAAAGCCACTCTGTCCCTGCCCCCCGGCAGGTGCACAGGGGAGAGAAAATTTAACCAAGAGTTCCTGGGTCAGGATAAGATGAGAAGAGATCCCTCACTAAACACCAAAATGGGCATCACAGACACAGCCTGGGCACAGGGAGGGAATTTATTACCAACCAAATCAAATCAGGACAAGGAGAGAGGAAATAAATCTCTCCAACACCTCCCCCCCACCCAAAAAGAGTCACCCAGAATGGGCATAACCAGAGCTCTGCCCAACGGGGATCACTGGAGATCATCCAGTGTGGATCTTCCCATGGGGGATTGCTGTATTGCACTAAAGATGGAGCTGGAGCAGTGCACTAAGCTCTTCCAGCACTTCCTGGAGGAGCTCCTCTCACACTCAGGACACTCATAGGCCCTCTCCCAGATGTGGATGCACAGATGGAGTTGCAGTTAACACCGTTCCTGCAAGTGGGGCTGTGGTAGGGCCTCTCCTATGTGTGAATCTGCTCATGTAAAGGAGATGGAAGTTAGTCTGAAACCTCTTCCCACACTCAGGACACTCATAGGGCCTCTCCCTGCTGTGGATCTTTTGGTGATCGATGAGGTTGGAGCTCTGCCCAAAGCCCTTCCCACATTCCCCACACTCTTAGGGCCATTTTCTCTGTGTGGATCACGTGGTGGTGGATCAAGTCGCAGCTCCAAAGCTCCCTCTGAAGCCCTTCCCACATTCCAAGCACTTGTGGAGGTTCTCCCCATCCTGAGGCTTCTCCACCAGCTGCGAGCTCTGTCTGGATCTCCCTCTGGCCACCTTCCCGGCACATGGAGAGTCTTTCCTCCTCACAGCTCCTGGGGCTGGATTTGCAGCCTCTCCTTCTGTGGGATCTCCAGGGCTTTTCCTCCCCGTTTGGGGAAGGGGACCACAGGGAGAATGGGGCAGAGATGCCTTGGGAGGACACTTCTGTCTAATTGTCAATCAGCTGTGGTCCCCTCCCCCATTTCTAGAAGGTTCTCTGTTCCTCATTTCCCCATTGGATTGTGTTGTAAGACCACCCTTTCCCCCACTCCCATTGGTGCACCCCACTTTGACTTCTCCTCTGATCCCTCTTCCTATTGGTTGTCTGTATCCTGGCCCAACCCACCTTCTTCCTGTTATAAATCCTGGCCCCACCCTTGTTCTGGGCTCTGCCACTAGGCTCCCCTTTGGCTGTGGTCGTGTCCCTGCTCCTCTCCTCGCCTGGACCCTTCGATTCTCCTACAATAAACCAGCTGGACCCTCAGCAGTGTCTAGAGCCCTCCTTCTTCAACTGGTCGAGCACAAGATTATCCATCAGGGCCTGAGTGCAAGGTGGGCTGGGGGAGCTGCTCCCTCAAACCTTGAGGAGTCTGCTCTGACCGCACCTGCCCAGGAGCTCCCTCGCAGGGAGAAGATATCCTGCACCCGTTAGATTCCCATGCTCTGCCCTGGAGCCACTCAAAACGGCCTCTTCCATAAGGTTCTGCCATGGGGATTTGTCATCCCTGGTCTCTGTCTGCAGCTCAGTGCCTGGAATAAGGAAAGAAAAGGAGAGGAAAGAATGAAGAAGGAAGGACAGAATGAGGAGAGGAAGGAGGGTGGACAAGGAGAGGATGGGATTTGCCTCCATGCCAGAGGGAAGGGGAAGGAGATCCACCCAATGCATCCCCGGCAGCACAGCTTCATCAGCAGGGTTGTTCTGCAGCCAGGGGTGATGCTAGGCTGGGAAATGGAACAGAGGAGAGGGGAAAGGAGCAGTGACTTCCTCCTCACCTGCCTCCGTGTCCCTGCATCTTCCTTTTCCTTGCAGCCTCCTTTTCCATCTGGACAAAGTTTGGGATTGACAAATCCTGGCTTGGGGTGAGCACCTTGGTCCTTCTGATCAAGTCCAGCTCCAGAAGTCCATTCACTGTTGGTGGGCCCAGACCCTGCTCATCTCCAGCCTCCCCCACCCCTCCAGGCTGCTGGGATCCCCCAGCTCCGGGATTGCTCCTCCCTGCTCTCCCACTCCCAGTGAGCCCCAAAACTGATGTCACCCCCCTGCCCCTTCTGGTAGCAGGTAATCACCATGTGGGTCCTCCAAGATCCCTCCAAGGGGCATTTGCGGCTCAGCTGATGGGGTCTGTGAGATCCAAACATCCCCTCCCTTGCAAAAAGCCCTCCTGGACATTCTCTGAGAGATGTGGGACGAGCTGCCCCTCCCTGCTCACCTGCAGGATATGGAGGGTGGATTGATGCTGCCAGGAGCAGGGAGAGCTGCGGACTCAGTCAGTGAGTGAGGGAACCGCGTGGTTCTCCTGCTGCTCTTCCTCTTCCTGGTACTGTTCCTGTTCTTCCTTTCCCTCCTCCTTTCCTCCCCCTCATCCCTCTCTCCCTCCTCTTCCTCTTGCTCCCCCTCCCTGCCCACCCCAGACCCCCCTTTCCCTCCACCTCTCTCCCACAGCCACAGCACCACCAGCATTTGGGTGGAGGGAACCCCCCATGAACCCCCAGGGATGGGCAATGGGCTTGAGGACCCACCCAGTGGGGATCCATCCCTCCCCAGAGTTCCAGGGAAACACTTCAGGGATCAACTGGGGAACACAAAGGGATCCCCATGGAACTGCCCTTTTTCTGATCCATCCCCACCTTTTACTCCCCTCTCCCATCATTCCCCCAAACTAAAGATCCCTGGCAACTCAGTTTTGGGGTCCCATGCCTCTCCCACTCTCTTTGAATCCTCTTTTCCCCTGCTCTTCTGCCCCTTTGCCATTGTCCCTCCAGCCCCATCCCTCACCCTCGTGCTTGGTTTTGGGGGATCCAAGCCCCTCTTGGCTCTGTCTTGGGGGGGGTCACATTCCCCCTTTCCCTGAAATCTGGCAGCTCTTGGGTGCTTTTTCCTGAGAGGAATCCCTGAGTTTTGGGATTTTTGGGGTGCAGTTTTGGAGAGAGACAGCTCTCTCTGGCTTTCCCCTTCCTGCTGTGGCCTCTCAGCTGCCCCTGACACCCTGGGGGTGCTGGGATTTCCCTCCTGGGGACAAGGACGTTCATCCCCTTCCAGGAGCCCAGTGCCTGGCTGGGACTCCAGGTCAGAGGGTCCTTGAGCAGCTGCCCCAGAACCTCCCCCAGGATCTCCCAGCACAGCTGGAGCTGCTTGGCCTGGGGTCTCCAAAGGCCTCAGCAAGCCCCAGGTCCCTCCCAGGAACCCTCAACTCCCTCAAACCCAGCATCCCCCACATCCCCTGCAAGTTATCCCCATGGCACCAGCCATGGCCATGCCTCCACAGGTCACCGGCCATGTCCCACCATGTCCTCACCCATGGCTGTCTCCTCACCGTGTTTCCATCCCTGTCATTGTCCCCAACATCAGCCTCTGTGCCCCTGTGCCCCCATGTCCCCATCCCCCTCCATGTCCATGTGTCCCCTTGTCACTCCCCATGTCTGTGTCCCACCATGTCTGTGTCCACCATGACCACACCCATGTCTTAGTTCGATGTCTTTATTTTTAAAGGGATATTGTGTTGGATATTTTAAAGGGATAAAGAGATATTAAAAGAAAATCAGCCTAAAAGAAAAAGATTTCCATGTCCGTGCCTGTGAGAGTCTGTCCGAAATATCCTTCATTTTTGCCTCACAATTGTCATGAAGAAAAACCACCGAAAAGTTAAAACTGTTGAGCCAGTGGGGAGGGGAAGTCATGTGATTGTCAGCTTGTTTCCACAGGTGTTATTTGCATAACATGCCATGCTGAACACGAAGGGGGCATTCTGCCCCTTCTGAACAATGGACTCTCCCTACCTCCTGGCCTGCCTCGCTTGAGCTCTGGGTGGTCTCCCACAGAAGACCCCTCTCATCCACCCTCAGCCATTGTGACAGACAAGCAGAAATGCAAGCCTCTCCATCAAAGAACCAAGACAGGAAATCCTTGTGCAAGAAAACCCCCCTCGCACCTTCTTCCAGAGACTGGGACTGAACCCCCCCAACTCGGGGGAGGTGTGCACCAAGGGGGGAAAAGCTGCCCAGAGTAAACGCACCTGCGAGCATTGGGCCAGGAAAACAATGGTTTTTGCCTGTTGCTTGGCTAGGACTCTGTGCACCCCCTTTTCTGTTCTTTCCCCCTCCGTGGAGACCTTTGTTTCGGCTCCCCTTCCCCCCAATAAAAAATCGTATAATTGGAGCCCTGGTCAGCCGTGCTTTTCGAGATCTCCCGGACGTGACCCAGTGAGCTTTGATGGCTGGACCCCGAAGGACAAAAGCAGCATCATGTCTCGGTAGCTATAACCCATCTTCCCTCTTTTCCTCCCTCTTTCCTTATCTTCTCCCATTTTTCCCCAGTTCCCCTCACCAACACATTTCTGTTGTGGTTATTTCAATAAAACTGCATTTTGTCGATTTGTTACTGCAAATCCCCTGTGCCTTTGTTGGTTATTTTTGCACCTAAAAATCATCGCGTTACCTGTCCGCTGGGACAGATCATGACAGTGCCAGCTGAGGTTCCACCTCCTTGGGTGGGAGAGAAGAACCTTTTTTGGTGGAGTTTCTACCCTACTGTCTCCAAAATTTTGGTCTTTTCGTCACTTTTTCATCATCTGCCTGTAGAAGATGCCCTTAGGCAACAGGAAATTAAAATCATGGAATCCCTGAAGTTAGAAAAGACCTCCAAGACCATACAGAACTCATTGATGCCACCAGAAGATAGGACTGAATACAAAAGATGTTTTGGGGTTGAAAGCCAAGAAATCTGCTCTCCCCAAGGAATTCCCATTGTTGGTCTACCTCCTGATGGATGTTCTGCTCTCTGCATTCGTCCAAGTGCCCAGAGGGAGCCAGGAAGATGTGGAGCCCCCCAGCCAGGTGTCATCCCAACACACATCACCAGGGCACTGCCTAACAGAGGACACTGGGGATCATCAAACGTGGATCCTCCCATGGGGGATGGAGCTGGAGTAGCGCACAAAGCTCTTCCAACACTCGGGGCACCCACAGGGCTTCCCTCAGTGACGCCTCCGTTGGTGTTTGGTCAAGGATGAGCTCAGGGAGAAGCTCTTCCCACACTCCCCACACTCTTAGGGCCTCTCCCTGGAGTGGATGCGCTGGTGGGAGACGAGGGCGAATTTGTGGTTGAAGCCCTTCCCACAGTCAGGGCAGCAGAACGGCCTCTCGTCTGTGTGAGTGCACTCATGTCTGAGGAGAGTGGAGCTGATCTGAAACCTCTTCCCACACTCAGGACACTCGTAGGGCCTCTCCCCAGTGTGGCTGCGCTGGTGTTTTCTCAGGTCTGAGCTCCACCCATAGCTCTTCCCACATTCCAAGCAGGTGTAGGGCCGTTCCCCAGTGTGGATCCTCTGGTGCTGGATCAGGTGGGATCTCTGGTTGAAGCTCTTCCCACATTCCCCACATTCATAGGGCTTTTCGCCAGTGTGGATCATCTGGTGCCGGATCAGGTCAGAGCTGTCTCTGAAGCTCTTCCAACAATCCCCACATTTGTAGGGTCGTACCCCAGTGTGGATCACCTGGTGCTGAATTAGGCCAGAGCTCTGTCTGAAGCTCTTCCCACACTCCCCACTCTGGTAGGGCCGTTCCCCAGTGTGGATCCTTTGGTGCTGGATCAGGTTGGAGCTCTGGCTGAAAACCTTCCCACATTCCAAGCACTTGTGGGGCTTCTTCCTGCCATGAGGCTTCTCCACCAGCTCTGAGCTCGGGCTGGATCTCTGGCCATCTTCTGGGCTCAGGGGGACTCTTTCCTCCTCGCAGCTCCCTGGGCTGGGTTTGTAGCCACTCCTTGTGCGGAATCTCCAGGGCTTTTCCTCGTCCTCCATCAGGCCAAGCCTTGGGACTAAAAAATCCTGATTTGGGTTAAAAAAAAAAAAAAAGAAAAAAATAAGACGGTGCCTTGTACTGGGAGTTCCTCCTTGCCCAACTTCATCTCAGGAACTAATTGGACATCTTGTGTCTGTAAGAACCTCCAAAACACCGAGATTCAGCACAAAAATTCTTCCAACACCAAGATACAGATCAAAAACTCCCCAAACATCATGATTTAGCAAAAACCTCCTCCAAAAGATAAAGATTCAGCCCCTGCAAAAAAACAAAGCACCAACATTTAGCCCAAGAATGCTCAGAAACACCAAGATTCACCCCAGTGAAATTCGTGGATCCTCCTCCCTGGATATCTGCTGCATATGAGGGGGCAATGCTCCTGGGGCTTGGGGTAGAGCCTGCAGATACAGGGAGAGACGGAACCTTCTGAGGCTTCCTGTTTCTGCTCCTCCTCCTGTGTCTCCGCTCTTCTTCACACTCCTCTTCCTCCTGCTATTCCTCCTTCTCCTGCACAATCCCACCTTCTCCTCCCACGTGCAGCGTTTAACCAGTTTGTTCCTCAACCCTGCTTCTCCTTCCCTTCTCCTCCTGCCCCAGGCCCAGCCCCACTGCCGGCTCCCTCTTCCCCCCAAACCCACAGCATCCCACGGCAGGGGCAGGGATGGAGCTGGGGCAGGTCGGGCTGGGGCAGCGCTGGGCTCTCGGCCGCTCCCGCCCGCACTCGGTCCCCACTGCAGCCGCTCCCGCCAGGACAGCGCGGGGGGGCCCGGCCTTGGCGCTGCCCCACTCCCACCTCCCCAAATTCCCCTCGAGGGGGGCGCTGGGGCCGAGCGGGAGCGCAGATGGGGAACACTGAGAGCCGCGGGTCTGCCTGGCAACTACTGAGTCATCATCAGCATGTGCGCTGATTGGCTGAGCACTGCCTGAGGGTGGAGCTGCAGCAAGGGGGGACGCCCTGCTTCAGGGCAGATGTCCCACAAACGGGGGACTCCCATGAAAGGAAGAAGAGGAAAGTGTCGAAAGTGTCTTTACAAACAGATGCTGTGAATCTGCTCAGAGACAGAGCCAGGAACTTGTACATAAGGAAGTGACAAGAGAAGCCACCAGTTTCAGAAAATGTTATTAAATAATGACAGACTGCTGCTTAGCCAAGGTCCTGCTAAATTAATGAACTTCAAGAAGAACAAAGACTTCACAGAGCCATAAATATTGTTTGCTATACAAAAGTGGGGAGCATATTAGGAAGGGGAAGCAGTAGGTAGACTGGGATGTCTGTAGCTCTCAAGCCAATAGGGAAAGAGAAAGGGAGATGTAGACAGGAAACTTACGATGAACAGGAAGCTGTGTCCTCCAACAACTGGAGAGACTCCATAGGAAATGTCCCATGGCTTCTCACTTTTTTTTTTTTTTTTTGAATGAAATTATTTTTACAGGAGTCCTCTGTCTTCTTCCTGAACAGAAACCTCTGGTGGTGTCCATTTTTCCACACACCTTGGGACTCATCCGGAATTCCTTCCAACATCCGGGGCGGCGGGCAGCGAGTGCAGCTGAAGGTGCCTCACCCAGTTTGGGTGATCTTGGGTGACTCCCTTGGGGGGCGGCGGCACCAGGGATTGATTGGGTACCCTAGAGTGACCAGGAGACAGACGAGTGACACATCAGGGGAGTTCTGAAGAGTCAGCAGGGAGAGAGCACTGCAAATCTCATCTGTGAGTGCGCTGGGATCTTTGGGGAGTGAACATGGCAGGGCACCCATGGAGGGTAGAAAAGGGAAAGCCGAGAAGGGGTCCTGGCCAAAGGGATGCAACAGATGATGATCCCAAAATATCTCTGAAGGGTCCCTTTGGAGAAGGTTGAGGAAGAGTACACATTCCCCCAGAGGTAATTATGGACATGGATACCCAGAGGGGCAATAAGGGAAGTGGAAAAGGGATTTGGAAAACAGGGGAGGGAGGGATGGATGGATGGATGGATGGATGGATGGATGGATGGATGGATGGATGGATGGATGGATGGATGGATGGATGGATGGATGGATGGTGTTGGTGTGCTGGGAATAGACTGGGTGAAGGGGAGTGTGCAGCAATACAGTTAAGGCAAGAAGCAGCAGGAGGAATCTATGTGGGAAGAAAAAGAAAAGAGGAGGAACAGAAAAATACCAAGGATTGGGATGTTTTTCAACAGGGTCTTATCCTCAACCTTTGTCAGCTGATCATTTGTATCCCCGGTTTCCAGGAGAGGAAATCAAGGAGGTCAGGGTTTCAGGGGGTTTCTCTGTGGGCGGCAGCACCGGGCGCAGAGCTGCGGCACCGGGAGCACGGGCTGGGGGCCTGTGGGGAGCTGCGGGGCCGGGCCGGGGCTGTGGGGCAGCCGGGGCTCAGCGCCGGGCGCTGCCTGACCCCACCAGCCCCGGGCAGGGCCGGCAGCGGCCCCCGGCCCCCAGGAGGCTGCGGGACGCCCCGGCCGCTGCCCGGCCCCGTGGAGCTGCCGGCCCTGCCCGCCGGGGGCGCCTTCGGACACTGCGGCAGGACAGGGAGCGGCTCTGGGATACGGGCTGGGGAGGGCACCCTGAGCACAGGGAGGAGGAGCAAGGAACGCCTGGGAAAGGCAGATTGTACATGGAAGGATCAGGATTTTCTTTTAAGGATTTTGTTTGGGTCACTTGAGAAATGAATGATTTTGGAAAAAACTTGGCAGCTTTCAGAGGATGAGCAGCCACAGGCACTGAGGGGGGCTGCAGGAGGGGCACAAGAAGGCCCTGCAGCACTTGGGCACAAAGGCACAGCAGGTGAGTGCAAGAAGGGAGCAGCAAAAGGCCAAGCTGAAGGCAAAGGCCAGGGCACAGTTCCTACAGCCCCTGAGAGATCAACCCCAGGGCCCAAGGGGGCCCCAGCACCCAGGGCACGGCTCGGCCACAAGCACCTGGCAGAGGCATTGCCCTCCTCGGCAGGGGAGAGCCCACCCAAACAGCCCCTGGCAAGGAACCAGGGCTCCAGCTGCAGGGCACAAGGACACTGCAAGCACAGACAGCAGCACCCTCAGCACCAACAAGTCCACCCCTTGATGGACATGGATTGGCAGGGCTCTCACAGCTCCCATCACACCAGGGACCCTCCACACTGCAGCCCTTGAGAACATTCAGGGTGGGTCTGCATTGAGAGGAGGCATTTCCTGATGGACACAGGGGCCTCTCAATGCACTTTGAATCTTAGACCCAAGGGGGAAAAAATGCTAGAAATATGTTTGATTAGTGAGGAGATAAGTGGGAAAGAGCAGTGGTTTAATCAACCACTGTTAGCAGATGTGGGCAATGGGTTTGAAATGCATGAATTTTTATTTCCTCCTAATTGCTATCATGATTGACTGGGAAGGGATTTGATTCCTAAACTTGGAACGGAAATTAATTTTATAAAAGGTGATACAGAGCCTAGTTCTGTTGTAGCTCTGTGTCAGACGTCTGTCTGGGCCTGCACTGCCACAGCTGCTGGGGAACACCACGGCACAATTCCACTCTGGAGCTCAGATGCACTCACACACTGGGCTGGCTGGAATAAGATTACACCATGAGAATGTTGTTTCTAATTAATGTTACTTTGATACTGTCAGTTAGGTTTGGGCCAGGGGTGTGAGAATCAATTTTTATTCTTAGCAGAAGAAGTGGAAAAATATTTATTGCTTTGGATTCTTTTTCTCGTGGGTTCGTGTGGCTGTTGGAGATTGCAAAATTTTGGTCTGGGTTTTCTGGTGTTTACCTTCAGGCTGCATTTTGCAAAACTAGAAGAGCTTTAAAGGTGGCCCTTTAACTCATAAACAGTTAATAGAACACTCTTCAAAAAAAAACCCTAAAAATTAAAAATATCCCAAACCCTGGCTTTTGTATGGGGAGGGGGGGGGGGCATGTGTGAGTTCACCCTGGAAGAGAAGCTCCATTCCAGGCAGCCTGCAGAGGAGCTTTAGAAATGCAAATGAACACTGCTGGGCAAAGTGTGGACAATGCACGTGGGTCTCTTGCCCGGGGCAGGAATTGGGCTGATTCCCTCTGCCCCTCACCCCAAGCTCTGCCTGCTGGCACTGATGGAATTTGCACAGCTCAAGGCAGAGCCCAGGGGGAGGATATCTGACCCTGCAACAGAAACGGGTGAAGCTGCAAAGGGAAACAGCAAACAGAGAATGTTGGGAAAACTTCACTTTAAATAAATGGGGGGGGGGGGGGGGAATCATCCCTCTGCCCACTCCAACATGTGCTGTGACTGTCTGTATGTTATAGAGGATGTATTAGAGCACTAAGATGTTCTAGCTATCACAGGTTCAGGGAAATCAGTTTGGAATCAAAGTATTTGATGATTTAGAGAAAAGTGGTCAATTGATGCAGTCTTGGCTCCTGAGGCAGTGCCCAAAAATGGGGAAAAGATGAACAGCCAGCAGAACAAATCCTACAACACCATGGACCAGCCCCTGGGAACCCGAACCAATTCATATCAGGAGCCACAGAACCCATTTCTCATTTCAATGGCATCATTAGATTACAAGCTGTCCTCGGAATAACCAACCAGACAGCTCCAGCTCCTGACCTTCCTGCTGACCAATCCACTGAAACGAGGAACACAACACTTCACCATGGGATGGGATCAGATCATCTGTTAGCAGAAGGAGGAGGAATTTCTGCAAAAATCAATGACCCAAACTGCTGTTGGCAAATAGATGACAAAGGAAAAGTGGTGAAACAGATAACAAAGGAAACAAGAAAGCAGCTCATGCACCAATCCAAACGCGGAAAGGATGGGATGTGTCATAGTTTGAGAGGAAGTAAGTTTTCTGAGATATGCTGTAGTCACCAATAAGTGTTCAGATTTTTATATTAGCACCTAGTGCAGCCACTAGAGACATTAGACACGCCTCTGAGAACGCAGGGGTTAAGAGCAAAGAATTCTGGGGGGAAGATCTCTGGAATTCCAGAGGGAAGTGAAGGGGCCCAGCACAGAAGGGTGGGAGAAGCACCAGGAGGCATCGGGCAGCCCCCCCACCCAGGAGACAGAGACAGAGATAGAGCCTGTGCCCCCTTGAAATTTGATATCAAGCGCTGGCAGGCAGCCCGGCCTGCGGAGAAGGATGGGGGGTGCAGCGAGAAGGTGTCCGGCCGCTTGTGGGAGCCTTTAACCCTTTCTCAGACAATGAAAACTTTGCAGAACATTAACCTTTCCTAGAAGAGAGACAGAGATGAAATGGAAGAAAGAAGTGTGCAAGTGTGAAAGTGAAGAATCTTAAGTGAGAAGAGATGATAAAGTAGCTTAGCCAGACTCTTCTTGTTATAGCCATAGACAGAACCATGTTCCTTGTGACACAGAGACTGCATCCAGGGGGAGGCAATGGCTCAGAGCCACGAAAGTTCAGTGTTAGTACCCCTCAACCCCAAGGAGTGAAATTTGAAGAAGACAAGTGTCCCAAAGATGAGACTGTGCTCTGTTTGGAACAGGACAAAGCATCCTTAAAAAGAAAACCCTAGATCAGCTCTAGTCCATGGTCAGTGGTGAGAGCACAGACATAAAGGGAAGAGGTCACGACAGCAGATTTACTCCTGGCAGTGCCTCGAGGGACGCAGAAACACACAAAGTTTCAATGGTGTTTCCAGAAGAAGCCTATAGCACAAGAAAGACTCCTCTCCTCTTGATGAATTGACAATTGATTATCTAAAGACTAGTGATAGACCGAGAGTTGAAATTTGAGAGATAGATGTATTGGAATTTAGTAGAGAGAGGAGGAAATGTTTTTAGAAAGTTTTCATTTTCCCTGTGTATTTCTTGTTATTTAGAGTTGTAGTTTAGTTAATAAAGTTTTCTTTTCTTTATTTCTAAGTAAAAGCCTGCTTATTCCTGGTCACATCTCACAGCAGACACCAGAGAGAAACTATCTTCATAGGAGCACTAGCATTGTGCTAGCCTCTAACCATAACAGAATGGGACACGGTTTTGTGGCTCCCTGGCAGACCATGGGTTAAACAAATGCTGTTTCTCCTCTGATGTGCTACAGAGGAGAAACAGCATTTCTTTTACCATGCTCCACACCTTGAGGGTGCAGCTCATTCAGCAGCTGAGCGAGGGGATGCAGGTGGCAGCCAGGCATCCTGATCCAGAAACGGCTACAGAAGGACAGGGAATGAGAGCACTGAGAATAATCCCAAAACCAAAGAAGACCCAGGAAGAAAAAACAGAGTCAATGAGTGAATCTGCCTGTAGATAGGGCCGGAGACTTGTAGATAAGGAAGAAATGGGAGAAACCATCAGTTTTAGAAAATGTTGGAAATTGACACAGAAAGCTCCACAAAGTCCTGCTGAATTCCTGAATTTCGAGAAGAACAAAGACTTAACAGAGCCGTGAATATCGGCTGTTATGCAAAAGTGGGGATTCACACTAACGAGGACATGCTGTTGGCAGATCGGGAGGTCTGAACCTTCCAAGTACCTCAGCCAGCGGGCAAAGGGAGAGGGAGATGAGGCCGGGAAAATGGGGATAAAAAGGAGGCTGCGAACTACAACAATGGCACAGAGCGCACGGCAAATGCCCCACGGCCTCTCCCTCTGCTCAGCAATAAAGTCACTTGTACAGGACTCCTCTGTCTCCTCTGGGCACAGAAACCTCCGGCCACGGCAATTTCCCCGCACAGCCCCGGGCACGGGGCAGCCCCCTCTGTCCCAGCAACCGGGCCGAGCCAGCGCTGCTCCGGCAGCGGCTCCTGCCGAGGCAGCGGCCGCAAGGAGACCGCGGGCAGGGGATGCCCGAGAGAGGCCCCGAGCCCCTGGGAAGCCCCTGCAGAGCCATGGAAGCGGCTCCTGGCGGCTCCTGTGAGCCCGGGGCGATCCCCGCTGGAGCAGCCCGTTCCCGAGGGATGTGTCCCGTGGGAGGGACCCCAGACTGGAGCAGGACGAGGATTCCTGTCCCTGAGGGGAGGCTGTGACAGGACCGGGCTGTGACCCCCATCCCCTGCGCCTCTGGCTGGGGAGAAGGGAGGGAATGCGGGACAGATTTAAGCCCGGGAAGGAGAGAGAAGTGGGGGGAGGATATTTTCGTAGGAATTATTTCAGTTCTCATTCTCTTGCCCAGCCATGTTTGATGATAAATTCAATTAATTTCCCCAAGTAAAGTGTGAGAGGAATGATGGATTTTGCCCTTACAAACAGGCTGTGGGTCTGCTGGTAGATCAAACCAGCACTGAGAGATAAATGAAACAATGGAAAAGATTCCACTGATTGATGAATGGGAAATATTTGCTTTTACAAACAAACTTTAGGTTTGCTGATAAATGAAACTGAACACTGAAAGATGAAAGAAACACTGAGGAAAACCCTAAATTACATAAGAATTAAAAATTAAAAGGGAGGTTGTACATCAGAGGGAAATCTTAAGTATCGGGAGTACCGGGAAATTTGAACCTGTCAAGTACCTCAGCCAATGGGGAAAGAGAGAAGGGAAATGCGGCCGGGAAACGGGGATTAAAAGGGAGGCTGCGTCCTCCAAAAATTGAAGAGACCCCAGGGCAATGCCCATGGCCTCTCTCTTTATTCGAATAAAGTAAAAGGATTCCTCTGTCTCCTTTTTGGACATAAACCTCTGAGGTTTGTGGATTAATTCTCCTGACAAGTGCGTTGTGCCCGTCACCAGTGATTGAACTGTCTCACACGTTACCCAGGCCGCCGAGCCTTTCCTCACGCGCTC
Organism: Melospiza melodia melodia; assembly: GCF_035770615.1. Taxonomy (NCBI): domain Eukaryota; kingdom Metazoa; phylum Chordata; class Aves; order Passeriformes; family Passerellidae; genus Melospiza; species Melospiza melodia. The sequence continues at coordinate 5,223,807 of NW_026948497.1, read as the reverse complement.
TGTTCCCGGCCCAGGTGGAGGAGGGAAGTGACAGAGAGGTTTCGGCCTCTCTCCAGCTTCAACTGCTCCGGCCTGGGCTCCTGCCGAGGCTGCAGGCGGGTCCCAGCTCCGTCCCGCACTCACCCCAGCTCCCAGCGCCCTCATGTCCCGGTCACGCCGAGCTCCCGGCGCTTCGGGGCAGCAGCAGCGGCTCCTTGGCCTCCTGCCCGGGCCGGGCACAGCGCCGAGGCCGCTCCTCAGCCGCGGCTGCCGGAAATGCCGGAGTTCGGGGGAAAGGGAGGCGGGGCCGTGCCGTGTGCAGAGCCCGCGCCGTGTGCAGAGCCCGCCCCTCGCTGCGATTGGCGAATTCTGCCGTCACTCCTCGAGCTCGCGCGGTGATTGGTGGGAGCGGGGCCAAGCACTGCCCATGGTACCGCCCTGAGGGCGGCCCTGGCTCGACAGAGCCGCCATTACCGGTGCCCGGTGAGGCGGCGGCGGAGCTCCGAGGCCGCGCCAGTGCAGCCTCCGGGCACGGGGCAGGCTCCACCGTCCCAGCCACAGGAACCGGCCGAGCCAGCGCTGCTCCGGCAGCGGCTCCTGCCGAGGCAGCGGCCGCAAGGAGACCGCGGGCAGCCGCTCCCGCAGCGCCCTCACGCCAGCGGCAACACGGGCCGGACACGGCACAACGAACCCGCCGGAGCCCCCTGCCGCCCCCGAGGGCCCGCAGCCAGCCCCGAGCCCCCCGCACAACCCAGCGCGGCTCCCACCTGCGCTGCGGCCCGCCTCCGAGCTCCGCCGCCGCCTCACCTGTGGGGTCCTGGTCACTCCCAGTATGTTCCAACTCACAGTAGGGTCCCAGAGGCTCCCAGTCATAATCTGTATGGTTCCTTTCACTCTCAGTCCCACTCAGTAAGAGCCCAGTGTGGCCCCAGTCACACTTCCAGTATGAACCCAGTCACACCTTACACGATGCCATGTTGTGGTCCCAGTTGCTCCCAGTATAAGTCCAGTCACCTCCAGTATGATCCCAGTTATTCCAGACACTCCCAGTACTATGCCAGTCACTCCAAATGTGACCCCATCAGTGCTAGTGTGATCCCAGTATGACCCGAGCATGGGCCAGCTGCTCCCTGCATTATTCCAGTTTCTCCTCTTCACCCCTACTACAGATCTGATCACTCCCAGTATGATTCCAGTCAGTTCCAAGATTATCCAAACCAGTCCAGTCCCTCCCAGTATATCTCAATTGTCTCCTGCATGTTCCCAGTTGCTCCCAGTTGCCCTCAGTGTGGCGCCAGCATAAGCCAGTATGATCCCTGGTGTCCCAATTCTGCTCCCAGTGAGTTCTTTTCCCAGTCTGTACCAGTCCATCCCAGTCCCTCCCCAGCAGCTGCCCCCTCCCCCACCCCCGTTCCTGGACACTGGCACCCCCCCCGCACCCCCTTATCCTGCACCAACACACCCCTGCACCCCTTTATCCTGCACCAACACCCCCCTGCACCCCCTTTCCGTGTATCCTCCCCTCCGGTCCTTGGATCCCCCGTTTCCGTGACCCCGGGGACCCCCGGGCCCCCATTCCCGGCCAGCCCGAGGCACCTCAGCCCAGCCTCCCTTTGCTGGGAAACCCAGCCTGGGCACGGGGCTCTGCGGCCGCTCTGGGATTTGTGATCCCCCAAAGGAAAGGGAGAGAACAGCACACAGAGAGAGAGAAGGAGATTGCGAATCAGGGGTCGGATCCCAGCGCCCAGCCCTGCTCCGCCGGGGGTGGGACCCGCACCCGCAGGAAAAATTGGCTCCGCTGCTCGCGGTGCTTGCCCGGCTTTGGGCCGAGCCCAGCGGGGTCCGGGCAGAGTTTGAGCGCAGGGCCGGGGAGTTCAGCACAGCCCGGCCCGGGGGTCCCGCAGGGCGCGGCCCTGGAGGGTCCCAGACGGATCCCGAGGGATCCAGAGGGCGGCCAGGAGGGGATCCAGGTGAATTCCCTGGAATTCGCCCTTTTCCCCTCCCCCCGCGCTCCTCGGGCACTTTCGCTTTCGCGTCTCTCCAGCCGCGCCACAGCCGCGATCGGGGACGGCTGCGATGGCTCCAGCGCTGGGGCTGGGGGTGCTCTTGGGGCTCCTGGGGCTCCTGGGGAACCCGGGGAGCGCGACCAAAGGTGAGTGGGACCCCCCGAAACCGGGACCCCCCCTGAACCGCAATTCACGGGCACCGGGACCCTCCTGAACTTCCATTTCCGAGCACCGGGAACCCCCTAAACCTCCATTGACGGGCAGGGGAACTCCCCTGAACGCCCATTTTGGGTCCTGTGACCCCCCTCAATCACCTTCCCCAGCACCGGGACCCCCCTGTACCCCCTCATCTGGCACCGAGACCCCCTGAACCCCCATTTCTATTCAGCAGGACCCCCCTGAACCGCAATTCCCGGGCACAGGGAACCCCCTAATCCTCCATTCGTGGGTACCAGGACCCCCCTGAACCTCCATTTTCGGTCCTGTGACCCCCCAAATACCCTTCTCCTGAACCGGGACCCCCTTGAACCCCCATTTCTGAGTACGCGGAGCCCCTTGAGCGCCCATTTCCGGTCACCTCGACCCCCCTGTACCCCCTTCGGCAGCACTGGGACCCCCCTGTACCCCCTCATCTGGCACCAGGACCCCCCTGAACCCCCATTTTCGGGCACCGGGACCTACTCGAACCCCGAATTCCGGGAAGGAAATCCCCCTGAACCCGCATTTCCCTGCACAGGAACCCCCTGAACCCCAATTTTTGGGAACTGGGACCCCCCCTGGGCCCCCCCAATTCCCCCAGGCGCTTCCTGGAAGGGGTTCCAGGGATCCCAGAGGGTCCCGCGGGGTCCCAGGGGGTGTCAGCGAGGATCCAGCGGGATCCAGATGAATTCCCTGGAATTCCCCTTTTCCCCGTCTCGCTTTCGCGTCTCCCAAGCTGCGTCCCCGGGATCCGCCCGCCTCTCCCAGCCCCAGACCCCCCTTCCTGTGACCCAGGGACCCCCTGAACCCCCATTCCTGCCTTTCCCAGCTCCCAGACCCCACTGCCCTCAATACCGGGGACCCCTGGACCCCCTTTGGTGGGCACAGGGACCCCCTGGATCCCCCATCCCGCCCCTCCCAGTCCCTTCCTTAAACTTCCATTTCCGGGCAAACCCCCCTTCCAGGGCACAGAGACCCCCTTGAACGTTCATTTCAGGGTACCGGGATCCCCCTGTGCCCCTTCCCCAGCCCCGATAACCCCTGCACCCCCTATCTGGAGCCTGGAACCCCCTGTATCCAATATCCCGGGCACGGAAACCGCCCTGAACCTCCATTTCTGGCACCGTGACCCTCCCAAAATCCCATTTCTAGGCACTGGAACTCTCCTGAATCTCAATTTTCAGGCACCAGGACCCCTTGAACCCCGGAACGGAACCCCCCTGAACCCCATTCCCTGGATACCATTATCTGGCAGCGGGCTCCCTGAATCCCCATTTCACTACACCATGACCCCCTCGAGACCCCCATTCCTGTGAACGGGGACCCCCTGCACCCCTTCCACAGCACCAGATCCCAGCCAGGCCATTATCTGGCACTGGGAACCCCGTAAACCCCGATTCCCGGGAAGGGACTCCCTCTGAATCCCGGAACCGGCACTCCCAGAACCGCAATTTTCGGGCACCGGGACCCACTAAACCTCCAGTCCCGGACACAGAAACTCCATATAGCCCCTTTTTGGGTCCTGTGACTGCCCTCAGTGTCCTTCCCCAGCATCGAGACCCCCCTGTACCCCTCATCTAGCTCTGAGATCCCCCAGTACCCCCATTCCCGAGCACGTGGACCCCCTTGAGCGCCCATTTCCAGCCACCCCGAGCCCCCTGTCCCCTCCTCAGCAGCACCGGGACCCCCCTGAACCCCCATTTCTGGTCGCCGGTGCCCCTGGAAACGCCAGTTTCAAGCACCTAAACACCCTCGAACCCCGAATTCCGGGAAGGAAATTCCCCCTGAACCTGCATTCCGTGGCATGGAAATCCCATGAACCCCCATTTTTGGGCACTAGAACCCCCCTGAACCCACATTTTTTAGCATTAGGAACCCCCTGCCCCCCCCCTAATCCGGGACTGGGCTCCCCCCGCACCCCCATCAGTGCTCCGGGACCCCCTGCACCCCCATTCCCATCCATCTCGCCCTTCCCAGACCCCAGTCCCCCCCTTTTCCTCGGCTTTTGGATCCCCAGATCTCCCAAATTTCTGCGTTCCACAGTTCTCCATTCCCGGCCCTTCCTGGAAGGGGTTCCAGGGGTCCCAGAGTGTCCCAGGGGTCCCAGGGGGTCTCAGCGAGGATCCAGTGGGATCCAGATGAATTCCCTGGAATTCCCCTTTTCCCCGTCTCACTTTCCCACCTCCCAGGCTGCGTCCCCGGGATCCGCCCGCCTCTCCCAGCCCCAGACCCCTCTTCCTGTGACCCAGGGACCCCCTGAACCCCCATTCCTGCCTTTCCCAGCTCCCAGACCCCACTGCCCTCAACACCGGGGATCCCTGGACCCCCTTTGGTGGGCACAGGGACCCCCTGGATCCCCCATCCCGCCTCTCCCAGTCCTTCCTTGAACTTCCATTTGCGGGCGAACTCCCCTTCCAGGGCACAGAGACCCCCTTGAACGCTCATTTTGGGGCATCGGGACTCCCCGTACCCCCTTCCCCAGCCCCGATAACCCCTGCACCCCCTTATCTGAAGCCTGGAACCCCCTGAATCCAATATCCCGGGCACGGAAACCACCCTGAACTCCTATTTCTGGGACCTGGGAGCCACTGCATCCCCTTATCTGGAACCAGGACCCCCTAAGGTTCTAGGCACCAGGATGCCTTTAATACCGGAACCCGGGAAGGGAACCCCCTGAACCCCATTTCCTGGGCACCGGGACCCCAGTGCATCCCCTTATGCAGCACTGGGACCCCCTGAACCCCCATTCCGCCGCACTAAGACCCCTGTGCACCCCCATATCCAGAACTGGAACCCTCCCAAACCCTCCATTCTCAGACACAGGACCCCACCCTGCACTCCCTTATGCCGCCCCAATGCCCATCCCACACCCCCTTTCCCGGCCCTCCCCCTCTCAGACACCCCAGTCCCCGCTTTTCCTTGACCCCGGCACCCCCTGGACACCCCCTCCTGCCTTCCCCAGCCCCCACCCATCACCTTCCTCAACACCGGGGATCTGCCCGTGCACCCCCTTTCCTGGGCACAGGGACCCCCTGCACCCCCCACTGCCCTCACCCCCCATCATTGACCTGGGACCACCTGAACCTCCGTTGCTGGGCAGGGAAACGCACAAAACCCCCATTTTGGGTCCTGTGACCCCCCTCAATCCCCTTCCCAGGCATCAAAACCTCCCTGTACCCCCTCATCTGACACCGAGAGCACCCTGAGCCCCCATTTCTGGTCACCGACGCCCCTGGAACCCCCACTTTCGGGCAACTGAATCCCCCCAAATCCCAAATTCTGGGCTGGAAACTCCCCCTGAACCCGCATTCCCCAGCACGGGAACCCCCCTGAACCCCCATTCTTGTGCACTGGGACGCCCCTGCCCCCCTTAATCCGGGACTGGGATCCCCACGCACCCCCATCAGTGCTCCGGGACCCCCTGCACCCTCATTCCCGGCCATCCAGCCCTTCCCAGACCCCAGTCCCCCACTTTTGCTCGGCTTTTGCACCCACAGATCTCCCAAATTCCTGCGTCTCCCCAGTTCTCCATTCCCGGCGTTTCCTGGAAGGGGTTCCAGGGGTCCCAGAGGGTCCTCCGGGGTCCCAGGGGGTCTCAGCAAGGATCCAGCGGGATCCAGATGAATTCCCTGGAATTCCCCTGGAATCTCCCCTTGGAGACTTTTCCGTCTCCCAAGCTGCGTCCCCGGGATCCGCCCGCCTCTCCCAGCCCCAGACCCCCCTTCCTGTGACCCAGGGACCCCCTGAACCCCCATTCCTGCCTTTCCCAGTTCCCAGACCCCACTGCCCTCACACCGGGGACCCCTGGACCCCTTTGGTGGGCACAGCGACCCCCTGGATCCCCCTATGCCACCTCTCCCAGTCCTTCCTTGAACCTTGGACCCTTCCCAGCTCTCCTGGTTCTCTTCGCGACCCTTGGACGCCCCCAGACCCCCCAATCTCTGCGTCCCCCCAGTTCTCCACCCCCTGCGCGTCCTGCGGGGGGTCCGGGCAGGTCCCGGGGGGTTCAGGGGAATTCCCAGGGTTTCCTCTGTCCCCTCCCCCTCCCCGCGCTGCCCCGGTCACTTTCGCGTCTCCCAAGCTGCGGCTCCGGGATCCGCCCGGGGACCGGGGACTGCCCTGGCACCGAGAGCCCCTGACCCGCAATTCCCGGGCACAGGGACCACTGAACTTCCATTTGCGGGCGAACCCCCGTTCCTGGGCACAGAGACCCCCTTAAACATTCATTTCGGAGCACTGGGACTCCCTTGTGCCCTTTCCCTCGCTCCGATAAACCCTGCACCCCTTATCTGGAGCCTAGAACCCCCTGAACCCCCATCCTCGGGCATGGAAACCGCCCTGAACCTGAATTTCTGGGCACCGGGACCCACTGCATCCCCTTATCCGGCACTGGACCCCCTGAACCTCAATTTCCTCGGCACTGGAACCACCCTGAACCTCAATTTTTCAGTCACCAGGACCCCTCTAAATCCCGGACCCGGGGGGAAGGAAACCCCCCCTGAACCCCATTTCCTGGGCATCAGGACCCCACTGCCTCACCTTATGCAGCACTGTGACCCCCTGAACCCGCATTCCTCTGCAGCCCCATATCCAGGACGGAAACCCTCCCAAACCCTCCATTCTCAGGCACAGGACCCCACCCTGCACCCCCTTATCCATCACGGGGATCCCCCTGCACGCCCTTATGCAGCCCCAATGCCCCCCCTGCACCCCCTTTCCGGCCCTCCCCCTCTCAGACACCCCAGCCCCCGCTTTTCCTTGACCCCGGCACCCCCTGAACCCCCACTCCTGCCTTCCCCAGCCCCCACCCATCACCTTCCTCAACCCCGGGTCCCGTGCACCCCCTTTCCTGGGCACAGGGACCCCCTGCACCCCCCACTGCCCTCACCCCCCATCCCCTGACCTGGGACCCCCTGAACTTCTGTTCCCGGGCATGGGACACCCTGCACCGCCTTATCCGGGACTGGGACCCCTCCTGGATCCCCTTCACGTGTTCTGGGACCCCCCGCACCCCTCCCAGGGGCTCCCGCCCTTCCCAGATCCCACACCCGCCCTTTTCCTTCACCTTTGCACCCCCAGATCTCCCAAATTTCCGGATCCCCCCAGTTCTCCACTCCCGGCGCTTCCTTAAGGGGGTCCCAGGGGTTCCCAGGTGGTTCTCAGAGGGCTCCAGGGCGGTCGCAGCGGGATCCAGAGGGATTCTCTGCAATTCCCCCGTCCCCTCCCCCCGCCCCGCCCTCCTCGGTCCCTTTCGCTTCCGCGTCCCAACCTGCGAGACCGGGATCTGCCCGGCGACCGGTGACGTCACGGACAGGTCGGGCTACCATTGGCGGGCAGGAAATAGCGGCGCCTATGGCGGGGCCGGAGGCGGCTTTAGGGGCGGGGTCAGGTCTGTGGGCGGGGTCAGGTCTGTGGGCGGGGCCTCAGCGGAGCAGCGCCATGGCTGCAGCGCTGGGTCTGGGGCTGCTCTTGGGGCTCCTGGGGGACCCGGGGGGCGCGACCAAAGGTGAGTGGGAACCCCGAAACCGGGAACCCTCTGAACTTCCATTACCGAGCCCTGGGACCCTCCTGAACTTCCATTACCGGGCATGGGAACCCCCCGTAGCCTGTGGGGGGTTGTGACCCCCACTTGATCCCCTCCCCCAGTACCGGGACCCCCCCTGAACCGCCATTCCCGGGCATCAGAATCCACTGAGCCCCCATTCCTGAGCACGGGGACCCCTTGAGCGCCCATTTCTGGGCATAGGGACCCCCTGATCCCCCTTCCCCAGCACCGGGGGCCCCTGAATCGCCATTTCCCGACACCGAGACCCACTCGAACCCCGAATTCTGGGAAGAGAATCCTCTGAACCCCCATTCCTGGGCAGGGAAAGCTCCTGAGCCCCCATTCCTGGGCACGGGGACCTCCATGAACGTCCATTTCCTGGCGGTGCGGCTCCCCTGCACCCCCATATCTGGCCCCGGGACCCACCGGATCTCCCATTCCTGGGGTTCAGGATCCCTTTAAAACCCGAATCTCGGCACTGGAACCCCCCTGAACCCCCATTTTTGGGCACGGGGCCACCCCTGAATCTCCATTTCCGGGCACCGGGACCCCGCCCTTCACCCCCTTGTTCGAGACTGGGACATCCCGCACCCCCGTCAGTGCTCTGGGACGCCCCTGTCCCCCTTTTCGGGCATCCCTCTTTTCGCAGACCCCAGACCCGCCCTTTTCCTAGAACCTTGGATCCCCCAGATCTCCCAAGCTTTCTCTGTCCCCCCAGTTTTCCATCCCGCCGCTTCCCGAAACGGGATCCCAGAGCGTCCTGGGGGTCCCGGGGGGGTCACACTCGGGTCCAGAGGGATCCAGATGAACTCCCTGGAATTCCCCTTTCCCTCTGTCCCTTCCCCCGCGTTCCCTCGGTCTCTTTCTCTTTTCCGTCTCCCGAGCTGCGTCCCCGGGATCCGCCCGCCTCTCCCAGCCCCAGACCCCCCTTTCCGTGACCAGGGACCCCCTGAACCCCCATTCCTGCCTTTCCCAGCTCCCAGACTCCACTGCCCTCAACACCGGGGACCCCTGGACCCCCTTTGGTGGGCACAGGGACCCCCTGGATCCCCCATCCCGCCCCTCCCAGTCCCTTCCTTGAACCTTGGACCCTTCCCGGCTCTCCCGGGTCCCTTCCCGACCCTTGGACGCCCCCAGACCCCCCAATCTCTGCGTCCCCCCAGTTCTCCACCCCCTGCGCATCCTGCGGGGGTCCGGGCAGGTCCCGGGGGATTCAGGGGAATTCCCAGGGTTTCCTCTGTCCCCTCCCCCTCCCCGCGCTGCCCCGGTCACTTTCGCGTCTCCCAAGCTGCGGCTCCGGGATCCGCCCGGGGACCGGGGACTGCCCTGGCACCGAGAGCCCCTGACCCGCAATTCCCGGGCACGGGGACCACTGAACTTCCATTTGCGGGCGAACCCCCGTTCCAGGGCACAGAGACCCCCGTGAACGTTCATTTCGGGGTATCGGGACCCCCTGCACCCCCTTCCCCAGCTTCGATAACCCCTGCAGCCCCTTATCTGGAGCCTAAAACCTCCTGAACCCCCATTCCGGGCACCGAAACCGCTCTTAACCCCGATTTCTGGCACGGAGACCTCACAGAACCGCCATTTCTGGGCACTGGAACTCTCCTGAACCTCAATTTTCAGGCACCAGGACTCCTTGAACCCGGGAAACCTGGAAGGGAACCCCCCTGAACCCCATTTCCTGGGCATCCGGTTATCTGGCACCGGGCCCCCTGAACCCCCATTCCACTGCACCAGGACCCCCTCGAGCCCCCCATTCCTGTGAACGGGGACCTCCTGCACCCCTTCTACAGCACCAGATCCCAGCCAGGACCATATCTGGCACTGGGACCCCCAAACCCCGATTGGCAGGAAGGGACTTCCCCTGAACCCCATTTCCCCGGCACCGGCACTCCCAGAACCGCAATTTTCGGGCACCGGGACCCCCTAAACCTCCAGTCCCGGACAGAGAAACTCCATATAGCCACTTTTTGGGTCCTGTGACCGCCCTCAGTGTCCTTCCCCAGCATCGAGACCCCCCCTGTACCCCTCATGTTGCTCCGAGATCCCCCTGTACCCCCATTCCCGAGCACGTGGACGCCCTTGAGCGCCCATTTCCAGCCACCACGACCTCCCTGAGCCCTCCTCAGCAGCACTGGGACCCCCCTGAACCCCCATTTCTGGTCGTCGGTGCCCCTGGAAACGCCAGTTTCAAGCATCTAAACACCCTTTAACCCCGAATTCCGGGAAGGAAATTCCCCCTGAACCTGCATTCCGCAGCATGGAAATCCCATGAACCCCCATTTTTCGGCACTAGAACCCCTCTAAACCCTCATGTTTTAGCATTAGGAACCCCCTGCCCCCCCTAATCCGGGACTGGGCTCCCCCCGCAACCGCATCAGTGCTCCGGGACCCCCTGCACCCCCATTCCCGGCCATCCCAGACCCCAGTCCCCCCCTTTTCCTCGGCTTTTGCACCCCCAGATCTCCCAAATTTCTGTGTCCCCCCAGTTCTCCATTCCCGGCGCTTCCTGGAAGGGGTTCCAGGGGTCCCAGAGGGTCCTCCGGGGTCCCAGGGGGTCTCAGCGAGGATCCAGCGGGATCCAGATGAATTCCCTGGAATTCCCCTTTTCCCCGTCTCATTTTTCCGTCTCCCAAGCTGCGTCCCCGGGATCCGCCCGCCTCTCCCAGCCCCAGACCCCCCTTCCCGTGACCCAGGGACCCCCTGGAGCCCCATTCCTGCCTTTCCCAGCTCCCAGACCCCACTGCCCTCAACACCGGGGACCCCTGGACCTCCTTTGGTGGGCACAGGGACCCCCTGGATCCCCCATCCCGCCTCTCCCAGTCCCTTCCTTGAACTTCCATTTCGGGGCGAACCCCCCTTCCAGGGCACAGAGACCCCCTTGTACGCTCATTTCGGGGCACCAGGGCCCCTCTGTACCCCTTCCCCAGCCCCGATATCCCCTGCACCCCCTTATCTGGAGCCTGGAACCCCCTGAATCCTGAATCCCGTGCACGGAAACCGCCCTGAACCTCCACTTATGGGCACCGGGACCACCCCAAACCCCCATTTCTAGGCACCGGGATCCCCCTAAACCTCAATTTTCAGGCACCAGGACCCCTTGAACCCCGGATCCCAGGAAGGGAACCCCCCTGAACCCCATTTTCTTGACATCGGGACTCCAGTGCATCCCGTTATCCGGCACTGGGACCCCCTGAACCCCCATTCCACTGTACCAGGACCCTTCCAAGTTGACTGTTCCTTTGAATGGGCACCGGGGACCCCCTGCACCCCTTCCCCAGAACGGGATCCCAGCCAGGCCATTATCTGGCACCCGGACCCCCATGAATCCCGCTTTCTGGGAAGGGACTCCCCGTTCACCCCCATTTCCTGGGCACCGGGAACCCACTGCATTCCCTAATACAGCACCGGGAGCCCCTGAACCACCGTTTTCCCGACACCGAGAGCCACGTGAACCCCGAATTCTGGGAAGAGAATCTGCTGAACCCCCATTCCTGGGCAGGGAAACCCCCCTGAACCCCCATTCCTGGGCACGGGGATCCCGTGAACGTTCATTTCCTGGCAGTGGGACCCCCCTGCACCCCCTTATCTGGCTTTGGGACCCACCTGATCTCCCATTCCTGGGGTTCAGGATCCCTTTGATCCCCGAATCGAGGCAATCGAACCCCCCTGAACGCCCATTTCCGGGCACCGAGACCTCCCTGCCCCCCCTAATCCAGGACTGGGATACCCCGGACCCCCGTCAGTGCTCCGGGACCGCCTGCACCCCCATTCCCGTCCATCCCGCCCTTCCAGACCCCAGTCCCCCCCTTTTCCTCGGCTTTTGCACTCCCAGATCTCCCAAATCTCTGCGTCCCCCCAGTTCTCCCTTACCGGCGCTTCCTGGAAGGGGTTCCAGGGGTCCCAGAGGGTCCTCCGGGGTCCCAGGGGGTCTCAGTGAGGATCCAGCGGGATCCAGATGAATTCCCTGGAATTCCCCTGGAATCTCCCCTTGGGAGACTTTTCCGTCTCCCAAGCTGCGTCCCCGGGATCCGCCCGCCTCTCCCAGCCCCAGACCCCCCTTCCTGTGACCCAGGGACCCCCTGGAGCCCCATTCCTGCCTTTCCAGCTCCCAGACCCCACTGCCCTCAACACCGGGAATCCTTGGACCCCCCTTTGGTGGGCACAGGGACCCCCTGGATCCCCCATCCCGTCTCTCCCAGTCCCTTTCTTAAACTTCCATTTGTGGGCGAACCCCCCTTCCAGGGCACAGAGACCCCCTTGAACGCTCATTTTGGGGTACCGGGACCCCCCTGTGCCCCCTTCCCCAGCCGCGATAACCCCTGCACCCCCTTATCTGGAGCCTGGAACCCTCTGAACCTGATTCCCAGGCACGGAAACCCCCCGAACCTCAATTTCTGGGCGCCAGGACCCACTGCATCCCCTTATCCAGCTCCAGGATCCTCTGAATCTCAATTTCCTGGGCACTGGAACCCCCCCGGAACCCGGGAAGGGAACCCCCCCTGAACCCCATTTCCTGGGCACCGGGACCACACTGCATCCCCTTATGCAGCACTGAGACCCCCTGAAACCCCATTCCCCTGCACCAGGACCCGCGTGCACCCCCATATCCATGAGCAGAAACCTCCCAAACCCTCCATTCTCAGGCACAGGACCCCACCCTGCACCCCCTTATCCATCAGGGGATCTCCCTGCACCCCCTTATCCAGCCCCAATCCCCCCCCGCACCCCCTTTCCCGGCCCTCCCCCTCTCAGACACCCCAGTCCCCGCTTTTCCTTGACCCCGGCACCCCCCGCACCCCCACTCCTGCCTTCCCCAGCCCCCACCCATCACCTTCCTCAACCCCGGGTCCCGTGCACCCCCTTTCCTGGGCACAGGGACCCCCTGCACCCCCCACTGCCCTCACCCCCCATCCTTGAACTGGAACCCCTGAACCTCCGTTCCAGGGCATGGGGACCCCCTGAACCCCCTAATCCGGGACTGGGACCCCCTCCTGGACCCCCCTCACACCCCCCTGGGACCCCCCGCACCCCTCCCCGGCCCTCCCGCCCTTCCCAGACCCGCCCTTTTCCTTCCCCTTTGCACCCCCAGATCTCCCAAATTTCCGGGTCCCCCCAGTTCTCCGCTCCCGGCGCTTCCTTAAGGGGGTCCCAGGGGTTCCCAGGTGTTCTCAGAGGGCTCCAGGGCGGTCGCAGCGGGATCCAGAGGGATTCTCTGCAATTCCCCCGTCCCCTCCCCCCGCCCCGCCCTCCTCGGTCCCTTTCGCTTCCGCGTCCCAACCTGCGAGACCGGGATCTGCCCGGCGACCGGTGACGTCACTGACAGATCGGGCTGCCATTGGCGGGCAGGAAATAGCGAGGCCAATGGCGGGGCCGGAGGCTGCTCTGGGGGTGGGGTCAGGTCTGGGGCGGTGTCAGGTCTGCGGGGGCGGGGCCATAGCAGAGCAGCGCCATGGCTGCAGCGCTGGGTCTGGGGCTGCTCTTGGGGCTCCTGGGGGACCCGGGGGGCGCGACCAAAGGTGAGTGGGAACCCCGAAACCGGGACCCCCTGAACTTCCATTATCGGGCACCGGGACTCTCATTAACTTCCATTACCGGGCACAGGAATCCCCCATAGCCCGATTTTGGGTTCTGTGACTCCCCCCTGATCCCCTTCCCCAGCACCCGGACGCCCTGAATCGCCATTTCCAGGCATCGGGGACCCACATGGACCCCGAATTCCGGGAAGAGAATGCCCTGAGCCCCCATTTTTGGGCAGGGAAAACCCCCATTCCTGGGCACGGGGACCTCCATGAACGTCCATTTCCTGGCAGTGCGGCTCCCCTGCACCCCCTTATCTGGCCCTGAGACCCACCGCATCTCCTATTTCTGGGGTTCAGGATCCTTTTGAATCCCGAATCTCGGCACGGGAACGCCCCTGAACCCCCATTTTTGGGCACGGGGCCACCCTTGAATCTCCACTTCCGGGCACGGGGACCCCCCCTGCACCCCCTTGTTCGGGACTGGGACGTCCCGCACCCCCGTCAGTGCTCTGGGACGCCCCTGTCCCCCTTTTCGGGCATCCTGGTTTTCCCAGACCCGCCCTTTTCCTAGAGCTTTGGAACCCCAGATCTCCCAACTTTCTCTGTCCCCCCAGTTTTCCACTCCTGCCGCTTCCTGAAACGGGGTCCCAGAGCGTCCTGGGGGTCCCTGGGGGGGTCACACTCGGGTCCAGAGGGATCCAGATGAACGCCCTGGAATTCCCCCTTTCCCTCTGTCCCCTTCCCCTGCGTTCCCTCGGTCTCTTTCTCTTTTCCGTCTCCCAAGCTGCGTCCCCGGGATCCGCCCGCCTCTCCCAGCCCCAGACCCCCCTTTCCGTGACCCAGGGACTCCCTGGAGCCCCATTCCTGCCTTTCCCAGCTCCCAGACCCCCCTGCCCTCCACACTGGGGACCCCTGGACCTGCCCTGTACCCCTTTCCCCAGCCCCAATAAACCCTGCACCCCCTTATCTGAAGCATGTAACACCCTGAACCCACATTCCGGCCCAATTTCTGGGGACCGGGACCCCTCTGAACCTCAATTTTCAGGCAGCAGGACCCCCTGAACCTGTGAACCCGGGAAGGGAACCCCCTGAAACCCATTTCCTGGGCACCGGGACAGCAGTGCATCCTGTTACCTGGCACCAGCACCCCCTACACCCCCATGCCGCTGCACCAGGACCCCTCGAGACCCCCATTTCTGTGACCAGAGACCCCCTGCACCCGTTCCACAGCACCACAGCTCAGCCAGGACCATATCTGGCACTGGGACCCCCCAAACCCCGATTTGCAGGAAGGGATTCCCTCTGAACCCCATTTCCTGGTCATCGGCACTCCCAGAACCGCATTTTTTGGGCACCGCGACCACCTAAACCTCCATTCCCGGACAGCGAAACTCCATATAGCTGCTTTTTGGGTCCTGTGACCCCCTCAGTCTCCTTCCCCAGCATCGAGACCCCCCCTGTACCCCTCATCTAGCTCCGAGAGCCCCCTGTACCCCCATTCCCGAGCACGTGGACCCCCCTGAGCTCCCATTTCCGGCCACCCCGAGCCCCCTGTCCCCTCCTCAGCAGCACTGGGACCCCCCTGAACCCTCATTTCTGGTCACCGACGCCCCTGGAAACGCCAGTTTCAAGCACCTAAACACCCTTTAACCCCGAATTCCGGGAAGGAAACTCCCCCTGAATCTGCATTCCGCAGCATGGAAATCCCATGAACCTCAATTTTTGGGCACTAGAACCCCTCTAAACTCTCATGTTTGAGCACTGGGAACCCCCTGCCCCCCCTAATCCGGAACTGGTCTCCACCCGCAACCCCATCAGTGCTCCGGGACCCCCTGCACCCCCATTCCCGTCCATCCCGCCCTTCCCAGACCCCAGTCACCCCTTTTCCTCGGCTTTTGCACCCCCAGATCTCCCAAATTTCTGCATCCCCCCAGTTCTCCATTCCCGGCGCTTCCTGGAAGGGGTTCCAGGGGTTCCAGAGGGTCCTCCGGGGTCCCAGGGGGTCTCAGCGAGGATCCAGTGGGATCCAGGTGAATTCCCTGGAATTCGCCCTTTACCCCTCCCCCTTCTCCCCTCCCCCCGCGCTCCTCGGGCACTTTCGCTTTCGCGTCTCTCCAGCCGCGCCACAGCCGCGATCGGGGACGGCTGCGATGGCTCCAGCGCTGGGGCTGGGGGTGCTCTGGGCGCTCCTGGGGCTTCTGGGGAACCCGGGGGGCGCGACCAAAGGTGAGTGGGACCCCCCGAAACCGGGACCCCCCTGAACCGCAATTCCCGGGCACCGGGAACCGTCTAAACCTCCATTGTCGGACAGGGGAACGCCTCTGAACGCCCATTTTGGGTCCTGTGACCCCCCTCAATCCCCTTCCCCAGCACCGGGACCCCCCTGTACCCCCTCATCTGGCACCAAGACCCCCTGAACCCCCATTTGTAGTCAGCAGGATCCCCCTGAACCGCAATTCCCGGGCACAGGGAACCTCCTAATCCTCCATTCCTGGGTACCAGGACCCCCCTGAACCCCCATTTTCGGTCCTGTGACCCCCCTAAATACCCTTCTCCTGAACCGGGACCCCCCTGTACGCCCTGATCTGGCACCGAGACCCCCCTGAACCCCCATTCCTGAGCACGCGGACCCCCTTGAGCGTCCATTTCCGGCCACCTCGACCCCCCTGTACCCCCTTCGGCAGCACCGGGACCCCCCTGTACCCCCTCATCTGGCACCAGGACCCCGCTGAACCCGCATTTTCGGTCACCGGCGCCCCTGAAACCCCCATTTTCGGGTACCGGGACCTCCTCGAACCCCGAATTCCGGGAAGGAAACTCCCCCTGAACCCGCATTCCCCGGCAGAGGAACCCCGTGAACCCCAGTTTTTGGGCACTGAGACCCCCCTGGGCCCCGCTAATTCCCCCAGGCGCTTTCTGGAAGGGGTTCCAGGGGTCCCAGAGGGTCCCTTGGGGTCCCAGGGGGTCTCAGCGAGGATCCAGTGGGATCCAGATGAATTCCCTGGAATTCCCCTTTTCCCCGTCTCGCTTTTCCGTCTCCCAAGCTGCGTCCCCGGGATCCGCCCGCCTCTCCCAGCCCCAGACCCCCCTTTCCGTGACCCAGGGACCCCCTGGAGCCGCATCCCTGCCTTTCCCAGCTCCCAGACCCCACTGCCCTCAACACCGGGGACCCCTGGACCCCCTTTGGTGGGCACAGGGACCCCCTGGATCCCCCATCCCGCCTCTCCCAGTCCCTTCCTTGAACCTTGGACCCTTCCCGGCTCTCCCGGTTTCCTTCCCGACCCTTGGACGCCCCCAGACCCCCCAATCTCTGCGTCCCCCCAGTTCTCCACCCCTGCGCATCCTGCGGGGGTCCGGGCAGGTCCCGGGGGGTTCAGGGGAATTCCCAGGGTTTCCTCTGTCCCCTCCCCCTCCCCGCGCTGCCCCGGTCACTTTCGCGTCTCCCAAGCTGCGGCTCCGGGATCCGCCCGGGGACCGGGGACTGCCCTGGCACCGAGAGCCCCTGACCCGCAATTCCCGGGCACGGGGACCACTGAACTTCCATTTGCGGGCGAACCCCCGTTCCAGGGCACAGAGACCCCCGTGAACGTTCACTTCGGGGCACCAGGACCCCCTTGTGCCCCTTCTCCAGCCCCGATAACCCCTGCACCGCCTTATCTGGAGCCTGGAACCCCCTATACCCCCATTGCCAGGCACGGAAACCGCCCTGAACCCAAATTTCTGGGCAACGGGTCGCCCCCGAACCCCCATTTCTGGGCACTGGAACTCTCCTGAATCTCGATTTTCTGGGCACCCGGGAAGGGAACCCTCCTGAACCCCATTTCCTGGGCATCCAGTTATCTGGCACCGGGCCCCCTGAACCCCATTTCACTGCACCAGGACCCCCCGAACCCCAATTCGCAGGAAGGGACTTCCCCTGAACCCCATTTCCCCGGCAACGGCACCCCTGGAACCGCAATTTTCGGGCACCGGGAACCCCTAAACCTCCATTCCGGGACAGGGACCTCCCACATAGCCCCTTTTTGGGTCCTGTGACCCCCCTCAGTCTCCTTCCCCAGCATCGAGACCCCCCCTGTACCCCCATTCCTGAGCACGCAGAGCCCCTTGAGCGCCCATTTCTGGCCACCCCGACCCCCCTGTACCCCCTTCGGCAGCACCGGGACCCCCCTGAACCCGCATTGCTGGTCACCGGCGCCCCTGGAAATGCCATTTCGAGTACCTAAACCACATTGAACCCCAAATTCCAGGAAGGAAATTCCCCCTGAATCTGCATTCCGCAGCATGGAAATCCCCTGAACCCAAATTTTTGGGCACTAGAACCCTTCTGAACCCCCATTTTTTAGCACTGGGACGCCCTGCCCCCACTAATCCGAGACTGGGACCCCCCAGGACTGCCGTCAGTGCTCCGGGACCCCCTGCACTCCCATTCGCGGCCGTCCCGCCCTTCCCAGACCCCAGTCCTCCCCTTTTCCTCGGCTTTTGGATCCCCAGATCTCCCAAATTTCTGCGTCCCCCCAGTTCTCCATTACCGGCGCTTCCTGGAAGGGGTTCCAGGGGTCCCGGAGGGTCCTCCGGGGTCCCAGGGGGTCTCAGCGAGGATCCAGCGGGATCCAGATGAATTCCCTGGAATTCCCCTGGAATCTCCCCTTGGGAGACTTTTCCCTCTCCCAAGCTGCATCCCCGGGATCCGCCCGCCTCTCCCAGCCCCAGACCCCCCTTCCTGTGACCCGGTGACCCCCTGAACCCCCATTCCTGCCTTTCCCAGCTCCCAGACCCCACTGCCCTCAACACCGGGGATCCTTGGACCCCCTTTGGTGGGCACAGGGACCCCCTGGATCCCCCATCCTGCCTGGGGGGGCTCCCTGAATCCCCATTTCACTACACCATGACCCCCTCGAGCTCCCCATTCCTGTGAATGGGGACCCCCATCACCCCTTCCACAGCACTGGATCCCAGCTAGGCCATTATCTGGCACTGGGAACCCCGTAAACCCCGATTCGCAGGAAGGGACTCCCCCTGATCCCCATTTCCCCGGCATCGGCACTCCCAGAACCGCAATTTTCGGGCACCGGGACCCCCTAAACCTCCATTCCCGGACAGGGACACCCCACATAGCCCCTTTTTGGGTCCTGTGACACCCCTCAGTCTCCTTCCCCAGCATCGAGACCCCCCTGTACCCCTCATCTGGAACCGGGTTCTCCCTGACCCCCCATTCCTGAGCACGCAGAGCCCCTTGAGTGCCCATTTCCAGCCACCCCGACCCCCCTGCGCCCCCTTCGGCAGCACCGGGACCCCCCTGAACCCGCATTTCTGCTCACCAGCGCCCCTGGAAATGCCATTTCGAGCACCTAAAGCCCCTCGAACCCCGAATTCCGGGAAGGAAACTCCCCCTGAATCTGCATTCCACAGCATGGAAATCCCCTGAATCCAAATTTTTGAGCACTAGAACCCCTCTGAACCCCCGTTTTTTAGCACTGGGACCCCTTGCCTTCCCTAATCCGGGACTGGGACCCCCCAGGACTGCCGTCAGTGCTCCGGGACCCCCTGCACCTCCATTCCCGGCCATCCCACCCTTCCCAGACCCCAGTCCCCCCCTTTTCCTCGGCTTTTGGATCCCCAGATCTCCCAAATTTCTGCATCCCCCCAGTTCTCCATTACCGGCGCTTCCTGGAAGGGGTTCCAGGGGTCCCAGAGGGTCCTCCGGGGTCCCAGGGGGTCTCAGCGAGGATCCAGCGGGATCCAGATGAATTCCCTGGAATTCCCCTTTTCCCCGTCTCACTTTCGAGTCTCCCGAGCTGCGTCCCCGGGATCCGCCCGCCTCTCCCAGCCCCAGACCCACCTTCCTGTGACCCAGGGACCCCCTGGAGCCCCATTCCTGCCTTTCCCAGCTCCCAGACCCCACTGCCCTCAACATCGGGGATCCTTGGACCCCCTTTGGTGGGCACAGGGACACCCTGGATCCCCCATCCCGCCTCTCCAGTCCCTTCCTTGAACTTCCATTTGCGGGCGAACCCCCCTTCAGGGCACAGAGACCCCCTTGAACACTCATTTCGGGACATGGGGACTCCTCTGTACCCCCTTCCCCAGCCCCGACATCCCCTGCACCCCCTTATCTGGAGCCTGGAACCCCCTGAATCGTGAATCCCGTGCACGGAAACCGCCCTGAACCTCCACTTACGGGCACCGGGACCACCCCAAACCCCCATTTCTAGGCACCCCCTAAACCTCAATTTTCAGGCACCGGGACCCCTTGAACCCCGGATCCCAGGAAGGGAACCCCCCTGAACCCCATTTTCTTGACATCGGGACTCCAGTGCATCCCGTTATCCGGCCCTGGGACCCCCTGAACCCTCATTCCACTGTACAGGACCCTTCCAAGTCGACTGTTCCTTTGAATGGGCACTGGGGACCCCCTGCACCCCTTCCCCAGAACGGGATCCCAGCCAGGCCATTATCTGGCACCCGGACCCCCATGAATCCCGCTTTCTGGGAAGGGACTCCCCGTTCACCCCCATTTCCTGGGCACCGGGAACCCACTGCATTCCCTAATACAGCACCGGGAAGCCCCTGAACCACCGTTTTTCCCGACACCGAGTGCCACGTGAACCCCGAATTCTGGGAAGAGAATCTGCTGAACCCCATTCCTGGGCAGGAAACCCCCCTGAACCCCCATTCCTGGGAACAAGGATCCCCGTGAACGTTCATTTCCTGGCAGTGGGACCCCCTGCACACCCTTATCTGCCTTTGGACCCACCTGATCTCCCATTCCTGGGGTTCAGGATCCCTTTGAAGCCCGAATAGAGGCACTTGAACCCCCCTGAACCCCCATTCCCAGCACAGAAACCCCCTGAACCTCAATTTCTGGGCACCAGGACCCACTGCATCCCCTTATCTGGTACTGGGACCCCTTGAATCTAAATTTCCTGGGCACTGGAACCCCCCTGAACCTCAATTTTTCAGTCATCAGGACCCCCTCTGAATCCTGGAACCCCGTAGGGAAGCCCCCTGAACCCCATTTCCTGGGCACTGGGACCCCAGTGCATCCCTTATGCAGCACTTGGACCCCCTGAACCGCCATTCTGCTGCACCTGGCCCTCTGTGCACCCCCATATCCAGGACTGGAACCCTCCCAAAGCCTCCATTCTCAGGCACAGGACCCCACCCTGCACCCCCTTATCCATCACGGGGATCTCCGTGCACCCTCCTATCCAGCCCCAATGCTCCCCCCCCGCACCCCCTTTCCGGGCCCTCCCCCTCTCAGACACCCCAGCCCCCGCTTTTCCTTCACCCCGGCACCCCCTGAACCCCCACTCCTGCCTTCCCCAGCCCCCACCCATCACCTTCCTCAACCCCGGGGATCTGCCCGTGCACCCCCTTTCCTGGGCACAGGGACCCCCTGCACCCCCCACTGCCCTCACCCCCCATCCCCTGACCTGGGACCCCCTGAACCTCCGTTCCTGGGCATGGGGACGCCCCGGCACCCCCTAATCCGGGACTGGGACCCCCTCCTGGATCCCCCTTCAAACCCCTCTGGGACCCCCCGCACCCCTCCCTGCCCTCCCGCCCTTCCCAGATCCCAGACCCGCCCTTTTCCTTCACCTTTGCACCCCCAGATCTCCCAAATTTCCGGGTCCCCCCAGTTCTCCACTCCCGGCGCTTCCTTAAGGGGGTCCCAGGGGTTCCCAGGTGGTTCTCAGAGGGCTCCAGGGCGGTCGCAGCGGGATCCAGAGGGATCCAGAGGGATTCTCTGCAATTCCCCCGTCCCCTCCCCGCCCCGCCCTCCTCGGTCGCTTTCGCTTCCGCGTCCCAACCTGCGAGACCGGGATCTGCCCGGCGACCGGTGACGTCACTGACAGCTCGGGCTGCCATTGGCGGGCAGTAAAAAGCGGCACCAATGGCGGGGCCGGAGGCTGCTCTGGGGGCGGGGCCAGGTCTGTAGGCGGGGCCTCAGCGGAGCAGCGCCATGGCTGCAGCGCTGGGTCTGGGGCTGCTCTTGGGGCTCTGGGGGACCCGGGGGCCGCGACCAAAGGTGAGTGGGAACCCCGAAACCGGGAAACCCCTGAACTTCCATTTCCGGGCACCGGGACCCTCCTTAACTTCTGTTACCGGGGTTACCGGGCCCGGAACCCCCTCCAAAGCCCCATTTTGGGTCCTGTGACCTCTCTCAATCCCCTTCCCCAGCACCGGGACCCCCATGTACCCCCTCATGTGGCACCGGGACCTCCCTGACCTTTATTCCTGAGCACGTGGACCCCCTTGAGCGCCCATTTCCAGGCACCCCGACCCCCCTGTACCCCTTTCGGCAGCACCGGGACCCCCCCTGAACCCCCATTTCTGGTCACCGGCGCCCATGGAAACGCCTGTTTCGAGCACCTAAACACTCTCGAACCCCGAATTCCAGAAGGAAACTCCCCCTGAACCTTCATTCTGTGACATGGAAATCCCCTGAACCCCAATTTTTGGGGCACAAGAACTCCTCGAACCCCCGTATTTTAGCATTGGGACCCCCTTGCCCCCCTTAATCCGGGACAGGGAACCCCCCCGCACCCCCATCAGTGCTCCGGGACCCCCCTGCACCCCCATTCCCGTCCATCCCGCCCTTCCCAGACCCCAGTCCCCCCCTTTTCCTCGGCTTTGGATCCCCAGATCTCCAAATTTCTGCGTCCCCCAGTTCTCCATTCCCGGCGCTTCCTGGAAGGGGTTCCAGGGGTCCCAGAGGGTCCTCCGGGGTCCCAGGGGGTCTCAGCGAGGATCCAGTGGGATCCAGGTGAATTCCCTGGAATTCCCCTGGAATCTCCCCTTGGGAGACTTTTCTGTCTCCCAAACTGCGTCCCCGGGATCCGCCCGCCTCTCCCAGCCCCAGACCCCCCTTCCTGTGACCCAGGGACCCCCTGAACCCCCATTCCTGCCTTTCCCAGCTCCCAGACCCCACTGCCCTCAACATCGGGGATCCTTGGACCCCCTTTGGTGGGCACAGGGACCCCCTGGATCCCCCATCCCGCCTCTCCCAGTCCCTTCATTGAACTTCCATTTGCGGGCGAACTCCCCTTCCAGGGCACAGAGACCCCCTTGAACGCTCATTTCGGGGTACTGGGACGCCCTGTATCCCCTTCCCCAGCCCCGATAACCCCTGCACCCCCTTATCTGGAGTCTGGAACCTCCTGAAACCCTATCCCCCGGGCACCAAAACCGCTCTGAACCCCGATTTCTGGCATGGAGACCCCACAGAACCGCCATTTCTCGGCACTGGAACTCTCCTGAACCTCAATTTTCAGGCACCAGGACCCCTTGAACCCCGGAAACCTGGAAGGGAACCCCCCTGAACCCCATTTCCTGGGCATCCCGTTATCTGGCACCGGGCCCCCTGAACCCCCATTTCACTGCACCAGAACTCCCTCGAGCCCCCCATTCCTGTGAATGGGGACACCCTGCATCCCTTCCACAGCCCCAGATCCCAGCCAGGCCATTATCTGGCACTGGGAACCCCCAAACCCCGATTTGCAGGAAGGGACTTCCCCTGAACCCCATTTCCCCGGCACCGGCACTCCCAGAACCTCAGTTTTTGGGCACCAGGACCCCCTAAACCTCCATTCCCAGACAGAGAAACCCCATACAGCCCATTTTTCGTTCCTGTGACCACCCTCAATCCAATTCACCAGCAGCAAGACCCCCCTGTACCCCCTTCCCCAGGCCCAATAACCCCTGCACCCCCTTATCTGGAGCCTGGAACCCCCTGAAACCCCACCCCCTTGCATGGAAACTGCCCTGAATCCCATTTTTAGGCAGTTGAACCCCCCTGAACCTCAATTTTCAGGAAATAGAAGACCTTGAATCCTGGAACCTGGGAAGGGAACTGCCCTGAAACCCATTTTCTGGGTTTCGGGACCCCACTGCATCCCCTTATCCAGCACTGGGACCCCCTGAACCCCCATTCCCCTGCACCAGGACCCGCGTGCACCCCCATATCCAGGACTGGGACCTTCCCAAACCCTCCATTCTCACACACTGGACCCCTCCTGCACCCCTTTATCCATCTGCACCCCCTTATGCAGCCCCAATGCCACCTCGCACCCCTTTTCCTGGCCCTCCCCCTCTCAGACTCCCCAGCCCCCGCTTTTCCTTGACCCTGGCACCCCCTGAACCCCCACTCCTGCCTTCCCCAGCCCCCACCCATCACCTTCCTCAACACTGGGGATCTGCCCGTGCACCCCCTTTCCTGGGCACAGGGACCCCCTGCACCCCCCACTGCCCTCACCCCCCTTCCCCTGACCTGGGACCCCCTGAACCTCCGTTCCAGGGCATGGGGACACCCTGCACCGCCTAATCCGGAACTGGGACCCCCTTCCTGGACCCCCCCTCACACCCCTCTGGGACCCCCCGCACCCCTCCCCGGCCCTCCCGCCCTTCCCAGATCCCAGACCCGCCCTTTTCCTTCACCTTTGCACCCCCAGATCTCCCAAATTTCCGGGTCCCCCCAGTTCTCCACTCCCGGCGCTTCCTTAAGGGGGTCCCAGGGGTTCCCAGGTGGTTCTCAGAGGGCTCCAGGGCGGTCGCAGCGGGATCCAGAGGGATCCAGAGGGATTCTCTGCAATTCCCCCGTCCCCTCCCCCCGCCCCGCCCTCCTCGGTCCCTTTCGCTTCCGCGTCCCAACCTGCGAGACCGAGATCTGCCCGGCGACCGGTGACGTCACTGACAGATCGGGCTGCCATTGGCGGGTAGGAAATAGCGGCGCCAATGGCGGGGCCGGAGGCGGTTCTGAGGGCGGGGCTATGACTGGGGCGGGGTCAGGTCTGTGGGCGGGGCCTCAGCGGAGCAGCGCCATGGCTGCAGCGCTGGGTCTGGGGCTGCTCTTGGGGCTCCTGGGGGACCCGGGGGGCGCGACCAAAGGTGAGTGGGAACCCCGAAACCGGGAACCCTCTGAACTTCCATTTCCGGGTACAGGAACCCCCCATAGCCCCATTTTGGGTCCTGTGATCCTTCTCGATCCCCTTCCCCAGCACCGGGACCCTCCTGAACGCCCTCATGTGGCACCGGGACCGCCCTGAACGCCATTCCCGGGCATCAGAATCCACTGAGCCCCCATTCCTGAGCACGGGGACCCCTTGAGCGCCCATTTCTGGGCATAGGGACCCCCTGATCCCCCTTCCCCAGCACCGGGAGCCCCTGAATCGCCATTTCCCGACACCGAGACCCACTTGAACCCCGAATTCTGGGAAGAGAATCCTCTGAACCCCCATTCCTGGGCAGGGAAAGCTCCTGAGCCCCCATTCCTGGGCACTGGGACCCCCCTGAACCCCATTGTCAGGGACTGGGACTCCCTGCATCCTCGTCAGTGTTCTGGGACACCCCTGCACCCCTTTTTCGGGCATCCCACATTTCCTCGACCCTTTGGATCCTTTTGTTGGCCTTTGGATCCCCCCAGATTTCCCAACTTTCTGTGTACCCCACATTTTACACTCCCACCCTTTCCCGAAATGGGGTCCCAGAGGCTCCAAGGGGGGGTCGCAGGAAGGGTCCAGAGGGATCCAGATGAACTCCCTGGAGTTTTCCCTTTCCCCGTCCCCTTCCCCCGCGTTCCCTCGGTCTCTTTGTCTTTCCCGTCTCCCGAGCTGCGTCCCCGGGATCCGCCCGCCTCTCCCAGCCCCAGACCCCCCTTCTCGTGACCCAGGGACCCCCTGAATCCCCATCCCGCCTCCCCCAGTCCCTTCCCTGAACCTTGGACCCTTCTCGACTCTCCCAGTTCCACTTCCCGATCCGTGGACGCCCCCGATCCCCCAATCTCTGCGTCCCCCCAGTTCTCCACCCCCTGTGTGTCCTGCTGGTGGAGGGGGGGCGGTTCTTGGGGGTCCAAGAGGGTCCCAGGGGGAATTCTGGGCCCTGAGGCCCCCCTGAATTTTCAGTTTTGGGCACTGGCACCCCACTGCACTCCCTTATCCAGTCCCAATTCCCCCCTGCACCCTCTTTCTCATCCATCCCGCCTTCCCCAGTCCCCAGACACCCCTATTCCTTGACCCTGATACCTCTTGGACCCCCATTTCAGCTTTTCTCAGCTCACAACTCCCTTTTCCTCTGCATAAAGGACCCTCAAGACTGCTATTCCCAGGTGCTCCCACCTTTTGACCCCTCATTCCTGGGCACGGGGATCCCCTGGAACCCCCATCCCACTTTCCCAGTCCCTGCCCCCCCCCTCCCCTTCCATAACCCTGGAACCCCCTGAGCCCCCATTTCTGGACACCAGGACCCCCTGCAGGCCCTTTCCTGTCCATCCCACCTCTCCCACCCTGCACACTCTTTCCTTGGCCCCAGGATCCCCAGACCCCTTCCCAGCTCTCCCAGTTCCCCTTTCATTGATCCGTGACCCCCTCAAGCCCCCCAAATCTCTGTGTCCCCCCAGTTCTCCACTCACTGCATTACCTGCACGTGGCGGTGTCAGAGCCCAGCCCGGGGATCCCCCAGTTCATGGCCATTGGGTTTGTGGATGGGATCCCCTTCACGCGCTACAACAGCGAGCGGGGCCGGGTGGAGCCACTGACGCAGTGGATAAAGGATGGAGTCGAGCCAGAATATTGGGAGGGACAGACCCAGATTGGTGTGAACAACCAGCACGTGCATGCCAGGAGCCTGGAGAACCTGCGGGAGCGGTACAACCAGAGCAGGGGTGAGTGGGGGAATCTGTGGGGCTGGGATGGGGTGGGATCTGTAGGGCTGGGATGGGGATCCATGGGGCTGAAATGGGATCCATAGGTCTCAGATGTGGACTCACAGGGCTCCAAGGGGCTGAAAATGGGGATCCATTAGGCTGGGATGGGATATTTTGTGATCCACGGGTTGGAATATTGGTCCATGGGGCTGGGATGAGATCCGTGGGGCTGGGTTGGGATCTATGGGGTTGGGATGGAATCTGTGGGGCTGGAATGGGATCTGTGGGGCTGGGATTGGATCCATGGGGCTGGGATGTGAAATCATAGGGCTGGGATGGGATCCATGAGGCTGGGTTGGGATCCATAGGGTTGGGATGGGGATCCATGGGGCTGGAATCGGATCTGTAAGGGCTGGGGTGAGGGTCCATGGAGCTGGGATGGGATCTGTAAGTCTCAGGTGTGGACTCATGGGATTCCAAGGGGGTGAAATGAGAATTCATTACGCTGGGATGGAATATCTCGTGATCCATGGGTTGGGATATGAATGCATAAGGCTGGGATGGGATTTGTGGGGCTGGGTTTAGATCCATGGGGTTGGGATACAAATCCATGAGGCTGGGATGGGATTTGTGCGGCTGGAATAGGAACTGTAGGGCTAGGATGGGGTCTGCAGGTCTCCAGTTGTGGACTCACAGGACTCCAAGGGGCTGAAATTGGGATCCATTAGGCTGGTATGGGATATCTTGTGATCCATGGGGCTGGGATGGGATCTGTGGGGCTGGGTTGGGATCCGTGGGGTTGGGATGTGGATCCATGGGGCTCCAAGGGGCTGGGATGAGGCTCTGTGGGTCTCCCTCAGACTTTGGGGCTCCATGGGGCTGGAATGGGTCTCTGTGGGGCTGGGACGCAATTCCATGGGTCTCTGTGGGTACAATTCCTTCAGGTCTCCACACATGGTTGCGAGTTTCTGGCTGTGAGCTCCTGTCCGATGGGAGCGTCCGTGGATCCGAGCGGTACAGCTACGATGGGCGGGATTTCATCTCCTTTGATCTGGAATCAGGGAGATTTGTGGCGGCTGACAGCGGTGCTGAGATCACCAGGAGATTCTGGGAACAGGAAGAGGTGGCTGAGAGGTGGACGAATTACCTGAAGAACGTCTGCCCGGAATGGCTCCAGAAATACATCAGATACGGGCAGAAGGAGCTGGAGCGCAAAGGTGGAAGCAGAATTCCTGTGAGGGATATGGGAATGGAGGACTTGGGAACACAGTAATTCCTGTGGGAATTCTATGGATAGATCTCATCTCCATCCCATTCCCATGGAATTCCATGGTCAGATTTCACTCCCATCCCATTCCCATGGAATTCCATGGTCAGATCTCCCCTCCATCCCATTCCAGTGGGAATTCTATGGTCAGATCTCCCCTCCATCCCATTCAAGTAGGAATTCCATGGTCAGATCTCACCCCAGACCCATTCCAGTGGGAATTCCATGGATGTCTATCACCATTATCCCATTCCAGAGCCCCCTGATGTCCACGTGTCCGGAAGAGAGGAACATGGGACGCTGATCCTGTCCTGCCATGCGTACGGATTCTACCCCAAACCCATTGCAGTCAGCTGGATGAAGGGGGGTGAAACCTTGGATCAGGAGACGCAGTGGGGCGGGATCGTTCCCAACAGCGACGGCACCTTCCACACCTGGGCCAGGATCGAGGCGCTGCCGGAGGAGCGGGAGCAGTACCGGTGCAGGGTGGAGCATCCCGGACTGCCAGAGCCTGGGATCTTTGCTTGGGGTGAGGCTGGGAATGCGGGGATTGGGAATTTGGAATTTCTAAATGGGGATCCCCCTCACCCTCCTCACTATCCCGCGTTTCCCAGAGCCGACATCTGGCAGGAATCTCACTGTGATGGTCGCTGTGTCCGTCATCGCCGCCATCCTCATCCTCATCGTCCTCATCGGATTCGGCGTCTGGAAGCTCCAATCCGGTAACACACGGGATGGGGGTTGGGAAGGGACACGGATCCACCCGGCACCGTTCTGGGAATCCTGTGCAACTGACACTGATCCCACTTTGTTTCCATAGGGAGGAGGGACAGGAATGGATACAACCCGGCAGCCGGTGAGTTCCAGTGGTGGATCCAGCTCTGGATCCCCTCTGTGTGGATCCCAGGATGGATCCTGGGGCTAATCCCACTGTGTGATCCATGCTGGAATCTCATGGATCTTCTCTTTCTGCAGGAAAAGATGTGGGAACCAATGGCTTGAGCACAGGTATGGAGCAGGATCAGGGAGAGATTCCAGAGGGGGATCGGGGCCGGATGGACAGACTGGGATCGGGGAGGGATTTCTGATCAGAGCAGGGTCCAGAATGGGATCAGGTGGAATTGTAGAGTGGGATTGGGGCTGGATTCTGGTGTGGGATCAGGAGGGATGGATGGAGCAGGGTTGGTGTGGGAGGGATGGAGCAGTGTTGTGGCAGAGTGGATGGAGTGGGATTGGGTGGGATGGATGGAGCAGGGTTGTAGCAGAGTGGATGGAGTGGGATTGGGTGGGATGGATGGAGCAGGATTGGAGCAGGATTGAGGTGGGATCACGTGGGATTCTGGAGCAGCTCCTGCTCTCCATGGGCTCCAGCCAGGTCCATCGTGTGGAATGGGGACAGGGACAGGGTGACACCATGACTCTCTCTCATCCTGGCAGGAATCACCGCCTGAGCAATCCATGGAGTTGGATCTGGTCCGTTCCCTCTTCCCTGGAAAGCTGAGAGCTGCCAGCAGAGCTCATCCTGCTGCTCCCACCCACCCCACAGCTCTTGCTAACAGATCCATTTCCCATTTTCCAATGCTTTAAAGGCAAGAACCACAAATATTCACAATGCTTCGCTTCTGGTGTGAAGCTATCCTGCTTTGGGCAATAAATCTGGGTTCCCTCCTCCAGTGTCTGGCAGTTCATCTCTGGGAGCCAGGAATGGGAATGGGGTCACTGGAGCAGGGATGGGGACACCAGGAGCAGGATGGGAACACCAGGAGCAGGATGGGGAGATCAGGAGCTGGACTGGAACAATAGGAGCAGCCACACCAGCTCCATCTCCCGGGATTAATTTCCAGCTCCGTGTCCCATGTCTGAGGTGTCCCCAGGAGGGTTTGGCCACGCTGGGCTCCTGGAGGGACAGTCGGATGGGGGGAGGGGTCAGGCCAGGTGTTGCTGTCCCCAGAGGTCCTTGAGTGTCCCAAAATCAGGGCTCAGGATCTCAGAGAGGTTCCCTGGCCATGACCACGGCCATGACATGAGCATGAGATGGCCGTGAGAATGACCATGAGTGACACAACCCTGAGATGACCATGACCATGGGATGACCGTGACTGTGACCATGAGCATGACACAACCACAACCCTGACCATGAGATGATTTGGACCAAGAGATGACCGTGGGTTGGCCATGGCACAACTGTGGCCTTGAGGTGACCCTGATGTGATCGTGGCCATGAAGTGACAATGACATGATCATGAGATGACCATTACAGTGAGATACCCTGAGCATAAGATGATGGTGATCAGCAAATGAGCATGACCATGTGATGGCCATGACTGTGTTCATGAGATAACCACAACCATGACCCAACCATAGCCCAGAGATGACCATGATAATATTGTGGCAAATGAGTTGAACGTGAGATGATCATAAAATGACCATGACAATGCAATGATCATGACCGTGACCATGACACAACCATGATCATTATGGTCATTACAAAGAGATGACCATGAGCATGTGATTATTCTGACCAAGAGATGACCAAGAGATGATCACAAGACACCATGGCCATGTGTGATCATGAGGTGACTGTGAGCTTACCATTACAGTGAGATAACCATGAGCTTAAGATGATGGTCATCAGGAAATGATCATCATCCTGAGGTGGACATGAGATGACCGTGACCATGAGATGATTGCGACCAAGACATGACCACAATGCAACCATGGCTGTGTGGTCACCGTCATCAAGGCCATGAGATCACCGTGACTCTGATCATAATGCAACCACAACCATGCAATGATCATGACAAGATTCTGACCATGAGTTGACCAAGAGATAACCATGACCATGACACAACCACAGATGTAAGATGACCATGATGTGATTGTGGCTATGAGCTGACCATGAGGTAACAATGAGATGACCATGACCATGACTCTGAGATGACCATGACATGACTGTGAGCATGTGATAGCTGAAACCAACAGATGACCATGACATGACCATGACCCTAATGTGATCCTGACCATGAGATGACCATGAGCATGAGATGATGGTGATCAGGAGATGACCATCGCCATGATATGACTGTCACCTTGAGATGATTCTGACCATAACACAACCATGGCTGTGAGATGACTGTAATACGATTATGGCCATGAGTTGACCCTGGGATGACCATGAGATGAACATGTGCTGACCACGACCCGGCCATGGTCTGGAGCTCCCCAGACCCCATCACTGCCCTCAGCTCCAGGTTCATCCCGAGCTGAAATTTTTCATTTCCCATAGATAGTACTAAAATCTGAGCACGGCGCAGCCAATGGAACGCCGAGAAATCAGGGACGTCACAGGTTGCCAGGCAGAACAGATTTCCCCTTCCCGCCCTTGGCGCGGCAGCCAATGGGAGGCTGCGTGTTGGGTGACGTCACCGCGCTAATGCGGAAGTGGCGAGCGCGGGGGGTGCCGGGATCAGGGCGGCTGTCGCGGATCGCGATCGGCTCCGATCGATCCCGATTGATCCCGATTGATCCCCATCGATCCTGATTGATCCCCATCGATCCTGATTGATCCCCATCGATCCCCGGCCCTCCCCGCCGCGATGTTCTTCACCTGCGGCCCCAACGAGGCCATGGTGGTGTCGGGTGAGTTCGGGGGGCCCGGGGGCTCCTGGGGTCCCTCAGAACTCCCGGGAACCCCCAAATCCCCTCAGAATTTCCCGGGAACCCTCAGAATTAGCCAAAAACTGCCGAGAAAACCCAGAATCCCCCCAAAATTTCCGTGGACCTCCAAAATTGGTGCAAAACTCCCGGGAACCCCCCGAATTCCCCCCAAAACTCTTCCAGGACCCCCGCCCTTCAATCTCCTGGGAACCGCCGGAATTCCCCAAAACCTCCCGGGAACCCCCAGAATCTCTCCCCTCGAAATCTCCTGGGAACCTGCAAAATCCCCCCAAAACTCTCAAAAGTACCTCCAGAATTATCCCCAAAACTCCTGGGAACCCGCCCCAGACCCCCCAAACCCACCCTGGGACTCCTTGGACCCCTCCCAACTCCCCCAAACCCCTCCCTGAGGGTCCCCCCCATCCAGTTCGCCCCCAAGGACTCCTGGCAACCCCTCCCAAATTATCCCCCAATTTTGTCCCCCAAATTCCCCCCTTCAAAACCTCTGGGGTCCCCCCTGACCCACCCAGCCACCCCCAAACTCCTCCTGGGACCCCCCCCCAACCCCTCCCGGGGATTCCCGGGGGTGTCCCTGTGTCCCCCCGGGTTTTGGGGTCCCTCCGGGGTTTCAGGATCCCCCAGCTCTCGGTGCCCCCCAGGTTTCTGCCGCAGCCCCCCGGTGATGGTGGCCGGGGGCCGGGTGTTGGTGATCCCGTGCCTGCAGAAGATCCAGCGGTGAGGAGGGGCCCGGGGGGGTTTTTTGGGGCTCGAGGGGGGGCTGGGATCCTCAGAGATTTGGGGTGACCTCCCTGCCCCCCCAGGATCTCCCTGAACACGCTGACGCTGCCCGTGCGCAGTGAGAAGGTTTACACCCGCCACGGGGTGCCCATCTCCGTCACCGGCATCGCACAGGTACCCCCGGAACACCCCACTAAACATCCCAAAAATACCCCAAAACACACCAAGAATCGCTGCAAACATCCTCTCCTGGATCCTCAAAAATCCCCCATCAGAACTGCCAAAAATCCCCCAAAAATCTCCCAAAATCCCCTCCTGGGCCCTCAAAACAGCCCAAAAATACCCCCAGAATTGCTTCCTGTGCTCCCAAAAATCCCTTCCTGGACTGCCAAAATACCCTAAAAATCCTCTAAAAATCCCCTCCTTGGTCCCTGAAAATCCCCCCTCTGAATCCCCAAAAATCCCCTCCTGGACCCCGAAAACCCCGTAAGAAATCTATCAAAACCCTAAAAATCCCCCCCTGGACAACCCAAAATATATTCAGAACCACGAAAATCCCCACTGGGATCCCCAAAGTGCCCCTCGGTACCCCCAACCCTCCCCGGACCCCAACACCCCACTGGGACCCCAAAACCCCCATTCAGAACTTCCTCAAAATCCCCTTAGGATTCCCCAAAATTCCCCTGGGACCCCCCCCAAATCCCCCCAGAAACCCCAAATATCCCACGCGGATGCCCCTAAAACCGCACTCTGTACCCCCGAAATCTCCTTGGAACCTCCCAAAAATGCTCCGGGACCCCCAAATTGCCCCCGGGACCCCCCAAAATCTCCCCCGGGGCTCCCCTGTCCGAACCAACCTGGGTGGCGTTGCCCTTTTAAGTGAGGTTGTAGTGGGGCCTACCTAAGCGCGTCCTTAAAGCGGCGATGATAGCGGGAGCGCAAAACAACGCGGGGGAGGGGAGGAGCCCTATAAAGGGGGTTTGGAGTGGTGGGGCCCATGGGAAGCATTTGTAGGGGTTAAAAACACTCCTAGAAAAGGCATTTAGGGATAGGGAATCCCCTAAAAGGAGCTCGAAGTTTCGGGGATCGCTAAACCCCTGGAATGGGAGGGGGAATCGTCCTTAAAAGAGGCGTGGATTGGTGGGGACCCAAAAATTCCTTAAGAGGAGGAAGAACTCTTTAAAAATCCTTTTAAAACCCTTTAAAAAACCCATTAAAAACTTTAAAAAAATGTTTAAATTCCCTTTAAACCCCCTATAAAAACGTTATAAACCAAAAAAGGTTTGTGATGGGGCAGCCTCCCTAAACCCTTCTTATAGGGGCCAAGGTCCAATTCTTGAGAGGCTTGCGGTGGTAGGGACTCCGAAATCCCACTGGAGGGTCTTGACCTCCCTTAAAAGAAGTTTTTGTTGGTGGGGACCCCTTTAAGAGGGGTAAGACCTCCCAGAAACGGGCTGGGGGTCGTGGAGACCCCAAACCCCTTCCAAGAGGATGAGACTTCATAAAAGGGCACTGTCCTGGTGGTCCCCACCCTGTCAAGCAAGCAGCCTCTTGAAAGGACAATGCCACACCTACTCCTTAAAGGGGCCACACCAATTTTGGGGGGTCCTAGGGATGGCTGGGGGGGTCCCCAGATGATGCCAGCCCTCCCACAGGTGAAGATCCAGGGGCAGAACAAGGAGATGCTCGCAGCCGCCTGCCAGATGTTCCTGGGCAAGTCAGAGAGTGAGATCGGCCAGATCGCCCTGGAGACGCTGGAGGGTCACCAACGTGCCATCATGGCCCACATGACCGTGGAGGTGGGGCTGGGGGGAGGCACGCCCTCTTTGGGGAACCCATGCCCCTCCCAAGACAGACTCACCCACTTTAAGAAATCCCAGATCTATTTGGAAAGTCCATTGGCCCAAAAGTTATGCCCCTGAGGTGTCCACACCCACCTGGATGGACACACCCCCTCAGGGGCTGGTTCCCCCACCCTTGGAGTGGGATGTGACCCTTTAGGAGACCCTGCCCCCATTTGACCCATAAGCTCCACCCCTTGAAAAGCCTCATCCCTGGAGGAGTCGACAGCACTGGTGAAGCCACACCCACAATATTCCACCCTTTTGCCAAAGCCCTGCCCACCAACACGAGACCATCTTTCCCTGGCCCCACCCCCTTTAAAGTTATGCCCACTGTGCCCTGCCCCTGCCATAAGCCCTGACCCCACCCAGTATTAGTCCCACCCCAGCTCAAAACCACACCCACCAACTCCACCCCATGACTCAAGCCATGCCCCCTGGGTCATGCCACACCCCTGACCTAATCCTGACCCCACCCCTCAATGTTAGGCCATGCCCACCCAGCTTCACCCAGTATTAATCCCACACATGGCCCCACCCCTTAAGCCACAACCACCTAGCACCACCCCCTTGCTCAAGCCATGCCCATTTTGGGTCAAGCCACACCCCCTAAGCTAAGCCACTCCTCTGACTCCTTCCTCGGGTCAAGCCACACCCACCTGGTCACACCCCTTGTTCAAGCCACGCCCCTTGTGGCTCATTCCAAGCCCCCTAAGCCTCAAGCCACACCCCCAAAACCAAGCCATGCCCACTTGGCTCCACCTCTTGGTTCAAGCCACACCCCTTGATTCAAGCCATGCCCATTTTGATCAAGCCACATCCCTCGATCAAGCCACATCCACCTGGTTCCATATCTCTGTACAAACCATGCTCCCAAACAAAGCCACACTTATCTGGCTCCTCCCATTTTCTAAAGCCACGTCCAATTGGCTCAAACCACACCTCACCTTAAGCCTGACCTCTTTCTGCTTAAGGCACACCCACAGAACCAAGCCACGCCCCTGAGATCAAAGCCACACCCCCAGCATAGCACATTGCCTGCCTGGCACATCCCATTGTCTCAAGCCACACCCCCTGGATAAACTACGCTCACCAATCCTGTGCATTTTCTCTGCTAAGGCCCACCCCAATAAGCCTGACCCAATTTAAACTCCACCCCCTTCTGCCCCACCCTGCTAAGCCCTGCCCCACTAAGTCCCAACCCTGCCCCACAATGTCCCACCCTCTTTGAGCCCCACTCTGCTAAGCCCCACCTACTTGAGCCCCACTCCTATAAACCCCGCCCCTTTGAGCCCGACTCTGCTGAGCTGTGCCTAATTTGAGCCCCACCCTACGAAGCCTTGTCCCTTTTAGCCCCACCCCAATGAGCCCTGCCCAGCTTAAACCCCACTCTCAGGCCCTGCCCAGCCAAGCCCCACCCCCATTTGAGCCCCGCCCCGCTAAGCCCCGCCCCGGCCCCGCCCAGGAGATCTACAAGGACCGGCAGAAGTTCTCGGATCAGGTTTTCCGCGTGGCCTCGTCAGATCTGGTGAACATGGGCATTTCTGTGGTCAGCTACACCCTCAAGGACGTGCACGATGAGCAGGTGATGCACCTGGGCATGGCTGGGGACAGCTGGGGACACACCTGGGCACAGCTGGGCATGGCTGGGGATACCTGGGGACACACCTGGGGACAGCTGGGGACAGCCAAGATACACCTTGAATACACCTGGAGACATCGGGGGACAGCTGGCACATACCTGGGACAGACCTGGGGGGCAGCTGGAGATACCTGGGCACACCTGGGACACACTTGGGACACAACCAAGACACTCAGGACATACTTGGGACACACTTGGAGATGCCCAGACACAAGATGGGGACACCTGGGACACACCTGGGCACAGCTGGGACTCCTGGGGATGCCTGAGACACACCTGGGATTTGTCTGGGGGGATGGGGTGACACAGGTGTGACAAAAGTCTGACACAAGTGACAGAAGTGGCATGGGTGTATCAGGGAGGTGACACAGGTGTGACAGGTGTGTCCCCATGCAGGATTACTTGCGCTCCTTTGGGAAGGGCTGGGTGGCGCAGGTCCAGGAGTGACACAGGTGGGACTCAAGTGTGACAGGGAAGAGACAGAGGTGTGACACAGGTGTGATGCAGCTGACAGGGAGGATGACACAGGTGTGACAGGTGTGTCCCCACGCAGGATTACCTGTGCTCCTTCGGGAAGGGCTGCACAGCGCAGGTCCAGGGGTGACACAGGTGTGACGGGGGGTGACACAGGTGTGACAGGTGTGTCCCCACGCAGGATTACCTGTGCTCCTTCGGGAAGGGATGCACAGCGCAGGTCCAGGGGTGACACAGGTGTGACGGGGGTGACACAGGTGTGACAGGTGTGTCCCCACGCAGGATTACCTGCGCTCCCTCGGGAAGGGCCGCACGGCGCAGGTGCAGCGCGACGCCCGCGTGGGAGAGGCTGAGGCCAAACGCGATGCTGGGATCCGCGTGAGTGACACCAGGGACACCTGGGGACATTGGGGAGACACCTGGGGGCAGCTGGGTTACCTTCCTGTCAGTCACCCCCCAGTATCCCCAGTACTCCCAGTGCTCTCCCTGTGGCCCCCAGTTCATCCCAGTGCTCCCAGTACCCCTGATAGCCCAAGTACCCCAATCCCCAGTGTCCTCCCAATGCTCCAGTGCCTTTCCAGTGCCCTCCCAGTGCCCTTCATGTTCCATTCCAGTCTGTCCCAGTCCCTCCCAGTGCCCCCAGTACCCCCTTCCCCAAACTGCCTCAGTACCCCCAGTGTTCCCAGTACTCTCCCAGTACCCCACTAATCCCACTCCAGCACCTCCCAGTTCTTGTCCAGCTCTTCCCAGTATCCTCAGTACCCCAGTCTCTCCCAGTGCTCCCAGTCTTTCTAGTCCCATTCCAGTTCCTCCCAGTCTTTTCCAGTACCCCCATTCTCCAAACTGCCCTAACACCCCCTGTGCACCCAGTGTTCCCAGTACCCCATTCCCCAGTCCTTCCCAGTCCCATCCCTGTGCACTCCCAGCCCCTTCCATCCCCTTCCAGTCCATCCCAGTTCCCTCCCAGTCCCACCCAGTCCATCTCAGTCCCTCCCAGTTCCCAGTTCCCTCACAGCCCCTTCCAGTTTCCTCCCAGTCCATCCCAGTCCCTTCCAGTTCCCTCCCAGTCCATCCTAATCCCTCCCAGTCTTTTCTAATTCCCTTCCAGTCCCATTTCAGTCCATCCTAGTTCCTCCCAGTTCACTCCCAGTCCCTTCCAATTCCCTCCCAGCCCCTCCCAGTCCCTCCCAGTCTCTCCTAGTCCATCCCAGTCCCATCCTAGCCCATTCCAGTTCACTCCCAGTCCATCCCAGTCCATCCCAGTCCCTCCCAGTTCCATCCCACTCCCATCCTAGCCCATTCGAGTCCCACCCAGTCCCTCCCAGTCCTTCCCAGTGCCGCTGTCCCTGCAGGAGGCGCGAGCGCGGCAGGAGCAGGTGTCAGCGCAGCTGCTGAGCGAGGAGGCCACGGCGCGAGCCCAGCGCGACTTCCAGGTGGCCCAGGCTGAGTGCGATGGAGCCGTCAGCGCCCGCAGGGCCACGGCT
Source organism: Melospiza melodia melodia (assembly GCF_035770615.1). Classification (NCBI taxonomy): domain Eukaryota; kingdom Metazoa; phylum Chordata; class Aves; order Passeriformes; family Passerellidae; genus Melospiza; species Melospiza melodia. The sequence continues at coordinate 5,186,811 of NW_026948497.1, read as the reverse complement.
GAGCTGGCCTTCCAGCTGCAGGTGAGGACACACCTGGACACGGGACACAGCTGGGGCAGGGAACAAACACAGCTGGGACAGGTAACACTTGGGAGTGTCACAGGGCCATGGCCTCTCTGGTGTTTCAGTTACAGGTAACTCACACATCTGGAGATAGGTAACAAACACCTTGTGGGGGGGGGGGGGATGGGGGCTGGGAGCTCACCTGGAGCACCTGGAACACTCCAGAACACCTGGAACCTCCACATCCTGGGGTTACCTCCCAAATTTGGGTCTCTTGGGCCACCTGAGGACACCCCCAGGCTGCCTGAGCTCCCCCTAGAGATACCTGCCCACCCCGCCTGGTGTCATCTGTCCCCCTTGTCCTTCCCTGATGGATTTGTGACCTGTCCCCCATACCCGTGTCTGCTGTGCCCCCATCCCTGGGTCCCTGTGTCACCTGTCCCCCATGTCTCTCCCTTGATGGGTTTGTGAGCTGTCCCTGTGTCCCTTGTCCTCGTGCCCCTTCCCTAACGGATTTGTGTCCTGTCCCTATGTCCCTGTATCACTGGTTCCTGTGTCCCTCTCTGGATGGGTTTGTGACCTGTCCCTGTGTCCCTTGTGTCACCTGTCCCCCTGTCCCCGTGTTTTGCGGAGATAAACAAAACTCCACAAATTTGTGAAAGTTATAAAGCTGGTATGTTTATTACAGTGCCGAATGCATGTGGAGATTGCTCTCCTTAAAAGACATGTGTACCTCTGGGAACTCCAGGTCCTTTTTTATCCCCCTCTTAGATACATATGCATGCAATTTCAGACTAGGTTCATACATATTCATTTTTATGAATTTCGCGTGACATTTGCTGCTAGTTTTTCTTTATCAGAAAGAATTCCTAAGTCAGACTGCTCTCACAGCAGTCTCTGTCTCTCTTTATCACTCTCTGTCTACCCTCCTTATCTCTGTCCTTCACTGAAGCAGTTTCTCTGAGCCTAGGCTTTTGCAGTCAGGCTAAACAGCAATGTTTTCAAACTGCAGACCAACTCAAAGATGTACATTTCACCTAAATCAAAATGGATTTCTGCTCTGGAGAATTTCTACTCTGTCTCACCCATGTCCCTCCCCTGATGGATTTGTGTCCTGTCCCCATGTCCCCCACAGGCAGCGCGTTCCCAGCAGGCCATCGCGGCGCAGCGTGGGGAGGTGGCTCTGGTGGAGCGGGCGCAGCGGGTGCAGCTGCAGGAGCAGGAGGTCGGGCGGCGCCGCCAGGAGCTCGAGGCCACCGTGCGCAAACCGGCCGAGGCCGAGCGCTACCGGCTGGAGCGGCTGGCCGAGGCACAACGGTGAGACACCGCCCCTTTAAGGGTGACCACGCCTCTCTGGGGACGAGCCATGCCCTCCTGTGCTTGGGTGTGGTGGTGTTCTTGGGGGTTCCACCTTTTGCCCTTTTAAGAGAAGTGTTGCTCTTTTAAGAAGCAACACCCTCATTGTGGTGGGTCCCACCAGTTTGGGTCCAGTCATTGCCCCTTTAAGGAGGAGCCATCCCCTCACCCAGAGTAGACCCAGTGGCAGTTTAAGGTGTCCCATCCATTACCCTTTTAAGACAAGTATTGCCCCTTCAAGGAGAAGCCACACTTTCACAGTGGTGGGTCCCACCACCTTTGAAAAGCCGTGGCCCTTTTAAGTGAGCCGTCCCCCTTGAGAGAGAAGCCACGCCTCATCCCAGTCAGCCACCATCACAACTTGGTGGACCCCATCAGTCTGTAGCCATAACCCGTTTAAGATACACGTTGCCCCCTCTTGGTTGCTGTCACTGCCCTTTTAGGTCCCATTGCCCTTTTTAAGATAAGCCATGCCCCTTCAAACAAACCACACCCCACTGGTGGGCCCACTCATATTGCACCATTGCCCCTTTAAGAGCAGCATTGCTCCTTTGAGAGCAGTCCCGCCCCCTGACTTTGCGCCCCCTACAGGACACAGGTGCTGCTGCAGGCAGAGGCTGAGGCCGAGACCCTCAAGGTGAGTCTGGGGGTCCCAGGGGAATTTGGGGGGTCCCAGGTGAGGTTTGGGAGTCACAGGTGAGATTTAGGGGGTCCTGAGGGAATTTTGGTGGTCCCAGTTGGATTTTGTGGCCCCAAATCTGGGAATTTTTGGGTTCTCTGGGAAATTTTGGCTCTCCCAGAATTTCAGGGGGTCCTGATCTTGTTTTGGGGTTCTCAATCCCATTTTCAGGGGTCCTCCCCTCCTTTCCAGGGCCCCTATCCTGTTTTGGGGTTCTTAATCCCATTTCCCAGGTCCCCAATTCTGTTTCAGGTCCCCAATCCTGTTTCATGACTCTGATCCTGTGTTGGTATCCCTGATCCCATTTCCATTGTCCCCAATCCCGTTCCTGGGTCCCCGATCCTGTTTAAGGTCTCCAGTCCCGTTTTGGGTCCCTGATCCCCTGCTGGTGTCCCTGATCCCCTTTTGGGCCCTGATCCAATTCCTGGGTTCCTGATCCTGTTCCTGGGTCCCTGGCTCATTTTGAGTCTCTGATCTCATGTTGGGTTCCTGATCCCATTTAGGGTCCCCAATCCCATTTTGGTGTCCCCAGCCCTGTTTCATGTCCCCACAGGTGACGGACGCTGTCTGTGCCGTGGACTCTCATGCCCATGCCTGGGTTCCCAATCCCGTTTTGGGTTCCTAATCCCATTTCTGATGTCCCCATCCTCATGTCCATGTCTCCAATCCCATTTCCCATGTCCCCAGTCTCATTTCCCATGTCCCCAAACCCATTTTGGTGTCCCCAATCCCATGTTGTGTCCCTGATTCCGTTTTTGGGGGTTCTGTCCCCATTTCGTGTCCCCAGTCCTGTGTCCTTGTCCCAAATCCCATTTCCAATGTCCCCAATCCCATGTTGTGTCCCCGCAGGTGATGGGTGCTGCCCATGCCACAGCTGTGGCCTCTCACGTCCATGCCTGGGTTCCCAATCCTTTTTGGGTTCCCAATCCCCTTTCCCATGTCCCCAACCCCATGTTCATGTCCCCAACCCCATGTCCATGTCCCCAGTCCCATTTTGGTGTCTGCAATCGCATTTTGGTGTCCCCACAGGTGTCAGGTGCTGCGCGTGCCATGGCGTGGCCTCTCCTGCCCATTCCCATGTTCCCAATCCCATTTCCCATGATCCCAATCCCATTTCCAACGTCCCCAGTCCCATTTTGGTGTCCCCAATCCCATGTTGGTGTCCCTGCAGGTGACAGGCGATATCTGCGCCACGGCTGTTGTCTCTCATGCTCGTGTCTGGTTTCCCAATCCCATTTCCAATGTCCCCAATCCCATTTTGGTGCCTTAATCCTGTGTCGTGTCCCTGATCCCATTTTTGGGGGTTCTGTCCCCATTTCGTGTCCCCAGTCTCGTGTTGGTGTCCTCAATCCCATTTTCAATGTCCCCAATCCCGTTTTACATGTCCCCAATCCCATGTGGTGTCCCCACAGGTGACAGGCGCTGCCCGTGCCGCGGCCGTGGCCTCTCGTGCCCGCGCTGAGGCTGCGGCGGCTGCAGCCAAGGCCGAGGCCTTTGGGCAGTTCCAGGACGCGGCCGTGGTGGATCTGGTGCTGCAGAGGCTGCCCCAGGTGGGGACACTGGGGACAGCTGGGGATGTTTTGGGGATGTTCTGGGGATGTTACTTTAAAGACCCTTGGGGACCTTTCGTGGGGACATTTTGGGGATACTTGAGGGACATTCTCAGGATGTTTTGGGGACACTTTGAGGACTCTTGGGGACATTTTGCAAACACTTGGGGACACTTTGAGGGTGTTTTGGGGACACTGGGGACACTTTGGGAATGTTTTGGAGACACCTGGGGATCCCTGATTTTGGGATTTATTTTGGGGTTCCCCTATTTTAGGGTTGATTTTGGGGATTCCTGAACTGGGGACAGGAATTTAGGGATCCCAGGATTGTTCTGATTTTGGGGATCCCTGATTCTGGGGATCCCTGTTTTGGGATCCCTGATTTTGGGATCCCAGATTTGGGGCCAATTTCAGGGCTGATTTGGGGATCCCCATTTTGGGGCTGATTTCAGGATCCCTGATTTGGGGCTGACTTCAGTATCCCCAGTTTGGGCCTGATTTGGGGATGGCTGATTTTGGGGCTGATTTTGGTATCCTAGGTTTGGGGTGGATTTTGGGATCCCTGATTTGAGGCTGATTTTGGGATCCCTGATTTAGGGTTGATTTTGGGGCTGATTTTAGGATCCCAGGTTTGGGACTGATTTTGGGATCCTTGATTTGGGATCCCTGATTTTGGGATCCCTGACTTCAGAGTCCCAGATTTGGGACCTATTTCAGGGCTGATTTTGGGATCCCTGATTTTAGGTTCCCAGGTTTGGGGCTGATTTGGGCATCCCTGATTTGGGGGCTGATTTTTGGATCCCTGATTTTGGGATTCCTCATTTCAGGATCCCTGATTTGGGGCTGATATCAGGAACCCTGATTTGGGCCGGGACTGTTTTGGGGCTGATTTTGGGATCCCCGATTTCGGGATCCCCAATGTGGGACAAATTTCAGGGCTGATTTGGGGATCTCTGATTTGAGGATTCCTGATTTGGGTGCAATTTGGGGCTGATTTTAGGATCTCAGATTTGAGGGCAAATTTTGGGGCTGATCTGGAGATCCCTGATTTTGGGATCCCTGATTTGGGGCTGGTTTTGGGGCTGATTTTAGGATCTCAAATTTAGGGCTGATTTCAGGATCCTCAGTTTGGGGCTGATTTGGCTGCTCATTTGGGGATCCCTGACCTGGGGCTGACTTGGGGATCCTTGATTTGAGTTAATTTTGGGATCCCTGATGCGAGGCTGATTTGGGATCCCTGATTTGGGGCCAATTTGGGGGCTGATTTGAGGATCCCTCATTTTGGAATCCCAGATTTGGGGCTGATTTTGGGATTCCTGCTGTTGGGCTGATTTGAGGATCCCCAATTTGTGGCTGATTTTGGGATGCCCAATTTGGGGACAATTTTGGGGGTGATTTGGGGATCCTCAGTTTGGGGCTGATGTGGGGATCCCTGGTTGGGGGCTGATATTGGGGTTGATTTGGAGAATCCCTGACCTGGGGCTGATTTTGGGATCCCATTTGGAGCTGATTTTGGAGCTGATTTTGGGGCTGATTTTGGAGCTGATTTTGGGGTCCGTTTGGGGCAGGTAGCGGAGGCGGTGGCGCAGCCGCTGCTGGGGACGCGCCGGGTGACGCTCGTGGGCGGCTCCGGGGCCGTCGGGGTGGCCAAAATCCCCTCGGAAATCCTGGACTTGGTCACGCGGCTGCCGGGGGCCGTGGGGGCGCTGGCCAGGGGCTCCCAGGTGAGATGGGGGAATTCGGGGAATTTTGGGGTCCCAGAGAGGATTTGGGGGGTCCCAGGGTGAATTTGGGGGGTGCCAGGGGGGATTTGGGGAGTCCCAGGTGGGTATTTGGCAGATTTTGGGGGGTGCCAGGGGGGAATTTGGGCTCCCAGGTGAGCTTTAGGGGAATTAAGGGGATTTGGGGGTAGCAGGTGGATATTTGGGGGATTTTGGGGGGGTCCCAAGAGGGATTTGGGGGATTTTGGGGGGGTCCCAGGTGAGCTTTAGGGGTATTTGGGGTGTTTTGGGTTCCTGGGGGGGTTTTGGGGCTCCCCAGTGAGCTTTAGGGGAATTTGGGGAATTTTGGGGTACCAGGGAGGAATGGGTGGCCCCAGCTGGATATTTGGGGTCCCAGGTGAGCTTTAGGGGGATTTGGGGTCCATGGGGGGATTTTGGGGCTCCCAGGTGAACTCACAGGATTCAGGGGGTTTGGGGGTGAATTTGGGGGTCCCAGGTGGAGTTTGGAGCAGCCCAGGTGAATTTTGGGATGATTTTGGGGTGAATTTGGGGGATTTTGCATGGTCCTGGATGGGGTTTGGAGGTCCCAGGTAAGTCTGGGGAATCCTGGCAGGATTTTGGGGTCACAGGTGGATTTTAGGTGTCCCAGATGAGGTTTGAGGGGAATTTGGGGGATTTTGGGGGGTCCTGGAGAAATTTCAGTGGGGTCCCAGATGGATTTTAGGGTGAATTTGGGGAATTTTGGGTGGTCCTGCATGGGGTTTGGGGGTCCCAGGTGAATTTGGGGAATCCTGGAAGAAATCTGGGGGTCCCAGATGGAATTTGGGGTGAATTTGAGAGGTTTAGGGGGTCCTAGGAAGAAACCGGGGTCTCTAGTGGATTTTGGGGGGTCCCAGATGGATATTGGGGAATTTTGGGGGATCCTGGATGGGTGTAAGAAGTCCCAGATGGGGTTTGGGGAAGTCCCAGGTGAGATTTGGGGTGAATTTTGGGGTTCCCAGGTGGATTTTAGGTTGAATTTGGGGTATCTGGGAGCCCAGGGGGATTCTGGGGGGTCCCCGATGGATTTTGGAGGTCCCCCGTGAGTCTGGGGAACCCTGAGAGGATTTTGGGGTCCCAGGTGGAATTTTGGAGGTGCCAGGGGAGGTTTGGGGGTCCCATTTGGATTTTGGGGTGAATTTGGGGGAATTTTGCAGGGTCCTGGATGGGTTTGGGGGTCCCAAGTGATTTTTGAGGTGAATTTGGAGGAATTTTGGGGCCCCTGGGAGGAGGTGACACCCCCAGGTGCCCCCTGTCCCCCCTTGTCCCCTCAGGTGACCCCGACGGAGCCCGAGGGTGGCACCGGAGCCACTGAAACCTCTCAAAATTCCCCCAAAGTGTCCCTGAGTGCCACCCCCCAGTGACACCAATGTGTCCCCAAGTGCCACCACCCCCCCAGAGCCACTGGGACCCCGCTGTGTCCCCAAAGTGCCACCCAAGTGCCACCAGCCCCTGATGCCACTGCTTCCCAAAGTGCCACCGGTGGCTCCTGAGGCCACCAAGGTGCCACCGACCCCCAAGTCCCTTTGTCCCCAGAGTGCCACCATGCCTTGCATGTCCCCAAAGTGCCACTGCTGCAGTGTCAGCATGTCCCCAAATGTCATCATGTCCCCCAAGTGTCCCTGTGGTGCCACTGTCCCAACGTGCCACCTTGTCTCCTAGCTGTCCCAGAAGTGCCACCACCCTCCGGTGTCGCTTTGTCCCTTAAGTGCCATGCCCAAATGTCATCATGTCCTTGAAATGTCCCCAAGGTGCCCAAGGTGCCACCACCCCCTGTGGTGTCCCACAAGTGCCACCCCTGAATGTCAGCACGTTCTCTAAGTGTCCCCACAGTGCCACCACTACCCCTATGTCCTCTGTGTCCCCAGAGTGCCACCACTGCACTGTCACCCTGTCCCAAGTGTCCCCAAGGTGCCACCTTGTCCCTGAAGTGCTAGGTCACAGCAGTGCTAGGTCAATAGTGTCCCTATGGTGCCACCACCCTGTGTCCAGAAATTGCCAGTACCCCAAGTGTCACTATGTCAATAAAGTGTCCCCAAGGTGCCACCATAGCAGTGTTCCTGTGTCCTTTAAGTGCCACCACCCCTGCAGTGTCCCAAAGTGCCACTGTGTCCCCAAAGCGTCACTCAGGTACCACCATCCTCTTTCATCATGTCTCAAATGTGTCCCCAAGGTGCCACCACCTCCCAATGTCACCTTGTCTCCAAATGCCACCACCCCTTGCATATCCCTAGTGTCACCCTTTAACGCCATCATGTCCCCACGTCCCCAAAGTGCTGCCACCCCCCCATGTCCCCACTCCCTGTAAGTGTCCACCTTGTCCCTTGTCCCCAAGGTGTTCCCAAGTGCCACCACCCCTGGTGCCACCTGAATGTCCCCAACCAGTGACATTCTCATGCTGCCACCACTGACAAATGGACACCCTGTGGGCACTGTGGGGAGAGGAGGGGACAGGTGACATCGGGGACCCTCAAGTGACACAGGGACCTCTCAGAGACCCCAGCTGACAATGGGGACCCTGAACAGGGACGCAGGTGACATTGGGGACCTTCAGGTGGGGACATGGGACCTCCAAGGTGACAATGGGGACCCTAAAATGACCCCAGGAAATCCTAAAGTGACTCTGGGACTGTCCTGATGACCCCAAGGTGACATCGGGACCTCCAGGTGACAGAGGTGACAATGGGGACCCTCAGCTGAGGACATGGGGACACCCCAGTGACAGTGAGATCCTCAAGGTGACACAGGGACGCCCAAGTGACAGGGACACCCTCAAAGCGACACAAGGACCCCCAAGATGGACAGAGGGAACCCCAGGTGAGCCTGAAGTGACACTGGGACCCCCCAGGTGACTCCTAAGTGACCTCAGGACCTCCCATGTGACCCAGAGGTGACACCAAGACCCCTCCCAGTGACCCCAGGGGACTCCCAAAGTGACAATGAGACCTTCCAGGTGACAGTAGGTGACCCTGAAGTGACACAGGGACCTCCAGGAGAAACATGGGGACATGCAGGTGACGCCAAAGTGACAGTGAGACCCTCCATGTGACCCTAGGACCCTCAGATGACACTGGCGACCCTCGAGGTGACCCCACACCCCCCCAGGTGACCCCAAGACCTTGCAGGTGACACAGGAGGTGACACAGGAGGTGACACCCGTGGTGGCTTTTCCATCCCGAGTTTATTCCGGACCCGGGGGCGACTTTTCAATATGAAAAACAAAAGAAACGGGAAAAAAACAAAAACATCCAAAAATGGGAGAGAGCGACCGGACACCGGGAACGGCGACGGAATCAGGGAGAAACTGAGGGGAAATGGGAAAAATGGATAAAAATGGGAAAAACAAATAAAAATCGGGGAAAAACTGACAAAAATGAGGAAAAATGAATAAAAATTGAAGAAAAAATGAACAAAAATTGAGGGATATGAACCCAAAATGGAGAAAAATGGGTCAAAAACTGACTGAGCAAAAATAGGGAAAAATCAACAAAAAATTGGAAGAAAGGACCCCAAAGTTGGGAAAAAGGAATGAAATTGGGCTGAGAGTGAGTAAAAACAGGGGAAAAAAGAGCAAAAATTGGAAAAGTGGAAAAGAAGACTAAAAATTGAGCAAACTGACCAAAAACAAGGAAAATTGTTTGAAAATTATCAAGAATGTGGAGAGACTTAAATGAGAGGAGGGAAATGAACAAAAAAAAGAGGAAAAATGACAAAAAATATGGAAAAACATTCAACTTAGGAAAAATTACAAAAATATTGGGAAAGTGGAGCCAGAATGGGGCGGGGGAGGGGACAGGAGGCCGTGGTGGCAGCGGGGGAGGGGCGGAGGTGATGGTGATGATGATGAAGGTCAGCAACTCCTCCAGGATGAGGCTGAAGGTCAAGAGCTCTTGGAGGCTCTTCCATGATAAGCATGATGGTGGTCAAGGCCAAGTGACCAACCCTGATGAAGGTCAGCAACTCTTCCAGGATGAGAGTGAAGGTCAAAAACTCTTGGAGGCTCTTCCATGATGAAGGAGATTATGATGAAGGTCAAGGCCAACTGACTAGCCCCAATGAAGGCCAAGGATGATGAAGATCAAAGACTCTGCAAGGACCACAATGAAGGCCAGGAGCTCTTGGGGGCTCTGTGAGGAGGATACGAATTCTGGGGACTCTGTGAGGATGATGAAGGTTGGAGACTCCTTAACAATGATGAACCTTGTGGATCCTTCAACGATGATGGAAGTTGGAAGCTCTGACCATGATCAGGATTGGAGACTCTGCGATGATGATGAAGTCTGGAGGCTCTTCAAGAATGACCATGATGAAGGCTGGGGACTGTGAGGACAATGCTGAAGGCTGGGGACTCTTCAAAGATGATGATGATGAAGGTTGGGAACTCTTCAATGCTGATGAAAATTGGGAACTTTACAAGGATGAAGAGGACAGAAGTTGGGAGCTCTGACCATGATCAAGACTGGAGACTCTTCAAGGATGACAAAGACTAAGAACTCATTGATGATTATGACATTTGGGGACTCTTCATGATAACAATGATGAAGATTAGGAGCTCTTCAAAGATGGTGAAGCCTGGGGACCGTGAGGACAACGCTGAAGGCCGGGGACTCTTCCAGGATGACGATGATGAAGGTTGAAGACCATGAGGACAACGCTGAAGGTCGGGTGGGGACTCCGCTGCTGCCGCCGCCGATGGCCAAGGCCAACACTGACGATGATGAAGGACAATGACGATGACACCGAAGGCGCCGCCCACCGGTTGACGCCTCTCTGGGACAACACACCGGGAAAGGGAGGAGCAACACTGCCAAGGATTGGGACCTCTGGGGAAACCCCTCAGGCCTCTTCTTCGGCCTCCTCGCCGAAATCCTCCTCTTCCTCGGCCGTGGCGTCCTGGTACTGCTGGTACTCGGACACGAGGTCGTTCATGTTGCTCTCGGCCTCGGTGAACTCCATCTCGTCCATGCCCTCGCCCGTGTACCAGTGCAGGAAGGCCTTGCGCCGGAACATGGCCGTGAACTGCTCCGAGATGCGCTTGAAGAGCTCCTGGATGGCCGTGCTGTTGCCGATGAAGGTGACGGCCATCTTGAGGCCGCGCGGCGGGATGTCGCACACGGCCGTCTTCACGTTGTTGGGGATCCACTCCACGAAGTAGGAGCTGTTCTTGTTCTGCACGTTCAGCATCTGCTCGTCCACCTCCTTCATGGACATGCGCCCGCGGAAGACGGCGGCCACGGTGAGGTAGCGGCCGTGCCGCGGGTCGCAGGCGGCCATCATGTTCTTGGCGTCGAAGACCTGCTGGGTGAGCTCGGGCACGGTGAGGGCGCGGTACTGCTGGCTGCCCCGCGAGGTCAGCGGCGCGAAGCCGGGCATGAAGAAGTGCAGCCGCGGGAAGGGCACCATGTTGACGGCCAGCTTGCGCAGGTCGGCGTTGAGCTGGCCGGGGAAGCGCAGGCAGGTGGTGACGCCGCTCATGGTGGCCGACACCAGGTGGTTGAGGTCGCCGTAGGTGGGCGTGGTCAGCTTGAGGGTGCGGAAGCAGATGTCGTAGAGCGCCTCGTTGTCGATGCAGTAGGTCTCGTCCGTGTTCTCCACCAGCTGGTGCACGGACAGCGTGGCGTTGTAGGGCTCCACCACCGTGTCCGACACCTTGGGCGACGGCACCACGCTGAAGGTGTTCATGATGCGGTCGGGGTACTCCTCGCGGATCTTGGAGATGAGCAGCGTGCCCATGCCCGAGCCGGTGCCCCCGCCCAGCGAGTGGGTCAGCTGGAAGCCCTGCAGGCAGTCGCAGCTCTCGGCCTCCTTGCGCACCACGTCCAGCACCGAGTCCACCAGCTCGGCGCCCTCCGTGTAGTGACCCTTGGCCCAGTTGTTGCCAGCACCGCTTTGGCCTGGAAAAGGGGAGGAAGGGTTGGTTGAGGTCTTCAAACCACCTTGGAGAACCTTCAAACCACTTTTGAGAACCTTTACACCACCTCTGGAGACCTTTAAACCATCTTTAGGGACTTCAAGAACCTCAAAACCACCTTGGGGAGCCTCAAATCTCCTTTGAGGAACTTTGAACCAGCTTTGAGGATCTTTAGGACCCTCAAACCTGGAGACCCTCTGAGTACCTTTGGGGACCTTAGGTAGCTTCAAACCATCTTTAGGGACTCTCAACCCAACCTTGATGACCTTGACGACCCTTGAATCATCTTTGGGGATGACGAGCACATCCATTTCCATCTTGAGAATGTTCAAGTAACCTTGGGGACCTTCAAACCATCTCTGGGGACCTTTGAGACACCTCTGAGGACCCCTGATCCCCCCCAGCTCAGCCCCTCCCTGTGGTGACCCTTGGCCAGAGGCAGACAAGGACAAGTTGGGTTGTGGTCTTCAAGCTGATTTCAGGGACCCTCAAAACACCTTTGGGAACACTGAAGAATCTTTAATCACATTTGGAAACCTTCAGATTAATGCTGAAGACTTTGGGGACCCTCAAACCATTTTTGGGGGCTTTAAAGCATTTTTGAGAACCTCGGGCAACTCTTCACCACCTTGGGGACCTTCCTCCCACTCTTGGGGACCTCAAACACTTCTGTCCCCTCTTTGAGGACCTTCACATCATTCTTTAAGGGACCTCGATCCCACCTGTGGGGATCCTCAGGGACCTTCAACTCCACCCTTTGGGGATGTTCAGCCCCAACTTAGGGACCCTCAGGGACCTTGATCCTACCTGTGGGAACCTTAACCCCACTTTGGGGACCTTCATGTCACCCCTGGGGACACCTGAGGACCTCTGAACCCACCTTGGTGGGATACTTAGGGACCTTCATGTCACCCTTGGGACACCTGAAGACCTTGATTGATAACCTCTTTAGCGCCCTGCCATCCCTTGAGGCCACCCCCTGCTGTCCCAGATACATCCCAGATGTGTTCTCAGATGTGTTCCCACATGTCCCCAGCTGCCCCAAATATTGCTGCGTGTCCCCAAGTGTGTCCTGAAGTGAACCTGATGTCCCTTGAGAGTCCCCACGTGCTCCCCAAATACCCAGAGATATCCCTAGCGTCCCTCAGCAACCCCCAGGTGTGCCCAAGATGCCATCATGAGCCTTCAGGTGTCTGCAGATGTCCCCAAGACTCCCAGACATGTCCCAAAATGTCCTCAAGTGTGTCCCAGGTGTCTGCAGATGTCCTTGCCATGTGCCAAGAGTACCCAAATGTCTTGATCATCCCTAGGTGTCCCTGAGAAACTCCCAGGTGTGTCCCAGGTGTCCCCAAGATGTCCCCGAGTGCACCTGCTGGTATCTCCAGATGTCCCACAGGTGTCCTCAATGTCCCCAGGAACCTCCAGGTGGCCCAGGTGTGTCCCCAGATGGCTCAGGTGTGTACCTGATGTACTCAAGTATGCCACCAGGTGTACCCTAATGTCCCCAAGCATGTCCCAAATGTCCCCAGGTGTGCCCCTAGGTATGTTCCAGGTGTCCCTAAGTGTGTAATGTCCCCAGGAGTGCTCAAATGTCCCCAATCATGGCCAAGGTGTCCCAGATGTCCCCAGGTATATCCCAGGTGTGTCACTCACCAAAGACAAAGTTGTCAGGCCGGAAGATCTGCCCGAAGGGGCCGGAGCGCACGGAGTCCATCGTGCCGGGCTCCAGATCCACCAGGATGGCCCTGGGCACGTATTTACCCCCTGGGGACAGCAAAAATGTCACCAAAAATGCAGAGAATTCACCCCAAAACCACCAGCATGGCCGTAGGCAAAGGATTTACCCCCTGAGAAGTAACCAAACCCCAGAGAATTCAACCCAAAACCACCTGCATGACTGTAGGCAAGGATTTACTCCTTGGGGAGTGAGCAAATCCTAGAGAACTGAACATGAAACCACCCAGAATTAACCCGAAACCACCAGAATCACCCTATATACACCCAAATCACCCCATGAACACCTGGAATTACACCAAAACACCTGGAAATAGCCCAAAACAATCCAGTACTACTCAAAACCACCCCAAAACCCCCCAAACCACCAGGAAATACCCCAAAACCAACCCAAACCCACCCAGAATTATCTCAAAACCACCAAAATCACCCCAAACCCACCCAGAATTGTCCCCAAAATCCTCAGTTAGCCCAGAAATACAAAAAAATTGCTCCAGAAAATACCAAAATCACTGCTAAAATGTCCCAAACCACCCCATGTGAAAGCAAAACACCCAAAATAACCCCCAAACCACCCCCAAGTGTTCCAAATCACCCAAAACCACCTTACATGACACCAAAACTCAACCCAAAGAGCCAGAATCACTCCCAAACCACCCAGAATTACCCCATAAATAACTGGAATCACCTCAAAACCACCCCAAATCCACCTAAGTTCACCACCAAACACCCATAACCACACCCAAACAATCCCAAAATTGCCCAAAATCTCCTGGAATCAACTCCAAACCACCCAAATTCACCCCAAAGCCAGGAAAAATCACCCAAAAAATGGCTCTAAGTCCACCCAAAATGAACCCCAAAACCCCCCAAATTACTCCAAATTGTTTAAAATCATTCCCAAACCATCTAAAATCACCTCAAACCCACTTTGGAGCAAGTCTAAAATATTCAAAATCACCTAGAAGTATCCAAAAGTGCCCCAGAACACCCCAAAATGACCTAAAAATAACCCAGACCTCCCTAAGACTTAACCCTAAAGGACTTCCAAAACTCAAATTCACCCCAAATCCAGCCCTAATAACCTAAACCTCCCAAAATCACCTCAAAACCACCTCCAAAATCTCCCAAATTCAACCCCAAAACCAACAAATTAATTCCAAACCCTCTCAAAATTACCCCCAAATTATCCCGAACCAACGCCAAAATAACCCCAGCAGTGTCAAATTCACCCCAAATTCCCCAAAGCCACCCCAAAAACTCCCCCAGAGCAACCCAGGATGGGACATGGGGACAGGGAGGAGACAAATGACAATAGACAGGTGACACAGCCGCGGGGGGGGGGGGGGGGGGGGTGGGGGGATGACAAAGGGGACAGGGTGGCACACGGGTGACAAAGGACAGGTAACACTGGAGGGGTATCAGGGACAAGGTGACATGGTGGGGGGGTGACAATGGACAGGTGACACTGGAGGGATATCAAGGACAGGGTGACATGGTGGGGGGGGGGTGACAATGGACAGGTGACACTGGAGGTATGTTGGGCACAAGATGTGGGTCACAAAGAACGGTGACGGTGGGTGACAGAGGACAGGGTGACACTGGGAAGGGACAGGATGCACTGACACCAGGGGAGTCACAGGGTGACACAGGAGGTGGCAATGGACACCAGGGGATCCCCAGAATTGAAGGTGACAGGGGACAAAAAACACTGCGAGGTGACAATGGACAAGTGACACTGAGCAGTGATGGGACTGGGGGTGACACTGGGAGGTGACAGGACAAGGTGACCCCACTGGTGTGACAAAGAAGGGGACGGCACTCAGGGACACAAGAAATGAGATGACACAGGGCATGAAAAAGGACCAAGTGACACTGGGAGGTGACAGCAGGACAAAGATGACACTAAGAGAAAAGCATGGGGACACAGTGACATAGGGATGACAAAGTGGTAACACACAGAAAAGTGACATTGGGGGGGTGACAGTGGGGACACAGTGACACAGGAGGGTGACAAAGCAAGGAGTGGCAATGTGGGGGTGAGGAAGTGACACTGGAAGCGGCAAAGTGACAGCAGAGGAAAGTGACAAACAAAGAACGTGACACAGGAGAGTGACAGGGGTACAAGTGACACCAGGGAGATGACAAATGCCACCAAGTGCCACCCACACTGAGTGACACAAGACGCAATGGGGGGGGCGGGGGGAAGGGCAGAGGAGCCCCGGGGGGGGTGTGGCAGCTGTCCCCAAATGCCACCAGCTGTCCCCAGGTGTCCCCACCTGTGGCCTCGTTGTAGTAGACGCTGATGCGGTCCAGCTGCAGGTCGCTGTCCCCATGGTAGGTGCCCGTGGGGTCGATGCCGTGCTCGTCACTGATCACCTCCCAGAACTGTGGGGACAAGGGGACAGCTTGGGGACGGCTCAGGGACAGCCCAGGAGCAGGTGAGGGGCAAAACCCGGGAATTTTGGGGAAAAAACCTCAGGGATTATGGGAGGAAAAATGGGGATTTTAGAGAGAAGGGGGACTTGGGGGTTCAAAGAGGTGGGGCTGGTGGAGGAGTGAGTTCAGCTGGGCCACGCCCACTTTGTGACAAATGGAACCCAAGTTAGGAGAAAAATAAGGATTTGGAGAAGAAAAAAATTGTGATTTTAGGGGGAGAAATGGGGATATTAGGGTAGGAAATGGGGGTTTGGGGGTGTGGTCAGGGTTAAAAGGGGCAGGAGATAAAGAGGGGTATGGTCAGGTGGGCCCCGCCCACCCAGACTCAATTCTGGGGAAAAAATGAAAATGAAAAAAAAAAAAAAAAAATATCAGAATTTTAAGGTGAGAAATGGGAGTTGGGGGCTAAAAGTGGTTGAGCTTAAGGAGGGGTGAAGGCAGCTGGGCCACACTCACTTTGCTACACCGGGGACCCCATTTTGGGGGAGAAAATGGGGATTTGGAAGTAAAAAAATTCAGAAATTTTAAAAAAGGAAATCTGGATTTTAAGATACGAAATAGCAGTTGAGAAGTATCAAAAAATCTGGATTTTAAGGAAAAAAACCTGGGATTTAAAGGAAAATTGGTGGCATAGTCTGGAATAGAGGAGCAGAGCTTGTGGAGGAGAGGGGGGCCCACTTTGCTACACTCAGGATTTATTTTGGGTGCAAAAAAGGGGATGTTAGGATCTTATAGAAAGAATAGGATGTAAATCCAGCATCACCCACTGCCCCACGGCAGTGTTTTTGGAGAAAAAAAATGAAGTATTTAGGAATTTAAAGGAATTTGGGGTGTAGCCACGTGACAGGCAGGATCCACAAGACCTCCCCCACAGCCAGGACCTTTTTCTGGGGTGAAAAATGGGGAATTTGGGGGCTTTAAAAATAAATTTAGGGTGTGCTCAGGTCCTAAAAGGGTATGGCTACAACACACAGCCACTCCACGACCGTTTTTGAGGGTAAAAAGGCGATTTTTAGGATTTTTTTGGGGTTTGGAGGCGCGGGGAAGGGGAGCGGGCGGGGCTCTGTGAGGGAGGGGCGTGGCCAGGGCAGCGCGGTCCCGCTCCCCAGAAAGGGCGGGAACGGGAAAATGGCGGCAATTGTTCAAATTCAAACCAACCCCTCCAAAATCGGCTCCCTGCACCCCACGTCGGCTTTTTCATCACCCAAAATCAGGTTTTTTACACCCAAATTCGGCCCTGGGGGCTCCAAGTTTTGTATTTGAAGTTGAGATTCCACCAACGTGGGGGTTTGGGGTTAAAATGGGCCGGGGGGCGATGCAGCGTGAGGGGAAAATTAAGTGAAAAATATGATTTTGGGGTTAAAAATTAGAAATGAAGAA